>NC_140710.1:24670000-25362500 GCF_050655825.1 Lonchura striata | reverse complement strand
TCTTTTTTTCCAGAAAGCAGGAGAAATACAACACAATGACCTTGCAATTTCCACAGCCCCAGCCAGGCTAACCCTTGAAAAATGCAGCAGTGAAGTGAGTAGAACAGCTTGTGGAAAAGCCCGACACCCCCCTAGTTCCAGTTACACTCCCCTGCTCAGAACAGCCATTGCAGCAGAAGGCTGGCCCAGATGACAGGAAAATAACAGCAAAAATCCAATCAAAAACCACATTTATTTCACTTTGAACCTAAGAGCTCTTCCAACAGCTGAACCTTGTCTCATTCACAGCACTCTATTTCTACATTATAACTTCCTCATTAGTACAGTAGTTTGCCAGACCTTAAAATAAGCACTTTTACTGAGAATATAAAGATTAATCCTTTTTGCTATTACTTTCAATATTCCTTGTTAAAGAGCCACCCGTATATGACATTTATTAATGTGTGTATACTGCATATTAATTCAAATTAAGTTCTACACTGAATAATGCTAAGGCCCTCAAATTAAGTGATGTAATTCCTTTCCTCATCTAATTGCTGAGACTATTATTTAATGTCTCTTGTTTTTTTCTCTATTAATCTGTTTGCTTTATTAAATTGCATTCTGTTGCTCCACTCAGAACTTGTACAATTAAAGAGGCAGAGAGAAGGTTTTAAACAAAGGAGCAAAGCATTTACAGGGAAGGAGAATTAAAAGCTGGTGGAGGGAACATCCAGGACATGGGGTACCTGACACAAGTGGTCCTCTGTAAGGGAGGGAAGAGCTGAAAAGGGTCAGAGAAGATAACCAGGAAAACAAGGATGGAGCTCCTAAGTCCAGTCCAGCCTGGACTGAAGCTGACACAGATAAACTGCTAAAGGTAAAAAGACAAAACTCTGTGCTTAACATTTTAATTTTAAGCACAACTGTGTCACCAGACTTTTTGGATGCTGTTGTAACTAATGGTTACAAGCCCACACTACTCTGAAAACCTTCCCCCACTCAGTGTTCCCTGCCCAGGAATTGTGAATTTTTCCTTGCATTTAGCATTCAGTAGGGGGTTTATTAGTTCATTTTCCCCTTCTTTCCTCTCCTCCTGAAGGAAAGAAGCAGAGCAGGAGGGTTATGTGGGATAAAGGCAGGGATCCTGCTCATTTCTAAGACTTTTCCATAACTAGGATACTTGCTACGAATATAAAATCACAATTCTTTTTAAAACACAGTTTAGCTAAGGATGAAATAACTAAATAAATTAAGCCTTATTTCACTGTAATACCTATGGCTGTAATGCTTTCTGTAATTGCAGCATTTCTCTGGATCTGTTCACAAGGAATGTGCACAGGTTTGAAGTTCACATTGTTCCTGTTGTGAGTAAAACATTCTGTGCAATAGGGAGGTAAAATAATTGTATCATTCCTGCAAATGAGTGCTGTGTTCAGGAATGAGCTGTGCAGTGGCAGGGCGACCTGCACTCTTTTCTGCATTCAGTCTCCCCTCACACTGGTAATTGGATGGAGAGCCATTTCCACACTATTTTCCCATCATCTTGGAAAGCACCTTATGTTTTGCCCCTGACATCAGTCAGTGTGGACACACAGTGTGAAGGGCAGCAGCAATAACATTGATCCCTGCTCAGAATTCCAAAAGAGGTGTGTGCTCTGGGGGTGCCTGACTTCCTTAGGAGGACCCAGCACTGCTGAGTCAAAATACTGCACAAAACAGCTCATTGTCCTTCAGTGTCCTGCCAATTACTGTCATTGCAGTGGTGGTGGGGGGGGAAAGTTACACAAAAAGGTCTTGGTTTCAGTTCCTTTCCACAGGTTCTAAGCACACAATGAGTAATTGATTGATTTATGTCAATCTGCCATTTTAATCCACAGCAAACAGTACTGTGTGAATGGCAGTCAAGCTCTTTGCCACAACTATTTTCTCTGCCATCCCACAAAACTTACCTGTGGACATTTTCTGAATATTGTACCTGCAAAAATTCATACAATCATGGAATGGTTTGCATTGGAATGGACATTAAATCTCATCTTGTTCAAAATCCCTGCCAAACACAGGGACATCTTCTACTAGGTCAGGATGCACAGGGCCTAAATTAAATTTAGGGAGCAGAGAAAGGAAGGAAAACATAAATTCCTTGTTTCTTTCTACTTTTTTTCTGTTTGACCAGGAACAGGACCCAGGGAGTGGCAGGAGCTGTGCCAGGGCAGGGTCAGGCTGGAGCTCAGGGAAAGGCTCTTCCCCAGAGGTGCTGGCACTGCCCAGGCTCCCCAGGGAATGGGCACGGCCCCAAGGCTGCCAGAGCTCCAGGAGGGTTTGGACAATGCTCCCAGGGATGCACAGGGTGGGGTTGTTGGGGTGTCTGGGCAGGGACAGGGGTTGGACCCTGTGACCCCTGTGGGTCCCTTGCAGCCCAGGATATTCCACGATTCCATGGTATTTACCCTTCTGCCTCCAGCCCAGGCTGCCACAATCCTGTGGACACACCCTGTTGTCAGGGGTTGCTGTTGAATTCACATTTCTCCTGGCACCAAAAAGCCTCTCTGGGAATCAACAGTACGAGCATTTTGGTCCCCTCCACCTGGTTGTGCCCTGATGTCACATCTCTGCTCCCACACAGAGCCAATATCACAGCCACCCTCTCCAGTGGGGTGTGTCCTGGGAAACACCCAAAAGCCACCCCCTGCCACAAGATCTCAGGGATATTCAAAATCCAGCCCCTGGCCTTGCAAAGGGTGACCCAACCATTCTTCTGCAGGCCCAAACTCCCCTCCTGAGCAGCTGGGTGCCACACTGGCACTTGCTTCTTCTCCCTGAGCATCACCCAGTCCACCCTAAAACACTCAGGTGTGGGGCAGTCCTGCTTTTCAGTGCTGTTAAAAATAGAGGGAGTGTGAGTGTGGAGTGGGGACTGGGACTCAGTGAAATCTGCTTTTCCTTGGCCTCTCTCCAAGCATCTATTGCTCCCAAAGAGTTCTGTTTGCACAAGCCTCTGTAGACCTCAGCTTTGCTCTAAGATGTGAACTGCTGGCCTCTTGTTTGAGCTCTGATCCTCTCTATATTCTTCAGAGATCGTAGCTATGCACTGATCTTGGCACCAGAATCAATCTTTTTTTGCAAGCAGAAGAGTATTTTTACATGACAAAGCTTTTGTTTTGTGATCTCGGAGCTTTGCTCACTGAGGTCTAAAGAGCAATTCCTACTTTTATTTTTTTTTTTTTTTAACTTTTGCAATTCACCTCATGAATTTTCCTCTGGTGGATTCTCTGTTGTCCCTGATAAGATCCACAAAAGCAACTCTGATGGTCCTTAATCTGAAAGAATAATTGTTTCTTAGATTTTTGGTTTGCTTAGTTCTTTTTTTTTTTTCCATCTTCTATAAATCTTTAGCTTGAATCAGTGTGATTATAGAACAGACAAATCTGGCCCACTGTAAACTAAAGTGTGCTGTGTTTGCAAACCAAAAGATTTCTGAAATAAAGCTGGAAACGGGTGGAATGTCTGTGAAGTGGAGCTGCACCCATTTCTTTAAATTCAGCAATTCATTTCAGCCCCTGTCTGAGTTTATCTGAGTGACAGAAAAGAGCTTTATTACTGTTGTCTTTGGGTAAGAGAATGCACAATGAGATTCTTTAAATGACTTGGATGTATTTGGACAGCTAATATCTCAAAAAGTCCATTATCTGTATTGACTACAACACTACAGAATGTTATAAAATTAATTATATTCTTCACAGCTTAACAATGATTGCCTCATTTAGAAATATAATTACCTATCACTGAGGTTTTCAGCCAGGAGGGTTTTTTTTTAACAGTGTATAATAGCTTGGTTTGTCAGACTTCATTGAAATCCTTTGCTGCTTTCTTCTCCTCCTCGTAAAAGTTTGATATTTTAGTTGACTTTTTCTTTTTTGATGTCAAAGTTTTATTCCAGGTATTTAGTGCTGTTATTCACAAAGGACAGACTGACACTAAAGGAGCAGCCTGGCATAAAGCAAGGAACCACCAAGTGACAGCATGTTATGGGATGCTCTGGGACATAAAGGGATAGTCTGAGAAGTGTCCTCCTCCTTAAGATTTCAAAGAAGGGAAAATTATTATTCAGAAACAAAAAGTATGATCCATGTCCTGAAAGGGTCACCCAACGAGACAGAAATAAAAAAATGAAAACCTGACAATCTTTGCCATGATTTTCTAAGAAAACTCTTTACAGCTTTTCTATTCTGATTTAAAGTTATTTTTTTGAAGCACAACCATGATCCCCACAGACACATCAAAGCCCAACCCACCTGATAGAACCCATAATTTCTATGTGCATTTAAAAAGCACAGGAGAGAGAAAATAAGCATTGAACATTGTCAGAGTTTATGTCAGGTTATGCAGATGATGGCTCCCCTGCCCTCCTGTTCCCAGATCCATCTCTCTCCAGCCAATGAGGCAAGAAGAAGTTGAGAAATAGTGAAGAAAGGCAGATAATGCACTTTGTTCCTATTATTTTTCCTGCAGACACAATTTTTCCTCCTCGATTGTATCAGAGCTCATCATTCTCCAGAGCCATTAATCTGGCATCTCTATCGACAGCATGGGATTGTAAAAGATGATATTTATTTCCTCCTGCCTTTGCAGCTCCAATAGGAAAGAAATACTGAGCTGCCCCCAGCCTCAGAAACCAAGTAATAAGAGGAAAATGATGGAGTGTGATAATTTAAGCACAAAGAGATCAGATCCTGGCACTCAATACATTGGTTTTGCTTAAAAACTGCAGCAGTTTTGTTGGGTTTTTTTTTCAGGTTTAGCTGAAAATTAGAATTTAGATGTTTGGATTGAAGCTGATTTAGCAGTTGAGATGCTGCTTTGTTTCAAAATCTCTCTTTAATAGAAGACACCACTAAAATTGGGTGGATCAGTAAAATAAATACAACAGCAACGCTTCTGGGGCTTTTCATTCCCTGTGTCTGGTGGGTGTGATTATGGAAAATACATCTGTAAAACAAACACAGGCTGCATCTTATGTAGGCACAGTGTGTCAAAACAAACAGAACCAATCTTTGGCTCAAATTTGGGTTTTTAGCATAACCCCTTAAATCCAGCATAAACCCCAGACCTGCATATAGATGTAATATTACATATTGATGTCACAGCCTCATGAATTTACACTGAATGCTTTCTTACACGAACTGGATACCTCTAGAACCCTTTACCTGAACATTTAGGAAATTATATTTCTTTTACATAAACTGTGCCCCTCAGTTTGCTAAATGATGAGCAATATTCAGAAAACAAGCTCTCATTAATTATATCCACACAGCAAAATACAGAATAATTTAGAAATGTGTTAATGCCTAATATTTTGCAGATATTTTTGCTGTGAGGGTGGTGAGGTGGTGAGGCCTTGGCACACCAGGCTGCCTGGAGAAGCTGTTCCAGATCAGATTGGAGCAACCTGGGCTAGTGGAAGGTGTCCCTGGCCATGGCAGGCTGGCACTGGATGAATTCTAAAGGTCCTTAGACACACCACCCATCTTTCACATACCACCACCCTGCTCGCACTCCAATTCCTCACTAGTCCACCTCAATCTTTGTTTTCAACATTTCCTTTTTTTCCATACCCTCTCTATGTCAACAAGCACAAAATGACTTCTCTAAACCATGAGAAATGTAAATACGGTGGGGTTTTGGTTCATTTCAATTTATTTCAAGAATTTGGGGAATCCCTCTGATCCCCATGGGGAGAGTTTGCCTTTTCTTGGCCTTTTTTGTAGCTGTCTGTACAGTTCCTACAAAACCCCCAATGTCAGCTCTCCCCAGTGATTTTGTCTCTCCAGGATTGTCCCTACCCAGAGGCAAGGAACGCTGGAATTGCTGCAAGGAATGTTCCAGAGGGACTGTGACACACCTGCAAAAGAAACACAGGCAAGGATTCATTCTGCCTACTGAGGGATTACAAACCCCTGAACAGGCATGAATGTCGAGTCTTAACTTCTTTTATGCCAGGGCCAGAATTAAATATGTGAGACTGTGTTTCTTATGAGGACTCAGATGTTTATTAGTTCTTATCCATGTCACAGTCTCCCAAACCCTGAGTTCTACAGCACTTCCTCTAACAAACTAAACATGGAGCCCCATCTCTCTCTCTACAAGGCCTTTTTGAGGATAAACTGTCCAATTAAGAAATGACACCTAAATTATTTTTACTTTTGACCCAATAACCACTCACCCAAGCCCTGAAATTTGCACTTTTTTATCCAATTGCACAAAACCGCCCAAACCCATGGAGAAGGTAAAGAAGAAGGACCAGCCTCCACCCTAAAACCTCCATGTTGCTTTATATATATGACTATATTCTAAAACCTTAAACTCTAAATTTCCACAATGAGATATTACACACTTCTATTTGAACTGCACACCCACAATCCCAGTGCTATCATTCCATTTTGGAAGCCTTTTCCATGGCCTCAGGTCAATGCAGTGTTCTCTTGGGGGTCAGCACCTGCCAGCACAGAAAGTCTAAAATTCTCAGTAGCCAGGGTTCCAACACATAAAGACATTTAATCCTCATTTAATCCTCATCTTTTTGCTTGCCAAAGTGGAGGGAACTTTGGGCACAGCATTCCTCCCTTACAAGAAATAGAATATCTGCAGGATCAGCACCCAGGGTGTGGTACAGGACATTTCCTCTGAGCTCAGTTGACTGCACCATTTTCAAACAGACTCTGAGATTTGGAAGTTTTTATTTCAAGATTTTATGGTTTTATGCTCTCTCAAAGTCACGAAACAGAGCAAACATCTTCTGAAGATCTCCACACAATGAAGGTGGAAAAGCAATTTAATCTTGGATCAATATTTGCAAGTGGTAAGTGGAAATTGCTACTCAGTAAGGATTTTGGCTCACACAATTCCATTTCATTCTGCTTTTGTGTGGTGCAAATCTGGGATAATGTTCCCAATGTTGGATTGTAGAGAGAAAAGAGGTACTTGCAGCTTTTATTCTCTGCTCTATATTAATATAGAACCTTTATACATTATATACCATACATTACATGTGACACATCATCCATACCAATAAAATATCTGGTAAATTTTGAATATATTGAAGTGCCAGACCATGGATTCACTTGTGCAATTGAATAGGTCACAAGTTCAGCTGGTGCCACACTTGTCTTGCTATTTAGTGACTATGAATTTCAATCTCATTTATAAATATATACACATATATGAAAACATACATAAAACAATATTATCTGTTAAATAAGCAGAAATTTAAAAGAGTTGTGGAGTTGTTATTGGGGGTTTTGTGTGGGTTTTTTTTTTTTTGTTTGTTTTGTTTTTTTGTTGTTTTGGTTTGGGATTATTTGGGTTTTTTACTTCTTATAGCTAGAAAAATTAGGTAAATAAAAAGCACACTAATGGCTGGTTTAACTCACTTCACCCCTGCCTTTCTTTGTCCCTTGGTCAGTGGTTTGTACAAGATTCAGTGAGAACAGGAAGAAATTCCAAGGGTGAAAGTGTAGGAAACTCACCTTGCAAAAGCCACAACATGTGGAGGTGTCAGAGCTGTGCCAGCAGTGGAGGAATTTGCTTAATGAAAATTTCCCCCAGGCATCCCCTAATGTCACTGGTGGTTCCCAGTGCAGATTACCCATCAGTTAGCACAAATTTGCTTTTTAATTGGCCTGAATTGCACCTGCCACATCCTGGCTCCCCAGCCTCCGAGGCACTGGCAAAAGGAGGAAGGTGGATATCTGGGGGGATTTCATTTAATGCATTCCAGGAAGGGCCTGCACAGCAACAATTAATGTTTAAAAGACAAGAATAATGTGCACCAGCACCAAGTGATGAGGACAAGGGAAGGGGAGCTGGGGAGTAACTAATGAACAAGATTAATTAGCCACAGCAGAAAGATGTAAAGCTGCAGTGACTTCAGGGGGGAGCTTTAATTCTGTTGACTTTTGTGGGTCCTGGGAACAGCACAGGAAGTCCAGGAGTAGGAAATTCATCAGCAAGGCTTTGTTTATCCAAGTTTATTTTAAAATTATGCCAAAAACAGTGTATTCTGGAGGTAACCTGTGAACATCCAGGCAAAGGAACTACAGGCAGTGGATGTGGGAGGCTGGCAAGACCCAGGAATGGGGGTGCAGTTGTCCTTCCCAGTACAGGATGCTCCAGGTCCCCTTTTCCCATTTCCTAAGAGTAAGAAAATTGAGCTTCAGTTGTGGAAGTTGGTTAGAGACTTCTCAGTTTTCTTCAACTATTTATTTTTCTCCCTTTCTTCCAGAATGGCTGGGCTCTCCTTGCTGAGATTCCTATGGAAGTCTCAGGGAACGGATGTTTTTTATATAGAGAATTATGTGTAAGTTCCTTGCAGTGAATTCCTGGTGAATTCCACTCCCAAACCATGCAGCTTCCTGCCAACAGTGCCAGCAGAAGGAGCAATGTGACTCTACAGCTCCCAGATGTTGTGATTCCAGAGAAATATTATCCTGCAGAAAGCACAGGCAGCTGGGATGCTAATTCCCAGTGTTTGCATCTCATCAGGGGCTCTGGGAACTTCAGGAGTGGGAATGTAGAGAAGCTGCTCTGAGATGGTTTTATAAGGACAGTCTCAATTCAACATCAATCAATAAATAAATAATCTGCTTGGAAATTAAAAATAAAAATTGAAACATTAATTCTAGGAAACATAGGCAGTCGCTTTAAATGACTTAAACTGGCAAAACTTGAATTTCAAGTTTTAACTGGTTTTGCTGAATATTTTTCTACAACTGATTGCATTTCCTTACTGTGAGTTTCATCCACAACCAGTTTCTGCTGAAGGATCTATCTCCCTCTTTCCCCACTCCCCACAGCACTCCCTTGTCTCTGTCATTTATTTCCTGGGGATTGTTAAGAGAACCATGCAGTGACGTTCCATGAGTCAGCAAAAAGAGCATTTTTCCCTCCAGAGTTAAATTCCAATCAGGGCAGTGAACTCATCTGCCTCACTGACCCAAGTGTGGGACAGCAGTGGGAAGAGGTGGTGAAGGGAGAAGGGAGGAAGGATTGCCCTAATTTCATGTGGTTTTACACTGGTTTATGTGGCCATATTATTCCTTCCTTATTATTTTACCCCTGCCATCCCCTTTCTCCAGGTGCCTGCACTATCTGTCTATAGTGGCTTATTGAGTTCTTGATTTATTTTCAGGAAAAACAAAGTTATTTAGTAAAGATATCCAAAAATAAAGATGCTCAGATAGCAGCTGCATAAGTACATATTTGAAATTTTATCTTTGCAGTGCTGGGGTGTGTTGCAATATCTGTGATATATTGCTCTTCCCTTTGCCTTATAACAGACTCCCTATTATAGAGGCAAAATTTAATAAGGCCATGTACATTAACATTATGGCATAATTTCCTGCCTGCCAGACAGGAGAGATTTTGAATGTTAAACTGTGTTTGATATGTTAATATAGGATGTAAGTGCCAAATTGGGCTCTATTAACAACACTTGCTTAAAATATTTTCCAATTTCCCTGTTAAACTGGGACGCAGAGGAAAAGGCACTTGGTTGGAAGGAAAGGAACTGGGAGCTATTTGATATATTTTAACTGCAGCCCAGTTGGTGGGGTTGGGAGCTGTCTGTGGGAAAATCCAGCAAGCAGGAGAACACATCTTGCTAATGGCACGAGGATGAGCAGCGAGGAGCCCGTGAGCAGCAGATTTCTGCTTTCAGAGGAGGATGGGATATAATTGTCATCAGGCACTTCTCAGCTGTCAGAGATGTTTAGAAATAGATGGGCTCCACTAGGACACTATTCCTCCATACCTCCTGAATTTCCAGATATATAACCTGACAGGAGTGTGGAGGTGGCAGGTCGGGCTCTGCTCTCAGGAACAGGGACAGGAGGAGAGGGAACAGCCTCAGGCTGGGCAGGGGAGGCTCAGGGTGGAACCAGCAGGAATTTCTCCATGGAAAGGGTGCTCAGGCCTTGGCAGGGGCTGCCCAGGGAGGTTTGGAGTGTCCATCCCTGGAGGTGTCCCAGGAAGGGCTGGAGGTGGCACCCAGAGCTCTGGGCTGGGGACACGGTGGGGATCAGGCGCAGCTTGGATCTTATGATCCTGGATATTTTTCCAGACTTAATGATTCTGGGATTCTGAATCTCCGTATTTCCTTTTAATGCAAGGTGCCCAACGGGAAATGTAAAAGAGAGAGGAAAATTGAGAAGCCCTACAGCTGCATAGATCAACATCTCTAGGAACAAATTATACCTCTTCCAGAGAATTTCGTTTTGACTCAGGGTAAATTGCTTCTCTTTTTTCATCTCATAGCATCTACTTTGTTTCCACAGCAGTTTTAAACCCTTTTGGTTAGGTACCTCATATTGTGGGTTAGTAAAATCTACATGGTACCACCAGAGAAGTAATATTAGTACTAATTAAGTGTAAATGGAATTGCTTCTATATGCACAGAAAATGTTTGGGTTTTTTTTCTGGATGAGATTAAAGCAGTTCCCTAATTTTTTATAAATCTAGAGGTTAACCTGCTAAAGGGCAGTTGTATCTGTCTTCTAGCTCAAAGAGCAAATAACATAATGCCTGAAAATACACTGAGGGAGCCTTTAAATCAGTCTTTGTTCTGCCTGAATGCTGAGGACATTATTCTCTACTTTTCATATTGCTGACTGTATGTGTCACAGAATAATGGAATCACACAATGGTTTGGGTTGGAAGGGAATGGGAAAACCCATCCAGTCCTATCCCCTGCCATGGGCAGGGACATCTTCCACTGTTTCAGGGAGATCCAAGCCCCATCTAAGCTGGCTTTGGATGCTGCCAGGGATCCAGGGGCAGCCACAGCTTCTCTGGGCACCCTGTGCAAGGGCCTGCCCACCCTCACAGGGAAAGATTTCTTCCCAATATCCCATCTAATCCTGCCTCAGGGAAACCATTCCCCCTTGTTTGTCAGTCCATCCATTGGAAATTGGCTCTCTATTTTTTTGTCAGCCTCTTCAAGCACTGCAAGGCCACAGTAAGGTCACCCTAAAGTTCCTCCTCTCCAGGTGAACAATCCCAACTCTCCCATCCTCTCCTCCCTCCCTGTGACCATGCTGTGCCTCCCCTGGGCTCTCCCAGCAGCTCCAGCTCCTCCTGTGCTGGGGCAGCTCTGCAGGTGGGGTCTCAGCTGAGCACGGGGCACAGGGGCAGAATCCCCCTCCCCTGCTGCCCACGCTGGGGCTCAGCCCAGGGCAGGGGGTTCAGGGCTGGGGCAGCTCCAGTCTCACCCCCAGCACCCCCAAATCCTTCTCCCAGGGCTGCTCCCTCTGCTGCTCCCCAGGCTGGATTGAGCCCAGGGGCTGCCCTGAGCAGCTCTTGTTAAAAACCTCCTGGGGCTCCCGTGGGCCACGTCTGGAGCTTCTCCAGGTCCCTCTGCCTGCCACCCTGTCCTTCAGGACTGTCACTGCTCCCTCAGCTTGGTGTCACCTGCAAACCTGAGCATGCCCTCCATCATCTGTGTCATTAATACAGATATTAAACAACAATGAATTTATACTCTATATATTTGCATGTTTCAAGCTAAAATCTGCCTGTATGATCAAAGAATGGCACAATCCTGACACAGCCCCTCCTCAGCAGGATTAACACCCAGGATCTCAGCCTGTGCATGGGGCTGACACCCATGGAGCTACAGCCAGCTGGAGGTTTGGCTTTGTCATTCACATGTGACATTTAAAGCAATTTGTCACCTTCATAGGCTCCCATCTTTGATAATGTCAGAAGCAGAGCACAGGACGCTGTCAAAAATCAAAAAGGCATCTGAATTTCCCTTCTCAGTAATTCCCTTTCTGCACTGGGAATTGTTCAGAGATAAACTGAAAATGAAGGAAAACTTTAAATCTGTTCCTGTCTTAGTTACAGTAACAACACAATGTCACTCTAATGGTGTCAAAATTGGAGAACTAAAATCAGGGAGAAAACTTTATGAGTTGGTTTTTTTTTTTTTATCTAAAGGGTTTTCTAAGGGTCTCTTCATGTTCTAGCTACAATTTGAGGAAACACTTTTCAATCACTAGTCCTTGCCAGAGATTTAAAGCCAATAGGAGCACCAACGATTGCAAAGAGCAGTCAAATCTGCACTTTATTTTGGAAATACTTTGGGGATTTGCAGCTCTAGAGTCCTCAGCAATGGAACAACTCTCAGAGGATTTGGAATAATTCCTCCCTGCGGGTCACACATGATTTCTGACCATGTAACTCCCTAAATAACTATTAAAATAATGACTGCTTTGTGGTTTTTTTTAAATTTTCTTGGAGGCAGACACTGGATTGTCTTACAAATAATTTACTGTGTGGGAGTTGCAGCAAAACCCTGTCAATTCTTTTTTTATTGTTGAAACTCATCACACAGCATTAAATTAAAACCAGGCAACCGAGGAAAAAATAAGTATTGACAATATTAGAGCCATTCTAAAAAAAACAAAAACAAAAAAAAACCAACAAAACTGACACTTCTGTGCAGTGGCACAGAGTTTGAAAACTTTTAGGGTTTTCTTTTTCTTTCACCATCAAATTTCTAAAATTTTCAGTCTGGGATTTGACTAATCATCCCCAAGATGTTGAAGCAATGATCATTCCGGTTAGACTTCCAGTGATCATTGGAAGTTTAATTTTCATGTTCAGTCCTGGCCCATAGGAGCAGATATCATTGCAATGTCTGCAAACAGTTTTAAAACACTTCAGTCCTGACCTAAAATGCCTTGGTTATTTTTATCAGTCCATCTGGAACTGCATATCTTGGTCAAAACACACACACACACACACGCACATACAGAAAAAATGGTCTAAGCTGTGAATCATGATGAGAGATAAAGAAAATGTGTAATTCCAAAAGAAAACTAGTCAGAGTAATGGACAAGAAAGAAAATTATTAGACTTAAAGAGGACATGTATATTAAACCTCTCCCTATTTACTTACCATAAACTACTGGATATTGCACCTGTCTGATTTATTTCACCTCAGATTTAGGAAATGAAGTAAATTCCCTTGACTTCAATGGAATATTTGGCATAATGTCAGACCCAGATTATTGGTTAGGATGAAGATGGTTGGAAATGACACAGCAGCCCTGAGATAGGTATGGGAAGAGCTGAGCTTTGCCTTTAATTACAGAGCTGTAAAATGAGAACTTTGCCAAACACAGCCTTAGGATTCCTGAGCAGGTTTTCTGGGATAACAGCTCCCAAGGCTGAGCCCTGTTGGTAAATTGGTGTCTGGGACCAAGAAGTATCCAAGAGTTCTTCTCCTGTCCCAGGAACTGGCCAGGGATCCCCCGAGCCAGACAATGTTGGGGTGAGGAGCCTGACGGGGACAGACGTGTCCAGGCCATGTCCTGGAGTCCCCTCTAGGCAGGTGGTGGCTGATAACCCACCAGGGGCCACTATCCCATGGAATCTGAAAGAAGACCTTGAGAATTAATCAAGAGTTCATCAAGAAGGCCTCCAAGATCCTCAAGAATGGGTCTCACTTGGAATACTGAGGATAACATTCCCAAAGCTCACCATTAATGTTTCCAAGTTTGTGCACATTACGGATGTGAGTTTGGGGACTTTCTTTGCTGGAAATTTTTTTGCCTTCTATTTTCTCCACCTGCAGGTGAGCATATCTAGCTCCATCCTCCTGGCTGTGATGGATGTGCTGCCCTCTTTCCTCAGCTCTGGTGTCAAGTCCAGGGAAAGCTCAGCCCCTGACCTGCCTCGGTGCTGCTCCCCAGCCCTGTCCCACATTTATCAGTGCAATAAAACAGCTGCGAGCTGCCTCCACTGAGATTTGCTTGGTTGTTTGTTTGCTTTATAAACACACCAGGTGATTTATTTTGGAGTTTCCCTATCAGGTTCACCTGACAGAACATTGCTGAGATAATTTACAATTTGTTTCCATTGATGTGTACTTTTTAGCACTTCCTGACAACAGACAACCACTAATAAATAGCAGATGAATTATATTAACACTTTCTGTCACTTATAGAAATGTTTTCTTCCCCCTTCATATTTCAACTCAGTCATATCATTGTCTGCTGAGTTATTACAATGTAGGAAAACAAGGTTTTTTAGAAGTATTAGAGAGATCCTCTTTTTTCCTCACAACACCAAACACCTGCCTTCAAAGATAATGGCAAGTAACAATTATTTGCATCATAACCTGAGCTCACCTGATAGCTAGAAGCTGCTGTTCTTATCTCTGAGCCTCTCAACCTGTCCCCAGCGAGACAACCCCATACTAAATGCTCTGGCATTTCTCCCTGTGAAACAACTTTGTGGAAAGCGTGGGACCTGACATGGAGGAAAATCAGCTGCAAGGTCACCTTTTGTGTTTGTTTTAGGTATGCAAATAAAAACTAAGATGTAAATGTTGTTCCTCCAAAAAAATAAGTGTAAACTCATAATCAGCTCCCCTAAGAGACCATCAGCTGCTGCAGGCCTGCCAGCAGAGGGGAGCTGGTAGCTCAGAAGAGCAGAGGTAATAAGGAGTCAAGTTGTTCTCACACATTGCAGTGAGGGGGATCTGCTCGGGTGTTCTTCACCCAAATCAGTTCTGCTGTGTTGATTAATGCCTTCAAACATAATGAGAGGATTTAGATGGGAAGCTGGGATGAAATCCTTCCCTGGGAGGGTGGGCAGGCCCTGGCACAGGGTGCCCAGGGAAGCTGTGGCTGCCCCATCCCTGCCCTGCCCTGCACTTTCTATGGAAAGGGGAGGCTGTCACACAGGTCACAAAGCATCAAAAAGTCTGATTTTTCAAACAGCAGTTTGAGGAGTGCATTTGTATAATATATTCATCAAGAAAAGATTATATAGGCAGGGAATAGAAGTGATAAGATACAGATGGGACAAACAACTATTTTTAGTATCGCGTCCTGACCTTTCCATTGCCTTCCTGAAAAACTTCAGTCTGAATCAGCACTCTGTCAAACAGCTGGCAGAATGCAGACCAAAGGTGATTTTTTTGAGTCCCACCATCCAAAAGCTGCTGCCATCCTTTTATGAGACTGATGCTGGATATCACTCCTTTAAATTCTGTTCCATCAGCAGGGCAATCCTATGCCCAGATTGGTGTCTGTGTGTATACACTGTCTCCAAGTGGCATTTTTTAAACAAAAGTGTCCTGAACTGGCTGACATGGGTTGTTTTGCTGTGTAAAAGGAGCAATTTGGCATGGACAAAAGCTGCATTTCCCCGTGCTGTTATCAACAATAAATGGTTTTCACATTGTCAGCTGTTCTAACACCAGTGTACATATCCAGAGCAGGCTTTCTGTCAGGTTTTTATTATAAATCTCTATGCTCGGGTCTATCTCAGCTCCATCTCTCAGCACTCCCTGATTTCTGATATAGATTTATCTCCATCTCCTCGGCACTGCCGTGTGCTCACTTTTATGGCTGTGAAATATTTGCAGGGCAATCCCTGAGTCACAAAGCACAGGGCAGGGAACAGCACCCAGTGTTCACAACATGCAAATCCACTCCCCCCTTTCCCATCCTTCCCGGCTTGGTGGATTTATTGTGTCCTGTTTGCCGCTCTGCCTCCTTGTGCTGGGTGGTGTTTCTCAGATTTAGAGCTTGGCAGGCTGAGAAATGTAATCCTGGTTCTAGCAGCAGACTGGGGAGCTTTGGCAGGGTTGCCTACACAGATGCAAATAGACTGGAAGTGCTCATTATCTGAGGAACCCTCAGCTCAACCCAAAAGCAAACAAACCTATTTTTTTTTTCCTCCCTTTCTTCCCACTGTGCCACACTTCCATGTAAAAATAAGGCAAGAATATCACTTCAGAAATATCTTTACAAAAATACAGCAAGCTCCTAGCTTTTTTCTTAAACATCCCATAAATCTTATGCAATCCCCAAATGCTCTTACCCTGGGCAGAGATGTGAGGTGACCTGGGGAGAGGTGACTTGTGGCAGGAAGTGCCACAGGATGGTCTCCCAGTACAGGACTTTGGGGCTCCCCCCATCCTTCCTTGCCCTGTCTTATGCCCCTATGCTCCACAGAATATTTGGAAATCAGACTTTTATCAGGGTTGAAAACAACACCCAGGTTTGGACAGGTATTTGGAGCGCATTGTCCTAGAAATGTTAACGAAGGGATTTTGCACTCTTCGTTCCAGACAAACGCAGAACCCAATTTGGAATAAGAGAGATGAAAAAGACTTTCATTCACCCAGCAGAATATAAATAATATCAAGGCTGACTGGGGGTGAAAGGCCTGACAGCATGAGCGATGGCTGCTGCTGTTTGCATGGCCCCATGCTCTGCTAAAGAGAGAAAAGCAACCAGCCCTGAACCACGGAACAGGCAGAGCAGGAGCACACATCTCAGGAGGGCAAAACAACACCTGGGTGGATCTCATTTTTACAGCATAATTCAGAGAGAAGACTGCAGCTAAAATGTTTCAAATGTCAAAATCAAATTGTGTTATTCAAATCCTTGAATCCACTGGGATTGTGCAAATGGAATTGGGTTTAAAGGATTCTACTCAGCTGAGGAGGAATGAAGCTCAAAACTGGACCATGCTCAAAATGTGGTCTGCTCACCACCACAGCTGATGACATGACCTAAGTGTGTCCTATGACAACAGAGGCAATAAGACACACTTTGAATGTCCTTCTTGCCTTATTTTCTTATTTGGATCTCCATCCAAGATGAGGAAAGAGGAAATGGAAACACCAATTAGGAACTAAAAATAGCACTAGGAATATCAGGAACATAGAGAAGATGTGGCTGCCTCATCCATGGAAGTGCCTAAGGACAGGGCTTGGAGAAAGCTGGGATAGTGGAAGGTGCCCCTGCCCATGGCAGGGAGTGGCACTGGATGGGCTTAATGTCACTCCAACACAAACCATTCTGTAACTCTGTGATTGTCCTTTCTCTCATATGACAGATTCTTGGGAGTTGGACTTCAGGTATTTAGCTAGATATTTAATTTCAAAGTATCTGGCATATTAAATGAACTTAGGAAAAAAAAAGTTCTTTGAGAAAAATGAGAACCAACACGGTAGCACTGTGGTGCATCCTGGTTGCCAAACAACTGGAGTCCAGGGATGATTTCCCCAGACTTTGGCAGGCGCAGAAGTAAGTGTTTCTTTTAAGGACAAAAGTTTTTATAATGAAGCAGAAGACTCTTCTTGGAGCTTTCCAGGAGACCTCCCTGAGTTAAACAATTTTTCTCCTGGCTCAAGGGTAGATTTATAGGCACCAGATGCAGAAAAACAGTTCATGACCATTTTTTCCCTGCAGGAGTTCCTACAAAGCTGAACAGTCAAGACCAAACGGGGCCTCAGCACATGCAAACACAGAGCCAATGGAGCATGAGATAATATTTCAAATGAAAAGCATCCAGGCACATGAAGAGACTCATTCATGGAAATGGTGCCATCTGCAGAAGTGGATATTTATCTCACAAGCACACACGGGGGTGAGGTAACAGAGGCTGAGCTCTTTTCCTGGGTTTTTACCCACATCAAAACTCCTGAGGGAAGTTTGAGGCCATTAATGGAGTGGAGTCACAGATGGAAGAAGAGGTGGCTGAAAACACTTCTTCTCTAAGTCCATGTTCCTTTAGACTTTCAAACCAAGTGGGAGGTTCCAGCAGTGAGCAGTGAGCGAGCAGTGTGGGAAAGAGGCCAAAGAAATCAGGAGGCTGTAACTGGAATTGTAATGATCATGGAATCACAGAACCATGGAATGGTTTGGGATGGAAGGACCTTAAAGCCCATCTCATCCCACCCCCTTCCATGGGCAGGGACACCTTCCACTCTCCCAGGTTGCTCCAAGCCCTGTCCTGCCCAGCCTTGGACACTTCCAGGGATCCAGGGGCAGCCACAGCTTCTCTGGGCACCCTGTGCCAGGGCCTGCCCACTCTCACAGGGAATAATTCCTTCCCAAAATCCCATCTAACCCTGCCTCTGGCAGTGGGAAGCCATTCCCCCTTCTCCTGGCACTCCAGGCCCTTGTAAATAGTGTCTCTTTTTCTTGTCAGGTTCTTCAGTACTGAAAGGATCCTTAGTAGGAGAGTAGGAATTATGAAAGTAGCAGGAATTTAATGGAAAAATCTGTGAATGACCTACAAAAAGCTGACATATGCACCACAGAACACAATTAAGGAAAATAACTGAATCCCAGCCAACTTCTGGTGGAGTTTGTGGAGTTTTGGGGGCCAAGTCCTCCTCTCTGCTCAAGCTTGCTTGGTGATTCCAGTGTGAGGCCTACCTGCACAGCTCTGTTTGGTTTTCCTTGATGCTGTTTCAAACTCTCTTCCTAAACTTTTCATAGTTTTGAGATATTAATTTTTTTGATCATTAAGCTGACAAAAAGGAAAAGAATGTAATTTAAAAAAAAAAAAAAACCAACACCAAATCAACAGAAACAAACAAAAAATCTAAACCCAAACCAAACAAACTGCCCAAAATTGTTGGGGTTTGTCAAAATTCAGCTGAACTCCCTGGAACAATGGCAAACCAGAATAATTTAAGGGACTTTATCTGGAACTCCCATTTCCATCTGAACATTGGATGTGGCTTGGTGCAGCCTGGTCTAGTGAGTGGCATCCCTGTCCACATCAGCAGAGTGGAACTGGATGATCTTTAAAGTCTCTTCAAACCCAAACCATTCCACAATGCTGTGACTCCATGGTTTGCTTCCAAGAAGATCCATGAAGTGTGTTTAAAGGGTCCCTGCAGTGGGAGTCATTAGCATTCCCTGTCAAATTCTGAAAACTCTTTGTCAGATAGGATTAGAGGGATTTTTGTTTTTAAGAGATGAAATCCCTTTTGGAAATATCTGCATTTTGATAAGACTTACTGATCAAAGGGTAACTCTTCCAGAACAGTGAATTTCAGCAGGACTTGAGCTCCTGTGCCAGTTTTGAAATGAGGGCAGCAGTTGCCAAGTTATTTGGGTGCTTTGGAGCTGTGACCAGAACCTTGGTTTATCCCTAAGCTAACAATCCTGAACACTCATTTAGCAGGTCAAAGTGGTCCATGCAGTTGTGTTTTTGGTGTTTGATTTGTGGGCCAGGGCAGCTGTGTTCAGTCCCTGTCTCATCCCACATCTGTCATTGTTAAAAATACAGGGCATGTTTCTAGGGCTGGGTGGGTTCTCTAATTACTGCAGGTTTGGGGATCTGTGATTATGGTGGTGTTGGAATATCTGCAGTGCCAGGATCTCTGACTAACATCCTTCTTAACTGTGACATGAAAATGTTGATGTCAGCCAGAAAAATGCAGCTGGATTCAGTTTAACCCTCTGATAAATCATTCACTGGTAACATCAAGTTAATGGAATCACAATTTTATCTCTTGAGAGCTTTGAGTCAGGGGGTGATCTGTGGCTTAAAAATCAAGTTATAGTTTCACACAAGAATTACTATATTGTGATATTATGTATTATCTAGAGGAACATGAATAAAACTGTTTAGCAAAACATTTCTGGCTTTGTGTTTTAATTGCTTTTGTTGTTTTCTTCTAACAAAACCCTTGGAGGTTTTGCACTTCAAGCTGGATCTGAAATGAAGCACCCAAGGGATAATTTTTCAAGGAAGATCACAGTGACTCAGATATGGAGCCTGGAATTTGGAGAGGTAAATGGCCAAGGTAAAGCTCAGAACTAATACAGAGGGGAAAAAAAACCTTTCTCGAAATATGGAGTTGTAGCTCTGGAATTTTAAGGAAAACCTGCCCAAGAGAGAGTAAAACCAAACCTGGGCAGGGGCATCAGCTTCTCTTGGGTCTCCCAGCAGCTTCACCCCTGTTGGTTCAGCATCAATGTGAGGCCAGAGCCACCCCAGGGATTTCACTGCAGACATCTCCTCTGGAGGACTTTGCCACTGCACCCAGCCACCATTCCTGGCAAGGGGTGAGCTGGGAAGAAAATCAGAGCATCCTTTGTAGGGCTTTTGCTTTCTTTGGGAATGGGACAGGAGACCCCAAGGACAGAATTTCTTCAGAAAATAATTTCTTTTTTTTTACCCTGTTTGCTACAAACAACTTCCAGCTCTGCACTGAACTTGGTGGACATCTGTGTGTCCACATTCTCCAGCCAGAGCTATTCCTAAGGGGATGTTTTGTTTCTGACAGTTTTGGTCTTCCTTTTCCCCTACAGATTTGTTCCCATAGCTCAGAAGAACATGGAAATGCCTCCAGAGATCCAACTCATTTTCTAAATGGGGACAATAGAATTTTTCTGAGAAAAAAAATGTGTTTAAAAGTTGTTCATATGCTTTTGTGATGTTATCCATTCTAGAAATTCTTGGAATGCCTAATTCACAGAATCCTGGAATCATTAAGCTTGGAAAAGGCCTTTAAAAGTCATGAGCTTCAGGCCCTCGACATGGTCAGGAAACACAGAAATGATCCCCCTCCACCTGTAATTCCCTCCAACAGCTCTGCTGACCTTTCTGCATGACTGGGGCTTTAAAGGCAATAATTTGCATTAAACCCAGCAAATCCTGTTTCATTGCTATGCTGCTGTTTTCTTTTTGCCTCACAATTTTTCTACCTGAAACAAACTTCGTGCTGGCAAAGCATGCAAGTTTTGATTTAATTTTGATTTGATCAGTTCACTGCTGTGGCAGAAAAACACCTCCACACAACCATGAGCTGGAAGGGACCCACCAGGATCAGAGTCCAACCCTGGCCCTGCCAGACCCCCCAACAACCCCACCCTGTGCACCCCTGGGAGCGATGTCCAAACCCTCCTGGAGCTCTGGCTTTTGGAGTTTTCTCCCTACAGATATGTGAAGATGAAAATTCTAGCTGGAATAATATACCACGGGTAAAAAAAAAGCAGAGAAAAGGGAAGCTGGCTTTTTTTGTCTTCCTGTCTCAATGGACACCTTCAGGTTGTGTAGGGTGACACGTCCCCTGCTCACCAGGGAGTGGAGGAACAAATTCTTTCCCCTTATCTCTGTTTATTAAGCACTGTCCTATTTATCTTGCCTGGCTTGTACAGGGAGAATCCTCATCTGAGACAGCAATATTAATAACTTGCCACATTTTTTTCATGTTGCTTTGCAGAAGAAGGCAGGAACATCATCTTAATTAGTCCTAGAAAGAGAAGAAATGCAAATACAACAAGACTGAATTTTAGACCACTGGAAACTCTCATGTGTGATTTCTCACTGACTTTCAAAACAGAAACCAGCAGCATAAACTGCTTTTATAAAAGTGTTTACCTGCTTTATGATGTCTGGAAAGTAGGGACACATATCTTTTATGAAATCTTTTCCTCCACAATTTTGAGAAGCTATTTCTTAATTCAGAAATACAAAATGGCAGGTACTTATCAGCATTATACAGCAGAGAAAATCCCATTCCCAGGTGGATCTGACAGAGAAAGAGGGAGCAACAAGGGAGGATGGAAAACCAAATCCAAACACAAGCCATACGAAAAAACATTTGATACTGTCAAATCTGGTTTTGTTAGAGTCCCAGAGTGGTTTGGAATGGATCTAAAAGCCTGTCCCCTGGCAGTCCCACCCCTGCCATGGGCAGGGACACCTCCCACTGCCCCAGGCTGCTCCAAGCCCCATCCAGCCTGGCCTTGGACACTGCCAGGGATCCAGGGGCAGCCACAGCTTCTCTGGGCACCCTGTGCCAGGGCCTGCCCACCCTCACAGGGAACAATTCCTGCCCAATATCCCATCAAAACCTGCCCTCTGGCAGTGGGAAACCATTCCCCCTCATCCTCTTACTCCAGGCCTTTATAAATAATATTTTATTACTCCTAAAATTAAGTTTCACTATTTGAAACTCCCCCAAAACAAATAGGAAGTGACAGAAGAACAGAGGTGAATTTTAAGCTGTTCAAGTTTTTTTTCCCACCTTTTTTTGGTCTTTGGTTTTCACCTTTGCATTTTTTTGGAGAAATGCTTTAATTTTTTTTTTTTTACTGCCCCAGTTTATTGGTAACTTTGGCCCCAATATCATTAAATAAAGGTTGTGTCATGTTGTAATGTAGATTCAGGAATGAAAGAATTTTCAGTTCATACTTACATACTCTATGAGCATCCCCTAGGAAATATTAAATCCATCTGCATGATGTTTTAGGAGTCTTTTTCTGGATTATTTTTAATGCAACCTATTCATTCCATCCTTGTTGCTACATCCTCCTTATTACATACCATTTCCATCTGCCAAAAGGGCCCAGTGGTTGGATTTCAGATTGCACCCAGAGCCATGCCTCGGAGATAAATTAATTGTTTGCCCTTTCCAAATTTCCAAAGACTTTTCTCCCCAATCTGAGGTTTTTTTCCCTAGCACAGATGTAGGAACCCTTCCACAGCAAATTCCCCCTCCCTGGCTGGGGTGGAATACAAACGAGCAATTAAGCAAAGCTTAATTTTTAAAACTTTTAGCACTGGTTTTCTACCCCCTGAGTCCCTAATGGGCTTTGACTCGATGACTTATCTGTCTTTTCTTTATCTGGAGCAGGATTTCAACCGAGTTGTAACAACTGGGAACACTGTAAGAGTTTTCTCAGAGAGAAAATGGCAGGGAAAACTCCAAGCCATTGTCTGAAAGGCCATTAATGTCTGTCAGGGAGAGAAAGGTTATTTAATGCCAGAGGAATTGATACTGTAACTTAGGCCAGTCCAAGTGCTCATCCCTCTGGTGAGATGATAACCTTCTGTTCTGAGAATTAATTTATGAATCCTCTTTGGAGCTGGAAAACTTCTCCAATTACTGCTTGAAGCAGGCATCAGCAAACAGTCTTTCATTGGGGGAGCTGCCTAGGAAAATTTGGGTAATTTTGGATTACTGTTGGCTTTAAATTCTGTTTTTTCTTATATTTATAAATTATAGTACATTGGTATACTCTCATACTTCATATAAACATATATTTTGCTGTATTTCAGTGCTTCCTGAGGCATCAAAGGTAACATCTCCAGCAGACATTGCATGTCACACACTCAGATCCTGCTGAGAACATTCCCACCCTGTCATTATCAAGGTTCTGAGAAGGGCACACTACAGAATTTTTGTCCTAACCATCACGGTGCTGAGCAGGATGCAAAATTGAAAACAAGCACGGCAATATCTGATTGGCAATATCTGAGTGTTTCAGAGCTGCTAATGCTCCTGTGGTGGACTCAGCAATAAAAAATAAAATTTCTCTGGCAAATTACCACAAGTTAAGTGCACCCTGAGTAGCCAACACATAGAAGAGGAAAGGGGAAATGATGAATCTGTTATAAACAGAAATGGCCCTGGTAAACCAGAAGGACCAGAAAAAAACCTGTTTTTCAAAGACTACTGAAGACAACTGGAGTTTGCCCCCACTGAAGGATCCCAGAACCATTAAGGTTGGGAAAGATGTCCAGGATCA
The DNA here is from genome assembly GCF_050655825.1 of Lonchura striata. Taxonomy (NCBI): domain Eukaryota; kingdom Metazoa; phylum Chordata; class Aves; order Passeriformes; family Estrildidae; genus Lonchura; species Lonchura striata. The sequence continues at coordinate 25,339,164 of NC_140710.1, read as the reverse complement.
GAATTCCCACCTGGTCACTGAGTGCCACGTCCTATCCTTGCTTGGACACCTCCAGGGATGGGGACTCCACCACCTCCCTGGGCAGCCTGACCACCCTTTCCAGGAAGAAATTCCTCCTGAGAAACACCATAACCTGAGTGTATCCACACAAACCATCCTTGGCTGAAATTGCTTGTGTTTGTAGCAGGTTTTAATGCCTGTTAGTGGAAACCATTGGATCTATGCCTTCATCTTTTCCATCCTTTATATGGCCACCTGGGAAATGTGGAGAGTGTAAAACTCTGCTCAGATCAACTTTCCTTGGCAGAAATATTTTTATTATCCCTCTCTTTCTTAACAGTGAGCAGAAACGTGGAGGAAAACTAGGAAACCAATTTGCTTCCTTCTCATTATATTCACTGAGATTGCATTTCAGCAGTCAGGAAGATGGAAGGGAATATTAAAACCTTTAGATAACTGTCGACAATTATGTGAGGTTCAAAATACAGCCTATAAAGGGAGGGGGTCTCTCATGCTGCAGGGTTTGTGACTGTCCAAAAAGCAATATACAGGTATAATTCCAGTGCCTGGATTCCCTCTTCATCCAAATCCAGCAGAAACCCTCTGGACCATATAAGCTTCCACTCTTCTCAATTAAGGGCAATTAGTGCTGCTGTGCACAGGAGTGAGACAGATTGTTGTGGCACCAGAGACAAAACAGATTCCTAACAGGAAACAGAATATGGCTCTAACATCCTTAAGTGTTGTTTATGGCAAGTCATAAATGCTTTGCACTGTGTTTGTCTGAAATTTATGGTGTTCTCAAGCAAAAACTGAAACTTGCCAAAAAGAAAAAAACAAAGTAGAGAGAGAGAAAGAGAATTATACCAGCAAATACAGCCAGTGATGCTTCTGCCTAATCAGGTTATTACAAAATCTACCTTTCCAGATGAGAGCTGATTGCAGCTATTAAAGGTAAAACACACCTGCTCTCCCCTGCTCACTCAGTACACAACAGAAAGCCATGGAAAAGCACTTTGGGAGTGAATTCAAATATTAACCTATTTTAAAGTGTTTTCTTTTAGCACGGAGAACTTTAATATCAGTAATTTTATGGGTTGCAGGCTCAGATTTAGATCAGGACTAGAAAAATTAAGATTTCAGAGGAGAATTTCCTGTTGTGTATTTTAGGGGTTGCTAGGTGGGAAGAGTGTTTTTCTTGAGCACATTCAGTTCTAAGTCCTCAGTGCTAAGATTTCAGTGAAGATCAAGGAAACTCAAGGTTCAAGTGCTGATTTTCTTCAGGTGTGTTGATAGTTGGAGGGATGAGGAAAGGATTCAGTGTTACCTGGACCTGAGACAGAGCAGGTGATTGAAGAGCAGGAGCTGTCTCCCATGGCAACTGTTTGGATTTAAAGGTACACATGTTGCTCAGGATAAAAAAGCAGCAGCTTCACAAAGGACCTGAGTGCTCCATGTCAAAAGACTTGGACGAGAAGTGATGTTGGACAAGCACAAAAAGCTCCTGGACAGAAAGACCCTGATGCTCCAAGTCAGACTCAGAGGAAAGGAAAGTTCCGAGTTCAGGAGGTAAAATTATTATTGTGTGCTCCTGGAGCTGAAGAAAACAAAAAACATACTTGGTCCCCAGGGCAGTAACGTTGTCAGTGGGAAACATGAGTCCCTAAAGTCACATTTAGTCCCGGGTTATGGAAGGGTTTAGGAAAAATGGTGAAGAGGAAGCAGTTTGGCTCAGCCTATACACTAACCTGTTACAGCTCTTCCTCAGGCCACAGCCAGGGGAAGACTTAGATGACAAAAAATAGTTAATTTGGTGAGAAGTCATAGAAATATTATCTAGATGTACCTGGGGCTGATCTATGTCGTCTTAGGGGAAAAAATAAAATAGCACCTGCTTAAAGTTTTAATTTTGAGTTTGTTTGCTGCTGGTAACTCTTGCCTGCATTTACAGGGTCATGAAGACAGCTGATGTCAGCTGCTCCCAGGAGACAGCAACTTATTTGGGGGATGAAGCAGTGCTCTGAATCTTTTTATTATTTTTTTTCAATATTACTTAAAAGATGACCTCTGTAATCAATAGGCTCCTAAGGTACTGGAGCCACAATGAAGTGATTAGGATTAAATAGCTTTTATTCCCCCATTACTAAGTGGGTCATAGCACTGCTGTGCTTAAGGGGAGTTTAAAATGACCATTTGATGAGATATTCCTCATACTACTGTTATTCAAAAATCCTGAATTCATTATTCAGCCCAAACTCCCAGAGACTACATAATTTATTGCACTTATATTAACATGCCTTCTAGAAGTACAAAAGTAAAGAAGAGTATACTCAGGCACAGAATATATTTCCCCTAAACCACAAATTGAACACAGAAAACCTGATTTGAATTTCATAGAGGTGTGACTGAGAGAAACACGAGTGAAAATAATGATCTTTTGTAAAAGTGCTTGCTTGCAGCTGATCTGAAAGCTCCCAAAAAGGAGTCACAGGGCAGAGCAGAACCTCTGTCTTATTGGTGGCTGTTTCCACAACTGCACCTTTTATTCTACTTTAATTGAATGTAAGGAGAGGGATGCCAAGTGGAGGCAACCACAGGCTGTCATCCCTGCAATTACAGGAGGGGAGGCTTATGAAGAGGCTCTCCCTGGTGGAGAGGCTCGGGCAGGGATTAGAGAGCACAGCTTGTGTACCTGCCAAGGACAGGATTGCCTGTCACAGCTCTCTGCTGGCTCTGGGGACAAAGTTCTGTAATTATTGCTGCGCCACGCTGCCTCCTGACAGCTCACTGCTCCCAAGGCAGTTTTTGAGCAGACAGAATGCTGGGGCAGGGCTGGGCTCTGCACCTCCAGCCCATCCTGCTCCTGCTGCTTCCCCTGCTGTGGCTTTGGGGAATGTGTGACTGACCCCAGCCCATCAGCTCTGCTCTCCCTCAAGTGATCCCACACAGCATGGAGCCCTGGGAATCACAGGTGCCTGCAAGGGTGAGTGGGTATTAATCAAACAGAGCTCTCCCAGTGAGGGGTTTTGGCTGGATGTGCAGCCTCACACACACACAAACACCCACACATCTGGAATGGGAGTCCAGCCCAGCCTGGGCTCTGCCTGCTGGGGAAATGCAGAAAACAGTGTCACTGTCATTCTCCTTTGGATCACTTTGCACTAAGACTTTACCAAGTCTTTTCCTCACAGACAAAAAGCCAGATAGATATGTTCACCTGCCTTTGCACAGTGGTGACCCTAAAATTGTCCTCATGGAGTTAAAATGAGTTAGAATAGCCAAAGTCTTGGCTTTTATGTCCAGAGAAAAAGTGACTGGGTGAAGCTTGGCTGGAAGAATTAACTGTGGTACTCAACCTGGGGAGCTGTTCAGACCTTTCTGGATCCATGCATTTCTTATCCTTGCTTGATCCTATTAGACAGAGACCATGTCTCACCCAGAACCTACTATTTTAATCCTCTTTTTTTTTTTTCTTCTTATTTTTAAAAAAAATCTCTCTAAAGCCAAAAACCTGCCACAATAACAACATTTTCCTTGACACATACTTTTGTTCACATGTATTTGCAGTGTCACCCTGGCGTCAGTAATGGTGCCACATTTCTTCAGCTCTCCCTAAAGGTTACTGTAAATGAGTGAGGCCAATTCAACATCCTGGCATGTCTCTTTAGGCCATTCTCATTTTATTCCATAAGGTTCATGTCTGTTCTTCAGATGAAAAGGGTGAAGCTGTTCTCAAGCCACCATTTCCCAGCTGGAGACCTCTCCCCATCAGATTCATGAGCCTTCTTGGAAGGTTTCCCTCCATGTTTCTACAAGCCCAAATTAACTGCTGCAGTTAATTAGCAGCAGTGCTGCCTCAGAAGTGGAGAAAAGCAGTGGCTGAGACTTTTCTCAACTTTTCAATTCTCTACAGAATGGAGAAAAACTATTTACAAGGGATGGAGGGACAGGACAAGGGGGAATGGCTCCCACTGCCAGAGGAAGGGTTAGATGGGATATTGGGAAGGAATTGTTCCCTGTGAGGGTGGGCAGGCCCTGGCACAGGGTGCCCAGAGAAGCTGTGGCTGCCCCTGGATCCCTGGCAATGTCCAAGGCCAGGCTGGATGGGGCTTGGAGCACCCTGGGTTGGTGGAAGTCTGTAATTAGGTGATCTTGAAGGTCTCTTCCACCCTGAACCATTCTGAGATTCTGTGATTTCCTCCCAGAAAGCTGGTGTGCCCACACTTGATAAATGGGATGCTGAAGTGATGCACCTTCCATCCCATGCTCATCTCCTGTGCCTGGAGGGCAAATCCAGGGTCCTGTCCTGGTTCATGCCTCATTTCCACTGAAACTTGAGGAGTGTGGAACGTCCAGCCTGACCTCTGGGAGGATGCCAGGGCTCACTCAGTGTATCTGCCAGAGCCCAGAGACAGTGACAGTCACAGCCCCATGAAAATGACTGTGGACAGGCTCACCACCTCATAGGAGCCACAGTCAGTCTTCCTGCATGTCCTCCAAACTGCCTCAGCCTCTTGTCCACAGCACTCAGGTGGCACTCCTGGTGTGACTTTGGCCCATGTGCCAGGCCCTGGGCAGGGTTTGGTTGGTGGCAGCAGTCTGAGGATGGTCACTGTGGTCTGAGGGAGGAGGGGGAGGCCAGCCATGCTCAGCAGGGTTTATTCAGTTCCATGTGAGGTGGGAATACCTCCCAGAAGACACCAGCTCCTGCCTTGAACACAAGACACCTGATGTTGCAGGACTAAAATTAGACTTTATGAACACCTCCACCAATATTTTGTCTGACTGATCTTTTCTTACAAGCCTGTTGTGATGATGCACTGCAGGTAGAAATTATTTCTCCAAAAACCCCTTTTCTTGCTGAGCTGTTTATGTGACAAGTGGCTGTTGCTGTGGCACTGCTGTGTTTGGTGGATGTATTAAGTGCCCCAACAAGACATTGCAGCACCATCATCCATTTGTCTTCCAGCTGTATCTTCATGAATTTGTCTTTCAGTTTGCCGGCAGCTTGTAGTATGTGACACAGAGGTTTTTATTGAGAGCCCTGTTATGTATTCCTTGAACTGCTGCTCCTGGGCACCAGCAAACAGCACTGACCATCTTCATTTTACACTGCATCTGTCTCCCTCTTCTCCCTCTGCTCACCCAGTTCTTTGTTCAGTTATTGCCATATACGTTGCCTCTGCCTCATTTTGCCTCATTGACTGCATGAATTCCCATTTTCTTATTGATTGCAAACATATTTGAGAAGCAAAATCTTCAGCAGATCCATCTCAGTCTCACATTAACCACAGAATCATTTTTTTTTTTATTATATTCAGCAACCTCTCTTTGATGAATTGCTGCTTATGGAAAGGAAGCTGCCAAGGCCAGCGGCCTTTGGGGTTGAAATGTCTCCTTCCTGGCCCTGGAGCTTTTCCAATCCCTCCTTCCCGCCCTGGAATTTGTCCTCCCATACCCTGATAGACACAAATGCTGCTGGTTCCCAGCCCCTCTCAACCCAGGCTTGTTCTCCTTCAGCCTTGAGCACTGCATTTCTCCACCTAAACTGCCACTCAGATAAACATCCTGCTCCTCATTATCACTTGTCCATTAGCTCCTGTTTTGCAGAATCCACCCCAAAATTTGGCATTTCTGATGGCATCACCGCAGTGACATTGCCTCCCTTGGCTGTTCACATTGTGGGAGACAGAGTAGATGCAGCTTCTTCCATTCTAGGGAATGACTCAGTTCACACCCAACACCAATGAAAAAATTAATCATGAAAGCACAGAATCATTCATGTTGGAAAAGACATCTGGGATCATCCAGTCCCACCTTCAGCCAAACCTGAAGTGTTCTCAAAGTGCCACATGCCCTCGTTTCTTGAACCCCTACAGGGATGGTGACCCCACCACTACCCCAGGCAGCCCCTTCTAGTGCTTGGCCACTGTCTCAGTAATGAGATTGTCCCTGAGATCACTGATTAAAGTGCTGTCAAAGGATAAATCAGAGCTTTTATGTGGATTTCTCTCTCGGGGTTCCTGAGGTCAGGGTGACCCCAGAGAGATCCAAAAGAGTCTTTGCTTCCCCAGCCCAAATGCAGTTAAATGAGGAGTCTTGGAATGCTTCCAATTGTGTTTTCAAGGCTGTTTATTTCTTCTTATCTATAATATTTTCTCTCTGACCTGCTATGGTCTACCTAGTACAGAAGCCATGGCAGTCTGGCCCGAGCCCTGGGTGGCTCCCACCTTATATACTGAAAATTACATGTATATGTTTACAATTTCTTCACCAATTCCCATCACCTATGTTAGACTGTGAATCTCTACCTTAAACCAATAGAAAAATGTCACTATCACAGCAAGACATGGAGGACAAGACAAAGGAGAAGAAGGCTAGGACACGCCCAAATTCCTCCATCTTGTACCCCCTTGAACCCCATTCTAAAGATCCCAAAATTCTATTTTTTCCATCCTCTCTTAGTTCAAATATCACACTACTAAAACCCCTGTGGCTTGTAATTCCTCATCCAGAGTTGACAGCTTTTTCCACAGCCTAAAATCGAAGCCACAGCTGTTTGTGACTTCTTGCCAAGGTCTCCAAGACCCCTGCCAAGGTCTCGAGACAGCCAGGGCAGCCAGAGGGATGTGCTGGACTCTGACACTTTTATACCTCACAGCAGCTTCAGGAGCTTTGCCAGGCTGTGAGGTGGTGCCTCTGTCTCCCAGAGAGCATTAGTGGGTGCTTCTGAGCACCTCATCCTTTGGGTGCTACCAGCTACTCCTGGCATGTCAGAAAAGCTGGAAATGTGACATAAAGGCACATTCTACCACCAAAATCATGCAGAAGCCCCCTCTGCACACAGCTTTGTCCATTGTCCAGGTAATTCTGGTCACATCCTGCTGGATTGCCCTAAAACAGCTCTATGTGGAGTATCTGAAAACTAATATTCACTGAGGGCAAAAGATCTGTATTAACCTGCCCTTTATAATAGACTTCACAATTAGAGTTTCTACCATTTTCCTGATTCCTGATATCAGGGCTGAGAGTGTGACTGTGTTAATCCAGCTGTGTTATCTCATTGCTCATGACCAGATGCCTTATCACCCTCACTGCTCTTGTTGTTTCACCACAGCCTTCTCCTGAAATAGAAATAAATGTCTTTTAAGGAAAAAAATGGCTAAATTTTTTTCATAACTTATTCAGTGCACAGAAGAAAATTCAGTGGATACATTTAAATCCACCCCAGACAGAAGCAGTTGTTGAAATCCTTGGATGGCAGAATTAGCTTCTAATTTTAGAAAAACAACAGTCATTATCTGGGCTTGAGAAACTCAGGTCCTACAGAAGTAAGGCTGATAAATTGCTTCAGAATCTCTTTTCTTATTACTTGCAGTCAAATAAATGATATATAACACTGCAGGGAAAATGCATTTAAGTAATGCAAAGGTACATGCATATATATATATGTAAGTAGAAATATGGGATATCAATAAAAATTTGCTCAAATGTATGTACAGATGTAGGCAAAACCAACCATGTTTATCATAACCTAATTCCACAGTAACAATAGCTCCTTTCACATCCATGGGATGACTATATTCATGGATCTAGTCCTGTAGCTTCCACTGGGTCAGTTAATTTTTATCAGGCAAAGAATGGTCTTTAAACATGAAATAAAATGAATTAAAACACAGATTCCCAAGTCCACACACATTATATCTAGCTGTATCTTTGCCCAGTAGAAGGAAAGAAGACTTTTCCATCTGAAACAAACACAAATCTAGAAAGTAGGGTGTGGAAGTGTGGGAAATGATTCAATATTTAAACAAAGGCTGAGATTTGTTGCAGGCTCTGACTCCAGGCCTCATAAATCCTGCATGATTATGGTGAGTTTGTGCTCTGAATGTGCCTGGGATCTGCCCTCCTTTTATCATCTCCCCTATGAGATGGTATTTTTTGCAGGCTTTGCCATGGACCAAAGTTCTGAATAAAGAAAAGAAGCCAACCATCAGGCATGTCTGTCTCTGCTTTCTGCCTCTGTCCTGCTGACCTCAGCTGGGCTTATCGTGCCTTGCTTTTGTCCTCTCCAAAGCTTTTCATCACCAATGCTTCCTCCAGCACATCCAGCAGTTATTGTTCTGTCCCTCCCTTCTGCCAGGAGCGTGTGACAAATTCTTTCCCCACCACACTTTCTTCCCCTGCAGCCTGGGAGTCCTAAATTGCATTATTCGGCCTCTGAGCACTGCACTTTCCAAAATTTGTGCATATATTTGTATGTTTTCCCCTAATAAATGTTACTGGACAGCACTCATAAAAACAAGAGGAAAAAACAAAAGAATGCTGACGCTCAAGGTGAATATTGATTAATTCAACAGGGTATTAAATCTTCCGATGGTAATTATTAATAGTTAATAATTAGCTGAACTAACTGTGTTTTTCAAAAATGCTCCAAAACTGACAGAATGGCTCTGACAGAGCTGGTGTCACCTAAAAAACTCCGACTGCTGCGGTGGGTTAAAGAAAAGGAATTTTGAGTTCTAATTTTTCAGTAGGTGAGTGGATTTTCTTGATGTGGGAACTTTGGGAGAATAAATGTTTCTGTTGCAGGAATGTTAAAGCTGGGTTTGATCAGATGTTCTGTCCATGTTCTGTGTGCCTGAACACAATGAGAAACCTTCAACCGTGCAATCACTGCCTCAAGTTTTCTATTTTCATCCTTCTGAAACAGGGACAGCAACAGACATTTCTATCAAAAACATCTCTAAAGAAATACAATCATATTTAACACTTTTGCTTTAGGAAGTATATTATTTGCAGAGCTTCTTCACTCTCCATATTGACCCCTAGGAGCATCAGCTAAATTTTATCTCTTTTATAAACAATTGGTGGATGTTATTTTCTGAGATGAGTGTATTCCTAAAAATCCTTTGGACCTCTGTGTTGCACCTCATCTAAATAGCTGAGCCCTAAAGGGAGGGATATGCCCCAATGATGTGCCAGAGTGGTCATCCTTAAAACATTTAAAAAAATGGACATTAACCTCTGTAGGTTTCACTTAATGTCTGAATCCACAGAATTATTTTGTGGTTTTTATGAAAACTATTTCTAAGGCAAGTAAATCTGATTTTTATTTCCTCTCACAGCCTGACAACAATGTACTTTAATGTTTCTTGGTTGGTGCTTCCCTTCTTGAGTCACTATATATGGAATCATATACCATTATTGGGAAAAAAACACTCAAAATTTCTGAAAGCCAATCCTTAAATGATGCAGCAATGTAATATGGGAAATGATATATGATTCCCAGGCAGTTTTAGCTGTGAAAACATCAAAAGCCTGGAAACAAGATCAGAGAGTATTTTTACAAAACACCTTTGACACAGGAATGGAAGCAGAGCCCTCAAGTAACCTCCAGCCAAATGATTTCGATGTAAGTCAGGTCAGAAATGGATCTTCAGCAAAGGAATGAGCAAAACCTGGGAAGAATTAAATCCTGAGTCTCCCATCAGTGAGACAGCTCCTGAGCGAAGAGGAAATGCAGCCACCACAATTCCATCCAGAATTCTCACACGTTGAGGGCAAAGTCGAGGAAGAGGCTTAAAATACTTGTCTCTGAGGAAAAGTGGTGCTGGAAATGCTGGGGTGTTGTGATGATGAGACTTTCACACATATTTATCAGACCTCTAAGAAAAGAGCCAGAAATAACACAGAGATTAATTAACAAAGCTGCCATAAAGCTCCGTATGCCAGGGAAGGTGGTGTAATCACTGGGACGCTCTCCTGCTTTCAAAAAGTAAGGATATTCTAAAATTCTCCCACTTCAGGAGGAAAGAATTGATTGAATTTCAGCCCAGTCCAAGAGAAAAAAACATCCCATACAAAATAAAGCTCCCTTCTCTCAACAAATATTCAGAGAGGCAAATATTAAATATGTAACAGTCTCTGATAAGTGCAGCAATTAACTGAGATACAGAGGGATGGGGGAGATGCCACTGAGCTCTGGCAAAACTTGGTGGATACAACAAAAATCCAAAATGTGAGGGAATGGCTGGCTAGGGACATTTATTATAAAGAAACAGAGTTTTACAAAGCAAAAAGTAAATTTGAACCTGAATACACACATAAGTCTCTGAAGAACATGGCTGAGATTTGAGAGCAAATAGAAAAAAAAACTTTGAAGCGGAAAAAAAAAGGCACAAGAGAGGCAATTGCAAAAATCTCATTTAGCAGATGTCCTTGAAACTTTCAACCACAGGTCCTAGCAGAAAAGAGAGATCTACAAAAGCAAGCAGGCTAAACCCAAATCTGAAAGGAAGTGGATGAGGATTTCTAAACATCAATGGAAAATGTACACAAGTGAGAGCCAAGGAAATTACACAAAACCACAGGAACAGCCTCCTCTCCTCACACACCACCATGGCCAGGGCCCCTGGAGCACTTCTCTCCATATTTTCATCCCATTTTCCAAATGGAGTAATTCATCCTGAGTTCTTACCAGCAGCTGTGGGGATGAGGAGCACGGCCAGGAGCCACTCACCATATGTAGCCTTATAATAATCAAAGAAATGAAAGCAGCAGAAATGTCTGCAGAAGGAAGCCTTCTGCAAGAAGTTGCTCACATAATTATTATTGGATTATTTGTTTTTCCCCTCAGTTAATTTGCTGCCAATGTCCATTTTATGTCTCCAGCGTTATCTGGCAGCTGAGGATCTTCAATGGACAGTTCGTAGAAAGGAGCTGAATAAATAACAACAATAATAATAGCAATTGCAACAATAATAACAATAATTCTGTAATCTATTTGCCTTATTGTTTCTATTCTCAAATTCTCAAAATGAAGTGAAAGCTCTTTCAGCCTGAGGCTGCTTCTAAGATATCAAACACCCCTGGTATGAAATTCCTCACACCACCAGTCTAAAAAACATATTAACAGCACAGGGGACATACAGTTCTTGAGGATGAGGAATTTGTTTCCATGACTACTTTGATACAGCCTGGAAAATTTTTCTACACCTAGAGGAAATTTCTAGAGATCCTTGATCCTGCTGGAAGACTCGATAGCACTGGATCCTGAGAGAGGGGTACAACAGGCTGCAGGCAGTGAAGGACATCCTTGGAGGGCATTGAGATAAGATCCTTATCCAGGGGGGAGGCACCAACTGCTGACTAATATTGGACAGATCAAGACTGGTGGTGGCTTGGGCTCCAGTGGAATTCATGACCTCAAGGGACATAGGACAGGAAAAATGTTTAGTAAAACCCCTAAAACTTAGGAAAGTGAATATTCAATTGTTTAAGGAATATTTTTTTCCTTAAACACAAAACTGTTCTCCTTAAACACAAAACACAAGACCACACAAAACTGTTGACAGGGCAGCAGAACTGCCACTGTCAAAGTTCAATAGCAAAGTGCACGCCAAAATGTCAGAGGAATTTTGGGTGGTGAGCTGAATTGGCAAATTGTAGATTAAATTTAAATAGAACTCTTTAGCTAGCCTCAAAGGCAAAGAAACTAAAAAGACATTACCATGATATCCAAGTGTATCCAGAAAAGAGTCTAGTGGGGATCAAAGCTGCAGATGAACCAAAGAGGGGGTTGGGAAGGTTGGGTCTTTTTCCTAGACTGGGAAATCGGTGCAGAATTCATGTGCTACAGCTGTTATTTATAATGTCAAGATTTACAACTTGGTTGCATTTGAAATACCAGCCAGTGATATCAGAATAAAGTAGAAACTGCCTTATCAGAGGTTTGCAGTGACACAGAACATATGGGAGCCTCCAGTGTCCTGCACACAGGGAAAGCTCTGACATCTGTTCAGAGGGATGGGAGCAACACCTGAATAAAGCAGTGCAGTTTCACCTGCTGGAATGGGCTTTTCAGGGGAAGAAATAAGAACACTCCATGCCTCAATTCAAAGCAGCTTTTAAAAAACATAGTGGGAAGAAAAAAAACAAGAAGGCTTATTTTACATCTTCTTTTAAATTAATGCCCTGGATTGCAACTAGCAATTCAAGGTACAGAGGTAGATTTGTGAAATAAAGGTGTGAGGATTCATTTTATCAGGGAGGAAATTGAAAAATTCAGTGCATATGTTGTTCAATTTGAAATACATTTTTGGAGTGGAAATTCCTGAACTGGTATGGCAGTGTTCCTGGAATGTCACATTATTCTGGAGTTACTCATCACATATAGAAGGGTCTAGTAATTATTTTTGATAGGTTTGGTGCCATGCTGGCCCTCATCAGTTCATTAGACTCTTTCACATCAGATCATCATCATAGTTAAGTCATTTAAGAAGTAAATTGAAAACATATTATGCATAAAATGTCAATCTACTGCCATGCTCATTTACAATCATTAAAGATGTGCATATCTCCATACAGATATATGTATTTATACAGAAGTAGTAGATTACAGGAGATTTTATAAAGCATAATGATCAGTATCTCTGTTTTATGAATGGAGAAATAGCAAAAGGCAAATTATTTAACAGCAATATTCATATAAGATTCATTATCATCAAGTCTAGGAGAAAATGCATTTCAAATTAAACTGTGGTTCTTCTCTCCAGCCTGCTCACCTAATCCTGTCCTGACTATAGTGTTGTCCATGCACATTTATATATTTGATATCTTTTATTTTTCTCTCTTCATTTCCCTCTGGCATATCCAAGGCACCTCTAGAAACAGCCAGATAATTAAACTAATGCGGTCTAATTAAGGAACTGATTGTGGTTGTTCTCCAAAACAGTTCAGTTACCACAAATACCTGTTGGAGAGCCCAGGGGAGGCACCAGGACGGTCAGAGGGAGGGAGCAGCTCTGCTGAGAGGGAAGGCTGGAGAGTTGGGATTGTTCACCTGGAGAGGAGAAGCTTCAACATGAACCCATTGTGACCTTGCAGTGCCTGAAGGAGCCAACAGGAAACACGGAGAGAGACAATCTCCAAGGGATGGAGTGACAGGACCCAGGGAATGGCTTCTCCCCCAGAGGGCAGGGTTAGATGGGATATTGGGAAGGAATTTCTCCCACCACAAACACAGGCAGGTTTTTTTATTAACAGATGAGGCTGACAGTATTTCAACAGGAGATCTCTAGCAATCACTTTAAAGATTTCGGGACTACAAAGCAGCACTGTTACAAATTAGTGTTTCAGATTGCTTAAAAAAAAATCATTGGCAAGTGTGTGAGCAAAAACCAGATTTAATATTAAATGAAAGCAAGACAAGCTTGTTGGCAAGATTCACTCTACTACTTACAGGACAGTTAAAGGCACAACAAGGAAAAACAAGTAACAACAAAGCAAAAAAAAAAAAAAAACAAGCAATCAAAACAGAAATGAACTGAGAATTCTGTGTGTGTATTTGTATGACAAAAGACTATGAAGGCAAGGATAAAAAGGAACATGGCCCAAAAGCTAAAGAGTACTCAAACTCAACAGTACTTTAACCTAAACCTGACAATTTAACAAAGCTTAACTTATACCTAACTTAACTTATATGTGAAACTTAATTTATAGCTCAACCTTAATAGAGGAATAACACTTAGCAGCATTTACCTAACTTATCATTTCGAAGTTATACTTAGCAGCTTAGCAAAGAACAACATTTAGCAGCATTTAAGTAAAGTCGTAAGTCACAAGCTTCCTTACAGGTATAACTTACTTAGATATTCACAATACATATACGTCTATTGAGGCCTCAGCTTTAGCTTTTTCAGAGTCTGTTCTGCTTTAGTGTGTAAGTCTAGGCTTCATATCAGTGGATGGTGAGCTCTCTTCCCAGAATAGCTAAACAAAACAATTCCTTCTTTAGCTTGAGACCAAGGACAGCCCATCCAAATCTCAGGCCCAAGAGCAGAAACAACGGTGGACTGAAGAGAGAAAACAAGAAGGATGGGACTTCATGGGCTAAAGCTGGAATTGGACAATTAGCCCCAATATGCTAATGTCCTTTTTCCCAGAGAAGTAAGTATGGAACCACAGAATCACAGAACTATTAACCTTGAAAAATACCCTTAATATCATCACCCCAGCAGCACTGGGCTCACCACTAACCCATGTCCCCAAGTGCCAGATCCACGTGTTTTTTGAAAGACTTCCAGGTGTGCTGACTCCATCACTGCATCTTGCTCTGGGGCTTTCCACAAAAAAAGTGTCCCTAATGCCCAATGTAAACCTCTCTTGCATAACTTGAGGCTGTTTCCTCTTTTATTCTCCCTTATTCCCTGGGAGAAGAGCCCAACCCTGACCTGGTCCTCTCCTCCTGTGAGGGAACTCCTCCAGAACTCAGGTAAGTGTGAGACTAGGAGAGGGAAAAAGCAGGAGTGGATCTGGCCATTCTAATCCTTACCACCAGCAAAAAAAAGCATAACAGCAAGAGCAGAAAAGTTTTTAAAAGTTTAAGGATCCCACTGCATAAATGACCCAAATATTTTCTCTACTTTCTCTTCTCTGGGAGAGGGAGTGTTTCTAATTCCCATTTTTCAACAAAATTTCAGAGAATGAAGAAATAAAATTAAAAAAATGTTCAGAATCAGTTTTTTTCCCCAAAGCAACTTCATATAAAATGTCCTAGGGACCTCCTAAACATAAATCTCATTTTTGCGATAATAAAAAATATTTAATTTCTCAAGTCTCAGAGTGTTTGTCTGGATGCAATTGAAAGGAAATTTGTGAGCACTTCAAAAAGTCTGGTGCCACAGCCCCACCTTTGCATCACTGCTGAATCAGCTCCAGTAGATTTACAAAGATTCTCATTTGGACTAAAGAAATGGGAAAATCATTTTTTCCTGGAAATTTTGTTTGAATTTGGTGTGCAGCGCTCTCAATCATCTCCAGCTCTGTATAAAAGCATCTCAGCTGAGCTCTGGCAGCAATGCCTTTTTTATGGGCAGATGTTAATCCACAGAAAAGTAAATGCAGGAAAGGTTGAGCTGCCCTCAGGAATGATTGACTGCCATGACTGGGAAAGGTGTCCCAAGCCTGCAGACCTGTAATGGACATCACTTTAATTATTGAGCTGGGAGTGTCAGCTCAGCAGCAACACAGTGCCTGCTCCCAGCTGGAAGTTAAACAGAAATGTTCCCAGAATTATCTCATGGAATTATATGAGACACATAAAGGAGAAACGTAAGAGGGATCAATAAACGTGGAGACAAACCAAAATTTCAACTCTCAACTCAGCACATTTCATGTTCTCTTGAATGATCCTTAGGATACAAACCCATTCTTTGTCAAATCTGGTTAAAATCCTCCATGGAAATGTTCTCTAAATATAAGATGAAAGGGATACACTGAAGCAGGCTCCAGTGCTCAGAGTGTTAATATCATCCCCTTCCTCCTTCTATTCATATTATTTACTAAAAAATTTGCTGTGAAACAGATAAATTAAATCTTCAAGGATGTATAATGACATTGACCCCAAACCCCAAATTAAATAAGGAACAAATCCAAGTATCTCTGTCTGAGGGACATGGTAGCTATTACTTGTCTTGTGAATCTGCAACTTTTCAGACCAAAACCACTGAGCTGATCAAGTAGGGAGTTCCATTTTAATAATTTCCTCTCATTTTTGTTTTATTTCTTGTTCTCTGCCTGTGCCATGTGTAAAAAACAGGTAGCTGTGCTAGAGCCTTTCCTCAAAATATGACAGCTCAAGTGACAGAATTCCTAAGATGCACCAGATCCATCAGCAGAAGATTTAGAACTGGAATTAGAGGTACTTGAATGATCTACTCTATAGATAAGTATGACAACTATCAGTGACAACTTTAGTTTGCTAAGATGGAGTTTATTTTGAAATTAGTTTGGTTTTTCAAACTGGGGATCTGATTTCCAGATGCCACTTACAAAGAACTTTTAAAATTAATTCCCCTTTTTATTTTTAATGACAAACACTAGGAAGGATGAATGAAATGCATCCATCACTCTCAAATAGTGGGATCTGAACACTCCAGACTTCACAGGTAACATTCCAGCTGATTGTTGTTCATCTGGACTGGAGTGAGATCAAGATTTTAACTTGTTTAGGGGGAGACTCAGGAAAAGTAATGCTGTAAAAAGCATGGGGATTGTGCCATTAGAAGCATGATCCAGTTTTGAGAAATTAGATCATATAAGCCAAAAGGAAAACATATTTTCCATTGCTTCTCCCACTCCTCAAATTTCCAGTAAAGTGTCTATTAAGACAGTTTTTTTATGACCTTTTTATGCAGCTTTGGTAACATTTTCTGCACTTAACTTCATCACATCCCCTAATTTTACTGCAGCAACATCAAAGTGTAATGTTCTTGTTGCTATAAACCCAAGTATTGTCATAAAAGCAACTTTCCCCAATCTGGAAATGTTTAAGGAGGGCAAGCAAGCCAAAAGAAAGTTTCTTTGGCACTCAGAGGCAAGGCACAAATGTTAAGCCCACAAGAAATGCCAACAGTTTACACAGGAATAACATTTTTAAAATGGCGAAAAAATAAAAATGCTAAATTTTATTTTACCCCTTTTCTTTACTGCCTCCTTCCCCATTTTCCTAGAGATGCAGGACACTTTTGTTTCCATAATAATGAGTTATAATTCACAATTCAGCCTTACAATTCACATTTCTCTTTCCTACAGTGACATGTACCTCGCCGTATATACAAAATAAAACCCTAGGATGAAAATCTGAATCTATTGAATATTTGGAGAGTGAGACAGATTTAAAAAAAAAAACCCAACAGCCTTTTTTAGCATTGTCATCATGAAAATAATAGAGCAAAAGAACATGAATCTTTTAAATTCCACTTGCAACTAGAAGAAACTGGTGTTAATATGAAAGAAAGAACCTTTCTTCTGAGTGTGGCACCATACAAAGCATAACAAAGATATAGAAGAACTGGCAAATTCAGGGCTTTTTTTTTTTTTCCTATTTTTTAAGGAAAAAATTAAGTCGGTAGATGTCAAGAGAAAACATAAAGGATAAGAAAGAACCAGGAATATATCCCAATTTAACTCCATCTTGCACTGTTTCAAAGGTTTAATAACAGACTAGAATTCAAATTATCTCATTATTGAGTCATATAAAGGCAATTTTCTAATTCATTTGAATCAGGATTCCAGCCTGGATGAACAGGAAATTCCCCCTGTTCTGCTGGGCAAGGTGTGGATGGAGTGAGGGCACAGGGAGGGCAGGAAATCTGCACCTGAGAGGGACCTGCAGGGAATTCTGCATCTCAAAGAGAGCTAAAGGGAGCTGATTCCCACCTGGAACACATGAGGAGATGGAATTTAACTGGCTGTAACAACTTCCAAGGTGCCCCTGCAGAGAAGGGATTTGTTCCCTGGAAATTTGTGTATTACTGATTTGTGGTGTTAAATGTTAACAATCTATTACTGGTGCATCACCTACCCCTTTGTTGCACCTAATTCCCAGAGCTCATTGTTCATTTTTCCATGGATTTGTTGCACAACTGCCCGTGCAGCTGATGGGGAAGAAATACACCTGGTATGCAAATACAGGAAGGGTTTCTTTGGTTCTGTTCTGGAGATTTTTCTTCATTGCTGTCGGATTTTACCCTTTTCTGACCCAGAGATGGAACTACTAAGAAGAGTTTTAAAAACTTTTATTCCATGTTCAGTCTCATGAGAAGAGTGAGACAATACAGATGTTATAATTCATGCCATCTCAATCAAAAAACAACTATTTCCTCATTACAATACACTATAAACGTTTTTTAACCTATCAACATTAACTATACCATGCTGTAAATACCTGAAAACTAATAATCTAAAATTACCCTTCATAGATTCTACTACAATACAACCTTCCTAATTCTATTTCTCCAAAGTATCTACAAATACAAAGTATCTATAAATCCATTTCCCACACATTGCCATCAGAGAAACAAAACCTAACTGTTTGCATTAAATCTGCCTCATGTTGTGGGGTTTTGGAGATAAGAGCTGTAAACAGAAGTGTTTAAAGTTCTTAACCATAAAGGGGAAAAATTCCTTGTTCCTGGCCTGCCCTTTCCCTGCTGTGATTTGTCAGGCTGGGCAGGACTAGGGGTGTTCTGCATTCCCTTCCTTCCATCAGGAAATGTCTTTCACATTTCTTTTTACAAATTATGACACAGCTTCTTAAAGCTGGGGGAACTCCTTCCTTTCTCCTGCGGGATGGTCTTTTGTTGATATTCTGAAAGGAAGGACACACCTCTCCCAAGGCTCTGTGTCACACTGCAGCCCTTTAAAAATCATTAAATTAATTAGCTTATTTAAGTGGCTCATTGACTTAATGGTTGATGTTATTTTTGATTTTATTTTATTTTTTTTTTTAATTTCTCCAGATCCCCAAAATCACAAAATCGTAGAATGGTTTGGAATGTGGTGTCAGAGAGCAGCTGTGGCTGCCCCTGGATCCCTGGATCCAAGGCCAGGCTGGATGGGGCTTGGAGCCACCTGGAATAGTGGGAGGTGTCCCTGGCCATGGCAGGGGTGGGATGGATTGATCTTCAAGGTCCCTTCCAACCCAAACTATTCCTTGACGCTGTTTTATTCTAATATTCTCCTGAAATTGTATCTGATTTCCAGTCCCAGCAGGAAAATGTGGAGCTGCCTTTAGGGGTACCATAAAAAAGGACTGTCCTGACTCCCTCCTGTGTTCAGCCTCCAAACACGTGCTCAGTGCTCTGAATTTCATATCAGGGACATTTATCTCAGGGCAAAGAGCAGATGTAGAAGCTCCAAGTTACATTTTCCCTTTCCCAAGCTGTGGAAAGCACACCAAAGGAGCTGGGCCTCAGACATGGATAAGGATCTTAATTAACCAAGGAAGTCTGTAAGAGGCCAGAAACACAAACAGTTTCCTATGGTCCGGCAGCAGGACCATTTGCTAGGAAGGACTTTCACCTCCTTTAAAGCTTAAGTGTCACTAATTGGTGCACTTGAGATGGGCACGGATATCCCGAGGATAATTACTGCTGTTACCCTCGGTGGAAACCTCTGGACAGGCAGCAGTGTTCCCCACCTGGCCTTCCTGAACTGCAGATCCCTCTGGGATATAGATTATAGCCTGACTAACTCACAAAACCACCCTCTAGTCTGACTTTAAAAATGAGGATTTGTTCCAAAAGGATCACTAAATCCTGGAATTGTCAGATTATTATTTCTGGGCAAAGTCCAGCTGTATTAATTTCCACTACTCAGACTCTGTAAGAATGACTGAAATGATAATATTCACCTCTTTTAAAACATCATTATTCTTATTAATAAGAGCAATAATAATAAAATTTTATGTTGATAGATGTCCAAGCAGTTTCTTGCCTAAATTCTTTCTCTTTCTGAACATTTCAAGGGATGGTGACTCCAACACTGACCTGAACAATCTGTTCCAATGCCTGACCACCCTTTCCATGAAGAAGTTTTCCCGAATATCCAAACTAAACCTCCCTTGGCACATCCTGAGACCGTTTCCTTTCATCTTGTCTCTTGTTCCCTGGGAGAAGAGACCAGCCCCCACTCCAGTGCCACCTCACCCACCTGGCTTCCTGCAATCCCCAATTATTAAATTCTTCCATAAGAAATAAAAGTAGTGGTTGTTTAGGGAGCTCTTGCCAAACAATCCCTTACTTTGTATGTCAATAAACAAATCCTCCATTCCACCTTGCAGGAAATCAGATTTTCCACCCATTTGAACATATATGGCCCAGGACTATTATTTGCAATTAAAGGTCCCAAATAAAATACACATAATCACATATTCACCACTTAACACAAACCAGCACATTAATACTGATTCCCTGCACTTAATTGTCCATTCCCACCACATCATGCATTTAGTTGTAAACTCTTTGAAGTGCACTGAATTCTCTTAGGAGCTTTACTGCAATTCAATTTTAATTTGCCTTTTTATGTAGCATCTTTGATACAATGGATCTTCGAATTGTGTGATAGGAAGGTAAAAGAAATGACAACACTTTCCAGAGTTGCACATTTGTAGGAGAGAGGCAAAATGATGTATGGACATGAGTGAGAGGTAAAAAGAAAATTAATGTCTATTTTAAACCAAAAAACAAGCAGCATTCAGCTACTACTCCATTGGCTTTCATTCTGCCTTCATTAAAAGCTTTTGGAAAGGAATCTTATAAAAAAGTAACACTCAGAAATGCTTGTAATGCTCAGAAAAGGGGAGACACTTCATATTTCATGCAGCTAATTATTTTTTCCTGGTTTCACTCCTTGCAGAAGTCAGCAAGGAAGGAATTGCTCATTTCACATCGTCCAGGCAGGGAGGGCAGAACACATTCCTTGGATGGGCTGCAAATTCCACGACTTTTGCTGGGATGGAGCTGCAATTATCCATGTCCATGGAAAAAATAATGCTCCTTGTTGAATAAGCCCAGGTCAGGAGTCCAGCAGGCTCGGTGTTTCAAGCAGGAATGAAACCCTTGAGAGCTGGCAGAAACTCCAGCAAGGAACTTCCACAGGAAGGGCAGGGAAAGGATCACTCCAAATGCTGCTTCTTCATCCTCTTGGAAAGCACAAGGGAGGAAATCCAGGGAAGTTGTTCAAAGGAAACACTAAAGCTTGTTTATGAACACAAAAGCTTATTTAAGAACAAATCCAGGGGGTGAAAATCACCCTTATGATTGAAAACTTTCCTAGGTTTGTGACTCTTCTTGGTTTCGGTAGGATTAGAAACCAAGAGGATACCCAGGATCTCAAAAAGCTTGGAAAAAAAAAATCCTTTCACCACTCTGGCATGTATGATTTTTAAAAAAAAATCTTTTTTGAGGAGCTGATACACTTCCACCCTGGCCAATCCATTGCTGCTGACACATGTGCCACCAAAATTCTGATACCTCTTCAAAACACAGAAGGAGGAGAAAAAGAACACAGAGAAGCAGCAGAGTCCCAATGCAGTCCTGAGCGACCAACAATGGGCTGTAAAGCTGCTTTTATACACTCTGGGAGCTCCTCGAGGCCAGGAAATGCAGGAGTTAACAGGAGTAAGTGAAAAAGAAGGAGTTAAAGCAGGTAAGCTTTTAATTGCAGTTTGTTAGTGAGGCTCAAAAGTAGAACCAGCCATACCCCACACATCAGCTGCTGGAGTTATAAATGAACTACAAATCCATGAGCAAACCAAATTAACAGCAGCATCAAATAATCACCTTTCTGCCTCGGTAAATTATCAAATGCATCCACAATTCCCTGTAATTTCTGTATAATGTATCTTCCTCCTTATCTCCCCCAAAGCTGGGGCTTGTTCATCAGTCCCCAAAAACTGACTGGGGACAGGCAGTCACTGAGAAATGATGCATTTCACATGCACATAGAGAGATGGCAAGGGGAAGGTTGAGCAGAATTCGTAAAATACAAGTCACTGGTTGCTAACCAGTCTTTGACACCACCTGCCAAGTCCATGGGGCTTCCAGGAGACATTCTGGCATTACTGGTGTTTAAATAAACCAGCTTGTGCTCCTGGGCTGGAAAACATTTCTATGCAGTCCTTGTTTGTCCCAGGGTTGATCCAAGGATTCCCTGCCCACGGCAGGGGTGGAATGGATAATCCTAAAGTCCCTCCCAGCCCAAACCACTCTGGGATTCAGGGTCTCTGTAAGGACACTGTGCACTGCTCCACCACCACCAGACTCAAATAAACCCCCTCTGCACGCAGAATTTATTCTAAACTTCCTACCAACCATCCTCTGGTACTAAGGCTGAGTACAAGAAGAAGGAAACCCAAATCCACAGCAAATCAGCATAAAGATTAATGGGTATTTATAAGTATTTACAATTAATAATAAAATTCATTATGACTCTGAAAAATCCCATTAGTAATGATGACATTACTACTGCTTCCATGTTTTCAATCAGCTTCAGGAGGACATTTCCAGAAACCTGTGATCTGGATGGACAGAAGGGCTCCTGTTTTCCTGATGTGAAGTATCACATTAGTAAAATTGGATTGAAAATCCTGCTGCAGTGGGTAGGGGTGTAGAAACACAGACTTCTTCATCTATTATAATAAGGTGCAATAAAATAATGTATTTCACCACAATATGGTGGTGGGATAAAAGATGTTTTTATTAGCTTTATAGTTGTGGTTAAAAATTATAGAAAAATAAATAAAATATATGTATATTTATGTATAAAGAATACTTTTTTTTCAGTAGTGGAGGTCAACTCCTTTTTCCTCAGTAAATCTTCAAATTTTTTTTGGACTTAGGAATAAATCTTTAAAGTTTTCTTGCTTATATATTGTTTTTTACACCCATAAGTGATGCAGACTATTGACTAAACTGGACTCTGATATGGCTTTTGAGATTGTGCCCTTCATTTCTGCCAGATCACAGCAGTTTTCCTCTCTTTATTCCTATTTTACCCCGAGCCAAGACATCCTTGCAGCAGACCCCAGCTGGCTTGGGGCAGCAGTTCCAAGATCTTCTGGTTCCTTGCAGGTGCTGTTCCTCCTGGAGGCCACGTGCAGCCTCCTGGGATGGATTCCTGAGCCACAATTTCTGACCAAAAAGGAATCATGTGCTGCAATGAAAGCAAAATTCAGCCCAAGAAGAGAAAACCCCTTTGTCATCACCACTATAAGATCCTTCCCCAAAGCCACCTGTCCAATAAGAAGATGTTTTTTCCAATACTTTACATCAGGATTATAAAACTCTGGTCCATTTTGGCTCTCTCGCTGTTTGGGAATTCCCAGTGAGTGCAATTCCAGCAGAATTTCACTGGGAATTTTGGGAATAAACAGTGTCTGATTCCCTTTTTCACAATCTCTTTGATGGAGAGAGTGACACTGCTCCTGAGGCAGAGCCACTAATCCCATTACTCCCTTCTCTAATCCCATGAACCCTCAGGCTTTCTGGGTGGTTTAGAATCCTGGTTTTGGTTTTAGGGGGTTATTTTTAAAAATATCTCATCAGTTCCTTTAACATTACTGGTTTGACCACAGTTATTGTTGTTGTTCTGAGCTGTGGCTCTTAAGAGCTTTGTGACCTTGGTTGTAGAGTGACTGCAAATACAGATCAAAAATTTTCCTGTTTTTCTGAACTAATTCTTAAAAATGGGCTTTACTCATCTCGTTGCACTTAGTTTCTTTAATTAGTGACTTTACTCCAGCTAAACAATATGTTTTTAATTGCCACAGCCCCACGCAATCACAGCCATGAAGATTTTCCCCATTAATTCAGCTCCAAGGGCTGCATGAAGCAGCACTTTGATCTCATTAGCATAAAAATAAATCAGAGAGCACAGCTACTGCCACTTATTTTCTGTTGTGCCTGAGAAACTCCTCACAAGATTGATGATTATTGGTCACCTTCTCTGCCCCCTTTAGCCCTTTGGCACAGTCCTGCTTTGTGCACCACAGAGCCCTGAAAAGAGTCCTTGCACGAGGAAAACCAAGTGGAAGAACAACAGAATAAATTCAGCTTGAGCAAGCTGGGCTCACTCAGAGAGAAGTGGTGATGAAATGAACACAGAACATGCCCTAGCAGAGAATTTTGATACTTCAAACATTCTTGGGATGCTGCCCATCAATCCCTGTTTATTTTCCAGCTGATGGTAGATCTTGATGATACTGATGACAAAGCTTTGGGGACATCACTTTGAAGCTGAGGTTTCTCTGATTAAATGAAGAATGCAATACAGTAATATTTGTTCACAAAGCCAAACGCACCTTTCTTCAATATTCCAATTAAACAGCTTCATAACGAGCCAACCAACCAAACTGACAATTCTTCCATCCCTGGAACTGAAGTACAATTTTTCTACTCCTGTGACCAACATTAGTGAAATGTTGAATTGCTGAATAGTTCATGGCTTGCTTTGGGCTGCTGTTTTCTTGTGACAAAGTGGGACAAAGCACAGCAATTCCCAGCTCATCTGAGTTTCTGTTGGCTGTTTTCTTCTACATAATTTTCATTTCCATAGAATCATGGAATTGTTTTGCTGTGAAGAGGCCTTTAAGATGACTTTTCCCACCTCCTTCCACAGGCAAGGACATATTGCACCAGCCCAGGGTGCTCCAAGCTCTGTCCAGCCTGGTCTTGGACACTTCCAGGGATCCAGGGGCAGCCACAGCTTCTCTGGGCACCCTGTGCCAGGGTTACCCTCACAGGAAAAAATTCCTTCCCAAAATCCCATCTAACCTTGTCCTATGGCAGTGGAAACCATTCCCTGTGTCCTGTCACTCCATCCCTTGGAGATTGTGTCTCTCCATGGTTCCTGTTGGCTCCTTCAGGCACTGCAAGACCACAGTGAGGTCACCCCAAAGTTCCTCTTCTCCAGGTGAACAATCCCAACTCTCCCATCCTTTCCTCCCAGCAGAGCTGCTCCATCCCTCTGACCATCCTGGTGCCTCCTCTGGGCTGGGATCAGGAGTGGGACTTTCTCTTGATAATGCATACAGCAGACAAAAGAAGAAACAAACTGATAAATCAAAACCAAAAGAACTCCAAATTAACAAGAAAACCCCCAACAACAAGCACAAAACCACAAACCACCCCTAAGATCCATCACAGTTAGATAAGGAACAATTTGTAATCAGAATGTTTTCCTGGGCTGAATTTTTCCTATGTTACTGCAGGATGTAAAAAGTTTCCAGATTGTTTAAGGTGGATATTAAAGAAATCTAGGAAAGCACACTATCAGAGAGACATCATAGATGATAATAACCCATAAAGCAAGTTAATTTCTTTCCTTTTTAATTCCACCCAGCCATGAGCCATCCACTATTCAGTGTGAGATGAATGAATCCCACTCCAAATGCTTTTCACTTGTCAAACTCTACCCCAAGCCTTAAGTTTTCCAGAATCAGTGTCAAAACACTTTTTTTTCTGGGTAAATCACTGGGAGCTGAGTCTGTCAGAGGAGAGGATTCACTGGGAGTGATATTAATGACAGAGTTTGGGAGGATTTCAATCTGTGCTGAGGTTTGAGTAGTTTACAGTGCTGCCCCATCAGTTTGGGCCACAGGGATGGATCCAGCCCTGTGTGAAACCACTGTGAGCATCTTCTAATTAACACATCAGGAAGCTTTTTGCATTAACCACCTTTGTTTAGCAGACAGGCATTGCTCAGGCTCACTGTGTTGGGTCTCTGCATGCACAGGACCTCAGAGAGTTTTGTTTTTTTTTTATGGGCTTGGATTAAATTTAACAACTTTGCTGTTGCTAATCCAGAAAAGTTATTTCTGTTCCTCCTCCATCCTGACAAGGAATATGGCAGGAAGGAGGACAGGCAGGAGATATCTTTATCACACTGATACCAACATGGGGGGTTGACACCTGGCAGATGACAGCAAATAT
Organism: Lonchura striata; assembly: GCF_050655825.1. Classification (NCBI taxonomy): domain Eukaryota; kingdom Metazoa; phylum Chordata; class Aves; order Passeriformes; family Estrildidae; genus Lonchura; species Lonchura striata. The sequence goes on along the minus strand of NC_140710.1, from coordinate 25,313,887 downwards.
TTTAAACCAAAGAAGCTTTTTAGATCCTTTTGCATCCTTGCTCTCTGCATTTCAGTCCAGAGAAGAGAAGGCTCTGAGGAGACCTTAGAGCACCTTCCAGTGCCTGAAAGGGCTTCAAGAGAGCTGGAGAGGGACTTTGGACAAGGCTCTGGAGCGACAGGACAAGAGGCTTCCCACTGATAGAGGGCATGGTTAATTGGGATTTTGGGTAGGAATTGTTCCCTGTGGGGCTGGTGAAGCCCTGGCACAGGGTACCCAGAGCAGCTGTGGCTGTCCCTTCCCTGGAAGTGTCCAAGGCCAGGTCAGACCTGGGCTAGTGGAAACCAGGTCTAGTTTGAGAGGGTGGCACTGGATGGGCTTTAAAGTCTCTCCCAAGCCATAAAGTCTCTCCCAGCAGTCTGGGATTCTGTGACTGTCAAAATGCAAGGCTGAGCTCTCTGCCACACCAGCACAGACCCTTCCTTGTTCCTCCTGCCCTTTGTATTCCTTATCTATTCTGGCCACAAGCTTTGCAAATAGGAAATATGAAGCTAATAAGGAAGAGGAAGGTGATTTAAAATCCTCTTCCATTTCACCGATGTACCCATGCAATACAGCCACATCCTAACGGTTGCATTTTGTCTTATAGGTAAATGCTGTAGAAGTGACATAAATATGACAAAGGGGTTCCTGGTTTGTGGTGCATTGATTCCATTAATTTGACCACAAGGCTCTGGAGAGGGAATTGCACTGCCTACACATCAATATTTTGCTCTTTTTTTTTTTTTTTTTTTTTGCTGGAGCCTAGAATCAGGCAAGGCCCTTAAAGAGCTTGTTATAAATGCAGCTCTGGCCTCTGGAGACTCATTCCTGCCCAGGAGTTTGAAAAGAACTATCTTCAACTGAATTAAAAATTCCTCCAAATACATCATGACATTCCAAAGTATTGAGCTAGTTCAGATATGCTTCTGGATTTACATGGCCCTGAATAGCTCTTTCTGTCTAGAGGGTTTTATAAGTTTATTGCAGGCTAGCCTCAGAGTTGTTAAAGTATTAAAAGTATTTCTTTATATAAAAAAGGGAACACAGACTGACTGAACACCCTAATGACATTTTTGCTGTGGGAAAATGGATCCATCAGCTCCAGGTGGAGCTGGCTGGCAAGGATGTGGTGTTGCCATAGGTCCAGCTCTGTCAGCACAACACAGACATGGATGAGACACAGCAGAGCCTGAGAGCAGCCCCCAAAAATTGGGGTCTGTTGTCCCTGTCTGTGTTGTCCTCCTTGCAATCAAATTACTTCAGAAAGGAGTGAAATTCAGGAAGATAACTCCACCACTCTTCCATAAACCCAGGGCTTGTGCTTTCTAGGATGCAGTGGAGGAAGAGGTAAGCTCCCTGTGAGGTGCTGGAAGTGCTGCACTTCACACAAGAAAACATTGGTTGAGCTCAGAGGCCCAAATTTTCTTTTATTTGGACTGTCTGGGACAATATTCCAAGTGAAAGAGTCAACTGCCAGGACATACAAAGCACAACCTTATCCACATGCCACCTCCCCTGGCTTTCCCCCTGGTCACAGTGGGCTGTCAGGAGGAAAATGAAATTTAAAAATAAACCCTTGAGTTTGGCAGAATTTTGGACTCCATTTCTTTCACAGGGTGGTGCCTTTTGGTTCAAAGTGATGCTTCCAGGTGGAGCTCTCTCCCATCCATGAGGCTGTCTCCAAAGGCTTGGGATATATTGTAGCACAGAGATTTCCACAGGGCACATCTAGAAGCTGAAATCCAGGTGCTTTGAGGGCTGCAGAATCCAATCACAACACCAGTGCTGAGGTCAAGCTCACCAAAAGGGACCAACACACCCTGCCAAAGGTGATTTATGGAGGCAGGGAAACAAGTCCCCAGGTTGGAGAGCCTTCCTCCATGGAAATGTCCTTACCCCATTCTCACCACACCTTTCCAGTGCTGCCAGGGATGGGGCAGGAACTCATTTTGAGTTTTCTGCTGGGTGCTCCCTGGGGGAGGAAGCCCAGCTACTCATTATGTTTGTGCTCTGCTTTTCACACAGTTATGCTTAGTTGTTAAGATAACTTCTGTATTTATTATCAATAAATTGTAGTAAGAATAGGAGATTTATATATGCATATGTAAATATGGAGCACTTTCAGATACTGAAATAATAAAAGTGTCTTCTGGATGCCACTCAGTGTCAGACACAGCAAGTCACTTTTGAGCCCACTTGAAGGCTGTTAAAAAACATTTTGCTGGTTCACTAAATCCCTGTCTGGGAGTTCTCAGTCACCTTTGAAGCAAACAGCCTGGGATAAAGCTGGAGGTGCTGCAGGATTTTGGGCAGCACAGGCCTGGGTTCATCACAACACGTCCTTTTTTGTACCTTCCCACCAAAATTTAGGGGGGAAGCAAAAGAAGCCATACCACACTTTCTGTCTGACACAGTTTTAAACTAAAAGGATTAGGATGTGGAAGGAATTACATAAATTTGGAGGAGGCAAAAGCTGGAAGGTTCTACAACCATTTAAAACATGAAACAAAGAAACTTCAACAACCATTTAAAACATGAAACAAAATAAACAATCATTAAACCATAAGGACAATATTAATGAATTTTCTTCTGTGGCCTTCAATGTCTGATTGCAGAGAAACAACAATGAATTTTATGCAGTGGGGAGCAACCAGAAATTTCTGGAATTCCTAGTGTGATACTCCTGGTGATAAAGACAGGCTACATTCTCCCTGTACTTGCTTTCCTGCTGTTAAATCAGCCTTCATCAACAACACTTGGATAAAATATATTATACTGCATATATAGACATGAACCCAATAAATATATATAAAATAAGTACATTTAGTATATGTGCCCCATTATTATGGGTCTGATCACAATCTGAAAGCCAGTGGCCTGAAATATAAACATGCAAAGGCTGATATTGCCCAAGAAGCACAAGATTTAGGTTTCCAGCTCACACCATTATTTATTAGAAACTGCACTAATCATAATTAGGCCTTTTTTTTTAAAGCCCACACTGGAGGTTTCATTGCCATTTCTTTACAGCAGCCCTTTATAAATCATTCATCTGGAGGTTTCTCTCCCATGTGCCGTGCAAACATTCCTGTAAAATCCTCTTAATGGAGTCTATGAATCAATGCACAGCAAAGTGTCACAGGTGGAATCGATGGCTCCAGAAGCAGGAGGACCTTTTTAGAGGCAGGTGTCGAAAACCCTGACTGAATTAGAAACTTTAATCTATGGCAGGCACTGAAATTTATGCTCCAAAGAGATAGTTTGAAAGTCCTCCTTTTTTTTTTTTCTACTGCTACAGGTATAAATTCCAGTCAACAGCTGAAAGATGGAATGAGAGTTCTTTAGGCTAGAATTAAGACTGAAGGAATATATAACAATAAAATTGTACTGGTCCTCAAATACATGAAAGGCAACTTAAAAAAAAAAAAAAAAGGAACTCACAGTGTTCTGAGGCTTAAAATGCAGAAAGGGATACAGAGGGTGGATCTTGGGGATATTTTTTGATAGTGAAGGTGGAACCCTAACCCAAAATTCAGTTATTGAATAGAAGTGACCTCATCACCAGTTATTCCAGCATTGTGAGTCCCAGCCCCACTGGGAAGGACAAAGATTCAGTGACACAAAAGGGGCATCCCCTGGTTCTCCCTGGCCCTCAGAGATGCTGCAACCCTCACAACCCCACATGCAGGCAGCCCCCAAACCCTCACTTTGGCTATTTCTTCCGGAGAATTCCTCCTTATCCCCAATAACTGCAGTTTACATCCCATATGCCCTTCTTTGTGCTCTTCCTGCTGTCTTCACTAATTTTATCTTTTTGGGGTTTCAGTTAATGACAAAATATGGATTGGGGATATATTCCATCAGTTGTCTTGCCAAAAGTTTATCCTCACCTGCTTTTTCAGACAATGAAACAACAACGTTATATATGGAAAAAGATTTTTTTGAAGTGTGAAGACACAAAACCTGGACTGTATTTTCATTTAGTTATTTCTACCAAATCAAAAATTCTAAAATAAATCCGCATAATTTCATGGGCTTCTTAGGAAGTTTATCATCACGTAGTCTTAAATAAAACCCTACAATTAATCTGTCTGCTGCTTTATTTTTATTTTTAAAGAAACAAAACCTTTTGAAGTCTTGATCACACTAAACAGTCCATTATTTCCATATTCAGGACACTTGTTTGGGTCCAGAAAGTCCTGGAAATACATAAGTTTAGAGGAGAAGGGAATAAAAGAAAATCAGTAAAAAAACAGAAAAGTGACTGTATTTGTGTACTTCAGCTTTTTAGGAAAAAAACATGGTGTTGTCTCTTTATACTTTTTCACTCATTAATTAAAGCTGACACTTCGAAAAGCAGTATTAAATTATCTGGGATTTAAGAACTCATCTGCTCTGCTCATCTATTTTAAGTTAAGGTGACCAGACACCAAAGCAGCTGCTGCCTCTAAAGGATAATGGAGTTTAGGACCACGTATCCCTTACAAAATGTCATCTTTATGCAGGAACGGAGAAACCTTTACCCCTCAAAAGAACACGTTTGAATCAAACAAGAGGAAATCTTTCCAACATGTTTGAGGAGGGGTGGGGAGAGGAAAGGTTTTCAAGTTTCATTTCAGCGGTTTTGGTTATTTTTTTTCGTGTTTGATCGCCTGGGAAGCAAATCCAAAAGAAACTGGAATTGTTTTCCAGGGGGGTAACACGGATAACTGATAACACTGATAACAGACTCCAGGAAAAGTCTGATGAGGAGGGGCTGAGGGAGCTGGGCAGGGGCTGAGCCTGGAGCAAAGGAGGCTCAGGGGGACCTTGTGGCTCTGCACAGTTCCTGACAGGAGGGGACAGCCGGGGGGTACCAGGGACAGGGAGAGGAGCAGAGGGAACGGCCTCAGGCTGGGCCAGGGGAGGCTCAGGGTGGATATTGGGCAAAATCCAACCACTGAAGGCTGGCAGGGTCTGCACAGGCTGCCCGGGGCAGGGCTGGGGTCCCCACCCCTGGGATAGTCAAAGATGGGGTGGATGTGGCACCTGGGGGCAAGGGTGAGTGCTGAACACGGTGGTGGTGATGGGCTGGTGGCTGGACGTGGTGATCTTAAAAATATTTCCCATCCTTAACAATTGTCTGATTCCATAAAGCTTCTTAGGAAGTGATTCGTGTTGCAGCACAGGTCTAATTTTAGCAGATTGGAGGAATTAAAAATAATCCACTTGTTTTGGAAGTCATTTAAGTTGAGGCTGTTATGTAAGTACTTTTATGGTGAAAAAATACATCAAACACAAGCCATGACAGAATCTATCACTGCCTAGAAACTGGCTAATTTTTTTTAATCACCATATATATATATATATATGCATGTATATATATATAAATAAATATATATATAAACATATATATATATATAAAGTGGCTAATTTTTAATCATCATATATACATATATATGCATGTATGTGTGTACATATACATATACATATACATATACATATACATATACATATATAAACTTATATATATAAAACCAGGCTAATTTTTTAAATCACCATATATACATATATATATGTAAACAAGTATGTGTATATATATACATATATATATGTATATACAAGTATGTTTATATATATACATATATATATGTATAAATATATAAACATATATATAGAGAGAAACATATGTATATATAAACTGGCTATTTTTTTCATCACCATATATACATATATATATATATATAAACTGGCTTTTTAATCACCATATATACATATATATATGTATGCATGTATTTGTGTGTATATATACATATGTATATATATAAACTATATATAGAATGAAAAACATTTTTATATATTTATATAAAAACCTGGTTAAATTTTTAATCACCATATATATATGTGTGTGTGTGTGTATATGTGCATATATGTATACATATGTATATATACACGTATATATATGTATATATATATGTATATATATGTATATATATGTATATATATGTATATATATGTATATATATGTATATATATGTATATATGTGTATATATGTATATATATGTATATATATGTATATATATGTATATATGTATATATATGTATATATATGTGTATATATGTGTATATATATGTATATATATGTATATATATATATGTATGTATGTATGCATATATATATATTTTTTTTTTTTTTAATATGTTTGGACGCAAATGTGTGTGTTGTATAGGGAAGAACAAGACCAAACCAGGGATGTAAAGGCAGAGATAGCTCTTTCTCCCTGATGAAGTTTTCCCCCAGCAGGGCAGGCAGCGCAGAGCTGCCGGCAGCGCCGCTGCGGCATCCCAGTCTGGAGGCGGCTCCGGCACTCCCGGATCCGTGCCCGAGGATAACGCTCTGGTACAGCCCAGCGGCAGCGCAGGGACACGGCTCCCAGCCCGTCACAAACCGCTCTGCTCAGCACATCCAGGGCGGGGCTTCCCCCTGAATAGCCCCTCAAACCAAAGGGCACCTTTGCAAATGCTCAGGTGTTTATTTCCCAATAGCTGCCGATCAGATTGGAGGATTCCGCGAGGGAAAAGGATGGGAATGTCTTCATGACAAAGGCAATCTGAATGTGGAAAAGGCCAAGTGCCCTGTGCTAGGTGTTCTCCTAATTATTGACAGAGCCATGGCTAAATACCAGTGATGCCTCAGGTTTCAGCTTTTCTGTTTTTCAGATTCTGGGCTGCTTTAGTGTGTGGTCTGGGTTTCATCTAAGGGGATGCTGAGCTCTCTGCACAGAGCAGGGAGACAAAACAATTCCTTCTCCAGCTGGGGACCAAGGACAAATGATCCAAATTTCAGCCCAAGAGTACAAACAACGTGGGCTGAAGAGAGAAAAACAAGCAGGATGGGACTGCCTGGGCTAAAGCTGGAATGGGACATTTAACTCCAATATGCAAATGGAGCAGAACTGATCAAAGTGAGAGCCCCCGTGAGTTGTCGTTCATTTTGTGACCTTTTTGTCACAATTTGTGCACTTGTGGCCTTGGGTGTGGCCCTGGCTGGGCTCTTGTGCTGCCCAAGGTGGATCCATTGATGCATTTTAACAAATCCCTACTTTACTATTTAAATCTGTCTAGTCTTTGTTCTAGGTCAGCCTTCTCAAGGCATCCCCATCACACATTTGGGGTGTCCTGGGGCCTCATTCAATTCCTACTGGGAACAGGAGGGATCAGATTGTTCAATTAACTCCCGTGGCTTTGGACTGCACTGAAGACTCCACTCGCAATGAGATGGAATTCTCCATGGAGCAGCTGAGCACTTCCATCCCCTGTGGAGCCTGACACCTCCTCACGAGGGCTGGGCATCCAAAAAGAGTGCAGGGGAGCTTCTCTTTCCTGCACTTGAAATCAGACTGGGGGCTTTGAAAGAAGCCCAGGTGGTCCAGTCACCTAAATGCAATAATTGCCTTTGTAATTCTTCATTAAATTGTGGCAGTGATAAAATAAATTCATTCTTTTGTAGGATGCAAAAAATTAAAGATTGTTATAATGGAATAGTTTGGGTTGGAAGGAAACTTAAACATCATCTTATCCAACCCCTTCCATGGGCAGGGGCATCTTCCACTAGAGACAAAACACAGTTCACCCAGTTTTGATTTAAATTTTGCAATTTCTAATGAAGCATCTTAGGAAAAATTAACAGGGATATATTTTTTCCTGTGGTTACATTATACAGAACAATTATATGACAATTTAACTGCTGTAATCCACAAACTTTCTCAGCAGAATTGAGTTTGTCCCTACATTTAATGTTTGTTTATACTTGGGTAGTTAGTCCTGAAAAGGACACAATGGTGCTGTCATCTTCAGAGTATCAGAAAATACATATATTCTGCAAATCTCTAAAATGCAGCAGCAGAGTAATTGACAGCCATGATTATTGTGCCCTCTAGAAACATTCCGGATGACAGATGATGGTAATTTCCTCATAAATCATGTCTTAACCATGAAAAATGCAATGGAACCTCATTTAAGGAGTATGATCTTACCAGGACTAATGGAGGGGGTAGAATTTGGTTCTGCAATGTTTATTTGAGCTTTTAGGGATAGAATCTTCCAGAACTTGCAAGCATGTGTGTATAAAGAAAAAAATTCCCATTTCAGATGAGAAGCACCATCTCTTTTGCCTCTCCTGTGTTGCTGTGGTGCTTTTCCTGATCCTGCCTGATTGACAGGAGCGAAGAGTTGCAGCTCCTATTTCAGAAAAAGTTCCTGAGATAGCAGTGGAGGGGTTTTTATTCAGGACTAGAGGAATAAAAGGGAAAAAAGAATGTTTTAGACTCTGAGAATCCAAGTGAACAATTCTACGTCTTCTACATGCTTTCAAGCTGGAATGTTTTCATTATTTTTAATATAAAGGAATTCTATTTTCTATTTTTGACTAGATTTGTTGAGTGAGAATAAGGCTGTCCCACTCCACACTACATTTATATTCTATGAACAGCTCACAAATTGATGTTCCAGTAACTTTTTTTTTAAACATCATTATCTCCCCCATTCCACCTGTGTCTTTTAACATTTTCTTTTCATTATAGAATGTGGTGCCCAGTTGACTCTATGGTTCAGAAATGTTTGATTTACAGGGAGCAGTCTGGGGTATTATGGAATTTCAGAATTATGTGGGTTGGAAGGGTCCCCAGAGCCCACTCAGCGCCACCCCTGCCATGGGCAGGGACACCTTCCACTAGCCCAGGGTGCTCTAACCTGGTCTTGGACACGGTCAGGGATCCAGGGGCAGCCACAGCTTCTCTGGGCACCCTGTGCCAGGGCCTCCCCACCCTCATAGCCAAGTATTGCTTCCCAATATCCAATCTAAACCCACTCTCTTTTAATTTGAGTCCATATCTCCTTGTCCTGTCCCTCCATCCCTTGTACACAGCCTCTCTCCATCTTTCCTGTCATCCCCTTCAGACACTAGAAGGTCACAATGAGGTAACCCTGAAGCTTCTTTTCTCCAGGTGAGCAATCCCAACTGTCCCAGCCTTTCCTCCCAGCAGAGCTGCTCCAGCCCTCTGACCATCCTGGGAATAGGTGAGAAGTTTGAGCTTTGAGCAGATCCACGTTTGGTGGCACACAGGGGTTGTTCAGGGCCACAAGACAAAGGCAAAGTGATCACTTCATGGGCACAATGTACTCAGGGAAAATCAAATCATATTCCAATAAGAACCGACTTAACTCATGAGAAACAAAACCAAATTAAAACAAAACCTTTCCCACCCCTTCTCTCCAGGCTCCACATCACCCCTGAGTGGTGCCAAGGATGGGGAATGGGGCTGTGACAGGTCCAGTACAGCTCCTCTCTGCTCCTTTCTTCACATTCTTCCCTTGTTCTGCCAGGGTTCTTCTCCATGGGCCACAAATCCTTCGGAAAAAACCTCGCTCTCTTCTTCACTGGCAAAGTGAAAAAAACAAAAATAGAGAAAATGCTGTTTTAAAACTAAAAGCCTTTGAGGACAAACTGCTGATCACTTTACTTTCCCGATCCAAATTAAAAGCAAAAGGACCAAGGCCTTCAGGCAGGATGTGCTGCTTGCATTTGTGATGTCCCAGAAAGGCTCGGAGGGTTTATCATCAGTAAATCGTTTCCATCCCTGGAGCACCTTCTCTCATCCCACATCCTCCTCTGTCAGCATCTTCCAGGCTGAACACCCCCTTTGCCTCCAAGTTACAGCACTGGAGAAAGGGAAGGGAAGAAAAGCTTTTAAGCAGGAATTGCAACACTTCCCATTGTTCCTGCAAAAGCCAATTGTTTTCATCTTCAGGTATGCTGCAAGGAAAGCCTCTTTATAAGGACTTCTGCAAGGCTTGCAATGCCTTTTAGGAAGAAAACAGATTGTTTCTCTGGGATAACTTAATCAGCATGGCAGCTTCACACAGAACCTGGATTCAGAAGAGGTTTAATGGCATTAGGAACCTCTAGAGCTCCATTAATATCCCCCATCCTGGAACTGCACCTTACACAGTGCAATGTTCCCTGCACAACTCAGAGAAGAGGCCTCAATAAATCACAGTTCAGCCAAAGTTTAAGCAGGTGAAAGCAGGTAAAACACCAGCCAAATCTATTATTTTTCCCAAATCTAATAAAATTACAGACATCATGTAAGTATTATGAGACTAAAATTGCAATAATTGATAGCAGTGCACCTTCCCCCCAGCACACACAGTAAAATGTAAGAGTTTCTGTTTCAATGACTTTACCATTATGTTGTAAACACTTAATTTTTGTATGTTATGACTACAGGAATTCAGTTTCTAAATTATTTCTTTTCTGTAAGCACTTGCAAACCTGGATTTGCAGGATGATAAAATAATAAAGCAACTGAAGGCATTCCAGAGTTCATAGAACCACAGAATCATGGAATAGCTTGAGATGGAAGAGACATTAAAGATCATCCATTTCCCATGGACAGGAACAAATCCCACTAAAACTCCCAATCTGAACTGAAGTTGCCTTTATTTGATGAACCCATCTGAATCTCCACACTTCAGATACAACTTCTGTGTCTGTTCGCCAGAAAGAATGTTCAGCAGTGTCACCTTTCATCTTCCATTCACAGCCTAACCCTTAAAAGAGTTTTAAAAGAAAATCTCAGATTCACAGAATAGTTTGAGCTGAAGGGACCTTTCCCAGATTGTCCAGTCCCAGCTCCCTGCAATGAGCAGGGACAGCTGGACCAGTGGCTTAAAGTGACTTTTCCAAGGATGCAGGGGCAGCCACAGCTTCTCTGGGCACCCTGTGCCAGGGCCTGCCCACCCTCTCAGGGAACAATTCCTGCCCAATATCCCATTTAACCCTGCCCTCTGGCAGTGGGAAGGCATTCCCTGTGTTCTGTCCCTCCATCCCTTGTCCCAAGTTCCTCTCCAGCTCTCCTGGAGCTCCTTTAGGCACTGCAAGGGGCTTGGAAGTCTCCCTGGAGCTTCCTTTTCTCCAGGTGAGCACCCCCAGCTCTCCCAGCCTGTCTCCAAAGCAGATGTTCCAGCCCTTGGAACATCTGGAAACCCAGTACCAGGATGAGAAGAGACTCAAAACCAAAACCAACCAACCAAACAAACAAAAAAAGATAAAAAAAGTGAAGAAAGTGCAGTTCACCTTTAATCACCTCCCCCTCAAAGATTTCCACTTAAAATACTGAGTTCCTCAAAGTGTGGTACAGGAAATCCAAAGATTTCAGCATAAAGCCCAGTGAAATTAAGGTTCCTGCCATTTAAAGCCATCCCTGCTTTGGGATTAGAAGAGTTTTGGGTGCTGAGCTAGAAATGTGCCTTTCACCTCAACACAGGAATGTATAGGTGCAGCCAGCATATGCAAAAAAAAACCTTTGGAATGGTTTATTTATTTACTGCATAGCACAGTTCAGTCTTGGGCTTCACATCAAACCCAGGGGAGAATCCCTGCTGAGACAAACCAGTGAAGCAACTCTGAAGTGCACATTTCTTTCATATCAAAAGTGAACTGCTTTGAGGTTTTGAAGGAATTTAATATTCCAGGACATGCTACTAAAGCCATAACCCAAATCATTGTCCTCCACAAAGGGAATAAGGAGAATGATGGACAATATCCCTGTACTAAACATAGCTTAAGTAGTCACTTGGGATGTAGAAGGCAAAATATTTAGAGTTTGAAGGTCTAAATGGAAATGAACAGATGAGGATATGCTTCCCAGGAAAACTCCAAGGCTTTTAGCAGTGTTTGAAGTTCTCTCTTGCAGCCTGTGTATCAGCAATCATCACTGGAATATTTGAACACTAAGGGGAAGTGTCTGAGCACCAGAGATAACAGGAACTTCTCTTTCAGCCTGGAGAAAAGCAAACACAGTGAGTGATGGGGTTAAGTTGCAATGCAATGGAAGAGTTTGGAATCTCAGCACTCTGAACCCAAAGAAACCCAGCAGAACAGAACTGTTCATCTTCTAATTAGGGATGAGGCTAGGTCAACTCCAAAAATAACTCTGACACAATGTTTGGCAAGATATTGGCTCCTCTGAGGGTGAAAGGAATCTCCAGATCTCTGTGCCCATAGGGAGAAAAACTGGAATAACCACTAGGAATCACTCTGCTGTTCAAAGAAATGACTTTCTGTCCTTTTCTGGCACCAGCCAAAAAAAAAAAAAAAAACTTACAGTAGCAAAAAAACCCTCATGGAATTAAGCATGAAATTCAAGCTGGTGCTGCACATGATTTGGAGCAATGCCAGAGAGGAGCACAATGTAATTGAGAGCAGCCCAGTGGAGAAGCACCCAGGGGTTCAGGTGGGTGAAAAGCGTGGGCAGCAGCTCCAGGAGAGGATTGTGTCCCTCCACTCTGCCCACCTGAGACCCCAGCTGCTGCATCCAGCCCTGGGGTCCCAGCACGGGCAGGAGCTGCTGGAGAGAGTCCAGAGGAGGCCCTGGAGCTGCTCTGGAGCCAGCCTGGCACAGCTGGGGGTGCTCACCTGGAGAGGAGAAGGTTCTGGGGAGACTTTGCAGCTCCTTGTAGTGCCTAAGGAAGCTCCAGGAGAGCTTCCTGGGACAAGGGATGGAGAGACAGGACACAGGGAATGGCTCCCACTGCCAGAGGGCAGGGTTGGATGGGATATTGAGATGGAATTGTTCCCTGTGAGGATGGGGAGCCCTGGCATAGGGTGCCCAGAGCAGCTGTGGCTGCCCCTGCATCCCTAGCAGTGTTGTTGAAGGACTTGGAGCACCCTGGGACAGTGGGAGGTGCCGCTGTCCATGGCAGAGGGTGGAACAAAGTGATCTTCAATTCCCTTCCAATCCAAACCATTCTGTAATTCCATAATTCTGTAAGAGGAGTAAAAGAAGTATTTTCCTGAATTTATAATTATCAATAGAGAGAATGGACAAAGAGAATTTTAGCCAACAAAATTCAGCTGTTCTGCCTCAAATGTTGCTTGCCCAGCAGCCGAGCTCTTGCCGGGGGTTTATGGGATGTGATCACTGCATTGTGCCAAATGCAGGATCATAAAATGTCATTTTTTAGGGAATGGCTCAGTGAGGGTTTGGCAGTGCAGGGTTAACAGTTGGGCCTGGTGATTTCAGAGGTCTTTTCCAACGTACATGATTTTATGAAAATTCCAATAATTAGTAAAATAATAGCAGAATTGACTGACTGCAAGTTACTGGGCTATATATCACTACAGAAAAATTTTAATCAACTTTATCAAGAGAACAATAAAATCACCTTTGAGAATTGACCCTGAAGGAAAAATCAGTTTTCTGACCTTGGCTACAACAAAATGTAATTTTACCCTTGACTTCCAAAGGACCTCAGTTCTACCTGTGATGTACTTAGGCTCTGTTTGGATTCAATGTGAATTATTCCTTTGCCTTTGAGAAATCCATTGGATTCTCAAAGTTATTTAGTGACCTTATTTCAGCAGCTGTTTCATCAATATTAGTACAGCTTCAATGGCTTGAATTCTGTTTGTATCTCTTTCTAAATACTTTCTCCATTTTTATTCTCCTCCAGATTGAGCAAAAACATTTAAATTGTTTAAATTACTGCAAAAATTGCATTAAGAACACCAGAATGCATAAAAGTCTAGAAAATCAAAGCCGGGCCTAAAATAAAATCCCATCATATTCCATGCAACAGTGTGTGACATATTTATCTTTATCTCTCCTCTTTGTAACATTTATGCAATATCTACAATAAATATATGATCTATATATTTAATATACACAGTAAATAGATGCAATAAATGCAGACTATAGTTTCAGCCAGGATTTCCACAGAAATATCTGAGACTATTATGCTGTCCATATGCCAATAAGAGCACAGAGCTTTCACATTGTTATTTAATGTCAAATTTTACTTTCAAAGAGAAAGTAGAGTTGCAATTAATGCCATATTAAAAACAGTCTTTCTAACTGCACTTAGACACCTGAATATTAAATTACCCATTTCTTATCACAATGCAATTCTGTTGATCACTTTTGGGCTGGAAATGTCTTTTCTTCCCTTATAGCCACTAGCAAAATATTTAGCATAATCGCCAAAACTTCCATGAGACTAAAGCCAAGAAAAAACCCTTCTGTACACACTTCCTCTCATTTCCAACTTGAAATCAGAGCCTTTAACGTTACTTTAACATGTGTTAATCATATCATTAATGTTATGACTGACAGACAGAAATTAGTTTAATGGAGAGTTCAGGGTTCTTAAATCAAGACAGGCTTTTGGGTTCTCATGATTAATAAAGCAATACCCCAGCCACACGTGCCTGAGCTGCAAAGGAAGATGGATAATGAGCTCCTCCATCCGCTGAAGGAATTTTAAAATCTATGGTGGACTACATTCCAATGGAGCACATCAGATGGGAATTAATGCAGGATCATTTGTCTGTCATAGCCAATGTTCAAAGGAAAAGTGCAGAGACTGAGCAGGGATATTCACAGCTCCAGATGTGGAAGGGCTAATGAGATGTGGGATGAATGGGGGGAGAAAAGAGAAAGGACCACTTGATAGATAGAGAGATTTCCTTCCAGGCCCATAGGGCTGTTTGGAGGCATGCAAGACTTTCCTGGCTGGTGCAGCGTCCACCTAACAAATCCCACCTAGGTCTCACTGGAAGGAGCGTGCTTGCATAGTCCTGCTCAATTCTTACAAGAAATTCCATATCAGAAAGACACTGGATCACACTGAATCCAAACTGCTTTGGGTTGGAAAGGACCTCAAAGTTCATCCCACGCCAGATCCTGCCATGGACAGGGACACCTTCCACTATCCCAGATTGCTCCAACAACACTTCACTTCCAGGGATCCAGGGGCAGCCACAGCCCCTTGTGGGCACCCTGTGCCAGGGCCTGCCCACCCTCCCAGGAGGAATTGCTGTCCAATATCCCATCTAGCCCTGCCCTCTGGCAGTTGAAATAATGCACTATTTTCCTTCTACCATAATTTCTCCAATCTCTCCTGTAATTTGCTTCATTCTTTGTCAAATTACACAGTCTTTACTGAATTTATGGTGTTGGTGATGTTGCAGTCCTCCAGAGAAACAGCAGGATCAGTAATCTTCACTTTCCAGAGAGAAAACATGGCCTGGGAATGGTTTTGAGCAGCTCTGTAGAGATGTACTACCGATGACCTGAGGGAATTACAGGTGTAATATGGTCTGTATGATCTGAGCTGAGTTAAGAAACATTAATTACAGGCATTGAGGCAGTAAATCACTTTATACACCTTGCTGGTTTTGTACAAAGAGTAATTGTTCTCTGTGTATGTTGCAAAGATAAAAGTCTGAAATGCAGTTGATATTTTTGGCAATATGAATTGTGTATTTGTGCTAAACCAGATCAATATGTAAGTGTTTATTTTCTAATGATAAAGTAATTTTCTTCTATTCCTACTCATTTTCTTATTTTTCTTAGTGATCTTAAGATCCTCATATTGCTTCCTTTAGATGGAAATTATGGGATTCTTATCTTGTATACTTTTGCCTCATTCAGACAAAAAGCAGAGTGCTTTAATTATTTTTTTAAGTCATAAGCTTAAGATGAAATCTTTAGCTTATAATATGTTACATAATTATTGTGAAGCCAGTAAAGAACAGAAATTATAGACTGTATTTCAACAGATAAGCAAGTAGTGAAATGAAATGAAATGAAATGAAATGAAATGAAATGAAATGAATAAATGAATCAAGTAAAATGGCTTGGTTCCAGTAAACTAACTTAAAATGTAACATGACCCAAAAAATTCATGGTTTTGTGTAAAAAAGGAAATGCAGCCAAGTAGGTTTTCTTTCAGATGCAACACTGATTGTGTAATGGAAAGTTACACAAAGTGTGTCAAACTCAAAATAAAAATTTGGGGTTTTTTAAAGAATTTATCTTAATAGTGTATAATTAACTCAGGAAAAAAAAAAAATAAAAAAGATGAAAAAAGAATCCCCCCTTAAAAGTAATTGTTGGTGAAGGGTTTTGACTTGAAAAAAGAGCATGAGAAGGGAAGGAAAACTTGAGGATAAGTCGGTTACTTCCTTTCTTTCTCAGAAAAGAGATATTACTGCTGGAATTACAACAACAAAATGCAGGGAATGCCATCAGCCCCAGATGAGTTTAGCTCCCAAATAATGAAATTTGGGTATAATCAATACAATATTTGGTGAGTTTTTCATGTTACATGAAAGATGTTGGTATATCCAGTGAAGTGTGTAACTCCCAGCTCAGCATTTGGCTGAGGCTCAGGTGAAATGCTGAGCAAACCTGGTGACAAAGTGACAGTGACACTGCTCAGCTTACCTGATCTCTATTAGTTTTTGAAAGCCACAAACCCTTCACCCTGTTAAGAACTTAGATAGAAAGGGGAAAAGTCCCTGACAACTGCAATAAGACAATTACAGACTAACTCACCTCCAGGAAGAGTGTTTTTGCAACTTCTAATTGGAGATTTAGTTAAGATCTGAATCAAGAGGGTTTATATTCCTTCTGCATATTCTATTTTAATTGCTTTTTACAGGCTGGCTGGAAGTGCCATGAGGTACAGAGTTATAATTTGAAGATATTATAAATTTTCCTTTGGGAAGTGGAAAAAGCCAGCAGCAGAGGGGAGCAGGGAGAAGGCAGTGCTCCAAAGGAACTGCCTCCATTCGGGCAGGTGCCTCTGGGAATTCAGTGCATTGCTGCCTTTACCCATTTTAAACTCATCCCTTTGTTCAATTAGTGAAAGGTACATTTTCCTTTCTTTTCCCTCATTTTATGTGATCAGTCAAAAGAGAGCACCTAAAGAACTGTTAAGGGCAAAAATGTACCTTGGGCTTCATGCAAATGAGATCTGGGCTCTGCATTTTAATGAGTGAAGCCTGTAAACTTTGTTCTTGCTCATTAGCTGGGAGATGTGTCAAGACGTGGAAGTGCAATGGACACTGACAGTAAATGAGGTCCAGGGGCCTTGGGGCTGCATCTCAATTTCCCAGTGTTTTAGTTGCTCTTTGCAGCCCCTGCTATGATACAGCAGCGATGATACCAGCCAGGCTTGGCAGAAATTACTGTAAAAGCTGTAACTCTTATAATGAATCCCAAATTCTTACCAGAGGTTGTAATAATATCCTTAGTACTTCCACAGCCCCTCATAAAAAAACATTCTGCAGCAAGTTGTTCTCTATTAAATTGTTAGACAATCTTTTATTAAAACAGTCTGAAAGCTTCCTGGAAAGATTAAAATGAAACAGCGAGGTAGGTTTTAATCCTGGGCTTGTGGGAAGGTCACCATTTGGGAGGATAACCCGTTTTGCAGGCAGGTGCAGTGCTGAGGGAGGGAGCCCGTAACAGCGTTAGCACCGTACGACCCGCAGCACCTCGCAAGAGCGTTCGGTGTGCCTCAGCAAAAATTCATTCCAGAAGAATTCAATCACTTCTTGGGAGAACTTTCTGACGTGAGAAAATAATTGAGTGCTTGACATCCAGCTTCAGAGGTCAGCCACTGAAAAGGCAATATCTTGGCAATAAATTGGGATGAAATTGTCGAATTTGAGTCGCGAGGTGAGTTTGCGGTTTTATGGAGCAGATGGTTCAGGTGATGTGGGGCTCAGGGAGTGCTTTCCACTCAGACAATAGCACACCCAAAGCAAGGTGTTTGTGGGGGTTTTCCCATCCTGGTGGGTTTTAAATTAACCATTTCAGACTGAGTTGAGCACTGCAGAAGCAGGCTGAGCTGGAGCTTCACTCAAGACAGGAGACACTGCTTTTTTAAAGTCAGTCCTGTTGGTCCACAGCTTTGTGTGCTTTTTCTGTAGGGGAAAAAATGGGTCAAATAAAAAATATTATCTCCTTTTCACAGTGTGGTCTATTATACGCTTAGAAATTATTATGGTTATGGAATCATAGAATCATTAAAACTGGAAAAGGCCTCCAAGATTGTCAAGTCCAACCTTCAACTGATTGCTACGTGCCCAGTAAACCATGTTGTAAAGTCCCACATCTGCCCAGTTCTAGAACACTTCTGTGGATGGCGAATCCACCCCTTCCCTGGACAGTTTCTTCCAGTGCTTGGACATCTTTTTGGTGAGGAAATGTTCCCTAATATCCATCCTGAACCTCTTCTAGTGCATGAGGACTTTCCCCTTGTCCTACCACTGGTTACCTGGGAAAAGAGCCCTTCCCTTGCTGGAAGCTGGAAAAGCACCTGCACTAATTCAATTGCAGGTTTTATCTAGTCTAACTGTGGTGTTATCTTGATTGATGAGTTGGCAAAAAAAATCTTAGCAGTCAGGTATTTTATAGGATTTCTCTAGTGACTTTTAAAACAAGTGGCATTGCAGACCCTTGCAGACACAAATAGGAGCTTTAGCATCTTCCTTTGGTAGGTTTCCATATTTTATTTTACTTTGTTCCTTCTTTGGAAAGGGAGAAAATAAAAGGTGTAAAAATTCTTCTTAGCCAGCTTAAGTGAGATTTCTACCTGTCTAGTTGCAATCCTTGAGCAAACAAACATTCTCCGGTCTGCCCAGTTCCCTGTTGCCCAACCAAATTGTGGAACAGATAATAGTCCTTTATGTCAGTGAAATATCACATCTCTCCTGTTCACAGGCAGTTTAAGTCCTACTCTGCAGAGGTCCAGAAGGGAGAAAAGCAGTTTTGTGTCTGCATCCTGTCATAGGGGAGGTATTCAGGTGCATTTGACACTGCTATTAGGAGGCCAGAAAAAGCAACAGTATGTTCCTTTTCTGCATTGTAAATTCCCTTCAGGAATGAAGGGATTTGTTTTTGCAAAGTGATGTTTTACATCTGCCTGTCATGATGGAAAAGGGGGGAGCAGTTTTAAACTGAGAAAAGGAAGGTTTAAATGGGATATTTGTGAGGAATTGTTCTCTGTAAGGATGAGGAGGCCCTGGCACAGGGTGCCCAGAGATCCCTGGATCCCTGGATCCCTGGCAGTTCCAAGGCCAGGCTGGATGGGGCTGGGAGTAACCTCAGCTAGTGAAAGGTGTCCCTGCCCATGGCAGGGGTGGCACTGGATGGGATTTAATGCCCCTTCCATCCCAAACCATTCCATGATTCCATGATGTAACCAAACATCAGTGCAGATTCTGAATGATGAAAGGCCATAATCCCATAGACCAGGGAATAGTCTTAAAAATTGCATATGAAGAATATTTAATTGATGGAAGTATTTTACAGGTCAAGAAAGGAGATCCTGTCCTGTTCTTTTAGGAAAAATATATGTTTATTGGTCTTTTGAGTAAAATTTTTCAGGTTTTTTTGAGACGCTCAGAGGATAATCTGACATAGGAAAATTTGAGCATTTGCAGCTTTGATTTTCTGGTAAATGTAAGATCATAATTTCACTTTTTTTTAATTTTATTATATTACTGCTTTTCTATGCTTATCATGAAGTCTTCATCAATCTTTGCCCAGATTTAAATGTGGATTTGGACTGCATGGCTGCAATAATGCCATGTGTTGTTTGTTTTTTTTTAAATCTATTCCACTACTTGAAGCAAATCCTTTGCTTCTTTTCTGGAAAAGATCATAAATTTCATTTTCTTAACCTTAACCAGAAGAGGTTGTTTCTTTTCCTTTGGGATTACAGTAACATTCAGTGTTGACATCTGTGACTTTTTTCTTGCAACTCCTACTGCGAAAACAGCCACGGAGAACAATGTGAAAAGCCCTTTTTTTGTAAGAACCCTCAATTATTTTCCATGGCATTTCAAGAATCCTGTTATTCAACTTTCAAGGCTTGTTGTAGAATCCAAACCCAGAAACTATCAGTGCAAATGCTACATCTAATTTTCCTATCATATTCACCTCACAGCACAGGAAATCAATCCATCAGGAAGGGGAAGATTTGAAAATAGATGGCAGTGGCAATGCAATAAAAACCATAAATGAACAGGGGGAAACACCCCGTGTCAAGTGTGGATTTTCAGAATTATTAAATATATATAAACAAACATGCATTGTGATTTGGGTAGCACTGAGATCACAACTTCAGGGGTTTCACAGCATATAAATACAAAACTGGGAAGAGGAAAGAAAAAAAGTAGTAAAAAAAGAATTACCCAAAATTCTTGGAATCACTGGTAATAGTAATAATAATAATCATCATCATCATCATCTCTGTGATT
The DNA here is from genome assembly GCF_050655825.1 of Lonchura striata. Classification (NCBI taxonomy): domain Eukaryota; kingdom Metazoa; phylum Chordata; class Aves; order Passeriformes; family Estrildidae; genus Lonchura; species Lonchura striata. The sequence continues at coordinate 25,293,770 of NC_140710.1, read as the reverse complement.
TTATCAGGCTGGAAAATTCTAAAAACCTAATTAATAAAAATATCATGGTAACTACATTTTCAATGTTTTTCCCAAAGATTTTTTGAGCAGCAGAGTTGCTGGGGGCTTTCTTTCTTTGTCTAATTTTTGTTCAAGAAATCCACAGTATCCAAAAGAGTCCTCCAAGGATTCAATAATGCACACAGTTTCTGCTCCAAGTACTTCCAGCAATTGTTGGCATCTTTTAGGACTGTCTGGCTGGAATTTATTAACATATATAGCCAGAGCTCTCTCCTCTATTGAAAGGCAATATAACACACGTTCCCTGACAGATTAAAGCAAGCTGCACTATAAATTGTGCAGATTGAGCCCTCTTACATGGCTTATCCTAATCATAGCTCTGCCATTTGCTTCTCATGACAGGATAAAAATAAAAGTACCATAAAACTAAAATAAAATAGACAGTCTGCCATTCCTCCTTTAGAAAACATTTGTCAGAATCTCTTCAAAAATAATTGGGAAGAAAATGTGCTGAATTCTACAATTTATTGAGTCATTTTTAAAGCTTGTCCAGGCATGTTAAAAGGCTGCATTCTTTATATCAGCTAGCTTGGGAGAGGATGTATTTTACATTGTCAAAATCCTTTCAGAATTTGTTTTTTTTTACCCTTAAGAATAAGTTTCCCTTGACTTTAAACTTAAATATTTATCCAGTGAGCAAGAAACAGTGAAACATTTAGGTTCACTCACCATGCCAGACTTCAGTGATCTAAACCCTGCTTTCCCCTGCAATTTTTCTGTAGTCTCACAAATTACTTATCTTTTTCCCTTTCTGCAGTCTCTGCATTTGAACTGTTGCTGCTAAGGAAAGCACTGTGAAAGTCTTCTTTTGCTGGAGATATATATATATTAAAAAGGAAGATTATACCATATTCTTCAGCCTTTTTTAAAGACAACTCTGAACTCTTCTGGCACCTTCATCAAGGGCAGTTGCTTTTCTGTCTTGGTGAGGAAATGGCCACTCTGCAAAGGATGAATTCTGGAATGTCAATATTCAGCTGTAATCACAAAGATTGATATCTGGGAGGTGTTGTGACAGTCTAGTGAGAGGGGGAGACAGAAATATTTAAAACAAGGATTGGTTTAAATATCTCTTTGTAGAGCTGGGGTGATGGCGAAAGAAGCCAACTCCAAAACTTTCTGTCTGCTGCACCAGTGGAGAAGGTGCAGCTCAGCTCTGAGCACACCACATGAGATGAGTGGAGGTTGCCCCATCTGAGCTCAGGTCTGTGCAGCAAGGCCATGGAAAGGGGACAGAACGATTCCTGGGCTGCTGAAAGATTTCTGATCCCTCCTTTGTTTCTTTCCTTACCAAAATGAAACAAAGGCGTTTTGGCAAAGGACAAAAAGCACAAGGTGTAAGCTATTACCCCTGCAAAGGACAGATTGTGACATCGGCTTTGTGACATGGAGATTTAGATGGGATATTGGCAAGGAATTGTTCCCTGTGAGGATGGGGGTGCCCAGAGAAGCTGTGGCTGCCCCTGGATCCCTGGAAGTGTCCAAGGCCAGGCTGGACAGGGCTTGGAGCACCCTGGGACAGAGGAAGGTGTCCCTGCCCATGGCACAGCATGAGCTCAAGGTCTCTTCCCCCCCAAACCATTCCATGACTCCATGATAGCTACAGTACAGTTACTCTGTGTCTGGTACAGAAAACAACAACAGCTTTGTTTTGCATACACTGGGACTTTTCAAGGGCCAAGAGTGGCTCAGTACTTGAGAGCTCATGGTCAGGTGTCCTTCACAACTGCAGACCACATCCATTCATCCCGTTGCTGGAAAAAAACTTAAGCTCTGCCAGCACTTTTGTAAGGTTTTGTGATCGAAAAAGTGCAGTTTTGTCAGCCACACCAGATTCATCTGAAACAATAATTTTCATCTATCTAAACCGCTTGAGCCACTTCTGTGGCACTTCAGATCCTTCTCTGTTCTATGCCTGTGTTCAGGAATCTGCACTGGCAACCTTCCTTACACACTTACACCTTGCACACCAACTGCTCCAGAGAAACTGAGCAGCAAGGTTGGTGCCAGCCAGGGCCCAGCACAGTCAGAACCCTGCAGTGACACCAAATCAGCAAAAGAATTGCAGCAGAGTCACAGAGGCAGCCTCACTGTGCTTGGCTTCACTACAGCTTGTCCCAGCTGAGTGGGGAGTGCCTCAGCAGGGCAGGCAGGTTAAAAGGAGGAGCACTTGTGAGACTGAACAGGACTCTCTGCCTCATATGCAAAACTCTGGGGACATGGAGCGTAGGGAGCACTGTGCTCCAGGACAGTTTAGGTGAATGGAGACGAGAGATCTCTGAAGGCTGCTCTTGGGATATCAGGTTTATTAGGGATGGAGAAAGGTCCTGCCTCGAGCTGCCAGACGCAGCACGTGGTGAGGTTTGAGGGGATGGGGAGGGGAGAGACAAGAGGATGCTCTAGGAGAGGGTGGAGGTCCTATGAGGGGGAAGATCCAAGAGAGCATCCAGCCCCTCAGAGACCCCTTAGGGGGCTTCAAGGTGGGCTGGAACAAGACTTGTACCAACGGGGTCACAGACACCTGATGTTTTAGGGGAGGGATACAGGTGCAGGGTGAACTGTACATTTTGGGAGTTGAGATGGAACAGTACATTTGACTTCTGGACTCATCTGTAGGTAAGAGTATTGTCTAGACAGTACGGAGGATTGTTTTCATCCTGGCTGTATTATTACGAATAATTATATTTATCCATCCTTCCCAACAATGGAGGAGACTAAGATTATAAATACAGGAGCCCAGATTCAATGCTGGAAATTGGTCACATGGACGAGGCTGGGAAATGCACAGGAATGAAGGATTGGTGCTGGAGGAGCTCAGCACCAGCCTCAGCGGGCTGCAGGTCCCTTTGGCCGAGTTCAGGAGGATTTTCCCTTTTCCCTTGGAACAGCCCGGCAAACACGGAGCCCTTCAGCCCACACCATCCCCTCTGTGCCAGCACCAAGACATTCCCAGCCTGGCAAGGCTGGGCTGCCACGCCGTGTGTGCAGCTGCTGCCAGGCTGGGCAGGGAGCCCAGCAGCTCCCACATCTCCTGGCCATGGCTCCTTTGGGAGCGACAGAGCCCAGAGTGCAAAGCCAAAGCCAGCAGCTGCTTTGCTGGGAGCCCCAGGGACAGGCATTGCCCAGGCTCTGGGGCCTGCAGCTCCCGGCTGCTGCTGCCAAAGAGTCCTCCCAGGCTCGGCTCTCAGGAGATTTTCACTGAGGCAGCAAAGCTGCATTTGCAAATGCATTTTAGTGCTGCAGCACCTCTGGGGGCACCAGGCATAGTGAGTGGGATCCAATCTCCTGCAGGAAAATCACTCTGTGCCTCCCAACCATTGTATTGCTTATCAATTCCTGTGGCTCTAGAGAGCTCCCAGAAAAGTAAACTACATCTTTGTAATGGTGCTAAACATTCTTCATTCTTCTTTCTTTACATTTATGGCAACTCAAATGAAAACTTCCTAGCACAATCTTAATTGTGATTTAATAAAGAAACTGACTTCTGAGTCCTTCCTCCAGTGCATCACGTTACACGATTTTTTTTCCACCATATGTGATTTCACCTAGGAGTCAGCCCCACTAATTATTAGCAAAGGATTTCTCAAGTTAATCATCTTCTTAGAAGACTTTTGGGACCTTAACCGGTGTTTACTGCAGGGCCTTTTGAAATGCAAATTACTTTTGCAAACTTCAGAAAGCCCAAAACTCTATTTGGATTCATTTGTAAGTTGTTAAAGATCAAAGTCACTCCAGCCCAGAAAGAAGATACAACAGCTTTTTGTTCCAAAATGTTGATTTATTTTCTCTACAAACTTTCACAGCAGTGTTTGGTCTCATACTTTTTGGTACCTGAAAACAGCAGTCAGAACTCCTTCTGGCTGTTTCTCTAATGATTAATGAGTTGCAAGATGCATTTCTTTATTTCATAACCTTTACTATCACAAGAGGTCACTCAATCTGTGAAGGTGACAGCTTTGGATATAACTTTACAACATTAAAAATGTGTGACCCACAGTAAATTACACAACTTGTTCTTTTTGTGGGCAGTGCTGTCAGTGTTTTTCATCTGTGGCTTGTCTGCAGACCAGGAGAGCCCTTGCAGCCCCATTTGTCATGTAGAGAGAGCTCCATGGTGAAGCCCGTTAAAAAATTCTCATGGACTGCTTTGTCAGAAGTGAAGTGTCTGAACTTATCCATTACACAAACTCAGGAGGAACTGGAGCTGCTTGAAAATACATCAAGCCATTTTTATCCAGACCCCTATTTGAAGCTATTCTGCTAGTTCCTAATATGCATTAGAGAAATTATTTCAGCCTGCACGTTCTAGTGCCATCTGCATGAATTCATTTCAAACCACTACCCTGTTACAGTTTCAGACATAATGATTCAGTTGTTGGTACATTGATTTTCCAGCTTCTTTTTCACTCTTTACTGAAAAGAAATGGCAGTGAAGGTCTATGTATACAGTATGGATTATTTGAAATACTGGACATATCTGAAGTTGTTATTTGTATCTGTTGTAACACACAAAGGTACCTCCTGCTGCACCTGTGAGAATGGTCTGGATTGGAAGGGACCCCAAAGCCCATCCAGTGCCACCCCTGCCATGGGCAGGGATACCTTCCACTAGCCCAGGGTGCTCCAAGCCCTGTCCATCCTGGCCATGGGCACTTCCAGGGATCCAGGGACAGGCACAGTTTCTTTGGGCAATGTTACAGGGTGGCTGAATCATTAAGGTTGGAAAACAGCATCAAGTCCTTGCTGTGCCTGATCCCCACCGTGTCCCCAGCCCAGAGTTCTGGGTGCCACCTCCAGCCCTTCCTGGGACACCTCCAGGGATGGGCACTCCAAACCTCCCTGGGCAGCTCCTGCCAAGGCCTGAGCACCCTTTCCATGGAGAAATTCCTGCTGGTTCCACCCTGAGCCTGCCCTGACCCAGCCTGAGGCCGTTCCCTCTCCTCCTGTCCCTGTTCCTGGAGCAGAGCCCGACCCCCCGGCTGTCCCCTCCTGTCAGGAGCTGGGCAGAGCCACAAGGTCCCCCTGAGCCTCCTTTTCTCCAGGCTGAGCCCCTTCCCAGCTCCCTCAGCCCCTCCTGGTGCTCCAGCCCCTTCCCCAGCCCCGTTCCCTGCCCTGGACACGCTCCAGCCCCTCCAGGTCTCTCTGGCTGTGAGAGCCCAGAGCTGGAGCAGCACTCGAGGTCCCTCAGCAGGGCCAGCACAGAGGGACAGTCATGACAGGAGTGCAGCATTTCTACATATCAAAACACCATTGAAGTGGAAAAAATGTTTTATCAAACCTCAGCATATGATGGTTTTCTTTTTTCTCTTTTCTTAGAGCTTAATTTAAAAAGTAAGTGGAAAATGTCAGTAATAATAATAAAAGGACACAAATTCATTTTAAAGCCCAATTTTTCCTAACTAGAAATTGGTTATTCAAATACTGAGTAGAGAAAGGGGTGTTTTTTTTAGTCCTGTCCAAGTCACTGATGCCAAACTCAGTAGATTAAGCCAGCAAGTATTTCAAGAGGCACTACAAAAGTCAGGTCAGAGATCAGAGGAGAAAAGAAGAGGATATAAACCCCAGGTCATTCCCATGCATGGATAGGAGCCTGAGGTACCAGCTATAATTAGCTGGGACTAGAAAGCATGGCTAACTTTCCTGCTGGAACAAATGGGCACCGAGCTGCCAAAGCCAGCACACCTGTGACATTGACACTGGCAGAATATCTGACCCACATTCCCCCCGGTCCCTTCATTTTGCCCTGCTAACTCCATCATTTACATCCATCCTGCTGCCACCCTTACTCCTGCCTCTCCATCCTCCCACCTCCCAGCTTTTGTCACAGTAACCCCATTACAATCCATATTTACCTTCCTTGCTGTGGGATGGAGCACATGGATTAGCATGATTTCAAACAGATCATTTCAGGGACATATCTCCTTCAAAGAGAAGATGAAAAATGGCCCAGTAGAGCTGGAAAGATACTTCTAAAAAAGCCAGAAAAGACAGTTAGTGCTCAGCATGGGGGAAGGGAGGGTGGAAAGGTTAATACACTCCACAGAGCCATTGCTTAAATTAAACCTGGCCTTTGAATGCTGTCTCACTCCAAGATATACCGGATACTATCTCAAATTGCCTCGGCCTTGCTTTTTTCTTCTCTTTCTTTCATCCATTCAGTGAGTCCTGACTACTGTCAAAGGCACCTGGCAGAAAGATTGAACTCCAAAGCATTCCCAGAAAAGAGCTTAGATGAGCTTTCTCCCTCTCCACCCCTCTGTCTTCCCCTCTCCCACACATTTTTCTTTGCTGCAAGCTGCTAATTCCTGAGCAGGAATGCTCAGCCACAACTCTTCCTGAGGAAATCAAAACACTGGCAGGCACCTGGAAAACTTAAGGAGCAGGGAAAGACCAAAACAGGAAAAGAGGAAAAATGAGCAGAGCTTGCTCTGATTGCACAGGTAATAAATACCTGTTCAGCTGAGCCTTGGTGTTGAGGTGATGCCTTGAGAATGCTGACCTAGAACAGAGGCTAGCCACAGTTAAATAATAAAGTAGTGTTTTATTAAAGGGTCTCAATGGATCCACCTTGGGCAGCACAAGAGTCCAGCCAGGGCTACACCCAAGATGAACCAAAATGGTCACAAAATGCAAGACTGCTGACAGGGTCTGACATTTTTATAAATTCTGCTTCATTTGCATATTGGACTTAATTGTTCAATCCCAGCTTTAGGTTATGAAGTCCCATCCTGCTTCTTTTTCTCTCTCCAGCCCACGTTGTTTGTGCTCTTGGGCCTGAGATTTGGATCATTTATCCTTGGTCGTCAGCTGGAGTAGGAATTTTTTTGTCTCCCTGTTCTGTGCAGAGAGCTCAGCATCCCCTTAGATGAAGCCCAGACCACACAATAAAGGAGCACAAAACCTGAAAAATATTACAGTTAAAACCTGTGGCATCAGAGGCACATGGAAAATCTAGGGAGCATAAAGAGTTTTCTTAATAGGGAAACACTGCATCTGAATAGTTCTCTGGGAGGGAATTACTCAATGCTCTCACTGCTTGCTGAAATTAGAGAGCTCAGCTTGGGCACCAGCAAATCCTCTGGGTGTGTCTTCCTTTCTCCTTGTTCTCACTTCCCTTTCTCCCAGAGGTCACAGAATATCCTGAGCTGGAAGGGAACCACCTGGATCATCAAGTCCAGCCCTTGTCCCTGCACAGACACCCCAACAACCCCACCCTGTGCATCCCTGGGATCGGTGTCCAAACCCTCCTGGAGCTCTGGCAGCCTTGGGGCCGTGCCTATTCCCTGTTCAGTGCCTGACACCTCTTGGGAAGAACCTTTCCCTGACCCACCTGACCCTCCCTGGCACAACTCAAGGTGAGGCAATCAGGGGCTTGGAAGAAGTATATAAATAAACTTCATAGCCTCAGACTTCCCATGGGCATCCAGGAAGCCACTAGAGGCTCCTCAAACTGTAGGATTTCCAAGGATTTCCAAACTTCCTAATACCCACAGCATAGCTAGTGATTCCAAGATAATTATGAACTGACAAACATCATAAAGTCCAATTGCTGGGATCTGAATGGAATAATCAATCTCTAATTCAAGAAAATTGCCACACTTACTCATGATAATTAAATATTATGTGCATGTATAATTAATAGATGTCTAAACCATCCAGAACAACAAATCCATCTTCATTTCAATTTAACAACAGAGGGCGTTTAAATGGAAGCTGATTGATGCAATGGAAACTGATGGATGCAATCACAGTGTTTACCTTTATTTCCCCCCCCATTTCTTGAAAGCAGTTCTTTACAAGCTCATGGCACTGAGAAACTCCACTCCCATGGAACTTAATGGCAAAATTCCACATGGCATTACCATGACAATGGATACTGACAGCCATATCCAGGACTTTGAAAACTCCATCCTAATGTTTCTTCCAGGATGTGTACAGGCTCTCACAGTGGGAATTTTCATATCCATTGCTTTGGCTATCTGGAATTTTATACTCAAGCTATTAGCAGCTTTACAATGGCTGCAAGCATCGAGCAGAGAGAGATTCCTGGGAAATGCACCTGATCCAGGTTACAGGCTGGCTTCCATTCACACTGACTGCATTTCAAATGAGCCTTCAGTGCATAATGATTAATATTTTGCTATAATTATTTGTTCCAATTAAATGTAGCATGATAAAGTGACATTCTCCCCTGTGAAGCTAAACTGCATTTTTTTATTAGAAAAAAAAAAAAAGAAAAGATAAAATTAATTAAGGGAGGTTTGACTTGCTTATTTTGCCATTTAAATTGCTCATATTTTTCCATTGCTAATTGAGAAATTTAATTTCTCCAGGATAGTTCTATTGTACACAAAAGAGGCTGCAATCTGGTAATTAAAAGAAAAAGGAATATTGCTCCCCAGAAACATTAAAAATAGAGAAAAGCCATTCAGAATAATAAGACCAATAATAGCTCCTGTTGATTTGGTCACCAGCTTCAAATTTGACAATAAGTTCTGAATACTTGGTTTATGAAAGATATCAGATACAACAGCGGGAAAAAATATACTCTTTATACCATTATTTGAAATTTCCCTGAAATAAAAGTTGAGTAACATGAAAGGTGCTTAAAACCCCCCACATTTTCTTAATATTTTTCTCAGACAGGAACGTTGGCTTCTGAAGAATTGTCAGAGTCGTGTTTTTTTCTGGAAGAACCTCAGTTGTGACTCCTGACCACACAAAGCAGCAAAGTGGCTCTTTAACAGAACTTTCACAGCAAGAAGTTCCACCTTGCTCTGGAATTCCATCCCCTTGGATATTCATTATCTTCTGGCTGATATTTTTAAACCTGCCTATGGGATTTGGATGCCCAATTCCCATTAAAATTAAAATGGGAAATGAGTAACCAGATTAAGTAATTGAATTAAAATTAATGAGAGCTGGGCATCCATATCCTTAAGGCAAGTTTGAAAATTCCAGCCAGTCGAGTTTTAGGACAATGCATACATTTCAGGACAAATATCTGTGCTCTGGATGTGCACTGACCTACAGGAAACAGGGAGAGGTGTTTCTGCCAGACACTGCGAAACACTTGTGACAGTGTAGGAAAATATCTCCAAACACTGACCAGTGCTACAAAATGAGAGAATTAAACCCCACATATAAAGCTACACCCACATCCTAGGCAATGGCTGCTCATAACTCAGATAATAAGGGCTATCATAGCATGATTTAGAGCTGCAGTTTGATTTTTAAAGAGGGATTGTCATAATATATTTAAACATTAGTATATACTATTATTCAGAGCTTCCCACAGATTCTCCTGTCACTTCAAACATTATTATTTTATATTACTAGAAGAGATCTATCACTTCCATTTAATATATTTAAAATTACTGATTCCCCCCCCCCCATAACCTGCATAGCTCTCCTGTCATAAAAAACAGTCCACAAAGTTTATAGGTCAGCAAGAAGCTGGCTAATAACACAAATCATAGATTTATAGTAGCACTGGACATAGGATTTGTGTCTCCCAAAAGTATTTATACTTTTGCTGACAACTAAAATCATACAGCAATAGAAACAGCAATGTATCTGTGGCAGCCTAATGGACTTGGGCTTTCTTTGTTTTGAAGTTTTTAGAGTGAACTCTCATTTACCAGAAGACTTTAAACTGAATTTTTAACTACCCCACTCTCATTTTTGCTATGGTGGGAAATCTCATGGATTTTCAGGGATCTCCCTACCATTCAGCCGTTTCTTAAAACAAACTCCCTTCATGTCACAGCAAAGATGTCAAATTTCACAAACAGAATTCTTCTGAGAGTTGAAGGCATGGTGAAAGTGAAATCCATGTTTTATCAAAGAACTTTCTATTAAATAATCCAAGTATTAATGGATATATAATAGTTGGCCAAGCAATTTGTAGTTAATATCTTAACACTGATGGTTGTCTTTCTAGAAAGTACTTCAGATTTCCTTCATGCCTCTCAAAGAGTCTCCTAATCTTCTATAACTCAAAGTACACGTGGGCAAAGCAGCTCCAGGTGCATATCCCAAAATCCTGGCTGTGCCCACGTCTTGTGCTACCCCTGGGAGGAGTGGCTGAGGCCAGCTTGGAGCAATCTGGTCTGGGGCATAAAGTCATCCAGTTCCACTCCCTGCCCTGGGCAGGACCACCTTCCACTCCTCCAGGTTGCTCCAAGCCCCATCCAGCCTGACTTTGAACACTTTTGGGGCATAGCTTATAGGTACTCTCCTCCCTAATCCATTCAGATTCAAAGAACTGCTGGTGGAAAAAAAAAAACCCTAACAAATTTAAGAGAATTTAGGAAAAATCCTGTAAAACACAAACATTATTCACTGTCCTGTGATAACCCGTGATATACATCATTACTGGTCACATCTCTCTGTTCACTGCCCTAAAACCTCTCCAGCTTTCTCTCCTTCTGCTCCATGTTTTATTAGTTTCTTTCTAATTTATCACCACACGCATCCAAACAAGAAGCTGTGTCCTATTAAGCACTTTACAGGATTTACATTATACAGCCATTACTGGAAATGTTGAGTGTCATTAATAAAACTGCTGCTAATTTTAAATAAACTCCACCGTTTCACAGAGGAACATGAGCAGATATAAAATCTGGGAAAAAAAAAATCAGATTTATAATGTCATAAAGGATAATTACCGAGAACATTATCAAGGCAAAATTTCTACTCTTCTCCCTGTAATTAGTGTCCAAGGATCTATTTAGAACTTCTGCTTCCTCTAGGTAACATAACAGTGGTTTGGAGGATGCACAGCACAACTCACTGATGTAGATCTGGAGGGGAATTTGTATGAGGAGTGGCTGAGGGCACTTGGATCATTCAGCCTGGCTGCCAAAGATCCAGGAGGGTCTGGACAATGCTCCCAGGGGTGCACAAGGTGGGATTGTTGGGGTGTCTGTGCAGGGACAGGGGTCAGACTCCATGTAAAAAATAAACAGTAAATAAAAATAAATAGAAAACAAACAGTCTCCTAAATAACTTCCATTTCAGCTTTCAGCAGGTCGAAAGGTTATTTGGTTTTTTCTTTTATTTAAGAATCCCTGCACGGGAAATGTTGACACCCACTGACTGCAAACCCCAAACAAAGCCTGGCAGTTGTCAGATACGATAATCTAAGAAGAAAGCTGTGAACATTTCTCCTTTAGAATGTCTGCACTGTACTCCCGAGCGGCTCTAAGTAGTTGCAGGTGTTCTTTGCAGTGCCTGTGTTAATTCTTCACACTGGGCACTGCCGTGTGTTTTATGTGTGATGGGAAGAAGAGGGGAAAATTACATTCTCAGCCAATTCACATCACCACTTCCCAAAATTCCTGAGGGACACTGGCAGGGTAGGATCTGCAGCAAGAGCCTCTCCGGGGAGAGCGGCAGTTAAATGTCCATGGATGTTGTAGTGCTCCAATCCAGGCTGATCCTTAGGGATGACACTGGCACTTGCTCAGCTGTTACAAGCCTGTGACAAACCTCCAGAGACCTTTATTTACTGCACTGTTATTCCTCCCAGAGCCCAGATAATTGGAGCAATCCAATTTACAGTCTGTCTGACAACAGTCAGACGTGTTGAGGTGTTAGAGGGGACCTTTGACGTGACCTATCAGTGAACTGCATCTGTATTTGAGGAGAGGTTACAGCCAAGTCCAATCTGCATCTTCCCTAGGGAACTTTATGGTACTTTCCAAACCACAGACTTGTCCCATATTTCACTCTTGCTCCAAACACCAGCTGATTTATTCACCATACATGCTGCTTAACTATTTCTTTCCAGCTGTTTCACATGTGCCTGTTGCTTTTCCACTAGCAAATCCCGAGGCACTGTCCTTAGGAAACCAGCACAAAATCATTGCAGTGCCATAGAGCAAAGCCTTTCCTTCTTGTTTGCACGCTGGCTCTCTAGTCCTGAGGGAACTTTCAAGTTAATCTGGGAATATTGGGCAGAATGGAAGCTTTGGACAAGGTTTCTTAGGGTGAGCCTCCTGCTGAGTCACAAGGTGCAGCAAGGAACCCCTGGCTCTCCTAAATCCTTCCCAGAGGGGACTCTGGATGTGGCTGGATCCAATCCCAGTCCCACGCTTGGTTTGCCTCAAGGACTGTACTGGTGTAACTGAGCCTTTGTATGGAATGGAAACCCAAACATAGTTATATGAATAATAAAATGACTTATTTAAATTGATGATGATAATAAATATCTTAACCAGAATTATTTACTACAAAGTGTAGACAGCTTTAAGTATGAGCACAATGCACTATTTATTGAAGCAATGATATTAAAGCTAGAAAAACAGTATTTAAGTAGGGATTGGTGTCACTCACCCATCCCAGTGACCAAATCCCTTTCCTCAGCCTCAAGGAGTGACCCTGAGGGTGTCCCCACTCCAAGGAGGAATCTCTACACACTCCCAGAAGGGGGGTGTTACACCCTCCTGTTAAAAAGTGGATGTCAGTATTTCCCATAAATTCATTTGACAGACAAATGCTGAATATTTAAAACTGCTAAGCAAACTATTCAATAACAGAAGGGCTCAGTCTGGATTTTGGCTTTACATCAGCAGATTTTTTTCCCAAGTGTGTGCACACAAGACCAACAAAACAGCCTCAGGTTGACTAATATTTATTAATCAGCAGTGCCTGAAACCAGTTAAAAGCTGAAAATCAGGCATCTGAAAGAGCTTCTCTCTGTCTCATATCTCAATAAAAAACATCTAATAAGTAATAATTTTCCCAACAGGGGACCTGCTTTAAAAATCTTGCATGTTCTTCCATCAGCTCTGTGTCCTTCAGAGGTTTCTTTCCATGTTTGTCCCAGAGTTTTTACAAAAAAAGGAGAAGAATCAGGTTCTGGTTACATTTGTTTTTTTAGGCCCAGAAAATGATAAGTCAGATGTAATCATGCCTGAATTGATCTTACACATCTTGACCATGCCTTAGAAGATCACAGCATTCAGTAGATCTTCATCTGAGGGGTGCTGACACAAGGTTCAACACATTCCAGCTGCACCTCAGAGGAATGTCTCTCACTTTTCCCACTGTGTCTCTGTGTTTTGGGCAAAACAGAAACAGATTTATGTAAAATTTATAGAGAATATGGAAAAATACAACAGAATCATTCAGCTGGGAGGAACTGGCAGTGATCATCTTGTCCAACTTCCTCACCAGTTCAGAGCTGATTGACAGATTTGTGAACCAGCAGAGGAAGTTTTATGGCAGATAAAGACCTTTGAGCATCAGGGTAAGTCTTTCTTGATCCAGATGTTCTTATGTCACAATAAGAAACTAACTGTTCCAATGTTTTATTTCAGTTATTTTGAGATCATTGAAATAGTTATTTTCTTTCAGTTGCTTTCTTTCAGCATTTTCTTTTTATGGCTACAGGCTTATCCAGAAGTCAATCCCTCCCTTTCACCTCCTTACACTGTCACCTAAATTTAGGGTGACCCTAAGTCAAATTAGCTCCATACATTTATTTTTATTGTCAATTCCTGAAGGCTCAGGAAATACAGCACTTGCTGTGGAAATGCTGGAGGATTTCATACTGGCATAGTCACTGTCCCTAAAATCTTACCAACTTGACATAATGAAAATTGTAATGAAATACTCCATATAAAAGCAAAGCACTGAAACTCTGATTTTTATTAAAAATAGTACTTCAGGAAGCAGTCAAATTTGAAGTTACATTTAATTAGATTATTCAAGTCAAATTGCTTGTTCTAGAAAGCATGAGTAATGAAAACACTTTTGTTACATTTTAATTTTTATACAAGTCATATATTTGTTCCAGAAATTTCCCAGACACAATAAAAAAGCATAAAGTGAGAAAGGAACTTTAATAGCAAAACTCAATTGTTGAGCTGAACCTATTTCTTCTCCAGCTTTTTGTTTGTTTGTTTTTCCTGTTTTACCAACAATTCTCACCTCACTATTGCATGATTTTTCACTCTAGCCAATGAACCAGAACTATCAATCAGCTTTACTGTCCTTCTAAAATTTTTGGAGTCTCAGAAAATTCCAGCCATGGATATTGAGCAACACACTCAAGGTCACAGAAGGAACTAGGAAATTATTTGAGTCACAGTCCAATGGCTTGGACCTCCTCCCTCAATAGACCTCATTAATAAAAACTGGCTGAATTATATTAATAGGAATTAATTTTTTCCAGGCTGGAGCTGTGTTTGATAGGAATAGGATACAACTAGCTCTCTGTGGCATTCCTAACCCTTAACTATAATGTGTGTGTGTAAGGCTGTGACAAATGAAAGGACTCACGTGAGCATCGTTCTGAGAGAAAAATTAAATATGTAGGTCAAGAGGCAAGCAAAGACAATCCAGGTTCATCTATTTGGACCACACAGTAGAAGTTTTATTTGTTTATTTTGTACTGTTTTATTTGCTGTGCCATGACAGGGCTTTTATACTGGCTCTCCCTCGTGCCCAATAATTAATGAGTTTATGATGACTATGGTGTAACAAATGAACATCACTCAGCATCCTTTGACATAGCATCTTTGGTTCCATTTTACAGTTTAAAGCTTCTATTCCAGTTTCCCTGCTCCTTTTTCTGCCAGCCTTTTCTATCAGCAATGTGCATTCTGTGCCAATTAATAAGCAAGTTAATGCCATGATGAAACTCCTCTGCTTTAGTTTAGAGATTTCCTCTCTAGATTTCCTTTACCTTCCTCTCTGAGCTGATGACAACCCTTACCAGATTTATTACCTTTGTCAATGAGTAGATTATGAGCATTCATGTGAGACAAGAGTTACTCACCAAAGCAGACAGGAATCTGCATGCAAACAATCTGCTTAATTTCTCCATTAAGAGCCTGGCTGGCAATGCCCATTCATTAAACTGGAAGTTACAGAACCGAGGCCTGTTTTCATCCAAAATATCAAAATTCTCCCATTTCTCATCCTTCTCCCCACATTAGTGCAAAATCCCAGAGCACACAATGTGCTGGCCACGCTGAGTCTTCTTCTAAACTTCCTCCAAACTTAAACTGACTTCTTAAAGATTTTAATAAAACCAGCTTAAAACACCCCAAAACCTAAACAAGGTAAACCCAAAGATTGCCTAGACATGACTGAAGTAACAGGGCTACCAAAAGTGCCCAAAATTAAGTAAAATCAGATTCTTAAAAGGTTGCCACCGTGTAGCCATTAAGTGAAAGCCAGCATTCCCAAAGATTCCTACTCCGATGGTGGGATCTCCATCATAACCACAGCTCCATCCAAACATGTAGGCTGCAGTTAATCACTGCTAATCTCAAAGTTAAGCATCTGTCTTCCACTGTGGAGAACTGCAAAGAGTTATTTTAAAAGTAGATGGTCTAGGATGAAGTTGAGTCAATCGAGACAACCTTGTATCTGAGAACAATTATTGGTATAATCCTGGCTCTTTGCTCACTGCTGCACACTGCACTAATGGATAAACAATATCAGGAAAACCTGCTCCAGTTTTCTTTAAATGTATCCCAATGCCTTCCTCTGAAGGTCTTATTCAGCTGCATAAACAAGAAGGAAATTATTTGAAGTTTATCCACTCCAGACCATGGGGTCTGCCCCCAGAGCAAGGTTTTCATGTCACTGTTTCTGTCCTAAAGTAACTCACGTTCTAGAGTGACCAACAGTTTCTCATTTCTATCTCTGCAAGATGAGTTTGTTCAAGTAGAAGGAAGATTTTGAGACAGATTTGATTGTACTGATGAGATAAACTCCTGCCTGTGTGGTCTCAGGTGTTAGCCCATAATTTTTAGCACATTATCACTCAGCTCATAATAAAATAAGCTATAAAATCAGCTATAATAAAATATTGGAAATAATAATTATAAAATACTAAAAGGTTGAAAAAGGCCTCCAGGATCATCAAGTCCAACCTTTGAAGTTACCTGAAGTCACTCCTGCCACTCCTGGCTGTATTAGGACTCTTCAGGCATGGGAGAAGTCAGGAATGTCTGGGATTCAGCATGGCTTTCAAAATTACTCTTTTTAATTGAAAAGGGCTCCTCTGAAAGGAAAGGGTTTCATTAAAAAGAAAACCAAAACAACTCTTTATTCCTTTTGCTTCAACTCTACCTAACAATTTATTTCCAACACTTATTTCACCAGGAACTTGCTGTTTGGAATGACTTAGCTATTAAGAACAGGTAAAACTACATGTCCCTCTTTTCATATAAATACTCACCCAAAGTGCAGGTAACATGGAAATAACTTTCTTAATAATTGCCATATTAATTTCTTCCTCTCCAAATACTTCATTATTAAAAGACCTTCCTTACCGTGTGCTACAACAGAGCAGGGCTTTGTTTCCTCTTGGAAATCACTGATTTGGTTAAGACTTTCAATCTTAAAAGCTGCTAAATTGTGATAACAATTAGGTTGATTTCCTTCCCTCCACAAGTGCTATACAAAACCCCATCAATCAAGGTGTATCTAATTATGAAACTAAGTTAGGAGGTGTTTGAACAAGATGGCTCAGCTTCTCAAGGGATGCAAGAATTGAATTGGTACTCGAGACATATCAAATTAGTTAATGATTTGGGGACCTTTATTCTGCAAGAGCATGGAAATTAAAAAAGAATAATGAAATTCATTAGAGCTTGGGAACATGCAGAAAGGAGGACATTTGGGCCTCGCTGCATGTGGCATTTAGGACCTGCTTTATCTTGGTAGAATGGCAAGGGGTGGTGAGGGGAGCACTCCTGGTTTCACAATTCACCTTACAGGTGACCACAGTGCTGCACTTCTAAATAATTGTCAAACACAACTCAGCCCTGGACTATTTCAAGCACTCACAAACAACCATGGCTTGGAGCAGGGAGGCTTTTCCCCCTTTTTTGAAGAGGAAGAAATGCAAATCCAGGAAAATTTGCCTTTGGAAACAGGGAGAGCCTGTCAGGGTACACGAGTAGTGCTGGTGCCTGCCCTGACAGAGCTGCAGGACTGCACACCTGAGGAGAAGCTGATTTCAGCCAGATGGTTCCAAGCAGTGCTTGTGCTAATCTTGCATTCCTCCTCGCTGCTGTATTGAGCTCTGGTTCATAAATCGAGCTCACTCTGTGTGTTCCTTTTCTGCTCCCAGTCTGCACAGCCCCTCCAAAATCAACACAGAGAAAGCAGAGACATTCCTGGCATTAAGGAGCAAAGAGCTTGACCACATCACCTTTGAACAGGGGTGGAAATCTCTGCATTATCCAGCTTGAAGTGACAGTGAGTTTGGTGGAACATTTTACCTCACACACTGCACTGCACATTTAAAACACCAAAATATCTCCTGATTCCTAATTGATTCCTTCAGTTGGGAATCTTTTATCTGATCAGCACTTCTTTTAGCAATACAGAATTGTGGAATCCCAGGAGACGTTAGGTTGGAAGGGACATCAAAGCCCATCCAGTGCCACCCCTGCCATAGCAGGGACACCTCCCACTGTCCCAGGCTGCTCCAAGCCTTGTCCAGCCTGGCCTTGGACACTGCCAGGGATCCAGGGGCAGCCACAGCTGCTGTGGGCACCCTGTGCCAGGGCCTGCCCACCCTCACAGGGAACAATTCCTCCCCAATATCCCATCAAACCCTGCCCTCCTTCAGCCTAAAGCCAGTCCCCCTTGTCCTGACACTCTTGTGCGATTCCAAAATTGTATTGCCTATGTTTGGAGGTTCTGTGTGTTGTTTGTTTGTTGGGGTTTTTTTTTGTTTTAAAGTAGAAAATACAACATACAAAGTTTATTCAGAACTCAGAAGTTGCTTTTGGATGAGGAAAAAGCAATCAGGTAAAAAAAATTCCTTGGACAGTCCTACCTGCTGTAATGGAGCGGTGCAGTAACACTGTTGGTATCAGTTCATACAGTTCATCTAAGTGGAACAATTCCAAACTACAGGAATTTTAGAACTTGGTCTTTTTAAGGGCCTGTTGTGACTAAGTATTTTGGGCTTAAAATTTTGCTTTTACTTGTTTTCCTTCAGCAGAATCCTGAAATGTTGAAAAAAAATCTCCATTTCAGAGACAGATTCCTCCAGCCTTGCAAACCAAAATCAGATTTCAAGCCGTAACAACCACATTCCTCTTTCTCAAGTACTTCAGAAGAGTTTTCATAATAATCATCTTGGAAATTACATCTTTACAATTTACTGAGCTAAAGCTGAAGGTTCAGGAGTGTCTTCAGGAGATGTTGGGGTTACCCTGAGAAGCCCAGACAGATTTGGCTGAATTGAATGACATGGTATAACACAAACTTCATTTCATCAGACACATTTGCAATATAGATTTGCCTACGGTTACCAAAAACATCAAAAAATTTATTTCCCAATAATTTTTCTTTGGTAAATTAAAGGCAATCATTTAAGTGCCTTTTAGGAAGATATTAAACACAGATTTTTCATAGAGCATGGGCAAGGAGCTGCTCACAAAACTAAACAGTCACTGCTTTAAAAATAAAGATTAGAGAACCAGCAAAAAATAGCCAGGCTAATTAAATCTTCTAAAAACCAGGAGAACACAGGAGAAAATTCATGCAGCCAACAGAACTGACTTGCACACAGGGTTTTTAAGATTGATGAGGTATTTGTTGAGAGTGGCTTGAATGGTTTTAGGCGAAGGAAGGAGTCTGGGGGTTATGGCAGCCTCAATTTTAAACATCTGCTATTTCCTTAATTAAATAGGTTTAAGAAAATTATTACAAAAGTCCATTTCTGGTAGCTTTGGAACTCATCCAGAAAGAGCCTGCTGAGTAAACATGCTGTTAATCTATAATAGCTGAAAAGTGCTTTTGAGTCCCCAAGCATGCTGCCATCCACCACCTTGCCCTACTGAGGAAAACTGACTTAGGTGCCTTGAAAATCCCCTTTCAACCTCAAACCTGCTGCAAGGGTGGCAGAGATGAACCTAATCCCATCGAGGGATCAGTAACAAAATTAATTGAGATCATTCCCCAGGAGTTTGTGTCAGATTTCACTGTGTTATTTGCTCTTAATTTACCCAAATGCTTTAACTCCCTGCGTGCACAAGGATGGCTTGGCCTGCTCTGTCCCCTGTGGTTTCCTCACAGAATCATTAAGGTTGGAGAGACCTCCAAGGTCATCAAATCCAGCCTTTAACTGAGTATTTAATAGTTCAAATAGAAGTTTGACCACTTCCATGGATGAAGACTCCACCACCTCCCCGGCAGCCCCTCCCAATGCCTGACAGCCTTTCCACAAAGAAATTTTTTCCCAATATTCAGCCTGAACCTCCCCTGGTGCAATTTGTGGCCATACCACCTTCTCCTTTCCCTGTTTTCTGGGAACTGAGCCCAATCCCGACCTGGCTGCACCCTCTTGTCAGGGAATTGTGGAGAGGGATCCAAGACTCCCCTGAACCTCCTTTTCTCCAGACTGAGCTCCCTGAGTACCCCCAGCCACTACTCTGAGGATTTAGGTTCCAGCTTTGTTTAATGCCATTTTTTAATTTTGTGGATTCTTTTTTCCTTTTTTTAAGGATGACCTCGCCAGAAGTATCCTGGTTAAGAGGGATGTTGGCATTACTAAGCAGCGTTGAGATGATAAATTGTAAAACTTCTGCCATCTTCCCTTCTCTAGATCTATTTTTGCTCAGTACTTGAAAGAGGTGTTCGTTTTTTTCCTACAAAAAACCCTAAACCCCAGCATTGTGTTCAAAAATCCTGTAAGGAAAAGAGGCTTGGGAAAGCACAGAATCTTGGAACAGAATCAGCACAGCCACTGGGAGTTACCCCTTTATCTTTGAGTAAAGAGCTTGAGGACAGAGACATATTTTCCCTGGCATTAATTGGACACCTCAAACAAAAATTTCAGTAAGAACAAACTCTGTCTTTTTCTCACTTTTTGATATTTTGTTATTTCTTTCTGTGGAGACAAATCATGCACAAGAAAAAAAAGTTGAATTCCATTATAAGTAACAGACTAAGGGGATAAAGATACCTCACATTTGTTTTTATCTTTAATGTTCTCTTTAGCCTAAAGGGATATAATATTTGTATAATTGTAGTTTTGAGATAACTCATTCTGGGGCTTAGAGGAATTTTGAAGAGAATCTTAGTGTACGCGAGTAGAGACTGACATTGTGCAGTTTTATTAAAAAGCCTCTCATTTCATGGTTTTCTAAACTTCTGTATGAAATACATTCTGATAAAATGGTCTAATAATGCTGCACTGAATGTCTTTCTTTGTCCCAATTTATTCATATTTATTTGGAGGTCAAAAAAATCATTGAGTTTTCTATTCCTGTGGAGATTTAGTACACATTCAAGACCAGGTTGGACAGAGCTTGGAGCACCCTGGAATAGTGGAAGGTGTCCCTGCCATGGCAGGGGTGGAACTGGATGGGCTTTAAGGTCCCTTCTCACCCAAACCATCTAGGATTCTGTAATTCACTAACATTTAAAACAGTTTCATCAAAGGTATCTTTTCTGTAAGTGTAATTCCCTCTCATTCACTCACTGACAGCTACCAAGACCCAAAGTGAATTTGTATGGTGAAAGTCCTATTAGCTGAAATATCCACAAAATTTCAGAAATTAAATTATGTCTAATAGGTAAAAGTACATAAATTATAACAAATTGCATAAAATACTGCATGTCATAAAATAAATACATGTTTTCACAGGGGTCCATGCCCTGGCTCTGGTGCTGCTGAGGCTCAGCACTGTGAGTCAGGAAGGGAGTGCTGCCAAAGGACAGCCCTGCTGTGGAATTTAGGAGTGCAGCTTGTCCTGGGGTGCAGCTCCTGGCAAAGCTTGGCAATACCCTTCTAGCCAATATTTCACACTGACTAACAGAAAAACAAATAATGGAGTTTTAATCATTATTGCCAAGGCTGGCAACGTAATGCTGAGTGACAGAAAGGCTTAATTTTGTTAATTCATTCTATTTTATATATTGCTATTAGACACGAAATGAGCACACAGAAGCTTGATGAATTCAAGAGAGGAAAAGAGTAAATTTTATTTCTGACCTCACAACATATAGAATTCTAAAAGTGACAGCAGATTGGAGGATGAAATTTCCACCTCTTCAACTACACTGGTTGAACCAACAGCCCATCAATTCTCTCCTCCCACAAAGAATGCAAAACAATCATTATTTACATAAACAGTGCATGAGAAGTCCTGTAAAAATATGTAAACATCAGAAAGTATGTAAAACTTTTACAATAACTTTAAAAATTTCAAAAGAACTATAAAAGAAAACACTTTTAAAAATCAGGCAACATATACACTACTGTGCTAGGCATTGCTTTTTGGGGTAAAGGTTTCTCTAAATTTCATGACTACTGGAAATGGATTCTATTCTAATGGTGCTTGTCTGAGCTGTCCGAAGCCAAGCACCGGTCGCCGGCGTCTTTCGGCTGAAGCAGCGCTTCGGAGCGTACGGCTGCCGCTCCGCTGTTGTGTGCGCGAAGCAGCCGCTTCTCCTGCTCCAGGAGCCGGACAGAGCGGTAGCTTGTACGAGGGCGAAGAACGAAGACGCAGGGAGACAAGATTGTGTGCACAGCCTTGGGACTGCTAGAGGACGGTGGTTAAAGCTCACTGCCTTTACAATGCACTGCTGGCACGCTTTATTGAAGGTGTTCCGAGACAACATTCCTGGGTTTTGACTTCGTGCTGATGCAGGAGGTGGAATCAGATGGTGTTTGGGTTACGTCCTTCGATGTTTTGATTTCTTAAGGTCGGCCACAGGCGGAGTGCCAGGGGCCTCTAGGCACATACTCTGGCCCGTTTCCCAGAGAATTAAAAATCACCAGTCAAGGTTGCTGATGTCAGTCTGTAGGGCTCACTTGGGTCTATCAGGGCAGCAGAAACTTTAGGAGGGGATAACTTTTGTCTGCGATCCATCCTTCAATATAGGGATTCTTCGCAGTCAGTGTCCCAGCCAAGGGCCAGGGGCCCCTGGGCACAACCTTTGGCCATTTTCCCTGGGAAAGAAAATTCACCAGTCCAGGTTGCTGATGTCAGTTTGTAGGGCTCCCTTGGGTCTATCAGGGCAGTACAAGTTTGAGGTGGGGACATCTTTGGTCTGTGATCCATCCTTCGATATAGGGATTCCTTGCAGTAGGTCCAGGCCAGCTGCCAGAGGCCCCTGGGCACATCCTTTGGCCATTTTCCCTGAGAAAGAAAATTCATCAGTCCAGATTCCTGATGTCAATTTGTAGGGCTCCCTTGGGCCTATCAGGGCAGCACAAGTTTGAGGTGGGGACAACTTTGGTCTGCGATCCATCCTCCGATATAAGGATTCTTTGCAGTCAGACCCCAGCCCAGGGCCAGGGGCCCCTGGGCACAACCTTTGGCAATTTTCCCTGGAAAAGAAAACTCACCAGTCCAGGTTGCTGATGTCAGTTTGTAGGGCTCCCTTGGGTCTATCAGGGCAGCAGAAGTTTGAGGTGGAGACCACTTTGTTCTGCGATCCATCCTTCGATATAGGGATTCTTTGCAGTCAGGACCCAGCCCAGGGCCAGGGGCCCCTGGGCACATCCTTTGGCCATTTTCCCTGGGAAAGAAAACTCACCAGTCCAGATTATCGATGTCAGTTTGTAGGGCTCCCTTGGGTCTATCAGGGCAGCACAAGTTTGAGGTGGGAACAACATTTGTCTGGGTTCCATCCTTCGATATAGGGATTGTTTGCAGTCAGGACCCAGCCCTGGGCCAGGGGCCCCTGGGCACAGCCTTTGGCCATTTTCCCTGGAAAAGAAAACTCACCAGTCCAGGTTCCTGATGTCAGTTTGTAGGGCTCCCTTGGGTCTATCAGGACAGTACAAGTTTGAGGACGGGACAACTTTGGTGTGCGATCCATCCTTCGATATAGGGATTCTTTGGAGTCAGGACTCAGCCCAGGGCCAGGGGCCCCTGGGCACATCCTTTGGCCATTTTCCCTGGAAAACTCACCAGTCCAGATTCCTGATGTCAGTTTGTAGGGCTCCCTGGGGTCTATCAGGGCAGCAGAAGTTTGAGGTGGAGACAACTTTGTTCTGCGATCCATCTTTCGATATAGGGATTCTTTGCAGTCAGGCTCCAGCTCAGGGCCAGGGGCACCTGGGCACATCCTTTGGCCATTTTCCCTTCAAAAGAAAATTCACCAGTCCAGGTTGCTGATGTCACTTTGTAGGGCTCCCTTGAGTCTATCAGGGCAGCAGAAGTTTGAGGTGGAGACAACTTTGTTCTGCGATCCATCCTTCGATATAGGGATTCTTTGGAGTCAGGACCCAGCCCAGGGCCAGGGTCCCCTGGGCACATCCTTTGTCCATTTTCCCTGGAAAAGAAAACTCACCAGTCCAGGTTGCTGATGTCAGTTTGTAGGGCTGCCTTGGGTCTATCAGGGCAGCAGAAGTTTGAGGTGGGGACAAGTTTTCTCTGCGATCCATCCTTCGATATAGGAATTTTTTGCAGTCAAGGTCCAGCCCAGGGCCAAGGGCCCCTAGGCACATCCTTTGGCCATTTTCCCTGGAAAAGAAAATTCACCAGTCCAGGTTGCTGATGTCAGTTTGTAGGGCTCCCTTGGGTCTATCAGGGCAGCAGAAGTTTGAGGTGGAGACAACTTTGTTCTGCGATCCATCCGTCGATATAGGGATTCTTTGCAGTCAAGGCCCAGCCCAGGGCCAGGGGCCCCTGGGCACATCCTTTGGCCATTTTCCCTGGAAAAGAAAACTCATCAGTCCAGGTTGCTGATGTCAGTTTGTAGGGCTCCCTTGGGTCTATCAGGGCAGCAGAAGTTTGAGGTGGAGACAACTTTTGTCTGGGGTCCATCCTTCGATATAGGGATTCTTTGCAGTCAAGGCCCAGCCCAGGGCCAGGGGTCCCTGGGCACATCCTTTGGCCATTTTCCCTGGAAAAGAAAACTCATCAGTCCAGGTTGCTGATGTCAGTTTGTAGGGCTCCCTTGGGTCTATCAGGGCAGCAGAAGTTTTAGGTGGGGACAACTTTGGTCTGCGATCCATCCTTCGATATAGGGATTCTTTGGAGTCAGGACCCAGCCCAGGGCCAGGGGCCCCTGGGCACATTCTTTGGCCATTTTCCCTGGGAAAGAAAACTCACCAAGAAAATATAGGAATATAATATAGTAATCTTTTTTTTATTATAAAATAAAGACAGAATTCAGCATCATTATTATTAGTAATAATAATATTATTATTATTAATAATAATAATATTATCTAGGCATGTTGCTCTTTGGAATTTGGAACTGAAAAAACACAGACAGAGTTTCTGTATTAGCTCTCCATGAAAACACTTCCATGAAGATATTGGAGGTGGAAAAGGATATATTTTTTGAGCTAAATAAAAAGATAGGTTGGTGAGTGGGCCTAAAATTGGCCGAAACTTTGAAAAGCGTCTGAGGAGGAAAACCCTTCTTCAGGTTCTTCTGAAAAGCAGATTTTGTTTCATGGCCAATCTGCAAGGAGCAGAATGAAATGGGAAACTGCAATTCCAGAAAATGAAGTCAGTTTTCATATGCAAATACAAACAATAAAAGATCCCATTTGGCTGCATTTCCTTGGATCCTCATCACTCAGAGGTTTTTAGTTCATTTCTCTCCATGCACGCTCAAAAAGCAGGAAGTTTTGTACTGGGACATCTGACCGATGTGAAGGATTTCGGGTGCCCTGTGCTGTTTATAAACATTATTGTATCAAAATTCGTTTTGCCAAGGGCAAAAATTACCTCAGGAAAGAATTCAGCGTTCATGAAGAGGAAAGTAGTATTTCAGGAACTATCTGCAGAATTTCCATTATCCAAGGGCACATCCCATGGATCTCCAAGGTTACCTGCTCTCCAAGGCACTTTGCTGAATATGTGCAAGGTTTCCATTTTCCTGACAGGAACAATTACAAATGCCATGCAAGAATAATTCCATATGAAGAAATGAAACGGGCACCAGGAACTCTCTGAGGTGGCACTTGCAAATGCTAATGCTGCAAAACCAAGAGAGCAACTAGGAATAAGCAGGTATTTATGGCTACCTTAAAACTGAACTGGAGCATTTTGTAACAGTGCATGAAATAGGTGCTGTTTGACACAGGAACATGGAATTGTTTAGATTGGAAAGGTCCTGCAGGATTATGGAGTTCAACATTAACCCACCACTGTCAAGCCCACCACTGAGCTACATTGCTTAGCAGCAGAACCACTGGTGCTAAGGCTTTTTGAACCACTGGTGCACTGGTTTTTGAACCACTGGGAATGATGTCTGTTGCCTTGGGCAGCCCATTCCAAAGCCTGACAGAACTTTCTGTGAAGAAATTTTTCCAATATCCACCCTGAGCCTCCCCTGGCCCAGCCTGAGGCCGTTCCCTCTCCTCCTGTCCCTGTTCCTGGGAGCAGAGCCCGACCCCCCGGCTGTCCCCTCCTGTCAGGAGCTGTGCAGAGCCACAAGGTCCCCCTGAGCCTCCTTTTCTCCAGGCTGAGCCCCTGCCCAGCTCCCTCAGCCCTTCCTGGTGCTCCAGCCCCTTCCCCAGCCCCATTCCCTGCCCTGGACACTCTCTAGTTCCCCTCCATGTCTTCTTGTCATCAGGGATCCAGAGCTGCCTCAGGATTCCAAGTGTGGCCTCAGCAGTGCCCAGCACAGGGGAAATGAATAATTTTAGTAGCAATATTCACCTTTGGGTACAAACTCTCCATCCTGAGTCTCTTCCAGCAGCACCAGCAAGAGCTGCCCAGTGTCCCCTTCAGACTGGCACACGTCATCCCAGCACTTCTTGCTGGAAAGGAAAATCACCTGGGCAAGAGCAGCTCCCCTCCATCCCCTGAGATGTGCCAAGCTGAGCAGCCAGTGCTCCTTCACTCCGTGGGGCTGCTTCTGCTGAGTCAGTGTGTGCTTTGCAATTCCTAACAGAGCAGTGGGGTATGCAGAGCACTCAAGTGCTGCGTTAGGCTTCTGCAGGAATATTAAGGAGATATTTTTAAATATACTTTGAAATACAGCACTATGAATAAAACATGCTGTTTGTCACCAACCATTTTGTTTCAGCCAGAGGATCTCCCCAGCACCATAGATTCATTTTGTAATTTTGCTCTGGACTGTTGCAGGATATTTTGGCACTTTTCCCCCTCAGCCTGTGTGTCTGTGGAGTGAGGGATAGGCAAGCAGAACTCTCCTTTAATAAAGGACACAACTGGAGCATGGAAGATGGATAGGTCAGGGCTGACATACCTTACCTGAGCATGCTCTGGAGGTTACCAGCATTCCAGGATGGGTGGAAAAGGGGCACTGGGGGCTGCTAAAGGTGTTCCAGAACATGGGCTAAGGACAAGGTTCATGGAACAGCCTCTCCCACCACACAGGACAAGGGGGAATGGCCTTAAGCTGAAGGAGAGATTATTTAGATGGGATATTGGGAAGGAATTGGGTGCCCAGAGAAGCTGTGGCTGCCCCTGCATCCCTGAAAGTGTCCAAGGTCAGGTTGGATGGGGCTTGGAGCAACCTGGGCTGGTGGAAGGTGTCCCTGCCCATGGCAGGGGTGGCATTGGATGGGCTTTAAGGTCCCTTCCCAATCCATTCCATGGATCCATAAATTTAGCTTCAGTTATGCTCTCCTGCAATTTGTGTTCTTTTAAAGTTCACCTATTTATATTGCCCCCACAAACTACTCGGTACAGAATTTTCCCAGGGAAAATGCAATCTCAACAAGAAAGTGATGGCTTTTGGAGGCTGTACAAGTCCTCAGAAAGGCTCTGTGGGATCAGGGTGGTTTGGGATCCACAGGGAGGAGAGAAACTTAACTGCACTGTAACTGGACAATGAGAGATCCCATTCCAAGTCTATCTTCATCCTCACTCTGGAGAGAGCCATGAAGCTGCACACAGTGATGATTGCTGACTTCCTGTCAGAGGTGGAAGCAAACCCTTTTGTATTTAGGCTATTTTCCCCTTTTTCTGAGCCACTATCTCTTCTCTAGCAGCTCTCCTCCCTCATTCACTGCAAGCAACGGGACAGGACATTCATATCCTCAGTGCTCCTCAGTTTTGGGCTTTTTTTCCTTTTTTTGGGAAGGAGCTTATGTGTGCAGCCTCCCACACATGAGCTACACAAGCTCCCCAAGCACAAAGCAGCATTTCTCAAACTGTATTAACATCCCAGCTCTATTCAAAAGGACATAATAGTAACCCTGCCATCTCAGCATAACAAATCAATGCCAGTTTTATTTTGTTAAGAAATCTACATTCTGCAAGGAATGTAGATTTGGTGGAAGAGGGGGATTGTGAGTCAGCCACTGGGAACTCAAAGCCAGTTTTGGGCTGCAGTATTTTTTAACAACTTAAAGCCTCTCCCAGAGCTTTAAATTTTTTAAACCTCAAAATCTTTTCTTCTTTTGCCATTTTCAACACCTGTATGTATTAATTTCCACATTTAAATGCAGCACCATGTACTTTGTAAACATTAGGAAGAAGCTGTCAGGTCAGCTGATTTTCCCTTGGGAAACTCAAAAACCTCAATTGTTTTTCATGAGCTTGGAAGACCCTGAGGAGAATTTGCTCATCAGCATTCCCACAAAATGAGGTGAGCTGACTGAGCCACATCCTGTTCTTGCCCATCTTATGAAGAATTAACAGGTGACTTAAAATTTAATAGAATCACAGAATCATTAAAATTTGAACAGTCATCAAGTCCAACCATCAGCCCAGCAGCAGCACCATGTTCACCACTAAAACCTGTCCCCAAGTGCCACATCCACATGATTTTTGAACACTTACAGGGATGATGATTCCACCATTTCCTGGGCATCTCCTTCCAATTTTTTATAACTCATTTAGAGAGGAAAGAGCAGTCAGGGATAGGAGTAGAGAGTGAAACTTGATTCCTACACAGTATCTTTTCCCTCTCATTTATCATCTAAATAAAGAGTTTTGATTTTCTGTCCCTTCTCTAGCTCTCACAGGATTGGAAATACAAGATATTCTCCAGTCTCACAGTGCCACCCCTAAAACAAACACCCTGCTCAGATAACAAGGACACCAAGCAGCTCCACCTCTAGCCAAACACAGCCTGAGCTTCACAGCCTTTCCCAATCCTTCTGGATGTACCCCTTGGATGGGGCTCCACCTCTCCCCATTGGGATGGGAATTGCTTCTGACCCACAGCCCCAGTCATCCTTTAATGTAACCCCTGTTAATTCATTCTCTGCAGGGATCTCTGCAGGATGAGCCAGCTGGGTTAATTCCAACATTGCCTGCAACGCTTTTTTCTTCCACCTACAGTGGCCAAAAAAAAAAAAAAAATCAATAAAAATAATAAATATATTGTTGACTTAACCTTTGGTCCCTCTTCCCAGCTGCTGCCTGTTTACCTGGGAGGGCTCAGGCTGAGCTGCTGCTAATGATGAGACCTTAAAGTTCAGTCAAGGAGTAGGCAGCAGCTTCCTGCCAAACTCCCTCTTGTCTCAACTTTTGGAAGCTAATAGTTTAACATCTTCCTTATTTTTCCCAGGGAGCAGCTTGGGATGAATAAAGCATTCTAACCCAGGCTGAAGTGACTATCGCCATTTCCAGTAGCCAGACTTTGTGAGCCCTTTTTTCCCCCAGGAGCATTCCCTGGGCTTCTTTCTGCACTTTCTCTGGTTTAATGCTGCTCATTCAAGCAGGATTTGAGAGGGTTTGAAATGTAAGTACAGGAACAAATACCTCCTGCTTGTTTCACAGTTTGGTTACAGAGCTCTGACATCTACATGGAAATTTATTCTGACAACTTAATTAGTTTTGAAATAGGTAGATTTCAGATAAAGGCAGCCCATTGTCATTAGAAGTAGCCAAGAGACGTTTTAGTGGTGCAGGAAAGTTTCTAAAGCCTGTCTCACTTGTTAATTTGGGATTACTGTATAATTTTAGTGTCTAAGTACAGCAAGTAATCCACTGATTTGTCAGATACTGAGAGAGCCCTGCTTTTGAACAACTCACAGGGCACAAAAGTCTGCTCTGTGAGTCTTGCATGAAAGGAATAAAAAAGCCAGCATAAAAAAATCTATTTACTAAATGCCTAGAAGTGTTCCCAAAGATGGCGTTTCAGAAAATTCTCTTGTTTCCACTGGCACCCTGAAGGATTGTTTTGATGACCCTTGCAAGGATATTAATCATTTATGGGTAATACTGTACAGAGAGAGGAAGGATTTGCTGCAGTAAATAATTCCTCTCAATTTCCTTTTATTTTTACATTTTGAGTGGTTTTATCTTTTCAAAATGTACCACATTTTTAGCTTATTATTATTCTACAGAAAGTCTCAATGGAGAGGATGTGGAGCCAGTCCAGAGGAGGCACCAGGATGGTCAGAGGGATGGAGCAGCTCTGCTGGGAGGAAAGGATGGGGGAGTTGGGATGGTTGACCTGGAGAAGCTTTGGACTGAGCTCATTGTGACCTTCCCATGCTTGAGGGAACACTACAGAAAACATGGAAAGAGATTCTTTACAAGGGCCTGGCAGTGGGGAATGGCTTCAAACTGATGGAGTGGGTTTGGATGGGATTTTGGGAAGAAATCCTTCCCTGTGTGGGTGGGCAGGCCCTGGCACAGGGTGCCCAGAGCAGCTGTGGCTGCCCCTGCATCCCTGGCAGTGCCCAAGGCCAGGCTGGATGGGGTTGGAGTAAATCAGGATACTGGAAGGTGACCCTGCCCAAGTTCTGAGGTTCCTTCCAAACCAATTTGGGATTCTAGGATTATTAAATGCAATGTATTTCCTGTTAAACCCACAATTTTTCATGGATTTCATGCAATTTTTCATACCCTGTGTTTTTACTGGACATTCCCATACACTAATAAGCATTTGGAAAATTTATCATAGGACAATTTTTGGCACAGATTTTTTCCTCAGTCTTTATGTTCAAGAATCCAGTGTGCCTTGAGGATCCCTCAATTTTGTTGCTGCCATCAGCATCCAGAAATGCAGGACCCATTTCCTGACAGGGAGTTGATCTCATACATTCATGGAATGAATAGTCAAATCTCATTGACCCCCTGGCACAATGAGATTTTCTATAATAAGGTAGATCCTTTTTGTTCCAGATGGTCAGAAATAAAAAAATCTATATTTAATGTTCTATTTAGTTTAGAAAAAGAGGCTGGGGGTTCCTAAACCTTTCAGAGCCATCTCAGGTCAGCATTTTGTAGTGCTCTGGGACTTTCTTATGTTCCCCCAAATTTGGTATCTTTAACTCTGAGTCTTACAATGAGTGGATTAAGGCTTGTTTCTCATAAAAATCAGATAAATGCCAACTATCTTTTTCCTCTAAATAGGGAAAAACTTGTAGCACATGTAAGACATTGTCATGTTTTTCTGCTTCACCATCTGCAGGATACTCACAGTCCACAAAAAACTAATAAAGACCAAAATCAGCAAAATGGTCTGCTCTGATAGCTGATATCTTGTAAAGATTACACCTCTCTAAGCAACATTTTGGCTCCAACATTAATTTTGTGTATGCTATATGAACATTATTTCTTCACTAGTGAGAGCAAACATTTGATGCCTGCCCTGCTTTCGGATATTAAAAACCATCCTGCTTATCATTATCTGTTTTCTCATCTAAAACTACAGCTGCTGATTTCCTGCCTCACCCTTGGCCTGAGAGGAGCTGGATGCTGCAATATCACAGTTCCTCTCCTGGAAGGTTTGCAGGCCCCAGCCAGGTGGACAAGAGAGCAAGAATTAGCTGGAACCAGGCAAATTCCCCTCGAGACTGATCCAAAAACTGGAGTCTAATCACACTGCAGCGACAGATCTGAATTTGGATAGATCTACAAACAGGAACAGCTCTTTTCCTTCAACGTGCTGATCAATTGCAAGAGCATTGAGCATCCACTTTAATATCACCCTGCTGAAAGGAGCAGGAGGAGAAGTCTCAGGAAAAAAAAAACCAAAAAAAAAAAAAAAAAAAAAGGGATTTCACAGTTTGCACTCAGGTCACATCTTGAAAAAAACCAATCATTTCATCTTTGGAGATAAAAGCTTTGACTTGAGAGTTCCAGGGTAGAAGACCATGAAAACAGCCCTTAACAAGACAGCACCAATCTGACTGAGATGGCACAAGCTGAGCAAGTGGAAAGACATTATCTACAAATGGGGCCCCAGTTATTTATGTTGCCCTATTTAATTAATGGACAGAATGAATTGTGTTGACCCCTCCAGCTGTGACACCCAAGCCAAATCCCACATTTCCCCTGCATCTTTCTCATGTGTGCATGGCCTGCCAGCCCAGCCAGCTCCCCAGACCCACCCTGACCAAAGAGCAGCTTCCAGCATCTCCAAGAAACAGGAATTTCCATTCTCCATAGGCTTAAAATCCACACGTGGAATCCTTTCTGACCTGGTGTTTCACAATGAAATAAATACCACCCATTTCCTGGTGTCCTTGCTGTGAGAGGAACCAGCCCTGTTTTCCCTGAGCCCTTCAGGATAGGTTGGGAACTGTGTGTGTTCCATCTGTAGAATCCAAACCCACCTTCTGCACACAATTACACCAAGAAGTGTTTTTTTTTTTTAATTTAACAGCCTGTCTCTTGCATATAAGTATTGTAATCATGGTGAAAAAAAAACCAAAAAAAAACCAAAACAATAACAGCCAAACCCCAAACAAAACCCAAAAACTCTGAAAGGAGAAAAAGAAGTGGAGTTAAGAGTCACAATTAACAGTTTAGGCTTCATTTTAAATGTTATACTTCGCCTATAGGATGTTTTTATCAGGATTAGGAGGGATGAGGCATGCTGTCTGCTCCACTGCAAGGAATGCCACAGAAAAGAGTGGGGAGTTGTGAACAAACCCCAAATTATGTCACTTTAACATATTTAGATTACTAAATGTTCAGCCCAGTAGGATGTCTGGTACAGCATCACGTAAAAACCTCAGTTCCACAAGGTGGATTCAGGGGCCACCATTGAGAATTTGCCACATTTATCCCCGACAACAGCAGCAAAAAGGAACAGAAAACCAGTGAAAGCCACTGGAAAAACTGTGGAGCTTAAGGCCTTTATTGGAGCAGATATGAAATGGGTTGCAAATGAGTCATGGCACAGTGCAAGAAGATTTAGGGAGATAAAGTGAATTTTCCACACAGTGGACAAGGCCATGCAGCCTTTTCAGTGTCTTTGATAGTAAAAGGGTTTTAAAATCATGGGGATTAAGGGTTAAAAGGAAAAATAAGCTTAGGAGACCCTGGAAAATAAACACCCTAAGCCCATGGAGAACTCGTACTTGCTAGAACTGCACTGTGTAGCTAGTACATGATAATTGATATAGTTTTTAGATGTGATGATTGTTTAGTAATTAAATATAATTACTGTTTAATCATAAGAATAATCATGAGAAACTCTGGTCAGTGACCTAAGAAAGATCACGAGAAACTCATGTCAATGTATACAATAGAACAATATAAGTTTAATAATTAATATGTGAGTTATGTAATGATAGAATATAAAATACATTCAGCTCGAAAGCCATGTCGGAGTCAGATTTGGGTCTGTACCCCTGATTCTCAGAGCTCTCAATAAAAGCACCTGCATATAATCATATCCTGTGATTATGTGTGTTCCTGAATGCTAACATCTTTAGCCCATCACTAATGCAGTTGTGTGATTTTTGAACGGGTGCTGTCACTCCAGGATGGAATTTCCAGAACTACCTCGCTTTTCACTTGAGGAATGCCACTGATAACTTAGAATAGGGATAGAGATGGGAAAACTGAGAATATCTCTCACCTTTCCTTCTCTCCTTCCTTTGCACCCTAAAGATCTGTGATGCACAGAATGACAGAAACATCTGGCACATGTGAGCCCCCTCCCAGCCCCAGGGTTTGTAGGGGAGGCACTCAGAGACATCTGCTGGGCCAGGCTGCCTGCTCACACCACCTGCCAGCCCCAGGAATCTTTTCCAGAGGTAGCACTTTATCCTCTCTAGGATGCTGTGGGCCTCTGCTCCGTGCCAGTGCTGTGCTTCTGTTGGCAACCAAAGCAGAAGGGCTCAAGGAAAGCAGGAATTTAAATACTGGTAATGTTGGAAATAGAAGAAAAGAGCACAAACAGGGTTTCAAAAGACCTCACAGGCCTCCTAAGTGGGCTAAGTGGCAGAGGGAGGGGGTTTTCTCATCATGTCCCTCTATATGACACCAAAATTCCTAAAGCAGTGTTGAGACTAATGACTTCAATGTATAAACCTAATTCCCCTTCAGAAAAACCCATTTAATTAAAGAAACAACAAGCATTAAAAAGAATAAATAATCACTGCATGAATTTCCATGTACGATCCATGATAAAAAAAAGCCTTAATTGTACCTACAACTTCTCCCTAAAAACCTGTGGTGGGTTGACCCTACCCTGGCACTGTCTCATTCCTCTTCACAAAAAAAGGCTAAAAAGGAGCAGGGTAAAGACAGATCTACCTGTTTGTACTCAGCTGTACATACCAGCCTCAGTCCTTCAGCACGTGGCTCTGGTGCCCCTGAGACAAATTAACTGAGCATGTGGCAGCTGCTCACCCCAGTCTAGACCTAATCAAAATTCTTAGATTGGGATGAAAATCTTGCCTGATGGTGGAAACCACCAATACCAGCAGATTTGAGGCTCAGCTAGACATTTATATGTTTTAAATGAATGAATTATGAAAACAAAAGTAAGGGACATTGACTGCAGCTGTGGCCAGGGAAAGGCACCTGAGCTGGAAGCAAAGCCACCCTCAAGTGGTTTTCTCATTCCTAAATTATCTGCTTTTTAACTTGTTTGTGATCCCAATGCCAAAAGATATGAGGAAAAAAAAAAAAAAAGCCAAATTGTGAGACAAATAAAGAAATCTATAAACTCTCCAAGTTTATGGGTGTCCTCTTCTACTGCTTGCAGTGGGTGTTAAATCTATATTTGCTGCACTCACACAAAGCACTTTCCTCTCTAATCCCCTGCTCTTCCCTTTAGCAGTAACAGGATACTTGTTCAATGTCCCCTTGGGGAATCTGCAGGTTTCACTCTCCTTCCATGCCTTTATCCATTGCTCCCAACGAGCTGTTTGCTGCAGAGATTTTTTTTTTTTTTTTAATAGATATAAAATGCCTGCAAATCCCACCCCGGCCTGTCACATCCATAACACTGTCACAAATGTCATGAGGTCCTTGCAGGTTTTATTTACAAGGGTGTGTTGTTAGAGGACAAAAAGAAATGCTTCAAACTGCAAGAGGATGGGATATGAGGAAGGAATTGCTCCCTGGGAGGTGCTCAGGCCCTGGCACAGGGTGCCCAGAGAAGCTGTGGCTGCCCCTGGATCCCTGGCAGTGCCAAGGCCAGGCTGGATGGGGCTGGGAGCAGCCTGGGACAGTGGAGGATGTCCTGAGCTTTTGTGCTGCAGCTGCTCCTTAATCCCTGGGGAAGGAGCTGTACCTGGGGCTGGATTAACCCCACAGCTCTGGGACAATCTCCTGTGAAAGGGAATTGTGTCAATGACATTAATTGCCAGCTGCAGCAATTAGAAGCCCTCAGAAGTTAATGATAGTCCAAACCATAAATCTGACTGGTGTCCTTTGCCTTGGACATTAAGGGTGCCAGCCCCTCTCAGGGCTCTCTGTTACCTACGTGGGATTAATTGCTGCACAAAAATGACAGCAGGACAAGGCCCATAAACTTCAGTACATATCCCAAAAAATTAAAGAGAATGAATAAAACCCAGAGCAGCAAATCATTCCTCCACTCACAAACAGGAAAAAAAAAGCACAGAATAAACAGGAATACAGGCAGGACATGTTTTATTCCTTCAAGATTTAATTGCACCATTACTTTGGCCCTTTATGGGCCAAGATAATAATCTTTCTAGGTGCTTATGGCAGGTGGAATAAATCATTAATTTATAATATGTGTTTTGTAACCTGCTTCTCTTTCCTTAACTATCAGCTACCTGAATTACTCCACAATGTTAAATACATAAATATTATATTACATCTCCTCAGGGTGCCAGGGATATTCTTAGCTGTTAATCAAGCTGCCTCATTTCTTGATTTTATTTGTCCAGTAATTGTTTGTTTGGCATTAGGACGAGGGGTTTAGAGAGCAGCAGGTGACACTGGTGGCAGCAGCAGCAACGCCTGCTGAACACTCAGATCCAGCCTCTCATTTCTGACATGAGAGAAAACACCTCCTGCTAGCATTTTAAACTCTTTATATGGAAAAAATAGCTTTTTGGGGAGATGTTTTTTTCTTTTCCTTGAACCTCAGACATTTCCATTAATACAGTTTGGTATCAGGGAGACAAGCAGTGAATTACAGTCCCATATTCACGTTCTCTGTCCCACTCATGGCTCATGGTTTAGAAATTCTGATCCCAGCCCCTACCCCAAGCCTGGAATGTCATTCCCTGCCTTTGATGATCCTTTCTGCCCTCCTGTGCTCCTTTTCCAGCTCTCTTACTTTTTTTTTTTTTTTTTTAATTTCGAGGCAGGGGAACAAACCACCAAGTAATCCTTGAAGTGCAGGGACAGTACAGTTTCACACAGTGCAGCAATTACATATTTTGGGAAATTTTCCTCCATCTGTTCCTTTCCTAAAAAATTCCTAATGTTGTTTGATTTTGTCTGTCATTTGTGAAAAAAAAAAAAAAAAAAAAAAAAGATGTGAGGATTTCATAAGCATACACATTATAACCTCTCATGAAGTAATATTTTGGAGCTCAGCATTGATGCCTGGATTGTTTTTCTTGTGTGCCTCACCTAATATTAATAATTTTAATCCTTAATGGATTTTTCTTTACTCCCTTGGAGAAGTGCACACATCTCTCAAGTACAAGACAGCTCTATAAGAGCTGCTTGGACTATAATATTTTAAATTTACCCATGAAGTCCCTATTTTTTTCCTTAACTCAGAAACCTGTGTGTTGGAAGACAGTATGGACTGAGGAAGTTAATGTTTAAATCTCATCTTCACTGGAGCTCCTGCTTTTCTTTCAGCATAACAAACAATTCAGGGAAAGTTTCTAAAGTGCAAATTGAAAAAGTTTTTAATTTCTTTTTTTTTTTTTTTCCAAAAGGGAACTTTTAGCATAAATATGAAGCCTGTTAATTTATCTCCCACAAGGAGTAGTCACACTTACCTAAGATCGCTTTTCAACAATCACTATTTAAAGACTTTGAAAAACATTATGGTAAATAGCACTAAACACTTTTTCTTCCCAAACACTCTATTTTCACTACAGTAAAACAGATGTATATTTCCCCAGATACTTCTCTTTCTATTAAGACATTAAAAACATGTTTTAAATAGGCATGAAGTTGTGAATTGCTGATTTTTCATTTTGCTTCATTTTAATAGAGCTTTGAAAGTGATGCCTGGATCAGGTTTGTGTGAAGAGCTGAAAGGCTGTGGAAATAACAAAGGTGTCTGGAGAACCAATTAAACCTTCCATAAGGTTATTATGCTGAAAGGAAGTGCTGTTCTGCACTTGTTTTTTTGTGGGTTTTTTTGACAAATTTACAAATAAAAAGCCCTGAAGACTGATATTTCAATGCCTTAATACTACCTGCTGAGCAACATCAGTTGCAAAGTGAAATGTTGAAAAGAGTGTCCTGGTGCTTTTGGGACTGTTTGATATTTGAAGACGGGATGTATTTACCTTTTTCTAACAGGATAAATGTAACACCGTTGATCACTTCAAATTAGAACTGAATCACTATTTATACAGGACT
Source organism: Lonchura striata (assembly GCF_050655825.1). NCBI lineage: Eukaryota > Metazoa > Chordata > Aves > Passeriformes > Estrildidae > Lonchura > Lonchura striata. The sequence goes on along the minus strand of NC_140710.1, from coordinate 25,257,058 downwards.
GCAAGAGCTGCAGGTAAAAAAACTTTGTAAGGCACAGGTTGGGAACCTGAGACATTTCTCCTCTTCTCTTCTTTCTCTTCTCTTCTCTTCTCTTCTCTTCTCTTCTCTTCTCTTCTCTTCTCTTCTCTTCTCTTCTCTTCTCTTCTCTTCTCTTCTCTTCTCTTCTCTTCTCTTCTCTTCTCTCTTTTCTCTTCTTCTTCTCTTCTCCTCTCCCCTTCCCTCCCTGCCCTAGCCCCTCAAAAGTGCACTTTGATTATTCCCTGCATGGTTTTGCTATGATATATATTGTATAACCACGAGGAAATAAATTTAATTGATTTGATTATAAACCAGTTGATTGTTTTAACTGATATTAAGAGACCTCATTTCTACATGCTCATTGTCACATGAGTTTTTATTATTTCTTTGATTTTTTTTTTTTTAAGATGTACTAATTTGTAAGTTTCTCACTCCCTGTAATCATGGTGGATATTGTGAAGAAAGTGAGGCTGGAGCTGGCAGAGCATCATCCCTTGTAATTCCTGCTGGGCACTGCCTGCTTCCAGAGCTCTGTTTCCCTTTCCTTCCTGTTTGCTTACTTGCCAAACCAGCAGCTCCAATCTCACTCCTGTTTCCTTCACCTTTTTTGATGTCTGCTCATAGTTTTTCTCCTCTTTTGCCAACATAATTTTTTTCTTGTTTATATTGCTACATTCTCCTAGAGAATACACAAAATGCTTTTAATAACATGTACGAGCACTTAGTGAATGCAGGAACTACAGCACTCAGGGGAGGGATCCTCTTTTTTTGGTATCATTTTTAGGTAAGGCTGTTTTCTATAATGCAGCTACAGCTACAAAAATGTAATGACCATGGAGACCCAGACTGGAGAGGTCAAAAACATCTGTTTTCTTATTTTCCTCACCCATCTATAAACAGTGCAAGGCTTCTCTCCATTCCCCATCCTCAGGAATTTTAATTTTCCTCAGTGAAGAATCCCCAAAGACCCCCTGAAATATCTATGTGCAGTTAGGTCAATTCCAGCAATATGTTAGGACTTACTGTAAATGAGAAAGGGGCCCTTGGAGGATCAGAGATATTGAAGTGTTGCCTTTCGGGCTTATTGTAGCCAAATAAAATTCAGTAGTTTTCTCTGACTGACTGCTCTTAATTCAGCAGAATGAAAAAGCATCTTATTAGAAGGTATTAATCCTCTACTGAGTACATGATGCACCGGTTGGGGGATTCCAGCCGAGTAAAAACTGCTGAACAAACCCTTTCTTTAGTTCTCACCTGGCACAGCAATGTCTGGAATGTCAAAACTGGCAGAGACATCCCAACCTCCATTCCCACTCTGGAAACCACCAAAGGAGATTTTGCTGTGGGTTCCTGGTGACTCAGGGATGGAATTGCCATTCCCTTGGCTCTTCCAGCCTCCAAGAGAGAGCAAAACCAGGGGGGGACTGGGCAGGACCCTGCAGAAGTGAGCCCAGAGGCTCAGTGAGGGACAATGACACCAAAAACCATGGAAAACAGATCATCTTTCTTATCATGGAGTCACCAATGCTGGGAGAGACCTCTTGGGTGGAAGCTGCACAGTCCTGTCCCTAAACTCTCCCATCCCTTGAGTGGAAGCTGCACAGTCCTGTCCCTAAACTCTCCCATCCCTTTGGATGGAAGCTGCACAATCCCAGTCCCAGCCCTGCCACCAGCCCATCCTGCCACTTCCCCCCGGTGACTTCTGTCACCAGGATGAAAGGATGATAAAATTGTTGCCTTCAAAGAACATAATGATGATTTCATCCTGAAATCCCCACCAAATGGTTTAAATTTTAATGTGTCTGCTCTTTGAATGTGTTTTTTTACCACAATAAATGGGTGAGCACAAAGCCAAGTGGTGACTGAACCTTGCCAGCATTTGGAGATGGAAGGGAGCACTGGGCTGATGTGACTCTGGCTAAACCTCATAGAACACACATAAAAATCCCAAAATAAGGTAGGAAATGACAGTGTCAGTGTGAAAAGCTCAGTGTTGGATGGCTGCAATTATTTTTGATATCAGGTATCTAAATCTGCTCTGACAAACATCCTTGACCTTCTGACCACACTCACAAGGGGCAGCTCAAACCTGCAGTAACCAGATACAGCTGAATGTAACAATTCTTTCTGAACTGAACTGCAGCACAACTTTCAAACTTCCATGCAATAGCATATTGGGTTAAATTTAAAATGTTCTGCTTGTCTTGCACGTGGCTGTCCCACAGTTTCAGGCATATGCAGAATTAAAATAAAGATGATGCATTTTATTGAGTATATTTGTGAAGCAGGAAAGACTTGTCATAGCAAATTCTCCTAATTTGACTTCTCTTACCTCATGATTCTGTCTCTTTGCACATACTCTGAGTAGGCTGTGGTTAACCTCCCTCCACCCACAGCTGAGACAGCTCTTGGTTTGGGTCTGGGATATTTCTGCAAAGTGCTGCTGATTCTCTGCTAAATCGCTGCATTTTTTGAAAGGCCAGACAATGCAGCACTAATGAAAGCAGATGGTTCACGTCAAACATCCAAGATGCCAACATTTCAGAGGAGAAGAATTCAAAGGAAAAATCTTATACCAATTAGCTATGGGATTAGGAAGAAATTAGGAAGGAATTGTTCCCTGTGAGGGTGGGCAGGCCCTGGCACAGGGTGCCCAGAGAAGCTGTGGCTGCCCCTGCATCCCTGGCAGTATCCAAGGCCAGGCTGGACAGAGCTTGGAGAAACCTGGGATAGTGGAATGTGCCCCTGCCCATGGCAAGGGGTGGCACTGGATGGGCCTTGGGCTCACTCCAACCCAAACCATTCAGGATTCCGGGATTCTGTGAATTGCAATATGAAGAAAATAGGTCTTGGATACACATAGCAAAACTAAAAAATTGTTAATATTTTTGGAAGGCTATCAAGAGACTTTATTTTTGACCATATGTGATGACAGGAAATCTGTGTCAACCACAGGACAAAAAAAAAAAAAAAAAAAAAAAAGAGAGAAAATAAAAAGAGAAAGGGATAGAGTAAGAAAAAGAAAGAGGAATGGGAAAGGAAAAGGAGGAAAAGAAAAGGAGGAAGGGGAAAGGATGAAAGAAAAAGGAAAAGGAAAAGGAAAAGGAAAAGGAAAAGGAAAAGGAAAAGGAAAAGGAAAAGGAAAAGGAAAAGGAAAAGGAAAAAATCTATAAAAAAGGAAAAGCAAAACCCTGGGAATTCTCTTAGCTATAATAAAAAACCAAAAGGAAACTGCTTGTATGTGATTAAATGAATGACACTGTTCTGACATTTGGAGGAAAATTGTGCCTAGATCCTGTATCCAGACACATCAGGGCAGATGTCCTGCTGCTGCATTGGGTAACTCTCTGATCTGGGAAGCAATGGAGGTGCACTCACTCTCAGAATTCCTACTAGACAGCTCCAGAGCACAATTTGCAAACTCCTTAACTTCATCACATCCTGGCAGAAAGGCACAGTTTTCCCTCTCTAACATGATTTAGAAAGGGTGACCAGTAATGAAAGAACACACACAGGCACACGCACAACTCTCAAAGTGACAAATCTCTGTTAACCCCCTGCTTTAACAACCACTGATCAGCAGAGAATTCCTGCCTCGGAAGGGCTCTGTAGGCTGGACAAGGTGTCCTGAGGCTGGCACATTCTGTCATGCTTCAGATTAAACTTCAGAGAGACGTAAAGATACCTCCTGTGAAAGTGATCTTTGTGTGGTGCCTTCCTCAGCTCAGGGAATGTCCTTGGAAAATTGATTTATCTGTGCAAAGAAACATCAGTGGCTCACAAGTGTGTGGGGCTGGGAAGAGGCATCAGCACTGGATGGGGCTGACCTGGACATTATCCCCTGAACACAAACACAGCCCCAGTTCTGCCCTCCTGCACAATTCCCAACCTACAGGCAGCTTGTAAGGGCCAGGAACAATTTCAATAGATCAACATATCCTCAGTGGACTGAACAGACAGAGATCCCTGGCTGGACTTTATCAGTACAGTGGGTTCTGGGCAGTTTGTGGCAATGAACCATAAGATTGCTGAAAGATTCTTAAGACTGCTGAAAGCCGTATTTCCAAGAACTCAGTGGCTTCCCTGAGCAGTGCAATTCCCCTGTAAAAACCTCCCAGGATGCAGTGGTTCCTGTCATGACCAAAAATGGCTGAATTAACTTAAACTATTTGAGAAGCTGGTTTATATGTTGAAATACAGGTAATACAAACCTAATGAAGTTGTTCTGTAACTTGGGCTGCCCAACTTTTCTGTGGCTACACTTTTGGGAACTGATAGGTTCTGAGGTCACACAGTGCCTCTCACTCACAAAGGTCTCCCACTGACACTGATTTTCCCAAGACTTGCAGAAATTCAGCATTTTGGGGTCTCTTCCCTGCTGTTTGTTTTGGCTGCACTTTACCTGTGAGTTTGAAGTGGGATCTCTTTGCTCTTGGGCTGTGGAGTGTGATCACAGTTTAGGGTAAAAACCCCTCTTTCTTCTGTTGTAAAGAACATTCCTTCCCAAATGTTCTTCCTGTGAGCACCCCTAGAACTGTCCAGAGTCTTTCCCCTTTCAGAACCAACCTTCCCTACCAATGCCAGCACCTTAAAATAAATCAATGCATGACACGTGTAGAAGTGGGAAGTGTTGGTTCTTTCCAGTCAAGCACGAAAGTGGTTGGGTGATTTCAAATTACTTAACAGCACTCTCAGACTCTCATTTCTCCTTTTCAAGATGAGCAAACACAGATTTACAATAACTTGTCATAACATCTCAGCCTAATGAGAAGAGAGCAGGATCAGCTGCATATAAAGAGAGTTATGACGCAGCTCACCTGAGCGTGGCTTGCAATAGAATTCTGTACCAGTCGTGTCAAGGAAGACAAAAATACTGAACATGAAAATGTGTGTCTTGCTTCCTGGAATGGCACTTTCCTTTAAATGTTGTAAACTTTGCAATATACTGAAATGGAATTTAACTCCTGGAAAGCCCCTCTTGCAGCAGAAGCAGCAAAGTGACTCAAACCTATATTTAAAAATCATTGCAACTGTAATTAAACAAAGGAGTATCTGGGCAAGAGGAAACATCTGCCATGTAGAGAAAATGTTGCACCCTTAAGTACCTTCATTGGAAATTTAGTTTTCTTTCATGGCACGGGAGCAACCAGAGCTATAAAAGCATAATTTAATATGCCAGTAAAAATAAATTGTAATGCATTTATTCCATATCATATTTATTATGAATGGTGCTTCTCAGCAGGGTAGTTAAAAATTAACATCCTATAAGTCACAGAGGGGATGTTTAGGAGACAAGAGGTGAATGTGTCCTTTGCCAGTAGATCTAAATTTTAACAGAAACTAGGCAGGCTGCTGAGATCTGATTTTATTCCACCAGAAACAGAAAAACTTGTGGAAGTGTCAAAGAACTCCAGCTCCTAGGGTTGAAGGCTACACAAACTGAGGTTTTCAATGCATACATTGAGGTTTTTGGCTGATAGTAATGAACAAATCCTATGAACTAATCCAGACAAAGCAGCTCCTGACACAACCTTTGCTGCCTACCCTGAGGAGGACCGAGGGTGTTTTGCACCATCCCAGAGACCCCAGGGTCAGTAGTGCCAGGATTTCATCTGGAAGCCCTGTAAAGGTGGAAAGAAATGCAAAATCATGGATGGCAACAGCTTGGGCTCATAATGATGGGGGCAGTGGGAGGATGAAGAGGAAGCACAAATGAGAAACTCATCCTGTTCCCTCACCTCTGTGTCCTGGTGTGCAGCTTCTCTTGTGGTCTCAGGAATCCTCTTCTGTTGGAGGCAATTGGGCATCAATCTTTCAGTCAGAAAAGAGAGGCTTTTTGGTTAATTTTTTTTTTTTTGGGGGGGGGGGTTGGGGTTTTTTTTGGTTGGTTTAGGTTTTGTTTGTTTTCTTTGTTTGGTTTGGTTTGTTCATTTGTTCTGTTTGTTCTGTTTAGGGTTTGGTTGGTTTTTTTGTGGTTTGTTTTGGGGTTTTTTTTGGGTTTTTTTTTGGTTTTTTGGGTTTTGTTTGTTTTGTTTTGTTTTGTTTTGTTTTGTTTTGTTTTGTTTTGTTTTTTATAGCTGTTGTTTCACCTTCTGGAAATTAGAAAGCACCCCCTGGAATGCTGAATTCCCCAGCTCCAGCACAAGAAAGAACGACTTGTGAGCAGGAGCTCCAGGCTCTTCTGGGGAGGCAAAGTTGTTGGCCAAGGGCTGGCTGAAGAGCCTGGAGCTCTCCCTGCAGCCATCCCTCCTTGTGCCAGGGAAATCCCTGATCAATAATGACATTCAGACCAACATGATCCCAACAGGATATTCTGTCCCAGAATTACAGTTAGTATCATAATCAGTAGTGTGGTGTTTATAGCCCTAGAATAAAGGAATAAATAAAATTATTAATTGCATTATAATGATAATTATGATAGTGACGATATTACAATAATAATAGCAATAAAAAATAATATTTCCAACTCATTTTTGCCACCCAGTTCTGCTATTTTCACTCCAAATGCAAACTTATGCCAGCTGGATGTTCACAGCAGAACATCAGAGGAGGTGGGGTAGAATTTTTATGAAAAAGATTTTGATTTCCCCTGAGAAGAACAGAGTTATCTTAAATCAACTTCCACCACTGTCTCTTCAGGAGGGTGCTGGAGAAAGTATCAATCATTTAAAAGCTGGATTGCTCAGAGCATTTGGTTTCTCATCATTTCTTCTGACTTCTGGGAGGGAAAAAAACCCTTAAATTGCCTTCTGTTTTTCTGTAGTTCCAGGCATATCTTTTTGTGCTTTTTTCCCCCCATCTCTGCTTTTATTCATGAGTTGTCACAAAACTAGGAAAACAAGTAGAAAACAAAGAAAAACAAAACATGAGATAGCTCAGAGAGCTTGACAGTGAGCTCTGCCCCAAGGCCACCAGTTCAAACCCATCAGAAGTCAGCAGCAGCTCAAGTATCTGAGATTTAATGGTTGTTTGACGACCTCAGTAAAGTGTGGAGCCTGTTGGTTTCTCACACTGTCACAGCAAGGAAGTCTATGCAGAGAATTTGGAAAGAGCTCTTGCTGGGTAGGTGATGCTTTGGGTCAGTGATGAGGAATGTGTTATGGAGAATAGGTTAGAAAAGTTGGTATTCCTCAGAAAATACACAAAAAAAACAGTGCTCTGAAGCCTGGAGCAGAGCTATGCTTACCCCAGAAGAGAAGGAATATGTAGAGAGGGAGGTCAGAAATTAAAATACATTAAAAAAAAAACCAAAACAAACTAAAACACACAAGTCAGGTTCCTAAATTGCTGTTTAATTACACTCAAGTTGCTGTACTACACTGTGGTTCTAAATGCCACTAAAAATAGGGGATTAGTGGGAAAGAATCAAAGTGCCAATGGAAACTGGAATAAAGGTTTTAAATCCCTGCTTTTAACTACCCTTACAACACAAGACAAGACAGAATGGGCTAAGAAAGGAAAATATAAGGAATTAAAAAGCCAAGAGAACCCAGTCCTTTCCTTCTTTACTGAAGCTGCTGTCTCCATTCCAGTGCAAGGTGTCTCATGGCAGGGGCTGGACTGAGATGAGCTTTAAGATCCTTCCCAACCTAAACCCGTCTGGCATTCTGTGAGGGAAATAAGTATTTTTTTGTTTTACTGAAACAGCCTGTATGCTACAGTATAATCTAATTGATAATGAGCTTTATCCTGCTTTAAAGAAATTCCACACAGGAATATCAGTTCCTGCCATGGGCACAGACATTATTTCTATGGGATTAAAGCCTGGTTTCCATCCATGTGCTCAGGAATGGAAACAAGAAGAGCTTTTTTTCTGCACAGGCATGTGTGAGGATGAAGCAAATCCTCACCTGGACTGTGCTTAGTCTGTCCTGGAAGTTTTCTGGTGGAAATTGCTAGAGCTCAGCTGAGCTTCCCAGTTTCCCAAATGAGCTACTCCATCTCCAACCAAATGAGATGCTTGACAGAGGAATTACCCTGCAAGTCCTTGTCTGGGTGATCTGGAGTGCAGATTAGTCTGTCATGAAGGTGCTCCCTGCCCTGGAGATGGATGGCAACACTCAGGGCACAATTAAGCTGCTTTATTGCTGTTTTACCCATGAGTTGATAACCAGGGCAACATTTGTTGGTGGTGTTGTTACAGAGAGGGGACTTTTATTAGAGCTCTTGATTTAAATAATCTGCCCATTTGTGGTCATTAAGGAGGGGACTATGTCCCCCCATTAAATGATTAGTCTGAAATGCCTTTCGCTGTCAGGCTCTGCTATGGTGTAGGGATGAAAGTGGATCTGATTATTAATTAACCACTGATGAACCAAGGGGATGGACAGCTCATGTCTAATGGCTGTTTCTAGGGCAGCACTGCTCAAACACAGCAGTTACAAATCAATCCCACATCACCACAATCACGAGCAGTCCCGTGGCAGTGGTGATGTCCCAGTGCCTCCATGGCTCCTGGGATCCTTTCTCCTGGCTGTGACAATTTGTGTGTCTCCCTCATACTGTGGCTTTCTTCATGCTTTCCCCACAGAGGGAGGTTTTTAGGATATAGGTCCTTTGGATTCCAAAGGGCTCATCTTTTGGTTCTTAATGCACTGTGTATGGTCATGGAAATATCTCTCTGGAAAAAAAAATAAAATAATTCCTGGTAGAAAAAACAGACCTCAGGCTCATTTCCTTGCTCCTCCTGTCCATTTCATAATATCTACTTGGTGATTCAGTCTCCAGCTTTGGCAACCAGCCTCAAAGTTGCTTAGCTTTATGTCATGCTCTCCTTTTGGGAATCCATGCCCTTCACCCACCTGGGAAGGGGTCCTGGGAAAGGCTGATGGTGTTCCCCTTCTGGCAGAGTAACACCAATAGGTTGGGATCAAGAAGGGAAATTGGCAGTGAGATATCTACTTCCACATTCATAGAATTATGGAATTGTCTGGGATGGAAGGATCATTAAGCCCATCTCACTCCAACACACCTGCCAGCATCCCAGGCTGCTCCAAGCCCCATCCATCCTGGCCTTGGACACTGCCAGGGATCCAGGGGCAGCCACAGCTGCTCTGGGCACCCTGTGCCAGGGCCTGCCCACCCTCACAGCCAAGAATTTCTTCCCAATATCCCATCTAAACATAGCATTTGACAGTTTGAAGCCATTCTCCCTTGTCTTGACACCCCAGGCCCTTGTCCACAGAATCCCAGAATCATTAAGATTGGGAAAACCTTCCCAGACCATCGAGTCCTTGCTGTGCCTGATCCCCACCGTGTTCCCAGCCAGAGCTCTGGGTGCCACGTCCAGCCCTTCCTGGGACACCTCCAGGGATGGGCACTCCAAACCTCCCTGGGCAGCCCCTGCCAAGGCCTGAGCACCCTTTCCATGGAGAAATTCCTGCTGCTGTCCAAGATGAGCCTGCCCTGGCCCAGCCTGAGGCCGTTCCCTCTCCTCCTGTCCCTGTTCCTGGGAGCAGAGCCCGACCCCCCGGCTGTCCCCTCCTGTCAGGAGCTGTGCAGAGCCACAAGGTCCCCCCTGAGCCTCCTTTGCTCCCGGCTAAACAACCCCAAATTCCCTCTCCAGTCCTCCTGTAGGCCCAAGAACCTTTCTCAGGAGCCTTGCTGCACAAATGGAAAGCAGCTCCAGAAAAACAAGCCAGCTCTCCCTTCTCCAAGAAAAATTTGCTTTATCTTTTGCCCACCAGCTACAAGCCCTACTTTTAATTTACTCTTTTTCTTAGTCACTTTTTGATGTAACAGTTCATTGAGGGTTTAAATTCCTTTTCCCATGCAGCCCTTTCATCATGCTTCTAATTACCTCGCCTAATTGCTCTGAACTGGTATGAGCCCATAATTTTTTTAAATTATTTTCTTTAATTACAATTCTTTACCAAAGAAAATGCCACTGAAATGCATCTTACTGAAACAAAACAAAACAAAACAAAACTGAAATACATCTTCCAGCCTTTTGAATAGTTTGACACACCTGATCTTCACTCTGACTTTGTCCAAAGTCATGCAGCACCACGTGCAAAAAGGGCAAAAATATTAAAATAAGAAGGATGGAGAGGAGTGCATGTGGAATACTCTCTAAAGCTCAGTGTCAATACTTTTCCCCTTTGAAGTGCAAATGCCATCTTCTGTGGAGGAACAATGTCTTCATTGTGCTAAAGCAAGTCTTTGAATAGGTTTGAGAATCAATGGATGTTAATTGGGTGTGAACAAAACACTTGACATTTCCAAAGCAGGACCTGCGGATGAAAATTAGCAACTGCTGATTTTATATCAGCAGAAGACAAGTTGGGTTTGTTTTGTTTTTTAGTCTATGGAATGTTTTCATAATTCTGCAACCAAACTTCAGCAGTGAAAGGTGCTCACATGGGGGTAAGAGAGTTGTGATTATAATTTAGAGTGACATTAGAGAGAGTCCCCTGTAAAATACAGGCCACTGACAAAAACTAAGACAAAAAAATGTTTAAAAACTCAACTTTAAATTGAATCCCATCCAATACAGTGTTGAAAAGAGGTGCTTTGTTCAAAATTTCCACAGCCTCGTGTTCTGGAATTTTGATAATGCCAAAGTGGTTTATATTTACATGTTAAAATGGAACCAAAGAGATTTTCTATTTAAGTTGGTGAACAAACTGAAGTGTTGTCTTTTTCCATAGCCCAAAAAAATTGCCTGAGATTACTCCAATACAAATTCCCAGAAGGGAAAAATAATTTGTTTAATGACAGTGAAATTCTGAGGACTGAAGCATCTTTATGTACATGTATTGGCTCATTTATTGCCTTGCAAGGCTTAGCCTCAGCTTTTCCATTAGCCTCCAGCACGACAGATGACATCATTTCTATTTTCCAGGATATTTTGGCTGTCACTGATCTGCAGCACAGTTGCTCTATGAAAGATGAATGTCACCCCTCATCAATACACTTTGTGATTTAATTAATTTCTCAGCAGTGTATTAATTAGGCAACCAGAGTAGCCTGGAATTTCCACAGATGAGATGAGAAATGGATAAAAGCTGTCCTAACTCTGCAAAACAAGGCCATGGATGAGGATGGTGCCAGTTTCTTCTGAGGAACACCCACTGTCTAGCAGGAGAGGCAGCTCAGTAAATGCCCAGGTCTTGCTAAATTGGACACTTTGACCTATCAATGACCAGATTCCAACCTATGGAATGGGGAATCTCCTGCTAAATGAGGAAAAATTACTGCCATGCTGAGAGGGAAAAAATCCAGCTTTTGCACTGGGGAAAGAACAGAAGCCAAAAGGTGAGAAACCTTCCATGAAAGACAAATTCAACCCAATCTGTGCTGCTCTGATAAGCAGAGACACTGAAAACATTCACTGTGCACCATCAGGGCAATTCTTTTCTAACACAAGTTTTATTTTGCAGAAGAGAAGCTGTGAAGGCAACAGGCTGAAAGAGGGTTAAAGTTTTTATGGCCATGGCCATACATTTACTGCAATGCACAAACAGGGCCTTGAAAAGAGATTCTAGCTCCAAAAGAGACTCAGAACTGCTCGGGGCAGGGAACAATGGACAAAGTGTCCTGGGCTGCCATGGCCATGGCAAGCCAACAAAAGCTGCAGGATTATAGTTCTTCAACACATGGGATGTGGTCTAGTCTGAAATTCCCAACATTATGGGGCTCTCAAAGGGAAATCACTGAATCACAAAACTACAAAATGGTTTGGCTTAGAAGGAATTTTAAAGTGCATCTCACCACATCCCCCTGCCATGGGCAAGGACATCTCCCTTGGACACTGCCAGGGATCCAGGGGCAGCCACAGCTTCTCTGGGCACCCTGTGCCAGGGCCTGCCCACCCTCACAGGGAAGGATTTCTCCCTAATCACTGTTTCCTTACTTACATGGCTGGATTAATACAAATCCACAGGGATAAAATGGCGCAGCTCAAGTCAGTCACCCCTTCAGAGAAAAAATAAAATAATTAAAGAAAAATGGAAAAAATCATTCCTGGTTATTTGGGATCAGCTTCATCTAATTTTTCTTCTAGGGTTCAGTATGAGTGCCTCAAAGGTCTTGCTTCCTTGAAGACTCTCAACACAAAACAAATGTGGTTTTTGTCTGAGGTTGCATGAGAATTATTATTGCTTCTTGCATGGTAGACTGACCTCAAAGATAACAGAGAGCAATTTTAAGAGTTGTTTTCATAGTTTTAAGTAGGATGTAAATAAACATGAAGTGCTTGGACAGTTGCTTCTTGAGTTCTAAGGGAAAATGAAAAAGATTGTGTCCAAGTGAGAGGGTCCTCTCATCATACTGAGAGTGTGTCCTGCTGAAACAATGAACGCAGGAGGGGTTGCTGAGGAATCCTTGTTGTTCCGTGGTTGCCACAGCCCTGCAGCACAGCCCAGGCTGGAATGGCCACTGCTGGAGCTGGGAAGCAAAGCCAGCCAGCCAGAAAGGCACAGCCACCACAGCAGGGAGAGGAAGCAGCAATCATTAGGAAATCATTCTGGTGTGCAACGATTTCCTAATTGCTCCTGCTGGTTTTGTCAGGTTCCCTGGAGTGCTGGAAGTCTCGAGACTGCAAAAAAAAGCTAAATCCAAAGAAGCTGGTAGCAGTGCCACACTGGCAGTGTGTGTTCAGGTTGCTGCACAGGTTCTTGCAGTCTATCGTCATCTGATAAGAGCCTACTTTGGTGCCCTGCTTGCCTTCAAAAGAAGCCTGTGAGGATACCTAAAACACACAAACCATAATTCTGGTGTCTGGGAACTAGCAGAAAAATCATAGAATCATGGAATGCTTTTAGCTGAAAAAGACCTCAAAGCTCATCTCATTCTACCCCCTGTCATGGGACATCTTCCACCAGCCCAGGCTGCTCCAAGCCCCATCCAGCCTGGCCTTGGACACTGCCAGGGATCCAGGGGCAGCCACAGCTGCTCTGGGCACCCTGTGCCAGGGCCTGCCCACCCTCACAGGGAACAATTTCCTCCTAATAATCTAAGTCTAATTCTCCTCTCTTAATCAGAGCAAGCAGAATTAGCAGAACTATGACATGTGACCCAAGGCCTTTTAATGAACTAAGAACACCTCAGTATTTCACCTTGTTTGGTTAAATGATGAACTTTCCTACAAACAACAGAGAAAGTCTTCCCTGTGCCCCAAAACTTCCAATCTCAGCAAAACCTGGGTCGCCACAAAGGCAAAACCACGTGGAGGAATCAGAATCCTCTCTTCTCTCAGTGTCCTTTGAGAATACCAACAAATAATGGCTAAAATTAATCCAAGTAATTTATTTGGATTTTCAAATGCCTTTTGTCAAGTTCCCTGGGGAGCACTCAACTCAGCAGCCTTTCAAGAAGAGGTAAAATAGCAGAAAGGAATGATTTACTTTAATCACCTAAAAAAAGACCAGAACTCTTGGGAGCTGCAGAATTTCCATACTCAGACAGAAATGTACAGACTTCTGTTTTTTCTTTTTTTTTCTTTCTTTTTTTTTTTTTTTTATGAGGGGAGGAGCAGCAAGGTAGCAAAGTTTGCCAATTATTTGGGTAAGTTCAGATGAAAGGAGACACATTAAAAAAATTCAAAGGGATCCAGCAAGTCTGAGTGAGCAGGAGGGGCACTGGCTCCTGGGCAGGTGCTGCTGATGGAATGAAGACTTGGAGCTATTCAGGCACATCCCTGTAAACACCACACAGAAAGGAGCCATTATTCAGAGGAAGGGAGATTGGGGGAATTTATTAATTTTTATTTTTTAGCTCGCTCGCTTGCTCATTGAACTGAGGTGTTGTGCAGCACAAGATACATAGATGGTGAACACTTTTAAAACCTCATTTCAGCTATTGCCTGCCTTTAAATATATTATAATATATAATATATAAATATATATATAATAAAGATATAATAAATAAATAATAATATAATAGTATAGTATTATAATAAATAATAATGTTACAAATATAAAAATATAATATATATAATATATATAATATATATTATATATATTATATATAATATATTATATATATTATATATATATAATATATAATATATATAATATGTATCATATATATAATATGTATCATATATATTTATTATATATATTAATATATATTAATATATATTATATATATATTTCCACTCAATGACCAACTTGTCACATCTTGGATTTCTTGGCTCCTTCTCAGCTGTGCCTTTGTCACTGCTGGGATCCTCTCCAGGTGAGTGGCACAGCACAAGAATGCAGCAAATTCCTGCAGGGAGGGGCAGGGATTTATCTGCAAGGACCCCTCAGGAGAGCAGGCTGAGCTCCCAGCAGCTCCCAGCCGAGGGCTGTGCGAGGGCAGCACCGAAATTATCCCACTGCTGTTCACCACTGGATTGATGCTGCTCTTTGTTGAATAAAATGCACAGCTCCAACTGCTTGGAGCTCAGTTAGGAGAAGCAGGATTGATGGACAGCATCAGAACACACCATACTTACAGAGCTGTTAAGCCCCAGCCTTCTAATATTTCTAAACAATCAAATTCCAGTGCTTAGCAAGGTTCAGGGCTTTGTACTTTTCCATCAAAGTAGCCAGCTTTTGGCAGATGGGAGGAATTTCCTACACTGGATACTCGGAAAAAATTGTGTTTGCAATTCCTCTGCTGCCATCTACCCTCAGAAATGTCTTTGTGCAGCCAGGCTGGTCCTGTCCACAAAGTTCGAAAGTCATTAACCAAACTCTAAAGCCTACAAATAAAAGGTCTTAACAGGCAGCTGTGCTCATTTGCATTTTCTTAAAGACCTTTTTGAAAAAACCTAAAATAACACTGAAATAAAAAATAAAAGGATGACTTGAAACATCACCTATCACAAGGAAAGTCTCAAAATAAAAAAAAAAAACAATTGCAGGCATTAAACACATAAAATGCTCTCTTTTTAAATGCAGAGACTACATGTTTGATTCTGAGGATGTGGAGAGAAATTTTGGTCTGATGAATATTGGCAGTAACAAAGAGGAGGTAAAAGGTTTGTTAATTTTCTCTGTGATTTCATTGCCTACTTCAGTTTGCCCCTTGATTCTGTTGTGCTCAGGCTCCATGAGAAGACTGTATAAAAAATCCACTCTCTCTTTTTAATTTATTTTGGTCAAAAGAAACATTCAGCTGGATCTTGCAATCTGTTCTTTGCCAAGTGCACAACTCCACCTGGAAATGTGGAATCATGCTGCAGTCCAGCATGGAGCATCTCCCCTTCTGCACAGGAAGAGGGAAGAGCCACAATCAGCTGGGTTCAGGGTTCTGCCAGGATTTGCTGAGTCCCACTCCCCCATTTTAGGACTCCAGTTAGTGCTGGGTTAATGACTGTGCTCTGGGAGGTCTTTCCCAGCCTTAAGGATTCTGTGCTTCTGGGGTGGAACACCTTTATCTTGTCCCTTGCCAAAAAACAGGCACGCAGGGATGACAAGGATGTTGGCTTTCTCCTTATTCCTGCTTCCAGATATTTTCCAAGCATCAATACCCTTTTCCATGGAGATGAAACCTTTAGGTATCTATTTGTCCAAGCAGCAGCTGACTGAGGGAGCTGATAAAGATGTTCTTGAGATGAAACTGAGCCCTGTGCATCCCTCTGTGCCCTTCTCTGAGAACACAAGGTGGTGAGGCAGGGGTTGCTCTCACCCCATCTGAGAGGCTTTTCCTTCAACTGGAACAACAGAGCTGGGATCTTAAAATCAGACATGAGTGATCCATGTCTGCTGCTGGCAGGTGGCACTGGTTGTGGTGGGTCAGTTTATGGTCATTTATCAGTTTTCATGGGATCACAGAATGTCCTGAGCTGGAGGGACCCACAGCATCATCCAGTCCAGCTCCTGGCCCTGCACAGACATCCCTGTGTGAGGCCAAGTTTAACGCCCTCCTTACCACGAGATCTTTTGGAGTCATGTTCTAAACATGACACAAATAAAACCAATAAAAATTCCCAACTCCCCAGATAAGGTCAATGTTAGCAGTTAAGTCTGTTTAGGAACACAAAATATTCAGGCCCACTGAAGGGCTGTGGCACTGGCTGACACAAAGCCCAAGGTGACCCAGCTGTCTTTAGCTTCCTGAAAAGATCAGATTAAATTCTTCATCTGGGGGAGTTTTTCTCCTTTCTTGCATTCAGTCACGCTGAAATTGGACAGGAATTAACAGTGTGTTTAGTGCACTTTCCTAAAGCACCCACACCCCTGCAGAAGGTGTCAAGGGAAGTCAGGACTAAAGCCAAAGAACAATTTCTATTGTGTATTTTTAACATTCCCCCTTGATATAATTAAGTAACCATTTTATTTAAACACAGTGGCCCATGCTGCTGCCATTCCTTAAACATACCCCTCTCACCTGCCACAGGCAGAGCAGATCCAGCTGCTGCTGAGGGTGATTGAGAAGTGAATTGGCTTTTTATACAAAAAAAAAATTCTGTTTCTGCAAAAGTTTGATCCCTGGTGCCTCTTGCTCCTCACTGTTTTCTCAGTCTGACTTCAAGAAAATACTCTATAATTTTAGAGGGCAGATCCTACTAATCAATGTCAAATGGAAAATGTACAGGTCCACATATTATATCATTGTTTCATATTTTTAATTGCTATTTCCTTGTTTCTCCATATTCCATAGAATGAAAAACACCAACTAGGGTTCTATTGGATTAACTGAGATATCAAAGAGCAAATTCCCCCTGGCCCTATCTCTCCTCCATGGGCTCCTGGCACTGCAGTGAGTTGCCAATGAAATAAGAAAGCAGATTAGATATAATTCACTTCGAAGCTGCTCTGATAAAATCCAACAAAGCAATCTGACTTATTTCAGATTCTCTATCACTACTTACCCACCTATTGCTGCCAAGAGCTGCATTGCCAAAAGACTGATGGAAGATTTAAAAAAAAATAAAAACCCACAGCAACAATTTCTGCTGCAGCAAACCCCTGTCAGGGTGTTTGTTCCACCTGGACTGAGATCCCAGCTGTAGAGGGGCTGCTGCTGCTGGTCCAGCTGCAAAACAGGGCCCACACCCTGATTTATGGCAGATTTGGAAGGCTGTTCTATGGAAAAGATGTGCAAAACAGCTTGGCCTTTTCCCCATCTTGTCCTGTGTTTTCCTTCTTCTCTCTTTTCCCAGAGATCCTCCATAAAAATGCATTTATTCTGGCCTGCTGCTGCTCTGTGTATTCTTGTGTCTGCTGATCCTTGATGGAGAAATGGGTGAAGGGATTCACTGGACAATTTTTTTTTTCAACAAGACTTTCAGATTTTCCTCCCATCATTTATTTTCCACTGAATTGTGTTTTGTCTTCCTTCTGAATACACAAATGTAACTATGCTTGATTTTGGTGGTGCAAGCAGGGAAGAAAGCGGGGAGAAAGAATTTTACACCTTCAATATTTAGGTTTATTAGAAATAATTTTTCAACACCCCACTAATTAATTGCTTTAAATCACAGAAGTTCAGAAAGCAATTACATGTAATTCTAAACTGCTTTTTCAGATGGGTTGCAGGTGTCACATCTGTGGCAAGTTCAGAAATGTAGAACATCTGTCCATTGTTTCCCTTGTAGATGGATCAGGAGCATCCTTGCTTTCCTTGCTACTTGTTAAAGGACATATTATGTGAAAAAATCCATTACTAGCAAGAATGCAGTGATTAAATATAAAAAGAAACAAACAAAGCCCTTACATTTTGAAATGTCATTAAATCACACTTTTTCATAGAGATCCACAAGCCTCAAGTGAGTCCATTGGGAGGAAACATGAGGGGCTCAAGTAATAGTCTAATAACAAGTTTAATTCAAAATACAAGCAGCAGACTGACCTTACTGGCTAATAACAACTTTCTTTAAAATAAAATCAAAATAAGGTACCAGATGGGGAAACCAACCAATATTCATCATTGTGTGCAGCCCCAGAAATGGTGTATCTATAATATGAAAAGATAACAGACCATATGTGCTCCAAAAATTAACCAAAATAAAAGGCAGCTAATTCGCTTCATTTTCATTTAACTGGGCCCATCCTCTGAGCTTTAATTTGCAGGCACTGAAGGTGAAACTCAAGCTGCTAATCTTAATCATTGTTATGTGCACAGCAAGATTTATGATTATACAAGTTTTTTGAGAAACAAAGATGGTAATTTACAAAAATATGGCGATACAACTTGCGTGTTATGCAGAGGGAAATATTACAGTGGGAACAAGGACTGGGACATCAGAAGTCCTTGGTTTTGTCATTTGTGACCTATTTGAAATGAGGTTTGGGGAAAAATATAAACAAATCTTGTGAAGTCCTGACAGGTGCTTAATCCTGCAGTGAAGCTGTGCTTGCAAAGGTATAGAGACAGGAGGAAATTAATATGGACCTGGGCATGCACGCAGCCAGAGTGAGAGCGGGAGCAGTGGGGGGAACTGGGATTCTGAAGGATCAGTTTGGAGTGCAGGAGGGAGCCAGCAGTGCCTGCAGCCTGTCCCTGTCCCTGTCCCTGCCATCCTCTGGGCTGGGGCAGTCACCTGAGCATGGCCAGAACTGCCCCTCCA
Organism: Lonchura striata; assembly: GCF_050655825.1. Taxonomy (NCBI): domain Eukaryota; kingdom Metazoa; phylum Chordata; class Aves; order Passeriformes; family Estrildidae; genus Lonchura; species Lonchura striata. Next base: position 25,238,538 of record NC_140710.1, on the reverse strand, counting down.
GCACTGCAGAGCTGTAAAATCATGGAGCATCCTGAGCTGGCAGGATCAGTGACCCCAGCCCCTGGCCCTGCCCAGACACCCCACCAATCCCACCCTGTGCATCCCTGGGATCGGTGTCCAAACGCTCCTGGAGCTCTGGCAGCCTTGGGGCCGTGCCCATTCCCTGGGGAGCCTGGGCAGTGCCAGCACCCTCTGGGGAAGAGCCTTTCCCTGAGCTCCAGCCTGGCCCTGCCCTGGCACAGCTCCTGCCCTTCCCTGGCTCCTGTCCCTGTCCCAGGGAGTAGAGACTGGAGCAGCCCCTTGGGAGGAGCTGCAGCCCCTGCTGGGCTCTGCCCTCAGCCTCCTCTGCTCCTGCTGAACAAACCAAGTGCTCTCAGCTGCTCCTCCTTTGTCCCCTCCAGACCCTGCCCCATCCTCAGGTCCCTCCTGTGGACTGCCTCCAACAGCTTTAGATCTTTCTCATATTGTGGCACCCAAGACACGTCAGAGACCTTGGTTTTGCACTGATGCTTTTTCACATGTTCACATCCTCCTGCTCTGGTCCAGCAATTAAACATCCCATCCACTTATCTGTGGGCAGATTTTCCCCAGGGCGACCTCCTGGGATCAGACACTGAACCCAGAGTGAGAGAGAGCAGGTTTGTTAGAGGAGCTGAGCGGGAGGAATCTTCCTCTGCTCCACTTGCCAGTGCTTCCAGACAGGATTTCAGTCATGCCTGCGTGTCAGCAGCCTTCCTGGGGATTCTCTAAAAAGCCTATCAAGCTGACCACCTCAGACAGGCAGGGCCAGGGCCTCTCTGCTCTCCAATTCCAATGAGCTGTGCTTAATGCAGCATCTGCCTTGTCTGTCTTCTGCCTGCCCATGTATTAACACACAGCTTTGTGCCGCTCCCCGGGGCTCTCAAGCATATAATAAATAGAGTTCCAGCTCGCTGCAACCTCCTGCAGCAGCTGAGATTGTGATTTGTTTTGCTGTGACTGCTCATTTGGAAGTTCCTGTCTTTGGCAGGATGGCAGAAGTATCCTCAGTTGAAAACACATGCTTGGGAAGTTGGTGGTGTCCCAACATGCTCCTGCTAAAGCAGGAAGAAGAGCACCCTGGCTGATCCTGGGGGGAGCCTGGAGCCTGGGGGAAAAGGATGGAGGATGCAGAGGATGCAGGCTGCTTTCCTACTGGTCTGCAGTATTCTGCCATTTGGTAGCAGAAAACAAGGGAAAGCTTCCCTTCCCTTCCCTTCCCTTCCCTTCCCTTCCCTTCCCTTCCCTTCCCGAATTTTCCTTGAAATAAGAACATTTATGCTGATAGTTATCTGTGATCTTGAAATAAACTGCTGTAAACAACAGCCAGGTTGTTTCCAAAGTGACTTCCTCGAGTATCTTGCTGCATTATCCAAAAAAAATTGATCTTATGCTGCATCTTCTGCTCAGCAGAGAGACTTATGGCACCTCATGGCTTTATCCAGACATTTGTTCCAGTGACACAAAGTGTGGGTGAGAGATCTCTTACATCCAAAATACCACAGAAAGGCTGGGGTTGGAAGGGAGCTTAAAGATCATCTCATTCCAAAGGAGTAGGGGGAGGAGGAGGTGAGACAGGAGCTCTGGCAGACACAGTGTTCTCCCAGCAGCTTTTCCTCAGGGCAACCAAAACTACCAAACCAAGCAACACCCCCACTGTGACACAAAAAATAAACCCAGGGTGCCAGCCTGTGTTTCTTGGCTCTAAAATTGGAGCACAAGCATCACAATGTATGGGTGAGATGAAACCTCCGGCGTCTGCCAAGTGCAAAATTAGGTAAGTGTTGTCTCCTGGGTAAGCAGAGGAGTGTCACAGCCTCCTCTCTCACTCTGGGATTTAGCATAAAGGAGCCTCACTAAGTTCTCATGAAGAAAAATCCAGCCTGGAGCTACACCCCTGGCCACTGCAGGTGTTTCTTCCCAGCACACTGGTGTCTGCTGGGAGCTGTACACAAAGCTCAGCACCCACACCCAGCTCCTGCCACACATGGCTTGCCAGCATCCAAATCCTTTACAGGCTCCAGGGCCCACAGTCCCTGCTAAGAAAGGCTGCCCCATCCAACATTTGTGTCATAGTTTTACATAAAAGACCTTTAAAAAAATAATACAAAACTTCTAACCACTAAATAACTAAACACACCTCTGTAGAAAACACATGTTAAAGACAAAAAAAAAAAACCCCAAAAACTTCCTCTTTTCCTTCTAACCTAAAAACAAATAACAAAACCAACCCAGCCCATATATCAACTAAACTGAACCAAACAAACTACCACAAAACTAAACTGAACAACTACTAGGCAGGAAGGCAGAGAGACTGCAAAACCTACACAGCCTGTCTCCACCTAGCTGAGGAGGGAAAGAGATGGATGTCTCCTCATCTTGCTCCCAAAGTAAGAACTGGGAAGATCAGTTTAGCACACACTCATTTTGGAATGTCACCATTGGTGGGGCCATTGCTCTGTGCAACCAGCCCCTGCTGCTGGTGCTGCTTCTCTTCCTCTCCAGAAGTTAAACAAGTCTGCTCCCTGGGCACTGCAACAAATACAAAGGGAACACTCTTCCCTCCCACCATTATCTACACTCTTGTTTCCAGCTGCCTGAAACAGTTAAAGTAAAAACCCGTAAGAGGAAATGCAGCGCAAACAAACCAAAGCTGAAAATCTGGAAAAGTAAATGTGACACCAACAAGTCAGAGGGGTTGGCAGGCAGGAGCAGCCCCACTCTGTCATTCACTCCAAATCCCTGCTCTGACAGGTGATTGTGGCAGCACATTTCTCTCCCTCTCAGGATTTTCATAGAGGTGCACAGAGAGAAATGAAAGAGAAAACCATCTCTGTTTCTGCTCCTTGTTTTTCCTATGTGGAATGTGTTTGGAGAATTGTTTACCTGGGGTGATTGCTTGATTGGATTCTGGTGAGGATTGTTTGAGCCTGATGGCCAATCCAAGCAACCTGGGGCTGGATTCGAGAGAGAGGGTCTCCAGTTGGTTCGAGTCAGAGAAAGCAGTATGTAGTTTTAGTATCCTCGTTTTATATAGTATATTGATGTATTTGAGCATAGTTATGATAAAGAAATAATTCAGCCTTCTGAATTGAGTCAGACATCGTTGTTTCTTCCCACTGGGTTCGCCTGCATTTACAATAGGTGATCTCCTTTTCCTCCTGCTCCTCCTCTCCTGGAAAAGCCCCAGAGCAGAGCAGCACCACAAACTCTCTCTCCAACATCCTTGTAAAGCAATTAAAGGAATGTTCCTGGAAGGTGAAAAGACACTGCACTGCCATTGTGTTTACTCAAGTGTTCCCTCCTGGCTTTACCTCTGGCTCAGGAGACTGGGACACAGTTCCCAGAGGCATTTCTTTTGGGATTGAGCACCCAGAACAACCACTGACATGGAAGGAGCTGCTGCTTCCCCCAGGAGAGAGAAAACCTCTCTGTGGCTGTGGATTCTTGCCTGCAATCACAGCAAAGCCCACCTGAGATCCAGTGCTACCATTGGACAAATATCCTCATCCCAACAATCTTTGCATGGCAAATGAAGCAGGTCTATCAAAGAGCAAAACTTCTGAAGCAGCAGCATGGGTTGGAGACCTGCTTTATTTCCTTGCCTCAGGCCTTTTAATGAGGGTTTCTCGTTAGAGGACATGGCTGGGGCCCCTTGTGCACACTTTAAAGGAAAGTGAACATCACTGAAGCCACTGCAGTTTGTTATCTCCTCCCCAACCTATTTTATTTATATTTAGGGCCATCACCTAAAAGCTTTGCAAGCTAAAATAAAAGTGACTTGGAAGGAGTTGTGAGATTGCTGTGAAAAGGCAGCTTGAAAATAGATCCTGGCTGAAAGGCAAACCTCTCCTGGGAAACTTTCATGTCCTGATGTGAAACAAGTCCAGAGGTTTTGCTTTCAGTGCCTGCTGAGCCCTTACAGGCTTTGTGGGTGTTAAAGATCCTGGTGTCACACAGACCTGCTGACAGTGGGAAAGAGGCCAGGGCCACTCCCTGAAAGCCACCTTTCCACAGGAAATAAAAAAGGTGACCACAGGGGCAGTGCCTCACTGAAAGTAATTCCCAATTGCAGCTCCACAGGTGACAATGTGTCTTTTAATCAACGTGCCTTTAAAACCCTTCCCATCTGCTCCCACCAATGCCTCAAAATTTCAAGACTTCCCAGCTCAGAATTCCCATTTACTTCCTCAAAAATCGGTCATGTCCAATACTCTTCTCAGTGAGATTTTTCCACCTTGGAGCTGCTTTTTGGGAGCTGCGTTTTTTCCTTCTCACCCACTCAGTCCTTTCAGTGTGGTTCTTCCCAGCCTGGTCCATTTTTCCCATGGCTGATGTCCCTTCCACTTAAGCCAACCAACCTTCTCCTCTAAATCAGTTGATTAACTTTATCTCTTCTAGAGCTCATCCTCAAAGCTTCTTTTCCTGCTACAATCCCAGCTGTGCCACGCTGGCTGCTGCTGGCCACCATCTCCCCTCACCACTGGCCACTTCAGAGCCCAGTCACCTGCCTGGATCTCCTTTTGAAAGATCCAGGAGCATCCTGAAGGCTGAAAAAGAGCATTTTTCAGGGCCTTCCCTCTTTCAGGGACAAGAGGGAATGGCAGCTCTTCCCAAATATCCACGAGCAGCAGGCACAGCACAGCAGGGAACATTTTAGTGCTGGGATGGCAGGAGGTGAGGCAGCACCACAAACTCCCAGCAGCACAGAGGGAACAAGGTCTGTGTTTTGCTCCACACTTGCTCCCATCTCCCATTCCTCAGCTTTTCCCTGTGCTGGACTGAGGTGATCTGAGCCATGTGGAGCTTCCTGAGGAGCTCACATCAGGGCAAAAACCACCAAACCCCAAAAGAGCACAGAGGTTTGAAAGAGAAAACCACTTCTCAAGCAATTTATTTCCCAGTCCTTTCAAAGCCACCTTATCTCAGGTGCGTTTGACACCTCCTTGTCCTCTGCAGAAGGCGCAAAGTGTGTCAGCAGACAGAGAACATAAAAGGGGAAAAATCCAATTTTCTCTAACTTCATTTCTGCAAGTGTCATTTACCAAGTGGAATATTGTTGGGAAAGGCCTCTGTTGGAAATGCAGACATGTGGGCCATTTACAAGTCATTTCACCCATGCATGAAGTGCTGCTTCACGTCACAGGTGGCTTCAGGACACTGATTCCTCCCATGACATTTTTCAGTCCTGTTCTAAAGAAATATGAAAGCCAAACTGCTGACATTCAGAGCTTCCTACTCAGATATATTTTTGCTAGGGAAAAAAAAAAAATACAACTGTGTGTGGCTTAATCACTAATCAAAGACATAAAAAGTTATTTACCCACCAGTAAATAACTTTTATCCCCTTAAATCTGTGGAAATACATTCATCTTTTTTCCCTATGTAAATCAACATGGAAAAGTTAATGTTTCTGTATTGGTCCAAAAGGGATATTTTGCATGTTTTCCCTCTTATTCCCCAAATTCTTAATGTCTTAACATGGAAAGAAATTATTTCTTAACAAAATCAAAGTTTCCTTCAGGGAAGATCTTGTTTCTATAAGACACACCTGTTAATTAATAAAGAGGTTTCCCTCTATGAAAAACCAACTGGTTTGACCCTAAATTCCTTTTCAGCCTTTAAAAACCTCTACCTGTTACAGGTGGATGCAGAGGAGAGGGTTGGGAACATGACACTGGTTGGAAGGGAAGAAATGTCAGCAGGAATTGCTGCATTTTCCCTTTTCTCCCCTTCCTCAGCTTGCCTTTCTCATGTGTCCACACAAACCAAACTTGGATGAAAGGGCCTCAGAAGTCCTTGGACAAAAAGTGGACTGGGATCAGAGCCCAGAAACTTCTTCATGAACTCAGGAGGTGAAACCCTGCTGTGCCAGCACCTTGTGTCCCATCCCTCCCCAATGGCAAAGGCTGTGCCAAGGGGTTGGGACCTGTGCCAAAGGCATTCCTGTGGTCTTCTCTCTCCTCTCCTCTCCTCTCCTCTCCTCTCCTCTCCTCTCCTCTCCTCTCCTCTCCTCTCCTCTCCTCTCCTCTCCTCTCCTCTCCTCTCCTCTCCTCTCCTCTCCTCTCCTCTCCTCTCCTCTCCTCTCCTCTCCTCTCCTCTCCTCTCCTCTCCTCTCCTCTCCTCTCCTCTCCTCTCCTCTCCTCTCCTCTCCTCTCCTTCTCCTCTTTTTATTGTTTGCTGTACTTTATTAAAAAAGGAATTTTTTCTGGAGTGATTTGAGGGTATTTATAATAACTCCTCACAAAGTTGGGGGCCACATTTCATTTAGCTCTGAAATACAAAAAGAGGCTTGTTTACCCTTTTTCCATAGGAATCCAATATGCCCTGTTTCCATGGTAACTCCAACACTTCCCAGCTCTAACTGTTGCACAGGCAGGAAGTGTTTAACCCTTGGAAGTGTGTGGATCTGAATCTTTTGGAATCAATACCAAACTAATGACCCTTCATTGCATTGTCAGGCTGCCTCTGACAAAGAATGGTGCAGGGGTTTTGTCCTGTTTTGTCAAAAATATACCCCCACAAGTGGCTTTATTAACTCAGGTGAGGAAGAAAAGCAAGGAGTCACTGGTATGCCTGGATTTATGGCCAGGGTGATGAATCAGTGATAAAAAAAAGGGTTTCAGCATTGAAAACTTGCAGTACTAAACCCCAAATCTAAGTATTTAACTTAAAATATGTGGGACCGTTAACAAAGCCCATAAGGACAAGTTTATTTATGCAATAGTTTGATATCACACAAGCCCCAGGTTGGAACCTGGCATACCTGGCACTCACAGTGTGCTCACCTCCCTGCCAAGTGTCCATACTGTGAGAATATCTTCATAAAAAACCTTCTTTCCTTATTTCCTCTTCCTCCCATGCTTCCCTCCACACAACCCTTTTCTTTCACAGCTGGACCTGAAGCAGCTCCTGGGACCTTCCCCTTCCTTCTCCTTGGAATTCCCCTGCTCTCAGCTGGGTAATGCCATGCAGATAACATTGGAAAAGATACATAAACATTCCAACCTTTTAGGATGGTGGTGGTCTGGATTTAAGTGCTGTGACTAAACAAAAGGCTCAAATACGCAGCGCCAGACCTCATCTGGTAATGAAAAATTCAGTGACAGTCGATTATCAGTCTCAGTTTATAGAATCCCAGACTGGGTTGGGTTGGAAGAGACCTTAAAGCCCATCCAGTGCCAACCCCTGCAGGGACACCTTCCACCAGCCCAGGCTGCTCCAAGCCTCATCCAACCTGCCCTTGGACACTGCCAGGGATCCAGGGGCAGTCGCAGCTGCTCTGGGCACCCTGTGCCAGGGCCTGCCCATCCTCACAGGGAAATTCCTTCCTAATATATTATCTAAACCTGTTGTCTGTCAGTTTGAAGCCACTCCCTTTGTCCTTTCTCTCCAATTCCTGGTGAATTTTCCCTCTCCAGTTCCCTGGAGCCCCTGCAGACCCTGGAAGTTGCTGTGAGGTCTCCACACAGCCTTTTCTTCTCCAGGCTGACCATTCCCAGCTTCAGAGTCTTCAGCAATTCTGTGGCCTCCTCTGGACTTGCTCCAGCTGTGCCACCTCCTTCTTGCACTGGGGACACCAGACACAGCACTGCAGGTGAGGTCTCATGCATTCATAGTCAGAATTTCCTGCTCCAGAAATCAGCCTCACTGCTCTCCTCGATTTCAAACAGAGGGTTTGGTGAGGTGGAAAATTTGCAATGTCTCTGTATTTGTTGCTGTCTGAACTCCAGAGCAGGGGGTCCTGTCCCTTCAGACTTCATTGTATCATGGAAATTGTGCATTGCTTTTGGGAAGCATCACTGGAAAAATAATTCCTTGGGAAGGGGAAGGCAAAATAAGAAAGGAATAAATAAAACAATTGAATAGGACAAAAGCAATTAAAGAGTTAAAGCAGCCCATTTTGAAGTATAAGAGCAGGAGTGAGTCATGAAGAGCCCTTTTCTCTCTGAGCTAAGCTCAGTGTGTGTGGCTAGACTTGCAAATAGTCTGTCCCACAAAAGGCCTTTTTAGCAGGATATTTAAAAAATTAAACATCTATATTAATCTTTTCACATCTGCTGGAGCCTTCTTTGTTGTGCCCAGGCCTAGGGCTCAGAAGAGCTGTTGATGTTGGTGGCCACATTCCTGTCCCCTGTGCCCTCTGTGCTCAGGCCAGAAGATCAGCTTGGCCCCTTCCCCCATCAGCAGACCCCAGCCTGGGTGTGAAGAACAGGACAGCAAATTTTCCTTGGAGAAAACCCTCCCACTGCAAAGCAAGAGCAGCAATTTTGCCCCAGCCTCTCCCATCTCTTTGCTCACCACCTGCAGCTGCTGTGGTAAGAAGCACAAGAGGAAATGCTGCAGGAACCAGGAGGGAATTTCCCTTGGATAATGCCTTATAGCAGGGGTTGTGGAAGGACTAAAACAGCTCAGGGAGCTTTGCAGAGCTTACCATGAGGTATTTTTTTTCTACAGGTCTGCAGAAGCCATAATATTTCTTGAACTGGTTGTTCCTTGCATGAGACTAAGTAATCCCTATCCCTAAATAATATCCCTCAGATGAATTTCAGTGGCCACACTGCTAAGGAAAACAGCATCTTTCTCAAAGTTTTTAGCACTGGCTTGGGAAAAAAAAAATTGCATTCTTCAAAATCATTGTAAATTCTTTGTTTAGAGCGTGGTGCTGATATAGCCCCAAAGTCATGGGTTCAATACATGTATGGGCCATTCACCCAAGAGTTGAGCTCAATGATCCTTGATCCCAGAATATTCTGGGATTTTGTTGAAGGAAAAAAAAAAAAAAAAAAAAAAAAAAACAAAAAAAAACCAAAAAAAAAAAAAACCAAACCAAAAAGTGGACAATTTGCAATAGAATGCTATACATTCTGCATGGACACTGTGTGTTATTAAATACCTCATATCTCAGAACTCAAGGAACACAGAGGGTGAGGAATTACAGGCAACACCCCAAAAGGAAAGGAAAGCCCTGCACATCACAACACCCTGAATCCATACACACCTTGACTATCCCAGCAGAGCACACTCCACTGGCAGAGAAATCTCTCCCTGGGAATAATCACAGATTTCCCTCAGACTGTTTTCCAGCACTCAGGCTGAGAAGGGTTTGAAACACATAAATTCCATTTTCCTGGCAGGAGAGCTGAGGACATGACCCTGCAGGTTGCCAGTGTGAGGATTCCATCCCAGTGCAGTGATTCCAGACTGAAGCAGGCAGGGGTCAGGATGAGGAGCAGTGGTTGTTCCCCCTGGAGAAATGTGAGAAGAATAGGAGAGTTTCCCATGCAACCCACAGACCTGAAGCTGTCTTATTGGCATTCACAGGGAAGGCTTGCAGGGAAGAAGGGAGGAAATGAAAGGAAAATGAATGTATAAATAGCTGCAAAGCCCACCAATGAATGCAGTTTTAGGGAGTAAAGATGGAGCTGCCTGTGGATTTGCAATGCAGAGGTATTCAGGCAGCATTCCTCACTTTCACTGCCAGCCAAAATGTCACTGCAAGACAAATAAAGTGTCAGAGGGAAAAAGAGGAAATTACTGTCAGGGATCCTTAAGGGAAAAAAAAAAAAAAAGCCAACACATATAAGGTCAAAAAGTCACAAAATTACCAAAAGTGACAAGATAAAATTGGTTGCACAACTGAAATTATTCTTTAATGCTCTGATCTATAAGGATGATACCCAAAGTATGAAATGAAGCTGGCAAGGCAAATCTATGCTAAAGACAAAGTGGATTAATAGGGAACCTGTTCTTGTGTGGTTTTCTGGAGTGGATGCTTCGCTGAAGCAAAGCATATCAAATACTGGATATTCTGATGTGACCAGCGTTCTCTGATGGGGTCCCTGAGGGTGGATTCCATTGTAAGGTTTATCTCCATCAAATCTAAAGTATAGATGGTCCTGTACAATACACAGAGAATGTTTTACCTTCTTCCTCTGAGCCCAGGAGAAAGAAAGAAACATTTGATTTTTAAAAGTTGATTTTAAAACTCAAGCCGTGCCAAGTATTAGCAAGAAGGGTTTGTTTTCTTAAAATATGTGGGCAATTGGAATGAGCATCAGTGCACTACAGCAACCTTTTCATTGAACCCAGACTTATTGAGCTTAACTGCCTGTACACTAATTAAAGCATCTCTCATGCTGTTTGTCCTATTCAGCACTACACTGCCAGCTCAGAATGGCTTTCACAAAGCCCAGACAGTGATAAGTGCTAATGGTATTTTATTATTTCTCAGCTGCAATGAAGATATTTCTCTGGCTGCAGGCAAAAGCCTCTAGGGAGGAAAAGAAATGCCTAAGAGTGGGAACATGCCCTCACAGCATCACTGCTCCAGCAGCTGCACTCTTTCAGTGCTGCTCAGGCCATGGAAAGACATCACACATCCACCTGGCAGTGCCTTTGTGCACTGTGTCTCTCCAGAGCAGGGGCTCTGAGGGATGTGCAAGGAGCAAAGTGAATTATTGCAAGAGCACATGGAGGAATGGGCAGTGAAGCTGATTCAGGGGCTGGCATCAGGGGGAAAAATGACAGGATCCCCTGGAGCAAGCAGAGTGTTCATGGGATGCTCTTGGATACTAGGAAGAGTTTGGGAAGAGGCAGTGCTGGCTCATGAGTGGCTTGGAATGGCAATCCACCTCTCTCGCTGTCACTGGTGCCAGGGAAGCACTCAGCAACCAGGAAAGCCAAAGGCAGGAGGAAACAAGGAGCTGGGGAACTTTCCTGTGTGCTCTGCAGTGCAGCCCCAGCTTCTGGAGGTGTCCAGGGCTAGAGGGGATCCCTCCCTGACCCTGCTGCCACCTCCAGAGAGGCTCCCTCATGTTCCACCTCCTCTCTCACAGGGAGCAAACTCTGTCTGGTGTGCTGAGATTGGCATTATGTAAACACCAGACATCGAATATTAAATAGGAAACTATGAAGTAGAGTAACATTTTGTGGAAAAAAAAAAAAATGCTGTCTCTTAGCAACTCAGCTTCTCCAGCCTCAAATAGAGAATTAGAATCTGACAATGTCACATTATTTCCCACAGTAAATTTGAAATTTGGCTTAATTAAAGTTTATGCTTTAGCTGGATTACCAAACAAGCAACCAGCAGCTACAGAGAGAAATAGTTTTTGTCCCTCTGTGTGATGGGAATAAAAGTTCTGTGTTAGACAATGCTGTGTATGAGACACAATTTATTTCAGGCAATTGCTCCAAGGATCTGAGTGTTTCCATGACCACTGAAGCCCAGATCAGCTCCCTGGTGACCCTGAGTGTGCCTTGTTCAAGAACACGTGTTCAGAGACCAGGCCTTGAAGATGTAGAGATTCAAGAGTGGATGCACTGATAGAAACTTTACTCCCAGGACTCTGCAAACCCAAACTCCCTTCAGGGTCTAACAGCAGGAAATGTCAAGGAGTTCTAGAGATCTTCCTGATTTTCCACTCTTGCAGCGTTATAAAAACCTTCTGCTTGGAAGCTCATACATGATACTTCCAGTGCCTGAAGGGAGCCTACAAAAGGCTGGAAAAGGACTTTTCATCAGGACATGGAGCATCAGGATTAGTGAAAATGGTTTTAAGCTGAAAGAGGACAGAGTTAGATGGGATATAGGGAAGAAATTCCTCCCTGTGAGGGTGGGCAGGCCCTGGCACAGGCTGCCCAGAGAAGCTGTGGCTGCCCCTGGATCCCTGGCAGTGTCCAAGGCCAGGCTGGACAGGGCTTGGAGCACCCTGGGACAGGGGAAGGTGTCCCTGCCTATGGCAGGGGTAGGACTGGATGGGCTTTAAGCTCTCTTCCATCCCAAACCATTCCGGAATTCCATGGTACGACCTAAACTGCTGCTGCATATTCTGCAAAATCCTATGCAGTTATCCAAACAACACAGTACAAAGCTTTCAAAATGCAATTCAGGTTAAAATAAGAATAAAATGTATTAAAAGGAATCCTTCAAAATCAAATTCAGCTGTGTGAAGGCCACTCACAAGTCCCTGTGTCATAATTTTTACTCAGGCACCCATGCTGGTAGAGCAGCTGAGCCCTGAAGAAGTGAGCCCAGAAGACTGGCAAAATGTGGGGAGTTTCACCCCAAAATTGGATTGTCATCAACGTAACACTTCTCTGGGTCTCCCAAGAGAATTGTTACCTTGTTGGTACAAACAGGGACAACTTCAAAGCCAAATCCCACAGAGATGTGAGACCAACCCCACAGCTTTGAAACAGACCCAGACACAGCCCATGGCTCTCCCAAGCCCAGCTTAGCTCTTCACCTATCCAGCCATTATCCCACCACACCATGAAAATAAAACCCTGGTGCTCATCTCCAGATAAACAGACATTATTATTCCCATAAAACAAAATGAGGCAAAGGAATTACTACAGTTCTCTTGCCTATGGCACGCAAAATATCATTTTAAATCTTCCCAGCTCATCATAAAATCTCATCATTGTTTAAAACAGCAGAAGATACAGTCTTTGAAACTTTTAAATATTTAATTTGCATATTTCTAAATCAAAGGCAAAGTTTGGGTTGCAAGGTGCAGTGAGGAAAGGGAATATTTTTTGTTCTGGTAAACACAAGTGTAGCCTGTTTCTAATGAGTAGCAATCAAGAAACACTGCAGGGACACAGAACATAAAATAGTGAGAGAATCCAATATGCTGCTATTCCTGGCAGTTCTAAAAATTAATTCAAACCTGCATCCATTACAAGAGTAATGGAAAAGCAGAGCTCCATGTCTGTAAATATTAGGAGCATGGCTGATAGCCTCATTTCCTCCCCCATCTCAATTAAATATGGCACCTTGCAGCTAAATTACACAATGTGGCCACAGTCTGTAAACAAAACAATCACTGTTACAAATGTTTGTGCCTAATAAATAGATGTACTGCTGTATTAGGGAGAGTTATGCCTCACACAATAGATGTTCCCTTCCAAACAGGTAGATCTCTTATTAAGCGTTTGATTATTCATTTCTCCCTCCCCAGAACGATAGCACAGAAAGAAGCCTTCTGCTGGTGCATCTTCTGCAAATCACACCCAAAATCTTAATAAAGTAGCTCCCAATCTGCTCCAGATCTAATTCTCCCAGACAGCTGTGAGTTGTCAGCCTCACCCAGATGCTTAAAATGCATCGATGTTTCTTCTTTAAACTGGAAAAAACAATCATTGAGGATGATAATCCAACACTCAGCCTGTGCCCCACTGCCCCTCGCTGGATTTCACTGCCTGATCTTTTCTCATCCTTGTGTAACCCCAGCATCCCCGCTTCATTTAATTCCTTAAGCTTTAATTAAAAAACAGCAATGAAAGCCAGCAAGAAAAAGCAGCTGAAAATTCCTTTATAGCTCACGGAACAGCCAATATTGCTTGGAGAAGAGACAGCAAACACCAGAGCCGAATACAAAGGTGTGCCACTGCAGATTAATCTCTCCTCTGTTGTATTCTGCTGAGGAATACTTCACAGAGCTGGTCTTTTATTTATGTTCTGGCACCAGGAAAAGGGGAAACCGTGCAACTTGTGCAGGAGTTTGCACATCACAGTCACATCCTTTGCTCTGGCTCCCTGCTGCTGGCTTGGAAGTGTGAGTGAGGATTCTGCCCATCAGCAGGATGTTCCGCAGGATGTTCCTGAGGTTCACAGTTCTTGCACCACAAACTCCACACCTCAGTGGCTCTTGGTGGCAAAGCTGGAGGAGCTGTTTGGTTGGGAGCTTCCAGATGTGGCCAAAGCCAGTTTCAATGGCCAGGTGAGGTCGATGCCAGGGGAGCCCAGCTCGTTATTGATGTGTGGGTGCACCAAGGGCAAATTGGTGTTACACCAGGCACAAAAGGCTCTCCCACCACAGGAGAGTCCCCAGGGACCCAGACTGTGTCAAGAGTAAGTTTTCCTCACTCAGAAACTCTCAGACCAAGGAATTCCCCATGCCCATCCCAAACCAGAGGCCATTGAGATGCTGACCACCTCACCTGACACAGCACTTCCTCTGTGTGCTCCACCTCTTGATTTTATTTAAAGCTCCAGCAGCTGGAGGAGCAGCTTTGGCCATGTCCTGAGTGGTTTGCATTGTTTCAGCTGAAGCTGTGATCACTGTGAAGATGAGCAAGGAATGCTTTTTCCCCATTTCAGGAACCTTTGGATGGGTGTAGGTTCTGTTTTGTCACCTATCTACAAATTCCTGGCTAACTTTAGGCCAAGGGAAAGGTTTTGTTGGAGTTTCTTTTCTGTATTTTTGCACATTTTACATCTAGCTTGCATTTGAGAATACAGTCATAAGTGAATCAAGAAAATTTATATTAACCTTTACAAGTGTTTTACAAGCAATCTTTAAATGGAAACAAAACAAACAAAAACCCAAAACAATAAACAACCAAAAACCAGTCAAGATGCTCGACAAAAACAGACTTTACCACAAAATGTCTGTTTTCACAAACTGATGTTTGGATGAAAAGGAGTAACACAAATAAATCTAACCAAGTTGTGTAATTGTTATAAAACTATATATGGCACTACTCAGTGGGATCCTTATTTCCAAAAGAAAGCTGGATGCTTTTGGAGCCGTGGTTTCCTCACCCACCAGGGCCAATCCTGTCTAAAATGTTGTCTGATGAAGTGGTTTCACACAATTGCATTTAAGGCCACTGAAGCCAGAAGCAAACGAGGCACAGCCCTCGCTCATGTTTTATGCCACAATGATGACAGCAAATAGAGCAGAAGTTGCCAGGGGAGGGACACCAGGGTGCCCTGAGGGCTGGGACAGGCTGAGGGAGTTGGGGTGTTTAGCCTGGAGAAGAGAAGGGTTTGGTGAGACCTTATGGCAACTTTTCAATATGTAAAATAAGTTTGTAAGGGAAAATTTTTAGCAATCCCTGTAGTGACAGGACCAAGGGCACCAGACTGGACATAAGGAAGAGCTTGTTTCAAAGGGGTGGGGAGACCCTGGCACAGAGTGCCCTGGATCCCTGGAAGTGTCCAAGGCCAGGTTGTGTTACCCTGATTTTTAAAAGTGTTAAGTTTTCTTTTATAGTTCTTTTGAAAGTTTTAAAGTTCTCATAAAACTTCTTTAGCCTTCTGATAATGTTTACATATTTGAGAGCCAGAGTTCCCACACAATTTTATGTACAAATAGAATAGTTTACATATTTCTCTGTGAGTAGAGAGAAATGATTGATTGATCTTTGGACCGGTGTAGTTGGAGAGGTGGTAATTCCATCCTCCAATCCATGGTCACCTTTAGAATTCTATAAATACCAGATGTTTGAATAAAACAGGTCTTTTTCTCTTTTGAACTTACCAAGTTTCTGTGTACTCATTTCGTGTCCAATAGTGACAAAGTTTGATGGGGCTTGGAGCACCCTGGGCTAGTGGAAGGTGCCCCTGCCCATGGACTGGATCTCCAAGGTCCCTTCCAACCCAAACCAGTGTGGGATTGCATGATTCTGACTTCTCAGTCCTCAAAATTGGTGACCATGCCATAAATTGTCCAATTTCCAACTGGCTCTGGCTGCAGTGTGCTGCCACTGAAAGGAGCTACACTTCTGCATTCCGTTTTTATACGCTCTCCTGAGCTCAGTAGTTTTATGGCTTTCAATCTGACTTTTTAAATATGAGTTTATAGTGTTTCACCTCTCTCTAAAATGAGTAAGTCTGTAAGAACTTTGCTGTTTGATTAAGTTATCATGCATGAAGAGCCAGAAAAATTTAAGACAATTGTTCATTTAAATTGCTGTTAATTACATCCTCCTGACATACTTATTGTACTAAACGCACAATTTGGATAAAACTACTGTAGTATCTAATTGAAGTCAAAAATATTTCTGACATTTTAATGAACACACCAATAAGTTTTATTATACAAGACTTTCAAATGAACCACAGAGGATTAGAAAATGACATTCAAGTTCTGCATATAATTGAATTACATAACACAGGAGGTGGAAAACTTAGTATCATGTTACAGGGATAAAAAAGGTAGGAACATGTTAGCATTTGAGATGTGCTGGAGTAAATAAGGTCCTTATAGAATAGAAGCCATTCTTTTTTATAACCACCAAGGTTTCAGGAAGTCACTGGAATGTCACAGCATCATTGTCACCAGCCACAGATAGCAAGCCTGGGGACTCAGAAGCCATTATCCTGCTCCTTAACAGAGATCCCATTTCCATTTCACTTTTATGGAAATTTTACATAATTATTTATGGAAGTCAAGTGGAACTTCACAGAGTCAATGGAGCTGTGCTGGAATGAACCAGAAGAGGGAAGACAAAGAGTTGTCTGGACTTCAGAGCAATCCTGGTGCTTGTGAGGTTTTCCACATGAGAGCTCAACTGAAGAGGAGCAGGAATTGAAGGCATTTTAAGCAGTTAAATCAGACATATTGATCCCACACTTATCCAGCTGTCTGGATGCATTTTACTGAGCCACAGAAGAAGAAGGCTGGATCACACGTGTGTTCCATGGAAAATGTTCAGTGTCGGGGACCCCTTGCTGCAGCAGCAGACTCTTGTCAAAGGAAGGAGGAGATGGTCATACCAGCCCATTTGCCAGTAATCAATAGCTGTGTAAAACAGTCAGGACAATGAGGAGAGTAGAGATTAATAGATACACTCAAGTGCACATCCACACTTTAATACGCAGCAAACTGTGCACCCAGAAATCTTTGGTCTCTTGAGCAGTTCCTCAAACTCTTGAAGCTTCTTCCTAATTCTTCAGCGTCTCTTTGTGCTCTCTGTGCTGCAAGAACTAATCCCAAAAGCAGCATCCTGGGAGGAAGTGCCATGGTGGAGCCCAAAGTGGGAGCTCAGCCCCTCATTTCCCCTCCAATCCCTGTGTCCCCAGCTCTGCTTCCAATCCCTGTGTCACCAGCTCTGTTTCCAATCCCTGTATCCCCAGCTCTGCTTCCAATCCCAGTGTCCCCAGCTCTGCTCCCACATCCCAGTGCCACCAGCTCTGCTTCCAATCCCTGTGTCACCAGCTTTGCTTCCAGCACAGATCCCAAGCCCACAGCCTACAGTGGCCTTGGGGAGGAAAATTAACTCTGCCCCAGCCAAAGCCAGCACTATAAGACATAAAAAGCTATTGCTTTCCTGATCATCATCCTTTGAATTCCTCCCAGACTGGCATTTGCTCCTCTTCTATTCTGTGAGAATAACCCTGTGTGCAAATATCCACCTCCCTCCCTGTGTGTGTCTTGCTACCAGCACGATGGGGAGTAACAAAACAGGCTCAGTTAAGAGATGAGAGAAGGGGAAAAAACAGGGAATATCAGTAAACTTGGCACAACATTCAATTATAAAAGTGGATGCAAAATGCTAACAATTCAATGCTCAGAAGAACTCATCTGAATTTCATTATCATCTAAGTAGAATCTGGTATTTGTTAAAGAGGACAAATGTTCTTAAAAGATGTGCTGCTCACAATCAACTCAGGATATAAAAACATGAATACAAGTTACCAGTTGGTCCCTCTGCATTCCAAAGAAGAAAAGGGAAAGAGAAAAGAATTAAAGACAACTTTTCAACAGATGCAAAGCACTCTGGGGTGCTGTCACTGAGACAAATAAAGCTGTGGGATGTTGGGATGTCCTCTGTAAATCCATGAATGCCTCTGGAATTAGTCCAGGTGTACCACAGCAGGTCTGGACAGCACTAGAGGGGCAATTCCTGCTAAAGGACAGGAAAGAAATGGAGTATCAGCCCTAAACACTGGTCCCAGGAGACTCAAAGAACAGGATTTTGCTCCATTTTTTCCTTTTTTTAAATTTTTTTTAACATCAGCACAGCTTTTTTTTTTTTTTTATTGCAACAAAAATATGAAAAGGATTAAGGCAAATATTGAAAACTTTAACTATGGAAAATTTGGATTGCAAGAATGAAATTTTAAACAGGAAAATATTTCTAACTTAAAAAAACCCACCTCTTTTTATTAAAAGACAGTTTTCCAGTGAAAAATTGAGGTGTTTATTCTAAGAGATATTGTCTGCTTGTTTTAGATAATACATCTTCATTACATCCCCCAAAATACAGAAGAAGGGGAGGAAAGCCATTGCTAGAATTTTAGCTGATGTAACTGGATGGTTGGTAAAGCTTCTACAATTTTTCAGGTGTACGCCTAGAAGAAAAAACACCACAACATTTTCACATTCATCTGTCTCAACAAAAACTTAAGAAATTAATAACAATTTTTCCTTCAAGAAGTAGAGAAAATTCCACATAAGCCAGATAAGGTAAAATAAATCGATAGCTGAGTAATCTCAGAGAAACAAAACTGATCTAATTTGTCCTGGAATTAGGCATCTGCCATCATCTTTAATTTGCCAGATCCCATAAAAACATCACATCAAAAAAGTCCCTAAAGCAATTTCACATCCTAATTTGGATAATTTTAAATCACTAGACCAGTGGAGTTTTGCTGCTTATCTCATCCAAAAAGTAGAAGAGTAGATCTTCTCTTTTAAGTTAACTGCCTTTTACTTTTCTAAGTCATTTGGCATTTCCTGTATGTGGAGGCAACTATGCAAATTTAAAGCCTGATCGTTACTCAGTGTCAACCAAAAAAGCTTCACCAGGGGAGGAAGAAGGTTAAGAATCCTCACTGAGTAAGACTGTCACTAAAAGCATCTCAGCATCAAAAACTGCCAAAAAGTACTTGTTTTGATCTAAAACTATTCAGAACATAATAAATATGGCTGAAATGTAGAAATCTGCATATGACCCTCAAAATTCCCTAAATCAAATTCACTTTTTACATTGGAATACCAAGGCTGCAGCCAGAAGCAACAGATTTTCCAAAAGTATTTACTTGGTGTGCATTTTCACCTTGCTTAAAAGCAGTTCTTTAAAAGACTCATTTCTTGTAATGCTGGGGAGATCAATAGATTTTTCTTAAAATATATTTGAAATTCATTGTACAAAACAAAGAAGCATTGAAATTAGATGTTAGATATGAGTTATTTAGAATTAGCATTACCTATCTCAGCATATGAATATTTATGCTTTGACATATTTTCACACATTATTTGCAACACAGACTTCAAGTCCCAAATATGTTGGTGTTTATTTCTTATTCTTATTTTAGCATGTCCAGTGCAGCCACACTTTCTTCAGAGTGAAACACTGAGTCCATTCCCAGTGAATTCAGACAATATATATTTACCTTATGGACTGTGAAGTCTGTAAAACAGGAATGTTTCTTATCCCTTATTATTTGACTCCTGCATCAAAGTACTATGTACAAAAATCTGCTCTCACGTTTTTGGCTCTCCTTTTGCATCGTGTTGTGCTTTGAATGTTGAACAGTGTTTCAATTCACATAATAATCCGAGTAGGAAGGGACCAGCTCTGATCTGGTGCCTGCTCTGGTCTCAGGTGAAATTTCCAGCCGTGTTCCAGGAAGATCTAAGCAGGAATTCTGAGGGTAAGGGTGGGCTGTGCTCAGAGTGCACCCAGGCTCACCGAGGGCACTGACACACACCACTGTCACACTTCCAGGGACAGCTCAACCATCACCAGGATCCTGACCAAGCCAAAAATGCCATTTGAGCCCTGGAGCCTCCCTCCTGCCTGTCAGGGGATTGTGGTTATGGATGGGAGCTGCTGACCCTACAGACCATGAGAGAACCAGGGCAGCTGAGCCATGGCACACCCAGGTGCTCTGGCACGGGGCTGTTTGTCACCTTGCAGGGCAGCAGACACAGGTTTTGGGGAAAGGAAGGAGAAGTTGTGGTGGGGAGAGGCAATTGGAGCAGCAGTGTAGGGAGAGGTGCTCTGATGAGAGGAATCTCCAGAGATGAGCATCAGGGAGGTCCAGGAATCAATACCAAACCTTTGGCACAGACCTCACCACTCACCCCTTCCCTTCCAGAATTTCCCGAAGCACCAGTGGCCTGTCCCAGCCCCTTTCCTGTGCACTGATGTGAAAAATTATTTCTCCCTCCTCCAAACTTTTCTCACTTCTTGCCATGCTGCCAAATTGAACTTCACCTGTCCTGCCAAGCTGCTGCTGCTAAGGAGTCACTGGCCCCTCTGAGAGCCATCCTGGTGCTTGGAAAACAAGGAATTCAGCACACAGCAGGAGCACAAGTTGAGCAGCAGACAGCAGGAACGTGAGCCAAGGAAACCTTTTTGTCTGGCTCATTCCTCCTGAGTCATCTTGCAGTTGGAAGGGCTGTGTCTGTATTTCCCAGCTCCAAATGCAACATAAAACCCAGAGGCTGCTGTGAAACTTTGATAAGGAAACTGGAATTTGCCATCAAAGCAAGGCACACCCCCAAACATCAAAATGGACAATGCCCTAGCAGTGCTAAGACAGGTTCCAAACATCCAAAAGACAATATAAGTACTCAGACCATTATCAGGGGAGGCTGTCAGGGTGCAGGGTCACCTGCATGTGGTCGTTTCCCATCCCACACTCCCACCCTGTGTGTGACACAGCAAAGTATTTGGGATTTGCATCCAGCTGGATGAATCTGGGTCCTGGAAGACAGCGCTCCTGCTGGTGGAGAGAAAAGTTGGGTTTAAATAAATCATCGCCAGGATCTGTTTGTGCTAATCCTCGGGAGAAAAGAGTTTAACTTTAATTTCAGGCAATGGCACTGATGGATATCAGACCCTGCACTGAGCCCATGAATAGATGAATAAAAATATACTTAAAGAGCTCGGGATGTATACCTGTCAAATACTCAGATGACTAATGCAAGAAGAACCAGATAAAGACATTAAACATGCAGTAGACACTGGCATGGGGTGGGAGGACGTCTGATTCTTGTCAAGCAATCACAAAAGAGAATTATTTAAGATCCAAAAATACGGTGTGGGGGACCGTAATTCAATTGCAAAGGCACCGAAGACAGCAGCTTTTGAATACAGCCTTTAGTTAGAGTTTAAGAAATCAAAGTATCTGTATTATTAACGTGCCTTAAACGCCAGGTAAACCAGCAATTTCTTCCTCTGCAGGCACCTGGTGCTCCTCACAAAATAACACCGTGTTTTGACAGCCCCCCTGCTTGGCACGGGCTGCCTGTCAGGCAGGGGAGGTGACACCAGAGGGATCCTGGTGTGCCTTTCACAGCTGTGGCTGTGAGCCTCCAACAAGGAAGACAAACCTGAGGTAACCCTGGCACCTTCCTGCAGCACCCACGGGGGCTGCGTTCCCCTGGCAGGGACAATCCAGGCTGGGGGGCTCAGAAACATCCACCTCTGCTCCAGGAGCATCCTGAGATGAAAATGTAGGAGCTGGGAGGGCTCTCTCTTCCTGCAGGAGTCTTTAATCTCTGTGGATCTGCTTCGTAGAGAAGGAAATCCAGATGTGAAGTATAGGGCAGCGACCATGTGTCCCAGCTGCTTCCCCACACTAGGAGAGTATTTTGAATATTAGGATGCACAGGTACACATATTTTTCAGCTCCTCAAAACACCCCTGGCATGCCAAAATACCCAGGCTTTACAGAAATGCTCTGGCAGTTTGTCCCCTGTGTGTTTGGACCCTCTCACAATCAAAAGATCCTTTAATTCAGACATTCATGTAATTACCTGAGCACTGAAACCACAGCAAAGAGTTTGTCTCACTTCTACTGTTTCTGCGAGTCCTGCCCAGCTCTCCAAAATTAAAATTGCAATGCTCTGCTCTCTGGAATAAACTCAGGATGCCATGAAATGAATCAGCATAGTAATATTTTGCAAAACCCCATCAATGTTTGTTTGTGTATTTGTTTGTTTGTGCATTTAAAATCAGTTTGTGGGAAGTGGGAGGTTTGCCCAGAAACCTCTGAGCTGGGTGAGTCTGGATTCTCTAAGACTGTTGCACCTGGAGATGTTAATCTCACCTTTAATCCTAAAGGCACATAAAGGTGTTTTCAGATAACTTTATCTTTTCTAAGCATCTGTATTTTGGGGTTCTTTTACAAAGTTTGATGGTCATTTCATCAACATCTAGATGTGGATAGTTTCCTTTATAAGAAGCCTGTCACTGATGGCTTCAGATGGACATGTCAGCTTAATCTGAGACAGCAAGTCCAGCAAAATAACCTACATTACAACCATTAGAGAAGCTTTCCTTCCTGCCTCGCTGCTGGAACGTGCTGTTATAAAATCAACAGAAGTTTTCACAGGGATATTTCTCCAATCAACTTCAGTTCATGTCTATCAATGCTTCCCAGCAGACTGAAGCAACACAATTGCTCCCTTTCCTCTGCCACAGAAGCACTTCCCTTAATAAGAAATTTCCAAAGGATTTTCACTCAGAGGCACCAACAATGGTTGCAGTTAATGGCAATACATTCCTTGAGATTTATTCTGCAAGAGGCACCTTTCATTTTAACAAATGCACCACGGTGTGAGGAGTTTGTGATGGGTGAACTCAGTCAGCATGTGCTGGCAGCCCCCCCCAACAGCTGGAGGGCTCTGCAAAATGTATGATTTGAAGGCTTGAAGTGTGTTATTCTTCCCTTTTTACTCAGTTGGATTCAAGTGCTAAAAAAAAAACCCACCTGGCCCTAGGAAATCATCTTTTCCTCTGGTGAAGTGTGTGCTTTGCGTTTGAATGGGAGGTTTAAAGAGGAAAGGAGATGATGAGGTAACTGCAATGTTAGCTGGAAATGTCTCCCCAAGAAAGGTTTTCTAATTTCTACTCCAGTAGTGGGTCAGGAGGGGGGTGAGAGTCACCAGCAATATTTTCTGAACAACTGGAAACATCATTTTTAACAGAAGCCCTTTTAGTGTTTACTCAGTTTAGAGAGACTGAATCTGAAAATCTGCATCACTTTTTATTTCATCACACCTATGTTATCTCCAAAACAGCAAAAGTAGGATACTTACTTTTTCCCTTTCCACTCTCATTCTGCAATCACTTTTCTACCTACATTCCTCTCACTGGAAATACTAATTTTCAATTTCGTGTGCGCAGGGCAAGCTTTCTGTCTTTAATGATGATGGGGCAGCAAAAGCTGCAGAGGGAAATCCCACACTGCCTGATCCAAGCTCTGGTAGCTGAACTCCTCTCCAGTCACTCGCCACTTCAAAATTTGGAACTGCAGAAGGGTTGATGAAGACAGATCTCTGCATTTTAATGAGCAGTCCTGCAATATTTACTTGGTTAAAAGACAGTGGATACTTCATCTTCCCTGTCATAAAAAATATGTTCCTCCTGGCAACTCAGCATCTCGTGTTTAACACTGCACTGACAAATGCACCTCTCCTCCTTCCTGATGAAAGCAGACACAGTTTTAGAGGGAATAGGCCTACAGGTTATCTGGGATTGGTTTTTTCTTTTAATTTTATAAATGCAGTGCTTCTTCTAGAGCTAAAGACCGGTCCTGTAGTTTAAGCCTACAGTCCCAGTTCAAAGCCGTGTCAACAGTGTCCCTGTGAATCCTCAGCTGTGAGCACTGCTCAGCAGCAGAGGGGAGTGGAAATGCAGAGGTTCATGCACAAGTCTGGAATCAGGTGATAAGGCCCAGCTTCCCAAACTGCACTTGCCCTGCCAGGTAGGAGGACAAAGTGATACCTCCTCACACGTGGAGCTGATAAAATTGTTCCTCCATCACTTTCCCAGCATCATCTCCCTTGCAGACCCCCAGAAAGGACCTGAGTGAGCTCAACTCCCCCCCAAACTTGCCAGAAGGGTAAAGAAAAAAGAAATCTGCCCTTCTTGCCTTACTTTCTCTCCTTCCAGCAAGTTTCCCCTTCCCAGGGCTTGTTTTACATCACCTGGAGTAGCTTGGTCATGTAGAGGTGGCTGCAGGAAAGGGCAGCAGAAACTGATGGCTTCTGAGACATTTTGACAGTGATGGATGAACATCACATATCCTGACATTGCTTCCCACTGTTTCACAGAGGAGAGTTAGGAAT
The DNA here is from genome assembly GCF_050655825.1 of Lonchura striata. Lineage (NCBI taxonomy): Eukaryota > Metazoa > Chordata > Aves > Passeriformes > Estrildidae > Lonchura > Lonchura striata. Next base: position 25,214,698 of record NC_140710.1, on the reverse strand, counting down.
GGATTCATTGAGCAATGTTTCCTCCTTTCATGATCCATCTTGAGGTGACAATCCAATTTTCAGGTCAAGAGAAAATTCTTAAGTGATGGAAAAGTCACAGGTGACAAGAAAAATGGCTGTGGGTGATGGCAGAAGGAGGAATGGCTCTGGTGTGGGTTTTATGGATGAGACATACAGGATATGATGGAGGAAGGAGTGTGGGAGTCAGGATCAAGCAGTGCAGTAGTTGGCTTGTGCACTGTTCTACTCACAGATCACACAAAAATGCACAGGCATTCCCTTCTCCAGACTTCTGACAGCAGAAATAATATAAAAATATATCTGTGAGTATTCCATTTTCCCCATTCAAAGTCCAGCCAGAGTCACTATTTGTCATCATTTATTCCAGTAAGTAGAAGCCACACCCAGCCCAATTATCCCACTGTCAGAGCTTGTAAATGGTGTTTTGGTGTCATGGGATTCCTGTTCAGGAGTTTTGTTTGGATTCTGAGGCCTCTAATCTTTATCAGATATTACACCCCACTCATCACTGTCAGGAGCTAAAGCAGCACCAGCAGCTGTGGCATTGCTAACAGGTCCATCTTCAGCATGTGAATCACCCTGCACATTATCCTCCAAATTCCTCCTTGCCTCAGGAAAATTAACTCCACATGACCAGGACTGTTGGATGGGGTTTGGAGCAACGTGGAAGGTGTCCCTGCCCATGGCAGGGGGGAGAATGAGATGGGCTTTAAGGTCCCTTCCAATCCAAACCAGCCTGGGAGTCTGGGATTTTGGAATTCTGTGACACTGTGGGTATCAGCTGTTCACTGCTTTCCATGGAGTATGAGGGCAGGGAATGGTTCAGTGACCAATAAAATAAACTATCTGGATGCTTAAAAAACGTTTTCATAGAAACAACACTTGGCTGTGGCCACGCAAAGCTCTCGCAAGATGTGAAGAGTACAATTCATTTATAGGATCCAGAGTGGTTTGGGTTGGAAGGAACCTTACAGCCCATCCAGTGCCACCCCCTGCCATGGGCAGGGACACTTTCCACTGTCCCAGGTTCCTCCAAACCCTGTCCAATCTGGCCTTGGACAATTCCAGGGATCCAGGGGCAGCCACAGCATCTCTGGGCACCCTGTGCCAGGGCCTCAGCACCCTCACAGGGAACAATTCCTTCCCAATAGCCCATCTGATCCTGCCCTGTGGCAGTGGCAAGCCATTCCCTGTGTCCTGCCAATCCAGAATCTTCTAAATCCTCTCTGTCCATGTATCCTGAAAGCTCCCTTCTTCCTTCTTCCCAAAAGAAAGAGGCCACAGCACTTTCAGAGCCAGTCTACAACAAAAACTGCTTCCAGAGGTGCCTGGCATGGTGCTGGAGGGATGCACCCCTGTGCCTGACCCAGCAGCACGTGGCAGGGGGATGTTGTCCCACCCTGCCTGCCTCACTGCAGGGTGAGTCCTAGCCGAAAAAACCCCCAGCCACCCCACCTGAGGCAAAGAACAGGCCATTAAATGGCTCCATACCCCACTGGATGCAAATCCATGCCAATTCCCATGCCAACTTTCTTGTCTCATGGCCATCAGTTAGGCTTTAGTTCTGCCTCCCAAATAAAAGTGCTTTATTAAACAGCAGGAGATAATTACAGCAGTGTCAAAGCCTGCTGAAGCACAAACAATGTGAGATTAAGGTGACTGATGTCAGAAGGAATTATGTGTATAAGAAATAAGTGCACTTCTGATTATAAAACTAAAGTATTGATAACCATTTTTCATCTTAATAACTTTAGCAAAAGGGATATTAATGATGTGGAAGAAAAAAAGGAGCAGCTTATTAGTGGAAAGTCTGATGTCCTGGTTTGCTCACTTTTTTGTGAATAATTTGATTATAAAAGTTCCTTTTCTCAACCTCTTACATTTCTCAATAAAGACAAAACAGAGGAAAAGAGGGGGATAAAAACATAAGCTGCTTTGCAATTACTAAACTCAGAATTCTTTGGGTTTGGGTTTGATTTTTATAATTCAACAACAGAACAAAAAAGTCACTTTGAGATTGAGTGAAAGCTTTGATCCTATTTTTAAGGAGAAAAATGAAAGAAAACTGCCCTAGGTTAAAAAAATGCCAAAGTATTAAAACATAGTTTCAAGTTAAAAAATATTATGAATCTATAATTTTTGGTTTGAATTTAAGATGTAAACTGCCTGTGGTAGCTTCCTTTGCCCTTTCTTCAACACCATCTAAGCCAATGGAGGTGGAAATAGAGCATTTAAAATTTCCCCAACAGTTTAGCCTGTTTAACCTTTTTTTCCCAACAGTTTAACCTCTTTTTTTCAAGCACAGTTTTCCTGTGGTTCCAAGTACACTTTTGCTGGGGGTTGACCCAAGCCAGGAGAGCTGTAATATCCAAAGAGCCCCATTAACTTGCCTTGACATCTCATTTCCCTCTCTTTTTATGACTCTGTCACTCATGACCCTTCCTCTGCAGCTCAAGCATCTGTCAGAACCCAGAATCTGGAATTACATTATAATAGATATCGAATATGAGTCACTCCTGCCCTCCTCTTTTCTCACTGCAAGAAACACCAGTGGTCAGCTCAAACCTCTGGGATGACAAGTGGGTTTTAAAGCATCACCTTAAATTGGCAGAGTTTTCTCTTGTTGCAGGACAGCAGCAACTGCAGAAATGACTGAAATACAGAGAAGAGAAACAGCACAGCGCAGACCTCTTGGGTTTTATTTCTGTGCTACTTTTCCTCCTGCTAGTGTATCAGGAGGGTTTATTTGGATCCTGTTATCACATGTATTCTGTGTGTATTTATATATTTGGTGGATGTAGGGAGGCTGATTCCACACAGGATGCAAACAAAAGTGGGAATTTCACTCAGTTGACACCACAGAGGCTCAGCTCATCGGGGAGAGCTGGGCCTGGGAGGTTTGTTACACTCAGGTCAGCTTGGAAGGGGATCTTGGATCCATGTGGATCCCTGTGATGGATCCCTGGTGCCAGCAGTTAGGATGGTGGCACTGAGGCCACTTGACACAGTGACAGGCTCAAAAAACCCAAAAAAGGCAGCGATTTTCCATGGGTAGAGTCTCACAACCACATGCCAAAATTTCAGGTCATCAATAGGGTCAAAAGATGGATTTGATGATCGAGGATGTGATCTGGGCTTCCCGTGCTGTGGTTTGGCCAGGGAGGATCCATCCCCTCATCCTCCCTCAGGAGAACAGGTCTCAGGGCACACGATTTACATTTCAGTCACACCAGGCTGCACATTTTCACATTAGAAATGAGAACTGTGGAAGAGGGTTTTAGTGCCATTATTTATTAGACAAGTTCCCTGGATTTTTATCATCCATAACTCATGCCTTGAATGGATTTGCTGCCGATTCCCCTAAGTCATGTACAGAAGGTCCTGGAGTAGAGTGTTTCTAAAATACCATTTTTTAAATTTCACATTTACATGCATTCCATCTGCACACCAAGAGCATTAAATATCATAAATGTGGAGTTAATGTCTCATTTTTAAAAATTATGTAGTTTTGTAATTACATTAAATGAGGGGATACTGACTTTTAGAAACTAAATTCCAAGTCTCTTTCTATTGCCAAAGCAGCCAGGAATATCTTTAAATAAGTTTATGCTGTAGGGACCCTTTAATGATCCATCTGCTGAAAGTAGAAAGAAGAGGAAGAAGTGGTTGAATCATAGGGAATGAAGCTTCAATTCACCACACATTAATAAAACCTCAGCTATTGATAATCAGTGAGACATTAATGAAGTTGTGGAAAGTTAAATCCATTTACACTTAAGAACAGGCTGCCAGGAGTTGGCTCCAACATGGAAAGAGACTTACAGATAGCAACCAAACATTTCTTACACAAGTCAGTCTTTCATGACTCCTGCCCTGGAAACCAAGTCCCAGAAAGATGTTTTATTCCTCTGTGAATGATTTTATTTTTCAATGTTTACCATATCATGCTCATTTTCACAAGCACAGACACTGCATGGGTGCATGAATCACGGAATCCCAGAATGGTTTGGGATAATAGAGACATTAAAGATCTTCCATTTCCACCCCCTGCCATGGGCAGGGACACCTTCCACTAGCCCAGATCTGCTCCAAGCCCCATCCAACCTGGCCTTGGACACTGCCAGGGATGCAGGGGCAGTCACAACTGCTCTGGGCACCCTGCCCACCCTCACAGGGAACAATTCCCTCCCAAAATCCCATCTAACCCTGCCCTCTGGTAGAGGGAAGCCATTTCCCCTTGTCCTGTCACCCTTACAAACCATCCTTCTCCAAGCTACCCTTGACTGATTTTGCTCCGTTTCATTTTTTTTCTCTTGCTGTCTGCAGGGTTTACATTAAACCCTCAGATTTAAATTTCTCATCTCTCCAAGTCTTCGGGAAAATCTGGGAACAATGCAGGTATCTATAATTTAGCTAAAAACTGGTTACTGGGGTTAGCACAAGAGTAATTGTTGGGAGTCTGTGGATGACCTTACAGTCATTTCAAGGCTGGCACATAGGCTCCACTTTAATGGTGCAGCATAACTCTTGTGCCGAGTTTATTCTCCAGGTTAAATATAATTCAACTTAGATGGCAACTACAGCGACTCTGTTCCCTCTCACTTGGCAGGATAACCCTTCATTGCAAGGTAAGTGGGCTCTCAAATTTATGGGGAGATTTGCAAAGCAGTAGATTTTCTCCTGATTGCTTTCTGACTGAAATATATCATCAGACCAAAAGGGGTTTGTGCCATTTAGCAGTGCTGCCACGGCAAAACAACTTCTTTGGCTGAAACAAAAGTAGAGATAAGCAGCTTTGACCATGAAGTGGAGTTTGGTCATGCTTTTGGTTGTTTTACATCATGATGTTTGGAATTAAGACGGAGTCTTTTAGTAATTTGTTGAATCACGGAATATCCTGAGTTGGAAGGACCCACCAGGATCATGGAGTCCAACCCCAAAAATCCCACCCTGTGCATCCCTGAGAGCTTTGTCCAAACTATCCTGGAGCCTTGGTGACCTTGGGACTGTGACCATCCCCTGGAATATTTAGGAGAATCTCAGTTACAACTCCCTGAAGATGGAGGAGTTGGAAGAGGTGGTTAATGTTGTCAAGCAGCCTGACTTCATTTGGAGTGGCAGGTTTCTTAACGCACATGTGGATTTCTGCACCTGTGTGCAGGTGTACATGGTCACAGGGACAGCCAGAAGAAAAGGATGATTCAGCTGAACTGCTTTTCCTGTATTTGCCAGCTGTGAGCATTAAAGCCCTGGAAATTCACGGCTCTGCCAGAGGATTCTCATATTGCATTCAATCTGTAGATTGATCCCTAAAATTACCAACAAAAGAAGTAACGCCCTACTCTGAATAATACCATGAGTAAAGATATGGAGTTAAAGCTGAAAAATCTTTGATTTTAAGTTAGAAAAAAGGGCTGGATTTTATTTGCCAGAGTTCAGGAAATTCCACTATTTAATGGCTGCAGTCACTGAACTGATTGTTGAACCAGAGAATCTGGGAATGTGCTGAGTTGGAAGGGACCTTAAAGCCCATCCTGTCCCACTCCTTGCCATGGGCAGGGACACATTCCACCAGCCCAGTTGCTCTAGCAAAGCCCAGCACAGGCTCAGGGGAAGGTTGTTCTTGTGGGCACCTCCCTGTTCCCCATGTCCTCCTCACCAGCCTCACTTTCCCGACTCCTCCTTTTCCCCTTCTCTTTTTCCTAGTGCTGCTAGAAAATTTGTAAGAGCAATAGTACATACAAAGAGAAATGTGAAAAATACCCAAACTGGGAGCTGTGGCTGTGAAAATGATGCTTTGCAGATTAAAATAGCCCAGGTACCATCACTTAGCACCACAGACAGATGTAAAAAGACCAATTAGAGGTCTCAGAAAAAGTTTATTTCACTGCAGAGCAGAGGATGTGTGGCACAAGAGCAGAAGGGGACTGAGCTTCAATAGTAAACAAAAGCAGTTTGATTTTTTTTTTTTAATGGAGGTGTTCTTAGTGAAGTTTTACAAACTCAAAAATCTCTTGCATGTTGCACAAAATGATGTGAAGGGATTGTTTTGTCAGGGCCTTGTCCACAATGCGCTCCATAAAGATGCTTTAAAAGAGTAAAAACGTTGAAAAAAATTATGGTTTCAGAGCCCATTTTCTAAGATGTTCAGAGTGTGGAGTCAGAAGCAGCAGCAGGCAGGTGCCACCTGAGGACAGGCAGGAATGGACTCAAAGCCCTGAATACAAAAGGGGTTTTTTCCACCGTTTCAATGGAGCTGTCCCCAGCAGGCTCTGCTGGCTGATGATCTGCCACTGGAGCAGAGGTTTGTCCCACTTGAGATGCACTATGCACACGGTGTCTCATCTTCCCAAATGGCCCCAAACTCAAAGGCTGGTGCAGACAAAGGACAGAGAGCCTTTTCTCGCCCCTTCTCTGGATTTCTGTAATTAAAGACCATCTCAGAACTGCTTTGTTTTCACCTGCCTCCCATTTCTGACCCGGCTTCCTAAAAACGAGGGACTCACATTTACCACAGCAGTGCAGAGGTTTAAGTTATTTGTGATTTCAGGTTTTCTGAGGAGCAGACAGCAGGCTCAGCACCTGGCAGGATCAGACCTGGTTTTCCCTCAGAGCTACAGGGGGTTTGCATGGAGTTTCCAGCTCTGAATAACAAAATAAGTCAGCTTAATGTTTTTGCTTAGTTAGCAAGACATAATCATCCCATCCCTCTCCTATCTGATCTAGACTGACAGCAAATCAGCAAATTATTATTATTATTATTATTATTATTATTATTATTATTACTATTATTCAGGTTATTTTATACTATTAGTTTGCCTCTTTGGTTTTTTTAGGGTTGGTTTGTTTCTAAGTTAGGTTATTTCTTTACAGGAAAGAACCTTCTTTTTCACTTTACTTTCCTTCACCTGTGCAAGAGTCCTCTCACAACACTACTGTAGTCCTTTGAAAAAGATTTGTTGATTTGAAGGTCCTAAGGAGCATAAGACACAAAACTTCCCTGAACTAATTTCTTTCATCAAATCTCATTGACTGTCTAGGGGAAAAAAACCCACAAAATTCCAGTTTTGGTGTAAATACTTCCTCTGATATTGAGTCTGCTGCTATCAGCAGGATATTCTAGTGGGTTTTTACTAGAAAATGCAAGACCTTTCCTTTGTCTGTTAAAATACATATCATTTGCAGCAGCTCAGTCAACAGAAAAATGAAGGTTACATTTTTATCAACTATCTGTCAACTTTGCCTCTTTACTCTTTGTGTTATGTATCTTTTATTTCCCCCTATACCAACTGAGTTCCCTCGTCCAAATAATTGATAAAGGCAATAAATTGCTGTCGTGGGGTGAACCTTTCCTGAAAGCATTGCTCAGATTCTTGAGACCTTGGTCACACTTGTCCAGATCCAGCTCATGAGTTGATTCTGGCATGAGCAGGGAAGCAAAAACACAGATCATTTTTCTGGGGAAAACCTACCCAAAAGCTCTGCACTTGCTCTAATGATTTAGGAATTCTAGAACCTTCTAATAGACATTGAGGAGGGTTTAAATGGTGATAGTGACCCAAATAAGGCAGGAATTGGCTCATGTGGGGTGGGAACAGAGTGCCTGGCCAGGTCTTGGGGCCAACCAGCTGAGTTAGAAAGCACTAAATAGGGAAGAACAATCCCACAACCCACCTGCTCTGCCTAAACCCACCTGATAAATTATAAATTTAATGTTCCTGAGCAGTTTGGTTCTCTTCTTGGGGCTGTCTCATCCCTGAATTCCCCTGAGCATTACACAGCCCACTTCATACCCTGCTCAGATATCCCCATCCCAAATAGACCTGCCTTGGTTTACTACAGGATATATTTGGGTTTTTTTTTCTTTCTTTTTTGTTACATACAGCTTCTTTCTTCCAGCTGAGACTGTCTGACTGAAAAGCAAGGCAAAACAATAATCCCATAAATATTTCTTAAGCAATTCCAACTAGAAAGAACCAAGTTAAAGCATCTTTTAGGATTTTCAGCTTCACTCAACTATGAATAACAGACACAATGCAAAGAAATTACCCAAGTGTAAAAGACATTTATCTGAGCAAGTAAATTACAATGGCACGGAGAGCAAACCCGCCTGCAACTTCAATTGTCAAAATCCTTCTCTGCTTTTTCAGGGTTCCAGCATTAAAGCAGAAAAGCCAAAGGAAGGGAATAACTCAGGACAGCACGTCTGTCTCCAGAAACTTTTGTTGCAATGATACACAGGAAGACAGACTGGGTTATTGATGAAAAAGTAAAACAAAAAGAAAAAATCAGGAAAAAGTAGAATGCATCTAGAGAAGCCATTTGCATTCTCCACTGCCTGATGACAGGGATGATCCTGTCTCTGCTGGCATTCCTATGTCTGCCAGTGTAAATTAATGATTTCACTGATTTCAGTCAGATAATTCCAATGTTTAGAGGTAAAAATGTGTCAGACAGAGGAGCTTCCACATTTCAGAGGAGACTTTTATGCTCTGAGAGCCACCTACATCTATTAGCTCTAAAAAGGTTGTAATTTTCGAGTGTCCTTTGTCCTTGTCTTCCAGTGTGAGAAGAAAAAATGAGGTGCAATATCAAATGCTGCCTTTGTCAGATAAATGTCCCTGCACTGGCACTGTGACCTCCCTTCCCTGTATTACTCCACAAGGGACATTTAGGAGCTCTGCAAGCCCAGGGCTGAGTTATCCAAGGTGTTACCTGCAGCAATTACCAAGGCTTTAAGGGCAAGTGCTCCATAATTCTCTGAGCTGGGGAAGGTGTTTCTGAGAGATAAAATGGGCTGGTTCAGAATATCAGAGGTTATCATGCTGCTGGAATTGTTTTTAATGCCTCACATTAGCAGCACCTGAAGGCTGCAGACCAGCATTTATTGATTTAAAGTAGTGCTGGCAGGGACTGGAGAGCCCTCTACCCCTCCTTTTGCCAAAAACCCCCTCTGGGCCCTGACAGCAGCCACCAGACCTTTGTGCTCCTATTTCTCCTCCAGCCTTTGGTGGTCATCAAATCAAAATTCATTGAGACAAGAGCTACTCATATTTTCTGCTTGTGAAGCATCCTGCACATGGTGCCCCCAGTGTTTAGGGCCTGTATTTCCTGCTGCTGTATAAATAACTTTGAGGTTTTTCTCCATACCAGGGCTGCTGCTTGTTTTTTTGTTTTTTTTTTTTCCTCCAAAGAAACAGTGGAGGCAATTGCTGTAGACACAGTTGAGTCACTTTAGTCATCAAAAATCCCAGTCTGAAGTGGAATATTCATTTTAGAGATATTTTAACCTGCTGGCAAAGTCAATTGCAGTGAGTGGATGGCATTTTAAAAGCATTTATTTCCTTTGAATTGAAGTAATTTCTTAAGATAGGAAAGCCACGTGAATAGTTGCCATCTGCATGGAGTTAACATCTCAGAGAATACATGGAGCCACAGGTGGATGCATAGAGATATTTATTCTTTTTAGTCAGTGATCCCAATTTTTTTTCATTTCCCATTTGACCTGTCTTGACTGGCAGCTAAAAATTTCAATTTAAACAACTGGCTGAGATTCATTTGCTACAAGTTATAAGTGGGAATAGTGTTCTGATTAGCAATGAAGCTCTCACCCTCTGAAGAATAGAGAGGAATCAGCTTTGAAGGAGGGTATGAATATGTATCCAATACCAAAGCTGTCAGACAAGGACCAGATTATTGATTGAAATTGCCTTTGGTTACTTAACACACTTTTGACAAGTTCTGCAGTTTGCAAAAGGGGGCAAAGCTGCTCCAGGTGCTGGTGTGAGGCAGGCAGCAGACATTACACCCACTTTAGGCCTGTTTTACAATCTTGTTATATTCTATTTATAAACATTTTCCTCCTCACCCATCACACTGCTGGTTTTAATAGAGAAAATTCGCCAGCATATTTTGGTTTGAACACGACAGGATTTGAAAAATAAGTGAAAAAGCCTGAAAGAGATGACACCAGAGTTGATGAGTTCTCTCTTTGAGTCATTAAGGTTGGAAAAGACTTTTAAGATCACCAATAATCAATGCAGCACCAGCACCACATCTAACATTAAACCGTGTCCTCAAGTGCCACATCCACATTTTTTGGCCACTTCCAGAGATGCTGATGATCATAGAGAATGAAGCTTCAATTCACCACACATTAATAAAACCTCAGCTATTGATAATCAGTGAGACATTAATGAAGTTGTGGAAAGTTAAATCCATTTACACTTAAGAACAGGCTGCCAGGAGTTGGCTCCAACATGGAAAGAGACTTACAGATAGCAACCAAACATTTCTTACACAAGTCAGTCTTTCATGACTCCTGCCCTGGAAACCAAGTCCCAGAAAGATGTTTTATTCCTCTGTGAATGATTTTATTTTTCAATGTTTACCATATCATGCTCATTTTCACAAGCACAGACACTGCATGGGTGCCTGAATCACGGAATCCCAGAATGGTTTGGGATGATAGAGACATTAAAGATCTTCCATTTCCACCCCCTGCCATGGGCAGGGACACCTTCCACTAGCCCAGATCTGCTCCAAGCCCTGTCCAACCTGGCCTTGGACACTGCCAGGGATGCAGGGGCATCCACAGCTGCTCTGGGCACCCTGTGCCAGGGCCTGCCCACCCTCATAGGGAACAATTCCCTCCCAAAATCCCATCTAACCCTGCCCTCTGGTAGAGGGAAGCCATTCCCTGTGTCCTGTCCCTCCAGCCCTTGTAAATTGTCTCTCTCTATGGTTCCTGTCGGCTCCTTCAGGCACTGGAAGGCCACAATTACATCAGATTGAAGCTTCTCTTCTCCAGGCTGAACAATCCCAACTCTCCCAGCCTTTCCATCCCTCTGATCATGTCAGTGCCTCCTCTGGATTTCTTCTTTTGGCTCCTTCCAGCTCGAGATGTTCTGAGTCTGCTTTGTGATTCTCTGATCTCATGAATGAATCTATGGATACAATCTGTGGATATCTAAAAGCTGCAGTGGAATTGCATCTAAATGGTGACACTGAATACATTTTCCTATCCAAATATCATTTCATCCCACTTAAAAATTTTAATTAATATAGACATTAATAGAATCTTATCAAAGCAGCTGACAAAGGCAATACTGGAAGATGAAGACTGATATCAGCTAAATGTTATTATAAAACCTGGTTGTGTTCCTGATTCCCAAAGCAAAATGACCACACAGGGATCTGTAGGAATAAAGGTTGGGATAGCCAAACCGAGCTGTCCTGGGCACAGCATTTGCTCTGCTCAAATCCACAAGCCCTCACTCAGCAGTTTTCCTAACACCCTCCTTGTTTCCCAGTTCCTGCAAACACAACTCCTGGGCCAGAGCCATTTACCCCAATATCTGCACCCACGTGCAAACACGGCCCTACCTGCACAGAAAAGAGCTCAATACTCCTTATTTAATTATCTTTGGCTGGAATCATCCCAGCAGGCAAGGCCCTGAGGAGAAGGTGACATGTTTGGAATGACAAACACTGCAGGAAGGCAGAGATCGGTGTGGTGAACACTGCAGAAAACCCACATCTATAAAGCACACAAGAACACCCTTAAATATATGAGAATAACTTGACAAACTAGCACAGAACAGTAAATACCTTTAATAGTTATTCTGGGCCTAATTTAACAAAAAAAAAAAAAAAAAAAAAAAAGGGGGAAGAGGTTAAGTACTTTGTTCTTTCTTTTTATGATTGTGAAATATTCAGACAAAAGGTTACCAAGCACTTTGAACACTACCAGAGTCAGTTTTTCACCTAAGAGCACCATAGAAACATCTGATTTACCTGCTTTTCCTCCCTCCCAATTTTTTACTGCTTTGAAGATTTTTAAGTTCTCTGTATACAGAGAAAACAGGTTGTTCTGTTTTGTTCTTTGGGTGTTTTTGCTCGGTTGGTTGGGTTGCAGGTTTTCTGCACTAATTTAGTTGTTCTTGTTTTTTCAAAAAAGAAGAAAATTTTTGAAAAAATACCACCAGTGTTTTTCACAGCATTGCTAGACTGTTGCTCCTGGGACACACAAAGCCAGACTAATGGCTCAAACATAGCATCTAATTTTAGTTCAGCCACAGAATTGCAAGGACCAGAGTTACTAAATCACGGAAAAGGTGTCCTGAAGGAAGTGGCAGGGTGTAAAACTTCAGCACTGTCACAGCCAAAACAGCCAGCTCAGGTTGCCTGGTCTGATCTAGAAATCCAGCTTTGCTTTCCCTTTCTCTCACCAGCAGCAAAAGGATGGAGCAGAGCTGCCTGAAGTTTGTCCTTTTCCATACCTCCAGTAATTGGCTTAGCTGGAGCTGGAAGTGTGACATTAGGCACTGTCACACAATTGATCCTGTAGGTTTCTCACTGTTATTTAATAAGATTTTTTTTTCTTGAGGGAGATGAAGATTGAAGCCTGTTTGGTGCCAGCACACAGACACTGCCATGTAAACATCATAAATTAGAGTTCTTTCTTTGAGGAGCTGAAAGACGAGGGCTCAGGAGTGTTTGCACAGGTAATTATAGAAAAACAGGGATTTATTCAAACAAGGTCTTACAGGGAAATCCAAAAGTATATATCCAGTCATACCATTTGCCTGATAAATGCATCCATCTTCTTATGTGCCTCTTTTCCTGATGTGGGCTGAACAACTCTTGTGCCTGAGCACATCATCAGTAACCTTGAAAAGTCAATATTTGGAAAAAAATCCTTGCACCCAAACTTCAAGCTGGAAATCTCAGCAGGGACACCTGCTAGCTGATGACTGGGCATGTGTGACATGTTGTTATTTAAATAGGATTAAGCATCCAGAGCAAATGATGGAGGGGGAGAGGGGGGCATGTTTTAAAGTTCCCTTCAGCAGGAAAATTCCTGACTCCTTTCCCAGCCCTTTGATCATCCCAGTGCCTCGGCTGACTGCTGCAGATCAGCTCCTGCAGCCCAAAAACGCTTTAACAAGACAACTCAGGGGGGACAAGGGTACAGAGAGAAGTTTCCTGTCACTTGGCAAAGCAAGTGCAAATTGCCTTGGCAGGACCAGCTGCTGAGATAGCAATTTGTCTCTGTCAGGGGAAGAGCACATGGGTGGAAGTACTGCTAATACAGTGTGCCTTTGAAATAAATCACTTTATGCATACACAGATCATGTTGTGAGGCTTTTCTTTTAGGGTGATGCTTCTCCGAGGGCAGTGAAGTAATAGAAAGTTTGCACCCATGTGGAGTTTGGGGTTGTTTGCCCCATCAATCAGCAGACAGTGCAAAGCAGATGTGCTAATAAAGCCTTCACTTGCACAGGCAACTGCAGCGTTCTGTGTCTCACCAGGATAGGGAGAAACCCGTCCTGATGGATGGGAAAAAAAGCCCAAGCAGGTCTGGGGAAGCAGGAGGCTGAGGCTGTACCTTGGCCTGACAATGATGTGCTGCTTGACCTCCTGAGGGTCTGCCAGCCAAGACATTTTCCAGCTGAGCAGCTTTCCCGTGAAAAACAGCAATTCAAGGGAAGAACAGCACTCTGAGCACTTTGTAGCAGTGCGCCGAGTACATCAAGACATCTGACAGCACAAGGCAGAAACGGTTTTATCTGGGAATCTTTTATTCCTGCCATGAAGGCAAGGCTCAGGGCTTTCAGCTTGGGGTGGAGAAGAAGGAATTCCTGCTCCTGCATTCCTGCAGGTCCAGCAGCATCCCTGTCTATTGCCTTGTGGGTTGCAGTACCTCAGATGTGGGATCTGCTGTCCTTCTGGCATTTTAGAGCAAACCCTGGGCTCTCCTGCCCTCCTGCCAGCACAGTGCTGGTGCAAGGCTGGAGTCTGTGGTGCTGCCCTGGAAGCATCTCTCGTGTCCCTCTGCCTGTGAAGCCAGGAGTCTGAGGCACCAGGGCTCCAGCTTTGCAGGGACACTGGGATGTGACAACAACAAAAAGAGGTCTGGCAGACCTTCCCTACTCCTAGAACTGCACAGTGAGGACACCTCCAGGGAGAAACACCCGAGAGCTTTGGGAAAACACGGAAGTGTCAACAGATAAATCCTTTTAATTAAAGGTACTAAGGTAAATACTTGAACAGTGATAGTTAATAATTAATTCTTTAATTTTAGAATTTATAATTCTATTGGTCAGATGGCAAAATCTCAGATCAAATAATTGACAGATATTATTGATTATTGGCAGATTAGAGAAAGAACTGATACCACGGGCAGATTGCTGTTGTTACTACAGGAGTTTTTCCCTAAATAAATTTTGATTAGTGCTCTTAACATGTTCACAGCAGGGAGAGATTTTCTTATTCCACTTCATTCTGCTGTGCTGATATTCACAGCTTTTGTTTATCAGCAGCTGTATTATTACCAGCCCTAACATGCTCCAGTAGCCCCCGTGATCCGAGAGCACAGGAAAAATAAACCTTGGGAATGACAATACTGGCAGCTGAGTGGAACAAAGCCCACAAGCTGGGCTTTAAAATGGCAATCAATATTAACTTCCATCATGCTTTAGAAACAAGATGGATTTGACAAATTGCATCAAACCCTACCTCCAATCGACTTTTGTAAAGGAATGTTTCTCCTATATTACTTTTATGTTCCTAGAGGTTATTGAAGTTGCTTAATAACGTTTTCATGCCATCAGAGGATTTGTTATTACAACTGAATATTTCATTTTTTGTGCTCAGAGAAAGGAAACTAAATTCAGTGAAAAGAACGCAAAGATATTGAAAAGATATTCTAAAAGGCTGAGTAACCTGTAAGTAATCAGGAGACATGAACACATTGTTTGCTGCCATTACAGGATATCTTCTTACTGTCAGATGAAATTCACTTTATTACACAGGTAAAATTCTCCTTAATCAAGATGGAAACATGGAAAATTATGTGATTGATTCTTCACTAAATATCCATTATTAATTGTATAATTTTTAATTATTTTTTCATAGTAGCATTCACGATACAGCGTCAGCAGAGACCAGGCCAGAGCCCTCTTCCAAAAATCTGAAATAGATTTTCTCCTTTCTTCACCAATTATTGACTATTTTCCAATAGTGGGTGTTGTCCAGGGATTTAGGATGAGATCATTTTTAAGGTGCCTTCCAACCCAAACCATTCCATGATTCTATGACTCTGTGATTCACAAATATGTGAGCACTCCTATTCCCAGAAAAAGACTGGGAATGTTAAGTGAAACCATCTATGAGCAAACTCTACAGAGCACAAAGAAAACCTGCATATCAAAACTGGGGAGAAAAAAATGAAAATATGCATGATTTTTGTATGTACAAAGAAGTGTGTTCAGGAAAAGAAATGTGGAAAGACTGAGGAAGGGTCTGCTGCATTCCTCTTGGATATATGGACCTTGGTCTTTAAAACATCCAGCAACTGAGATGATATAATTTTTCAAGAAAATCAGTTCCAATATATATTTCAAGCTATCAGAAATTTTATAATAAGCCTAAATATGTTTATTAATTGCTGCCATCCAAGCCAAGTCACTTTTTTCCCCTGACATGGGGAAGAAACTGCTCAGAGCCACAGATGTGCTGGGAGTTTGGGCCATCATATTTCCCTTCTGTCTCTCCTCCTCTAAAGTTAACCCACACAATTACTTCCATCTTTTCTTCTGGGCCATGACTTCTAAAGCTTGACTCTTGTCCTCTGCCTCTGGACTCCCTCTGATTCAGTCTCATTTCCCTGAAGTTTGGTGCTCAGCCACTGCCACTAAATGCAGCAAACTTATTCCAGTTCTGAACCATTCCCCCATTTCAACATCCACAGCTCATGTTTGCCTCTTGCAATCCATTGGAACTCCCAGCTCCTTTCCTGAGGAACTGTTGCTAGTGAGTGACTGCTGGCAAAGGCTACACCTTTGCAGTGTCCTTACTGGATGTCCTCAGAGCCTAGCTGGACTGGAAATTTATTCCCATTAAAGCCTGAGCAAAATTTCACGAGGAAAATCAAGTGTGCCAACTGGAAGACGAACACTTCATTGATTGCATGTCTGCAATAATCATTTCAGTTATGCAGAAAATGATCTATGACATACCAAACAACACTGTCTATAAACAGACCAGCCACACAAACTTCATTAATGGACCTGCATAAAAATTGATATGGTTTGATAATATTGCTCTAATCCACCTCCTGAGCCTATTACACAGATTGGGTCGAACTTCTCATTGCCATGCATGGCCTGCAGTCCTCCACATCAATGGAAAAAAACCCCACCAGAGTCCCAACAAATTGAAATGGCCCATAAGTCATATTGAACCAATAGAACCAATTTCATGAGGCAGATGTCAAAGAAAAATCAGTGCTGGACTGCTCTGCCCTTCAAACTCAACGAGGCAATCTTGACTTTTTGCAAAGGTAGATGCCGAAACATCAGAATGCAGGGACCAAATAAAAGGTGTAAGAAAAGCTACAGCACAAAAATGGGATTTACAGCCAAGCCCAGGTAGCTAAGTGCAAACTGCCTTCAGGAAAAGAGTGAGTGCAGGGTATTCACATGATGCTGTGCACAAATCCCACACCACACTCCTGAGGTTTTCCTTCTAAGATCAGGTCTGGATCTGACCTTTACAAATGGGCAGGTTAAGGAGCAGGTCCTAGAATAATGGAATCACAAAACTGTTAAGGTGGAAAAAGCCTTCCAAGATCATTGAGCCCAGCCATTAACCCAGCACTGCCATATTCACCACTAAACCATGCTCTAAACCCCCACATCCACATATTTTTGGGGGATGGTGACTCCACCGCTGCCCTGGGCAGCCTTGTGCCAGTGTTTTACAATTATTTTTGTGGAGAAAGTTTTCCCAGTCTCCAACCTGAATCTCCCCTGGTACAAACCAAGGTTGTTTTGCCTTATCCTGGGAGCAGAGCCCAGCCCCTCCTGTCAGGAGCTGTGCAGAGCCACAAGGTCCCCCTGAGCCTCCTTTGCTCCAGGCTGAACCCCTGCCCAGCTCCCTCAGCCTCTCCTGGTGCTCCAGCCCCTTCCCCAGCCCCGTTCCCTGCCCTGGACATGCTCCAGCCCCTCGATGTCCTTTTGGAGCTGTAGGAGCAGGACGTGAGAAGCAGCAGAGGTGCTGCAGGTGCCCTGGGCACTGCAACGAGGGGGGTGGATGGGGTAAGAAACCAGGATGAACTTGTACAAATGGTCTGAAATTGGCCAGTTTGGGACTTTTACATATTTTGTGAACTTAGCCCTTGAAAGCTGAGCAGATCCTGTCCTTTGGCTCCTGGTGACAGCAGCAGCACCAGCAGCAGTGACCTGCTGCTTCAAGCTCAGCTCTCTCCTGGCTGGGAATGGCTTTGGCATCACACAGACAGGCTCCAAGTGTCCTTATTTACAGACCTCCACCTGTCCCCCTGCAATTCCTGGCTCCAGCTGCAGCACGTACTTCCAAGTATTTTGTCACCTGCCAGCCCAAAGCCATCCTACCCTAAAAATGCCATATTAATGAGCAATGGGGTGTAGCAGGTCAGAACGCGTGTGGAGCCAGGTGAGAACACCTCCTGTTCCTCTCCCTGCCTTCACCAGGCACAGCCACTCCTGCAAGGGCTCAGGAAAATACAGAGAGGGGAAGAACTGGCAGAGCCCCAAAATATGGAGATTTGACATCTTTTATTCCTTCAGGACAGAGACAGAAAGCTGCAGAAAGCAATATCAGGCAGGTGTCTTTTTTCAGAGCCTTTTCCATCTCTCTGTATTTTCCTGAGCCTTTCCCATCTCTCTTTTGAGTGCAAGGAAAAAGGCTACAAAAACTGAATAAATCATATACTGCTGTAATTATTATCATCCTTGCACTGAAAAAGGTAGAACAGGCTTTGCTCACCAGGGATGTCTTTTCTATTTACCTTTGCTTCCCTTTTCCTTTCCCTTTTAAATCCTCTCTTCATCTGCATCTCTCAGAACAGAACCTGGATTGCTTTTATCAGTATTATTTTTGTCCAAATTCTTACCTTTTTTCTTGTTGTTAATTATAATGTGATTTTTTTTTTCTGAATTAGAATGAAATAACACTGGTGGCAATAATTACAGGCAAAGATCCCTCTAGATATCTTAACAATGTTTCTCTTACATTCTGCAGTTGTTCTTTGTTTCACTCTTTCACTTTATCAGTCTCAAAATGTGATATAAAATCTTCAGACATCCATGGATGTTAAATTCTGAGCTCATCTAATCTCCTCCATTCCTGTACCCAATCCCTCCAGAAACACTATCCACAGTGCTCTTAGAAGAATCCCAATATCTGGTTTCCCAAATCCTCCCTGACTCTCATCCTGCTCCAGATTTCCCCCTGAGCAAATGTTGCAGGGCCCCTGCTGCTGCCCCTTCCCATTTCTCTCCGTAGGGATTCCCCCTGCATCCATGATGGGATGTCTGTGTGATGTCCCATCCCATTTGAGCCTCCTATCTCCGCTGAGAGCCAAAGCGAAGTTCAGCACCGCTGTCAGAGCATAGAGAGGACTGGATTTGACAGCAGGTGCTCTGCCACACCAAGAACACCAATTTTTAACCCAACAGCACCCACCTCCTCTCTTTGTGCTGCAGACACAAACTCTGGCTACCTCAGGTAAAAGCTTGCTCTGGAGTTTTCCCCTTCTGCCCTGGGATTTCTCACCTTTCTGTTTTGCTCTCCCACCACACAGGTGAGACCCCTGATTTATGTGACATGCTTCAGCAGCTGGGTTTGCTGCTGTTCTCACATTTCTGGACATTTGCTTGAAGGCTAACAAAAGTGGGAAGTAGCAAGTAGTTTCACAGCCTGGGGCACACTGTTGTCCTGGCGTGGCCCTGAAGTTTTTTAGAATGAGTTTCAGAACTTGTTTAGGCACTTGGAGACACTGGCTTAGCCAGCTGAAGCTCAGGTCAAGACAGGATTAGGTTCTCAGGTTGTAAAGTTCCTCAGCCTCAGCCCAAAGCAGTTACCTGGTGAAACAGAGAGCAATGAGACCATTTAATTAACCTGAAATCTCCCACTGGCACGAAATTAAAGTTCTTTTGCCAGAATAATTAGTCATTTTCAAGCTCTGTTTGGCAGGAGAGTAGCAGATCCTGGATCAAAGGTGCCCTTTCCAGGAAATGACAGCCCCTGCACTGGGCAGGAGAGGGGAGGCACTCTGGAATTCACCCGACCAAGCAGAGCAATTTGGAACCTGTCATGCTCCAAAGTCTGCTACCCTCCCTGTCACTGCACAGAATGTGCTGCAGGAGGACCCAAACCTGACCCACACTTGGTTTGAGATGTGTCTTAGCAGCTACACCCTGACCCAGGCAGTGGCAGGGAGCAGAGGAAGCTGATCCCTCACCTTTTTCCTTCTCTAGTCATGCCCCAAAATTGGAAAAGCAATTATGCAGTACATATATATTTTATCCTGGAGTCACAGGGTACTTTGGGCTGGAAGGGACCTTAAAGCTCATATTATTCCACCCCTTGCCAAGGGCAGGGACAACTTCCACTCTCCCAGGTTGCTCCAAGCTCCATCCAACCTGGCCACATATTGCACTTGGACAGTTTTCATTTTTCTTCATTAAGAAACATACAATTAAACAATTAACATATCAGATAATTGCACACTTTATGCATTTGAATAGCCCTTTTTCCACCACATTGCTTGGAAAAGAAAAGGAAAAATTTCTTCACTGAAAGGCTGGTTAAATATTGGCATAGGGAAGTGTCACCTTCCTGCCCAGGGAAGGGTCAAATCCTGGAGGGATTTGACAACTGTGTAGATGAAGTATTTGGGGTGAGTGGTGAGTGGTGGCCTGGGCAGTGCTGGGGAACAGTTGGAACTGATGATCTCAGAGGGATTTTCCAAACTAAATGAGTCTGTGATTCCATGTTCCATCAAGCTTCTCCACAGGACTGAGAGCAGCACTCAAAGCAGAGCCGAGGTGTCCCAGGGAGTTTCTGCTGGGCATAGCAAAGGTGACATCACAGGATGGGTTATCCCCACTGCTGACCACCTCCCAGCACACAGAACAGCATTAATTCCACTTAAAAAGTTATGTTTGGAGACTATCAAAGAGTAAAGCTTGACAAACGCAAGGCGCTTTTTATTTTCACAGGAAAATGTAACCTTCCCTTTTATCTCCCATGAAAATGAAAACCCATTCAAAGTGCTGGCATCCTCTGCAGGAGGAAAAGTCCTTTCTGGGGGTAAATTTCTAAATTTAGGGAGCAAAAAGACTTCTGTGGACTCGAGCCAGAACAATCAGGAGCCCTCTGTGACAATGCCTTGCAATGTGCACTGGTTCCACAGTTTGTTGTGCAAATTCCTTCAACAGAGGAAAAGGGAATAATGGACATAAAGCTTTTCTCTGATTATTGTGTGTCAGCAGCCATGACAAGGAAAACTCCAGCACAGCTTAAAAGGGAGCACATGCGGATAAAAAAATAAGTTCACAGATTTATATCTGTGCGTTTCTGCAATGTAGCACAGCTGAGATGAGGGAGAGATGGAAAGAGCAAAAAAAAGGCAAATCTGGAAATCATTGTGATGAACTTGCCCAGAGTATCTTGAAGTAATAGATGAGATAAATGAGCCTTTTTGAAACCTGTAGTTTCTTTAAGCATCTTGTCAAGACAAGTAGAGATGAGGCTGGGCTGCCAAAAGAAAATGTTTGCCCTGTATCTTTTATCTTTACAAGGACCAGGGGCTCCCAGTTAAGCAGAACTAAAGATAATTGAATTAAAAACCTATAGAAATGTCAGATCTGTAATTTGAAAAGGGAAAAAATGGGCTGTTCTAAAGAAGATTAACGCAGATTTTTTTTTTTTTTTTTTTTTTTTGTCATATGGAGAATTTTAAGTGGAAAGCAGCCCGTGTTCCTGCTTGTGACAGCTCACTGCTAGGATGGCATTTTCACATTTTTACAGACTGGATGTGGCTGCCACAGCCCCTGACTCCAGGACATTGTCACTGTCAGGTTGGATCAGATCTCCACAAGTGGATATCACTGGGATATCCACCTGTCTGCTCAGCTGCAACACCCAGGTGGCACAGAGAGCTGCCTGATAAGGGATTTTATCTTTGAGGTTTAGTCTAAAATAAATTTACAACTGGTTTGAGTTTTCTTCCTGAATTTCTTAATTAAAAACATGAAAAGAAGTTTCTAGCTCAGTGCTCAGCCCAGTTTTCTAAAGGGTGACTGAGGCTGGATGGATCTCAGGAGCTTTGTGGCACAGGATGCTGCTGCTTGGGCTCTGTGGTCCCTCCAGAGCTCCCCTGGCCAAGCAGGCCCAGCTCAGGGCAGGGCTTTGCACCCATGAGAAATTTGCTGATGTGGTTTTAATGGCTCACAAGGGTTCCCTTTTGCAGGATAAATAGCTAAACCCCAAATTCCCCCAGGCACAGCCTCCAACTCCTCCTGGCCTGGTGTGTCTTGGCTAAAGATGTTCACACTCCACCCCAGTGCAGCCAGCTGGGTGACAACACCCTCAGGACATGCTCTAGGCCACATTGCCCCAAAAGAGAGCCTTAGCTCGGCCCCATGTCTGTCATAAGCAGGGAAATAAGTCCTTTGGCACTTCTGGGGTGCTCTCAAGCCCGTCCATCCCTGTCCTGCAGAGCTTTCCTGCTCCAGAGCTGCACTTGGGGTGTTGTGAGAGCAGCAGAGCAGTGACAGCCAACACAATTCCCCAGGTGGCTCAGCCACCTCCACCTCACAGGCACAGCTGCAGTCTGGAGCAGAGGAGGGACCTGGAGCAGTTTTCCCAGGGCTCCATTAGTGCTGTAATTATTCAATTATCCACTCAGCTCAGTCCCATCATAAGCACCAGTGCAGTGTTTCAGCTGTGAGGCAGAAATCTTCCCTTCCAAACCACCACTGGAAATGACTGATGCTGATTTGTGTTTTATACTGGCACTTCTTTCAGGAAAAAAAAAAAAAAAAAAAAAAAGCTTGGGTTTTAATCCAATGAAAGTTTTCTCAAAGAATATATTTTACCTCTAGCACAGCTATCAAAAAAATCTATTTAGTTTCAGGTAGAATAAAAGAGGTTTTATTTATTTAGATCAGAAATTACATCCCTGGGCATTTTTATACATTAATTTTGTCTTCAAATTTCCTCCTTCCTACTGCCTGCCCACCATTAGAGTGATTCCACATCACCAATTATAATCTTGCCAATTCTTGCAACTCTCTGTCCTATAAACTCAACAGCCTAAGGGATGATGCACTTTGCAGAAGAAAACATCTGTCTTCAGTTTCTGCTCCCTCTGCCCTTTCTCTGTTCCCTTTCAATGTCATTGCAATTACAGAATATCCAAGGCCAGGCTGGATGGGCTTGGAGCAAGATGGGGCAGTGGAAAGTGTCCCTGCCATGGCAGGGGGTGGCACTGGATGGGTTTTGAGGTCCTTTCCAACCCAAACCATCCTGGGATTCTTTTCCAGCAAGGCACCAACAAGCCTCCTTTTAACTCAAGTATAATTAAGCACTTCATTTTTTATCTAACTTTTTAATAGGTGACAGTCTTTGTGCTGAAGGGAAGATCCAGCCAGCCCAAAAATACCATGTTGCTATTTTTTTTAGTGGGAAAAGATGAATATGATGTCTTTGGAGCACTCTATATACAGCCATAGGAGTTATATTTATTCATGCTGCCGCCCCAACATGGGGACATGAAATTAGTACAAGAGATAAAAAAGGATGCTTTTATGCATATGTTATAAAATTTATGTATGCACCTTTGCTCACATTGTTCCAAAGGGAGAATTTTTCACAGTAGGCATCAGTTGCTTAATTAGCACAGAATAATTAAAACTCACTGCAGGGAAAATTCCATAACCCCACAGCAATTATATGGGGAGAGTTCATGGTTACTGCATTGACAATGCAAAAATAACTTCTAGGTAGGTTACCAAAAAATACCAGATACTCAAAAGTGCCTTGGAACAGAAAGACTCCTCAAGCTACTGAGAAAATTAGACCAGAAAAAACCCAAGTATCTAATAGCCATCAGTAATGTCCAATCAAGCACTGTATTAACTGCCTTCACTTCATTTTTCAGACTCAGTTCTTCTATTGATTTATGTAGATCCCTGAACCTTGAGAAATACATTTGGTATAATTAGACAGCAATAGCAACTCCAGACTTCATTAATAATCATGAAAGAGTTCATTTGCTACCAATAGGAACTCATTTACAGTGCACTGTTTTTTTAGTGCTCATAAACAAACATCTATCAATGTTCAGCACATCTTAAGCTTTTAAAAAAATTATTTCATGACCTTGCCTGGTCTAGAAAAAGTCAAGATTCTCCACAGGAAAATGTTTTAACCATCACAATTGTTGACAGAATGTGTCTGTCACAACCAATAACAAATCTTAATTACACTGGGTTTGGTGAAATATAAAAATGAAGGCCATTCATGGATTTCATTTTGCACTTCCCATTTTATTTTGGTACCAATATTCTGCTACAAGACCTATTTTTCATTTTCTTTCACTCTTAGCATTTCCCTTTCCCTTGTGCTGCACCAAACCTTATTTTCCCAGGGTTGTCCTGGGGGTAAGGGGTCAATGGGATCCTGGGGACAGTATTCCCAGCAGGTCAGGGGTGACCCTGTCCCTGTGCCCAGCCCTGGGGCACCTCTGGATGCTGTGCCCAGCCCTGGGGCACCTCTGGGTGCTGTGCCCAGCCTGGGGCACCTCTGGGTGCTGTGCCCAGCCTGGGGCATCTCTGGGTGCTGTGCCCAGCCCTGGGGCACCTCTGGGTGCTGTGCCCAGCTCTGGGGGCACCTCTGGGTGCTGAGCCCAGCTCTGGCTCCTCAGCACAGCAGGGCCAGGAGCTCCTGGAGCTGAGCAAGGGCCTGGAGCAGCTCCGTGCCCAGGAAAGGCTGAGGGAGCTGGGGCTGCTCAGCCTGGAGAGAGCCCCAGGGAGAGGAGCCTCAGCCCTGCCTGTCCTGGGTGTCCCTGGGTGTCCCTGTGTGTCCCTGTGTGTTCCTGTGTACGGAACAGCAGAGCAGAGCCCAGGTTAATTTTGTGGGCTGGACACAAAAAGTCCAAAACCTTACTTCTTATCTTACTTTATCTTTAGAAAAATATTAATAACCTCCCGATATGTTTGGACTTGATGTTCTCCGTGGGTCACAGAGTTTTCACAGACATTTTTTCCAGGGAAGAGGTTGCTGCATGTGATTGAAGTGATTTTGGGAAAGCCTTCAGGAAAATGATGGGAAGCTGTTGGATCTCCTGCACTGGCTGTGCCTGCTGAGTCCTCAGATAAGGGATGGCAGTGGCACAGAACATTCGGCTGCCAGGGGTTTTTGACAACAAATTAATGTTTGATGGAGATCAGGAAACCTGTTCCACTTTTGAATTGGTTCTAGGAGCATGGAAAGGAGGGGAAAACCAAAAGAGAAGGAAGAGGAGGAGTTAAACAGGAATGCTGTCAGGTGCTGAAGCCACATGGAAGGAGTTTGTGTTTATTCTGCCCAACTGTGCCAGCACAAGGTGGGAAAAGAGGGCATGGGGAGGTTTATGTAACACAATTACTACAGCATTCAATTCATTTCTTCCCCATGTGGGTCTCAAAAAAAGCCCCAACTTCTGAGGTCAAGCTCAACCATGAACTGCTGCTTTGTCCAGCTTTTGAGAAGACGTCCTTCTGCATCCCAAAAACTGCCATAAAGGTCTCACTCCATCCTTCTGTCCTAAATATGAACTTAAATTAAACCTTAGTCACATCCTCTTGAATCAGCCCCTTTCCTGTGAATCCTTTAGGTTACCTGCATTTTCATGAATGGGTCCAGAATGAAAATCAGCAAGAAAAATGCTCCAAAAACACATTAAAAGTCTTATTTATGTCATTTATTAATGGCCATGACATTGAACTCCTTCATACTGAAGTGAATTAACAACTAAGCAGGGGAAAATGCAGTGAAGATTCTGCCTGCTGCAAAAATAACACTAAGAACTTGCTTTATTAACTTCTTCAAAGCTTTCAGGGAATTGAAAGGGAAAACAAATCCCCTTTTCAGGTCATTTAAGCCAGTTTATAGTGGACAAAATTACATCAAGCCACCATAAACAGATTTGTACAGGTGTAAGTGAAGTAGAACCTGAATTACTGTGACATTTTCAAATTCAATTAAATGTCTGAAAAATGCCTTTAATGTGAACCTCTGTGCTTGGGCCCATTACACAGTGGACTGTATTTGCTGTGGTAGGAGATTGCTGTGATACATAATCCATAGCCAGCAGGGTGGATCAGAGGCAGAGCCCCTTTTTCCACAGGTCTGCTTTCATGAGCTGCCATGGAATTACTCCTGTTTACACCACAGTTCTGGACACCAGGCAACACTTTAATTCTGAATATTTGAGAACTAAGGATACTGAAGATGACTTTCACTGTACCTTTTATTAGGCACTGGAGTTGTGACTTGGGAGACATAGCAGGGACAGTGACAGATTTGCAGACACACTAAAAAACAGCAGCAAGAGCAGAGTTCAGTCAAGGCAAATGCCAAGGTGATATACTGGGAAGATAAAGAGAACTTCTGATAGGGCAGGAAAGTTAAACCAGTGGAATAAATCTCCTACTCTGGGGTAATGTCCCGAAGCAGAAGTTTACCTGATGAGTGACTATGATCTCCATCCCTGAATATAGCATCAGCTTCATGCCCCAGCACACACCTCTCTGGGTGTTATTCAACATCACACTCATCACTTCTAAGTGGGCAGAGCCATGTTCATTCTGTCAGCTTCACTTACTCAGGATGTGCCATTCCTGAGCCTATTCACGAGTGCTTTTTTCCAGCCAGTCTAGGAGTGTGTAGGGAGCCATGGCTAGTGACTGGCAAAATTTAATTTGCTGTTCTTTCTCCTACTGCAGCCACTAAAGACAAGTGATCCAAATAAAGGGATACTTAAGCTATGGCCACCCCTGGATCCCTGGCAGTGTCCAAGGCCAGGCTGGATGGGGCTTGGAGCACCTGGGCTAGTGGAAGGTGTCCCTGCCCACAGCAGGGTGTGGCACTGGATGGGCTTTCAGGTCCCTTCCAACCCAAACCATTCAGGGGTTCCATGAGTCTACAAATTCCTAAGGAATGGACAATTCCAGTCATGCTCCAGTAGGTCACCCATCAGATCAAATCCACTGAGCTCACACAAGGGTGGTGATTCATATGGATTCTGTAAAACACACTGGGAAGCTTTTCAGAAATGAACCTCTAAAGAGCACACAAATTCTCATTCTGGCAATGGAATCAGCCTAACTGGCTTTTCTGTCCTCAAAAGTCAAATAATTCTTGGCTCTGATATAAGTATGAGGTAGTTACTATAAACAAGGGTGCCCTTTTCTCATCTTTATCAAATAAATCTCTCTGAAAGGATGAATTTCAAGACCTGGACCTCAGCACTCTGCTGGAAGAGAATCACACAGGACCCCAGAGTGGGTCAGGCTGGCAGGGCCACAGAAGCTCCTGTGGTGCCCCCTCCCTGCTCCAGCAGGGCCATCCAGAGCTCAGGGCACAGCAGAGTGTCCAGAGGCTCTGGAACATCCCAGGAGGAGACCCCAGAGCCTCTCTGGGCTCTGCCAGGGCTGGCCCTGCCCAGGGCAGGAGTTCTGCCTCCTGGGCAGGGAATTGCTGGGCTCAGCCCTGCCCGGGGCTCTGGGACAGAGCCTGGGGCTGGAGCAGAGCTGGGGCTGCTCTGAGTCCTGCACTGGGACACACTGGGACACACTGGGACACACTGGGACACACTGGGACTGACTGGGATACACTGGGACAGACTGGGACACACTGGGATGGACTGGGACTGATTGGGACACACTGGGACACACTGGGGCAGACTGGGACAGACTGGGACAGACTGGGACTGACTGGGACTGACTGGGACACACTGGGACACACTGGGACTGACTGGGACAGACTGGGACACACTGGGACACACTGGGACACACTGGGACTGACTGGGACTGACTAGGACACACTGGAACACACTGGGACAGACTGGGACAGACTGGGACAGACTGGGACAGACTGGGACACCCAGGGACACCCAGGACAGGCAGGGCTGAGGCTCCTCTCCTTGGGGCTCCTCTCCAGGCTGAGTAGCCCCAGCTCCCTCAGCCTTTCCTGGGCATGGAGCTACTCCAGGCCCTTCAGGATCATTGTCACCATCAAGAAGCTCATGAGAATCCCAAATCACACCAACACATTCCAGGCCTTTCCCATTCCACACCTGCTGGCCTTGGCTCACCACCCACCTCAGCAACACCCTGGAGCCCCATTTGCATGGCCCAGAACTGGCCTGCTCAAACACAGCTTGATTTGCCTAAGATAGGGCTTAAAAAACAGTTACAAAAGTGGCTCCCAACCTATTCTCCATATTTTCTGGCCATTCTGTTTTTTCCACCAAATTCATGCAAAGAAAAAGGTGTGAGCTTTGAGGTATGTATCAGTGATGCCAGGAGGTGACCTGGGCTTCCCTCTTCCCTAAAGCTCACCATGACTTTAAGCTTGAGGGTGCCCATGAGGGCCCTACCAGACTACAAGAGTGAACAATTTTAATAATTTAATGACTCTCCATGAGAAGGGAGCCACATCAGGCTGAATCATCCCAAAAGAGGGATCTTGAAGCCCAGCATCAGGTGGTGAGTGGGAGATACAGTCCCCAGATCCCATCCCAGGGGGATCTCCCACCCCAACACAACTTAGAGGAGTTTGCCAAGCTCCTGCTCTCAGGTCTTTGTGTGTCTGTCATTCCAATGATGCCAGCAGCTCAATTAACTCCAGCAGATATTATCCATATGCTTAAGCTCTTTATGGGATTGCAATCCAAGCTATTAGCAGCAATATCGTTTACTGACTGAAATAGATTTTTACTTTGTAAATATTGTCAGATGGAAAGGCTCAGCTTGGTTGTGAGCAGGGGAAGCCTGGGCAGGGAGCACAGGATAAATACTCCATGGTTTGTCTTTTATATTGCATTATTCAAAGGAAAAAATCTCATTTAAAAGACAACAACAACCCCCTGGCTCTCCCATACTGAAGCCGTTGGAAGATTAATTCAGTTTCTATTAAAAAAATAAGGAATGTGTGGTGTAGGTAAACTCTCCTTACCACTCTACCCAGCCAAATTGGACAATGAGAAAAATAATTATCTCTTAAAATGTTGTAAATTTTAAACTGTGAGCTAAACTGGTTTATTTTTAGTTTTGTGCAACAAATGGGAGCTCTAAAAAAATTCGAGAAATAAACAGGGCAAGGGAGGAGTTTAGTGTCTAATTTTTTTTTTTAAATGTTTATTTCATTCCAAAAGAGCAAACTGTGGTTCATCTAAAAATATATCTAAATTGAAAAATATGGTTAAAGGGATAAATAACTGCAGGGGAAAAATAATTCAAAATATTTTTAAATGCCCCTAAATGTAACATTATCTACTTGTACTTATTTCACTGGGAACAACAAAAAAAATCACTTTTTTGTTGCACTGAATTTCAATGTTGTAGAGGAATCACAAACTTTGGCTCCAGGGCTAATCCTGTGTGCCTCATATGCTTGAGAGAAGTAAAGGTCCCAAGCTCCCTATTAGCATAAAATAAATCCATTTAAAAACCAGTCAGGCCAGAAAGAGCAGGTGCAATCCACCAGCAAGACTTTTTGTAGAAGAAAAGTTTCCTGCTTTTCCTCTAGAGGATACTTTTCAGGAATTTTCTCCAACACAAAATCTAAAAGCCCTGACAGCAACAGGGAAAATGGCATTACTTTTGCTACGTGACTGCTCTGCTACTAGGAATACACACATGTATGCCTGATTTGCAGTCTGAATTTATTTGGTTTAGATGGGAGGAATTCAATGTATTCAGGGTTTTGCTGCCTCTTTAATTTCCCGTTTGCCAGGAAACATCAGCAAACAGAGCCATAAACCCCAAGTGGGACATTTACCACCATATCTGACCTCTCAGAACAACACTCGCACCTCAGCTGAATGCAGGCAGGGAGGGAACATCCTTTAAACATCCCCGTTACCCAGCAAAGGTTGTTGGAAATGTCCCCATCAAACATATGTTCAAGGCTATTAATTGTATGGCAGGAGCTGAAATCTCAGTAACGTGTCCCCATCACGCACAAACCCCAAATGTTGTGTCAACAAAACCAGTTTCACCCAGTGCTGGGTGGTGTAACTACCCAAAATGCCTTTCCAGATGCTGTCACTGAGGCAGGAGGGTTCAGCAGCTCACGGGCAGGTTGTTTTGGAGACCAGGAAAGGGATTTTGTAGAGCAAAGAGGTTGGAGAAGAAAGGCACAGGACTTTACAAAGCTTGTGAAGACACCTGTGGCATGAGGGTGCACAGTCAGTGCACTCACACTTCACTGAAATCCGAGAAATTTGAGTTTGAAATGAAATGCAATTATTTTTCCTGAATAAGGACCTGCAATCAGACTCTATAGGGGTAACAACCGATGTCCAGTTTGAACACTTTTAAAATTACTAAGTTATGGAGGATGCAGAGTTTTTTAGTCACCTGAACTGGACTTTCCTCCATGTCAATGATACTCCATCTGGAGACAGATTTGTGAGCCATCAGTTTAAGTTTAATGGTGTAAAATGAGAGGAACTGCTGGGTTTAAGGGGATTTGGACAATAAAATGGAAACTATCAAACTTGAAGGGTTAAAAGTAACACCAGAAAGAACAGCTGGGGATCTCAGAGCTGGGGCACCAGCACAGGAAAGGCATGGATCTGTTGGAGCAAGTCCAGAGGAGGCACCAAGATGATCAGAGGAATGGAACAGCACTGCTGTGATGAAAGGCTTGGAGTTTTGAAATTGTTCAGCCTGAAGCAGTGTAGGGGTGACCTAATTGTGTTCCAGTGACTTAAGGGAACCTACAGAAAATATGCAGAGAGACAGTTTACAAGGGATGGAGTGAGAGGACAAGAGAGGGACACTGAAAGAGGGGAGAGATTGAAATTAGATATAAGGAAGAAGTTTCTTGCTGTCAACGCGGGGAGGCCTTAGCACAGGGTGGCCACAGCAGCTGTCGCTGCCCTGGATCCCTGGAAGTGTCCAAGGCTACCTTGGATTAACTTGGAGCAGCCAGTCAACAGAAAGAACGAAGACACAAATTTCACTGTGTGAAGAAAGATCCAGGCATGGAGCATGTGTTGGATTCACAGGAGAGTTCCTTTGCCCAGTGATGGTTCTGCACCACCATCAATGTGCATCCCTTCTGATGTCAAACCTTGACCAAGATTGGATTTGTTTTAAAAAATATGGAGTGATATTATTACATGAGTCATCCTCTGAAAACCAGGAGTGCAAGGAAAGGGAAAGAGAGATGATAATTAGTCAAATGTTTGCATTGTTTCCTTTAATATCTGGGTTCACATGCTGGATCCCATCAATTAACTTACATAGCACTTCAATTGTCATTTATTTATTTTAGAAAACCAAATCGTGTTTATTCTGCCTCTTTCTTGAACTTCATGGAAAATTATTCTAAAGTGCAAAAGTGGCACAAAAATAATTGCAGGGACTTTCTGTGAGTATGTGCTTTTTAATTGCAGATTTTTCCTTCCCAAATCAGAGCAAAAAAAGAGCAACTGATGACTACAGCTGGATGAATACTGCAATCATTACCCTTGTTATAATGATACATTTCAATAACAACCACAATTCTTGATCCCCATGGATGGCTTTATAATGACCATGGATTATGCTGAGAAATTGCTATTCCTAATTTTATTGTTAATGGAGTGTGAAAGTCTTGCTCTGTGGTGGAGGCTAATTGTCACTTTAGATGTAATTTCCATCACTCAAAGAACATGTATGCTTCATGTATTAATTACAGGATACCATGATGGCTTACGTTGACAAGAGATGGTGGATTTCGGACTTCCAGCCAAATGAAGCAGTTCCCTCTCTAGAAAACTTTCATTTTCATTTACCAACAGCACATTTTATCATAGGTAGAATATGGCCATGTTCATGGCCTTCAGAACATTTGGTATCTGCATAATTAAACTAATCAATTGCAGAGCAGTAGTCAAAAGTCAAATCTTAATGAACTGGAAAAATGATACTTCAATTTGCTGTCTCCAATCCACAAATTAGCATAATAAACACAATGTACTTTTAATCTGTGAAAAAAAATGAGTTTTTTCCTTATTCTTAGATGGTTATTGTGTATTAAAGACATTATTTTCAGTGGCTTCATAAACTATCAGCTAGTTTTGAGTAATTTAATAAAAATAATGCAAATATGTTATGCAAAACCCACAATATCTTGTTATTTTTGCTGAAATTACAATTTATTCCCATTTTTTTGTTGTTGCAATAAATTTTCCATTATTTTTAATCCATATACAGGGCATATTTCCCAGTGGGTGGGTATTCATTGGGAGAGAATGAGTATTCCTAAGGAATCCAGGGAGTTGACTGGTGGAGGTCAGAAGTGACTTTTAATCCCTTTTTTCCTCGCCCTTGGTGCATGGAGAGGGATTTGATTGTGATGAGCACAATGATAAAGGTAACAGAAATCGATCTTGTTCTCCATGCTGCAGCCATGTCCATCACTAGTCAGGATCCAAGTCCATCCCGCCTGGCTCTGCTGGAATTCAGGTCACAGCCTCCAAGGGCTGCCTGTGGCAAATGATGGGAATTGATTTCTTTCCCCCTCATTTTACTTATCAGAAAATGCAACAGATCCATTAAACATTGTTTGCTAAGATAGAACTTCAGATTCTCCCTCTCTCTGCTCCACCCCACCTTGAGCTCTGTGTCCGGTTCTGGTGACCCAGACTCAAGGACATGGAAATGTTGGAGCAAGTCCAGGGGAGGCCATGGAGTTGCTGAGGGGGCTGCAGCATCTCCCTTATGGAACTGAGGTGGGAGAGCTGGGAACATTCAGCCTGAAGAAGAGAAGGTTGTGTGGAGACCTCACAGCACCTTCCAGGGTCGGCAGGGGATCCAGGAAAACCAGGGAGGGACAATTCATCAGGAGTGACAGGACACAGAATGGTTTCCCACTGCCAGAGGCAGGGTTAGATGGGATATTGGGCAGGAATTGTTCCCTGTGAGGGTGGGCAGGCCCTGGCACAGGGTGCTCAGAGAAGCCGTGGCTGCCCCTGGATCTCTGGAGGTGTCCAAGGCCAGGCTGGACAGGGCTTGGAGCACCCTGGGCTGGTGGAAGGTGTCCCTGCCTGGGATGGCTCTGGATAAGCTGTGAGGTCCCTTCCAAACCAAACCATCCCCTGGTCCCATGATTCCATAACAAAGGCCAGGGATAGAATGAGAATCAGAGTCCTGCTGTCTTGCCTAAAATTGTGCAAATACAGAAAGCAAAATTTGGCCCAGGGAAATAGTGCTACCCCAAATCAAGTGTAAAAAAAATAAGTAAAATAAAATATAACAAAAAAATAACTCAGTCACCAGAAAGTAAAAACATAAGGGAAGGGGGATGCTGAAGGATCCTAAGCCAGTTTGCTGGGACAGACCCATAAAGGATCATCCTCCTGTCTGCGAACATGTGGAAGTGTGAATATTCCATCAGATCTCCACAACAAACCTAATCTGTATTGCACCAGTGCCCTACCTCATTTTAGCAGTGCAAAATAGCCAAAGCTTTAGAGAATAGCTCAGCCATCTGCGCCTGCAGGTGTTTACAATACAGAATAAATTAAGAAGTGACAAGGCATTGAGAAGGTTACAGTTGAATAATTACCAAGGAAAACTCAAAATCTTATGCACCATTTCAGCTCCTGAAGATGGAGTAGCTTCCTCTGTCCTTTTAAAATCATTTTCCACTCTTGCTTAGTTTGCCCTTCTGTCTGAAGGACACCACCCTTCTTCAAATAGAGAACTTGCAGAAGTTATGTCAATACTTGTGGCAACAAGGCTTTTTATTCCTTTTTTATTTAATTGATGAGAGAAATTCAGCTCCCAGTGTGGAGCACAAAGTCATGTTCCATCCATGTTCTGTGACAGAATCTTCTGCCTCTGTTTTTCTTTCTGAAAACGTCTAGAAAATTTCAGTTTAGACATTGTGAAAAAAAATACATAGAAATATGTGGGATCTGGGACATTCCAAAGGTTTTCTTCCTGTCCCATGGAAGGCAATGACATTCTTTACTCAGAGGGAGGTGAGGCCCTGGCACAGGTTGGCCTGAGAAGCTGTGGCTGCCCCTGGATCCCTGGAAGTGTTGGAAAAGAAAAGGGAAAGGGAAAAGAAAGGGAAAGGGAAAGGGAAAGGGAAAGGGAAAGGGAAAGGGAAAGGGAAAGGGAAAGGGAAAGGGAAAGGGAAAGGGAAAGGGAAAGGGAAAGAAGAAGGAGAAGGAAAAGGAAGAGGGAGTGGGAAAAGGGAGGAGGAAAAGGGAAGAAGGAAAATATAGAGTAAGAGGAGAAGGGGAAGGAAGAGGGGAAAAGGGAAGGGCAAGAGAAGGAAGGAAGAAGGAAGAAGGAAGAAGGAAGAAGGAAGAAGGAAGAAGGAAGAAGGAAGAAGGAAGAAGGAAGAAGGAAGAAGGAAGAAGGAAGAAAAAATGAAGGGAAGGAGAAAAGGGGAAGGAAAGGAAAGTTCAAGCCTTTTAACAAGGAGATAACTATCAGAAATTTTGCATAACCTATGTGGTATTGAGGTGTGTGTCTGGCCACGGCAGTGGATTTCAGGATCTCTGGAAGCAAGCCATACATAAAACTAAATAAATGAGTAATTGAACATTCTGGGCTCTTCCTCATGTGGCTTCAGCTTCCTCTGATATTCGCAGAAGTCTTGGAACACACATAGCCACAAAGAGCTCCTGTTCAAATCCATCTTTCAGGAGCTTCAGCACAAATACCAGCTTCCCAAAGTAATTCCCTGTCTGTAATAGCCTGGAGAGAGGCAGAGCCCTGGGAAGAGAACTGCAGGGGAGCTGGCAGCCGTCGCTATTGATGCCTGGGCTGAGGACTCACAAAATCCATTTCCAGAGGGTAGAAGAGGAGCTTCATCTCCCACCAGGTGTAGTTTGGCCCAGGGCAGTGAGCTTATCCCTCCATGGCATCCACCATCCTGGGAAATGAGACTTCTCAGGGCTAAGAACCCAGATTTATATCTGAGATGTAAATAAAACCCTTGGAGGTTTTAATTTTACAAACCTGCAGTGTTGCAATGAAGAGAAGGCCAGTATCTGTTACCTGCAGGAAGGGAGGGGTCTGTAGGGTCACACATGCTGTGCAAGGATGCACAATCAGCCCCTGGGCTTGAGGCATGGACTTGGAGCTGCAGGGCTTTTCCAGCTCTTTATTCCTTTATCCCAGACTCATTTAGCCCATGTTTTGGTCAGACATAAAAAAAGAGGGAGATTTCTCTAGCATGTATAAAACAAAGCACTTGGTAGTATCCTGGCTAGACACCAGTGGTGGCTGAAGCAGAAGATTTAGCTGGGTCAGTAACACAGCAGTACAAACTGGGTTACCTCCCACTTCAGCTGCCAAACCAGGAAAGGAAAATACTCAGAATTTAATATATAACAGTACAAAAAATGACAGCAGACCTGGACATGTGTTATCTCTGTAAAGCAGATGTTTTTACTATGTCACATACTGGCTGGTGTGCAGAGGAACTAATAAAGTGATTTACAGCTGTAATTACACTTATTTTATTATATGGGATGAACTACACTGAAGTGCACATCCAGCAAACCCCACCGAATATTCCAAATAAAGGAATTCAATCTTAACCTTGAGCAAGACTTATGGGTGGGGGTTGATACACAGAAGGTTACTTTTTATTGATCTAGCATGTTCCTCCCCAAAAGGGGAGCAGCCAGATGCAGCAGAGGATGCTGAATCTAGTAGCCCACAAACGGCTTTTTGTCCATAGGCTCATCCAGAGCTGACAGTGTGTTCCCACCTGGCACCCAAAATTATAAGTTTTTTCCTCTCAATTAGAAGCATGGAATTATTTGATTTGTTTTTTTTCCAGCTTTTGGAGTGCAACTACGACAGAGTGGAATTTAAAAGACCCCATGTATCCACCAGCAGATTTCAGCAGCTGTTTTGGGGTTTGGTGTTGTACCACAGGGTTTAGTCAGTCTTAGAGAATTGGGATTGTTCAGCCTGGAGAGGAGAAGCTTCAGGGTGATTTAATTTTTGCCTTTCCAGAAGGAGGCAACAGGAAAGACGGAGCAGCAGGGCAATGGGGAATGGCTTCCCACTGCCACAGGGCAGGATCAGATGGATATTGGGGAGGAATTGTTCCCTGTGAGGGTGGGCAGGCCCTGGCACAGGTGCCCAGAGAAGCTGTGGCTGTCCCTGGATCCCTGGCAGTGCCCAAGGCCAGGCTGGATGGGGCTGGGAGCCACCTGGGATAATGGAAGGTGTCCCTGCCCATGGCAGGGGTGGCACTGGATGGGCTTTAAGGTCCCTCCCCACCCAGACTATTCTATGACTCTATGATAAATCAGGTATCAAGTAAAAGGTCTAGAAAGGTAAAAATATTTCTAATTTGTGTATTTTCTTCTAAGGTTTTGAAATGAAATTTTATTTTATGGGTCAAACCCAAGCAGAGTAGGTCATCTGCTCAGTTTCTTGCAGTTCTGCAGCAGGCACTGAACTTGAGGGAGATTGATTTTTTTCCTACCTAACACAGTAACCTGGACCTTATCCCAGGAGGAATCTCTAAAGAGGGCAGGAAAAGCCACCTCCTCCTTCTCTCAGACCTTCAGTGGTCAACAGGCATGAAAAAGCCACAGACAAAGAGAGAAAAAACAGCTGAAGACATGCAGAGAAAAGTTTTTCTTCACTTGCTCAACTTGTCAGGCCAAGAGACCTCCATACCATTCCAATTTTTGACTCAACCCATTTGAGCAGTCAGATCAGTTCTTGAGCATTTGTAAGATTATCCAATTAAAATGTTAGCAGGCAAATTGGACAGCATGGAATCACTCTACAGAAAATTGCACAAGGCAGGGCTTTTTCCCCAGTGTAATAAAACTTCTCCAAAGGCAGGCTGTCCTTTCATTCCTTTCTGATTGTTTTATAAAGCTTTTGGTGTCTGCCTTTGAAAACTGAAAAACAAATTTTCTACTCAATTTCTTTTCCTCCTTCTTGCAGCATAGAGTTTGCACCACAACAGAGTAGAGGGAAGGAGGGAGGTGGTGTGAGAAGTGAAAAACCTCACTTTTAAACTTCTGTTAGAGTTGCACAAAAAGCCAGGGCACTAAGACAGCATAGGATGTTGTGGCAAGGTAAGAAACATGTGACAGGTGAGGTGAAGTAAGAGTAAATAAATGCTGACAAAGTTTTCTTGCAGTGAAGTGTGGGAACAACCATGGCCACAAAGCCAGCAAGTCACAGAATCTTGGAATGGATCCTCTGCCATGGGCAGAGAAAACTTCCATTGTCCCAGGGGCTCCAAGCCCTGTCCAACCTGGCCTTGGGCATTTCCAGGAATCAAGGGGCAGCCACAGCTTCTCTGCACAACATTTTGTTGCAAGTATTGTTCATGTAATTTTAACACTTACCCTCTTGTTTTACAGCTATGGAAAAATATTAATGGGGGTGGTGAAGATTTGCCATGATATTTCAGGGTTTTTAATGCCATCCATTCGGTATTTTAGCAGCGTGAGACAAAGCTCACCCAGACATGGGGTGTAAATGGAAATGATCATTTATTTTTGCTGCACAAAGGCCTGTGAAAAACAAACTCCAGATTTTCATGTTTGCTGGGAGTGGGGAATATCTCTGCATGAGCAAGTTCTCATCTTCTCCCTCGCATGCCGGAATTTCACTGCCGGCTTCATCATCGCGCTGGCTTGTCTGACTCATCTCAGATCAACGGGAGCTTGAAATTATCTCCAGGTCCATTATGAAATCCCTAACAGGGCTGGGAAGATGCACTGAGGAGCAGGGTAGGGGGGCAAAGCTTTTGTTCCACCCTGCCTCGGCACAGCCACTCTAAATTGCGCCGTCACACCAAGCAAATAAACAAGAAGCAGCATTTTTGTGCTTCCTGCCTCTTGGGAATTTTTGTATTTCACATGTTTTACTGCAGTAGAAAACACAGAGCTTAATCAGGCTTTTTGTCTGAAATGTAATTGGAGTTTGGCTGTTTTCACCCATTTTAACCACTTCAAACATGAAATTGCAGACTCGTGCATTCACGTGGACTCTGAGCTCACGGGGCGGGTGTGCTGGCTTTATTCGTGTCACAGACCCACTTTGGACTCAGAAATACTTTCATTCAGTGAGGTGCTGTCCAGAAGGAATAGAGAGATTGGAATTTGTCAAAGATCTGTGGGTTTTCTGCTGGCTCCCAGGGTTAACAGGGCACAAGAATTAAACGCCAAGGAGCCTCATGTCTGTCCTCTGATCTGCCAGGAATGGTCACACCAGGCTCATCCTCTCTGCTCCCTGAATAGTAAAGAGAAATAAAAAAATATTATTTACCACTACAACTATTCTAAATGCGAGAGAAAATGGTACACTATGCACATAATTACTGTCTGGTGGCTCTAAGGCACATTTTTTTTTCCCAGAGAGGAGAGGAATAAAAGTGTGTATTCCTGCAAGAGATCAAAACCAGGGAGGACAGAACTATGGCAGAAAAAGAAATGCACACAAATAATTGGACTTAGCAGAAATGTGATATCTCAGACAAACAGATAGAGGAATCACTTTGTGAAAAATAAATGAAATGGAGATACAAGGGAAAAAAACATAAGTAAAAATAGATGGCATCAGTGTGACAGACTTAGACTTACCTAAGCTTATATGTATTGACTCTAATGGAGGGCTCTGACTGCACTCTGCATTTAAAACTGCAGGACTGGGACCTGTGTGTCCCAAACTGTACCCTTGTAGGTCCACCCTCAGTCAGAATATCCCCATAGGCACCAGAGGATTTGGTTACCAGGTTTAGAGCCTCTCTGCAGTCTGGACAGCTTTGGGTTGCTTTGAGTCTCTTGAGCATAGAGATTTCCTCTTGTGCCATTACAGCAGCAGGAAAGGACATATTGAAAATGAAGTCAGAGCTCCAAAACTTTTCAAACTTCTGTGGAAGACAATATATAGGGTAAGAACAGAGAGAGCTTAGCAAGGAGTGCATAGCAACAATGGGAAGTTTGCTTTCTGAAAAAAAACCCACAACATTGATAATATGGGTCTATTTATAAAACTTGGGAAGACAAATATTAAAAACAAGTTCTTAAAATATATTTGTAAAGAAAGTTCAGACTTCTGCTTCCTCCTGATTCTAGGAAAGATAAAAGTTTGTGAGTGTTAGCAACCTCTATAAAGTTGGTCTTGGAGATTTTTTCTCTTTGGGTAGAAAGAGAAAGATGAGAGGCATTGAAGTGAGCTGTGAAAGGGGAAGAGCTCATTCATTCTTCACACAAAACACTGGGAATGAACCCACTCAGGTGGATTCCTGCCCTTCTGCAGAGCTCTTCTCCCTGCTGTCCCTGCTTTTGGAAAACAATCATTACACCCTTTCTTTCCCAATCTTTGAGCTTTTCTCCTCAGTGAGTTGAGGTTGCTCAGATGTCAGGGGTGCAGTCTGTGAAATAACTCTGGAATACAAATGAGTCAAACCTGCTCCTGCCTCTGC
The DNA here is from genome assembly GCF_050655825.1 of Lonchura striata. NCBI lineage: Eukaryota > Metazoa > Chordata > Aves > Passeriformes > Estrildidae > Lonchura > Lonchura striata. The sequence continues at coordinate 25,176,157 of NC_140710.1, read as the reverse complement.
TTTCTCTGGGTGTCCAGAGAAAGAAGAACCTGCATTCATCCTGAGCCGCCCTCAGCAGCAAGGTGACCCATCAGCACTGATCTACATGACCACAAATGCAGCCCCAAAAGCAAGGTGATCCTCTGGGTTTACCTCAGCTTTGCCTCAGGGTGTAAATGGAGTTTCCAAAGCATCAAGGTGAGCTTGGTGCCAAAAGCAGAGTTCCTCGGTGCCCTCCTACTTCTATAACCAGTCAGACAGAAAACCACTGCCATGGAGATACTCTCCTCCAAAGCAGCCAAATACCCCAGCATTTTTGCTGTGAAGATCCCAACAGACCCCAAATTAACCAGCAGCCTCCCCAGGAAGGCTCCTACCTCCAGAACCTTCTACCTCATAAGTTTCTGAAGCTCTTTAAATGCTCCCTGCTGTCTCTCCTTATCTCTTTGCCTCTGGTCCAGCTTTCATCCTCCCACTTTTCCTGCAGTGTCCGTGGCAATCTCTGGCCCAGCAGATCCTGGGTTTGGCATCCCTCAGACTCCCAACAGATCCGGCAAACCAGATGTGCTGGGGTTCAGCTCTTTGGCACAGACACCTTGCAGCTTCCATCAAACAAATGAGGGATTCTGCTTTTCCACAGAAATATCCCCCAGCACAGCAGTTCTCTCCATAACAACCTCATCATGTTCAGAGGCAGATGCTCTAAATTAGCTGTGCTCTAGGAACAGGAGCAGCACTGAGGTGGGGGAATGGAAAGGGAATGGGAAGAACTGAAATATTTTGCCAAAGGTCACATTTTCAAACAACTTAATTTAGCTTCATTTTAAAGGGCTTCTTGCCACAGGACTTCATATGAGTTTTTTTTTTTCTTTTTTTTTTTTTTTGGTAGCAGAGCAAGAAAATGGAAGCATCAACAAACAGGCACGTAGGCTTGTCATTTCAGCTCTTCTCTCATTTCCTTTATTTTCAGTAAGAAAAAGAAAGCAAGAAAACCTGGGAACGAGGCAAGTCTTCTCAGCCCTGAGAACTGCTGAGGCTGTTTAAACAATACAAGCATTTAGCTTGCTTAGTTCTTTGGTTTTCTTCATCAAGGATTAATTTTTGATTAAAGTTTTTCAAAAACAAGTTTAATTGAAATAAATTCTCCAAGCAATATGTTGAAACTGTTTCCTGATCAAAACAAAATCTGAATAAATGACACCTGATTTTAAAATAATTATATCCAGTGATAATTAGTGTGTTTGCAGGAATGTTTAACAATTTTTGTGCAGTAAGAGACCAGGAACAAAGTCAACATGCTTTGAGCTAATGTGAACACAGACACTTTTCAAACAGACACTACATAGATGTGAAACTGGGGAAAATAGGATGTCTTTGAAACGAAAGACAGGTGAAAGAGAGAAGTCTGGATGAGAGGAAGTAGACAATATGCATCACACATGTTAAAAAAGGAATAAAAAATCCATACCAGGATGAATGCCCTGGTTTGAAGAGGCATTTATCTTGCACTTCCCCAGCATGGGATGTTATTTACTCCTAAGACTGTCTAGTTTATAAGAAAGAGGAAGAAGCAACCTCAACTTCATTGAAACTCATAAATAAAACACCTCTCCACTTTCACCGAGCGCTGCTGCGCTAAAGGATCACAGAAACTTCACCTTAAAAATGCTCTTAAATATTACAACAGACAGCTTTGTTTTCTTGCAGTGTTTCCCGTGTTTTATCCACATCCTTCAACTGCTGGGGGGAGCTGGAAGCTGCCAGGTGAAATCACAAGGTGCAGTTAAAGTTAAAGGCAGCCAAAGCAGTCCATGAGAGGAGCTCAGGGTGACTATTGCAAAACAGCCCCTGAGAAGTGTCACTGACTGTCAGAGACATTCCAGCTCTTTGGGGCCCTGCACATCTTTGTGTGGCATGGATTTGCCATTTCTTACTTCCTCCTCCCTTCAAGGATCTGAAATGCATCCAGTTCTGGCTGTGCTCACAATTTCACCTGACTAGATTTTTAAGGGAGGGAAAAAAAAAAAAAAAAAAGAAAAAAAAAGGAGAATTTTAATTTAAAAACTGCAAACGCATACTTCAGAAAGCTTCAGTGAGGACTGAAAATCAATAGTGTTTTCTTTTTGCTAGGAATAATGGTTATTTCTGAGCAAAGTCCTGGTGCTGGAGAGGGCAGCAGTGGGAGACGTGCCCATCTATCCCGTGGATTCACGAGGGCTTTGTCTTTGGCTCCCATTTGCACAGCATTAAATTCTGCTGTGTTGACTTTGAGCTTGACACGCCACTAAATCTTCAGTCCCCAAGCAGAGTCCTCTCCAAATCATGGTGTTTCACTGGCTGCCTCAGACCACAAGTGTCACCTTCATTTGAAATTATCTCGTCCCATGTGTGCTTAAAACATTCTCATAGTTTTTGATGAGGTTGGGCCCCGTTCCAAGGCCACGGCCAAGCCAAAGCCCCTGCAGGGGAGGAGGTTTTTCCTGGCTGCTTTCAGGAGGGCCCTTTTCAGGTCTGCTCAGTCCCAAAGTAGGTCTGTTATTATGGAAAAGCAATTTAACGGGATATGAGTTATGACTGAGAGGATCCATGCAGGTGTTCATGGGGTTTAATTAATGTGTTCGTATCACACCTCTAATTAATTTGTGACAACAGCTTCAAGTGTCACCAAGGCAGACAAAGACAACTTTGCTGTCCAAGGCTCACAGGAAGTACAAAGGATTTTGTGACTTCTGCATGATAAGTCTGGGGGAACCTGAAGCACCCAGCCCAGGATGGTGTCTGGGAGCAGGAGTCACTGCACGGATGACTGCAGAGTTAAAATAAATACAGACATGATCAAAAGTTAAATTAGAACCACTCTTATCAAAAAAGTGACTTTTAAATGTTCCCTGAAAGCAGGAATGGATGGTGTGGTATCAGTGAACCGCCTCTGTTGGATCATAGAATCAGGGGATTCCAGAATGGGTTGGGTTGGAAGGGAACTTAAAAATCATCTTTCCAAGGGACACCTTCCACTGTCCCAGGTTGCTCCGAGCCACATCCAACCTGGCCTTGGATACTTCCAGGGATGCAGGGGCAGCCACAGCTTCCCTGGGCACCCTGTGCCAGGGCCTGCCCACCCTCACAGGGAACAATTCCTTCCCAAAATCCCATCTAACCTTGCCTCTGGCAGTGGAAATCATTTCCCCTTCTCCTGTGACTCCAGCCCTTGTAAGCAGTGCCTCTCCATCTCCCTTGTAGATCTCTACACCTTCATCTGTTTGATGCAGTGGGAGAGTGAGCTCATTCTTTTTTCATCAACAGGCTCATTTTGCAGATTCTGCCTCAAACGCCTTTTTAATCTCTTCAGCTCAGTCTAGCAGTAAACTCAGTAAACTTCCAGAGCTGTGTGTCAGCATTTGTCTCCACACACAAATATGTGATTTGCTGATAAGGCAGATCGGAAGCTGTTTAATTGCATCGGATTTCTCCCTGAAAAGCCTTTTTAACTACCCTCAAATATCATCGAGGCTGAGGCTAAGTACATGTTTGAATATTTTCTTCAGTTCTCTGCTGACAAAACTGCTGATGTGGTTGTTCTTACATCTTATGATTGATCAAAAAAAAAAAAAAAAGAAAAAAAAAGAGAAAAGGCAAAATTTTAATCCTAACACAAACACACAGATGAGAGACACTCAGAAGGAGGCAATTTCGTACAGAACTGATTTTCATAAAGATTTTTAAGCATTTCCTCCTTCATCAGTGTTTGTTCCTAAGCATCAGACAATAAAGTAAATTGAAGTTTCTCCTACTGATGTAATTTGAATTTATTTTAGTGGCTTTTCCCCATCTTTTACCTTGTGATTTGTTCCCAGCAGTAAATATTTGGTGAACAGTTTCCTCCCTTTCTCTGACATTTGATTTGCCTGTAACACCACAACTTTGAAACAGCAAATCTCATCAGCTCCAAAATCCACAGGACTGGGATCAGCAATGGCATCAATTGCTTCAGCTTTGTCACAGTTCTGAATGTCTAGGTCATTGTCCCCAAAAGTTTTCAGCCTGTCTTGCACTGCCATGACATCTCCTCCCATCTGCTGGGATTCAAGACTCCCCATTTTATTTGCTGTGCCAACAGGAGTTGAATTTCCACCCTAAATGAGTTCCCTACTTGATACCAAACTCATAAAAAGTCATGGAGGTGGTTTAGGTCAGGAATAGAGAAATCCCAATGGAAATGAGAGCCCAAAGGGAGAGGGATGGGATGAAGGACACGGAAACCTCAGCATGGCTGGAGAGGAAGGACCCAGGCATGCAGAGTGGAGAAGAGCCAGCTGAGAGCAAAATGAATCTGTAATTCATTTCTGGCCTTGGATTAATGCTGAGGGATCAGCTGTGAACCAGAATTAGAGCTGGAGGTACCCACTGAGATAAATCCTGGTGCAGGGGGAAATGGCACAGCAGAAGGGGGTGAATCATCCAAGGAGACACAGGGCAGGAGGAGGTGGGAGCAGGGGAGCACTGGAAAGCAAACTCCTGGAGAATGCTAAGCTGTGCCAAAAGGAGTGGGAGATTGGAAGGGAGTGCTCAAGGGGGAAGAAAATGAGACATACAGAGTTTAGGGGACAAAATAAAAAGAGAGAAGAGTCATGGAAGACTTATTTTGTCATTCCCATTCTTCCACTACTCCCATCCCACCAAAAAATTGGGTGAACATACATTTATGTGCTGAATTTAGCTTAATATTCAGCTTGTAATATCACCAAGCAGATTTAAGCCAGATCAAACTCTACTCTCTTTAATGTTTTATATTTTTTTTTTATTTTCCTTTAATTTTTTCCCTTCATTTACAACTTTTTCTCCTTTTCTTTGACCCAAAGACAAGAAATTGTCACCCATCAGCACCAAGTAATCCACCCTGAAGCTGGAGCAGCAAATTGTGATTATTCACATAAATCATATGGTTTTTGTTCTGCTCCTGGGCTTTGAATCCCAGTGGGAAAGATAAGGATATTTCTCTTATGGCTTTGGGCAGGAATTGATCACTTCCTGCTCCTAAATACAAGTCATACCCCGCATTCATGTTGGTTGTGGGTGTGGTGGGATTTTAAGCTGTGCAAATATATCGGAATTCATGCCACAGAAGATAAGAAAAAATCGAAATATAGGAAAGAAATATTTCAAATGGCAATGTTTATCAACTCAAGAGAAAAATACTCATGTTTAGAGGGTTAAAAATATTTTTTTTAAGTTTTTAAACCTTAAGGAAAAGAATGAAAGCAAAGAATAAGACAAGAAGTCAAGTATTGGTTCATCCTGAAAACCAACAGCAGCCAAAAATTCTCTACTGTGGGGGTAATGAAAAATCACCCTAATTACATGGCAATTAGATACTATGTGTGCAGTGCTGAGAACTCATGGATTCTGTACACTGTGAACCCCTTTCAGCAGAATCTCCCAGCACCCAGGACTAGTTGCCTGAGAATTAGTAAAAAAAAGTGAAAAGTGAGTTATTAGAGGGGGAGTCAGAAGATTTCCCTCTCCCTGTGTCACAGGAGATTTGTCACAGTCACCCACTGATAACCAGAAATGCACTTGCCCTGTCACGGGGACAGCTGGAAAATAAACGTGCCCCTATATTTTTATTGCATGCTGTCATTGAGCAGGAGCAGGGGACCTTGGGGGACAGGCAAATGGATCATTTTAATTAACACCTAATTGTGCTTGACACCTGAAATTCTGCTCAGCTTCTGCCCTGCCAGACCCAATAAGTGAAGGATGTTTGTACAGCACTCTACCAACAGGCAGGAGCTGGGAATTACTCCTAGCTGCAGGATGGAACTTCCTTTTCTCATTTTCCTGTGGAGAAAGCACAGCATTTTGGTTTTAAATCCTAAAATCAGGAAGATGACCTGATTTTCAGCTACCAAAACCCAGGAAAGATTTGCATGGAAGTGAGGGTTTTCTTTGTGGCTAGAAAAATTGAAAAGTTTCATAGAGAACAAATCAATCAGTGATTAAGAAACACACGTTTCTCCTCCCAAACCTTCCATAAACCTCAGCTGGACCACTATCCTCCTCTGTGATGAGGAATTCAGCACAAATACCAAACCTTTTAAAAATATGTAAATGTAACCTTGAGATGTTGGGGGAAAACCCACACTGGGAGGTGGAAAACTTGAGGAGGGTTTATTTCTGTGCTCTCAGAAAGATGTAACATTAGCATTGTCCCACCTTCTATTGTTCTACTTGTATCATTAGCTTTTATTAGCAGTGGATTGAGCACACCCTGCTTTATGACACTGCAACATAAATCAAGGCAGAGCCTCCCCAGTGACTCGTATAAGCCAGCAAGCTCCATATAAAAGAAAGCCTTGACAGATGGGAAGGCAACAGAAACTACAGAAGGCTGTTAAACTTCTTTTTTTCCCATTTTATACCAAAGCATACAGCTGGAGATGAGAGCATTTTTATAGGTTAAATGCCAGTGAAAGAAAACAGGGCACACTGTGAGTTCTCCATGATCTGGCTCCCCCCACTGCTCCTGACACAAAGATCACACCACTCTAATGGCATCTCCATCCCCAAAACCCCACTTTCCCATGTCCCCTGCTGGAAAGCATCCTGCTATCCATGCTGTCCACTCCCTGCTGGGAAGAGGCTTAAAGCAGTGTCCTCTTCTGGAAAAGATGATGTCCCTGTGCCTTCCCCAGCTGAGAGGGGCTACGGCACCTAATCCCCCAGAGGGCTCTGGCCCCCAGAGCACCCCATCCTTCCTTCCTCCCCAAGATATTTTAGCAAAGCTCAGAGCTGAGCAACCTCTGCAGATCACCTTCATCCCGAGCCTGGTGTGCCTCCTTTGCCCAAAATCAGAGCAAGGGGCACACGAGAGGTGCTGTCCCTCAGCAGAGCTCCAGCACAAGAAGCTCACCCTGGCTTCTCCTCCTCCAAGGGAAGATGCCAATGATATTTTAAGAAATGTTGCCTCAGCTGTGGTGGACCAAAAGTGCAAACTCCTTAAAAATGGCTTTGCCACCTACAGCTGTAGGTGGCAGCCTGAGTTTAACTTAATTACATTAATTAGTTTGACAGTCTGAGATGAAATGGTGGTTAGCAACTTGGGAGCAGAGGGGGATGTTAGCAAGGAAAGCAGTGATAAAATCAAATTCCCTTATGGATAGAGCCTTGCAAGCAATTATCTGAGGTGTTGGCTGGCTGTGGGTAGTGCTGCAGAGCTAAATGTCTCTGCTGGGCCCATGTTTCATGATTTAAAAGAGTTATTTTGGTGCCCAAACTCTCTTCATGTTGTTTTACAGGGCTCAGCTTGTTGCAGAGATTCTTTTCAAAAGTGTGATAGGATACAATAACTAACACCTAGGAGAAGTAATCAAAAACTAAAGAAAATTAAAGCTATTAATACAGTTATCAGCTTGATGCAAAATAAGAGACATTTAAATTTGCATTATTTTAGCGTGGCTGGAAAAGCCACTCAGGCTGGAAAATCAGCCAAGATTTTTTCAGCTGTTTTGCTTTTCTCCCATCCCTAATTCTGTCCCTGTAATGCTCCACATGCACAGGGAATCAGGAGCCTTGAGGGCCCCGTGTTGTTCTGGTTGTGGTGAGCAGTGATTTCATGGGTATTATACTCCCAGTGATGTGCATGACTTTGGTTGCACAGGTTGATTTAAATAAATTAATTTTTTTACAGCAAATCTGTTTCCCCACATGCCAGTCATTTAGACCACATACTTCCCAGAGATTTTACCACCTCACTCACTGCGGTGTTCTAAAATACACAGACAGCAAGAAAAATAGTGTTTTCTTTTAAATAATAATAAAAAAGAAAATCCAGTTAATTTCATCCAAATACTGACACATACAAGACTTTCCTCATCAGAAACACCCCGATAATTGTATTTCATCAGCTTCACCTGATGTTATGGAGCAAAAAGAAGGACCTAGAGTTGGCATCAAACATTTTGAAAATTCTCAGTTTCATGAGAACAGATGTAGCAGATTTTCAGCAAGAACCAGGGTTGGCTGTGCTGGGGGAGCAGGGAGGTGTTATCTCCCCGAGGTTTTAGCAGCTACACAAGATTTTTGTGCCCCAGCTGAAAATTAACTAGAGTCTTACCATGGAATTTAATGGAAACTCAGCAGAAAATCTCCACCAAATGGAGCCTTTTCCCATTCCATGGTGAAAATTTTCTGGTCACAAGAATGCTGGGGCTCAGGGCTGTTGGGCTTGTTTAGGGAAAGAGAGAGAAGCTAATAAAGAACCAGTTGCCAAGATGACAAGGAAATAATAGAGTTTCCAAAGAAATGGAATTTAGAACATCTGCTGCTCCCTCTACAAATCCTCTGAAACAAAAATTTAATCTGGGGACCATCTGAGGTTAGAACGTTATTAAATGGAGCATGGCAAAAACACATCACAAGCTCTACAAGAACTTTGGGAGGAAAATCTACCCTGAACCGGGGCAAAAGGCAGAAGTTGAGATATTTCAGACCTAAAGTTCCCCCAAGTTTTATTGGATCCCCTGAAACATTTAATTTCAACCAAATTTAAAATTTTGTTGATATTATGTTTTAGTTTTCCTTTTGTTTTCCACTAAGAACTGGGTTTACATCTTGCAAGAATTTGTTGAACAAATTGAGGAAACCTGAGCACAGAACAGGAAATTCATCAAAAGAAGCCTCTTTTTAAAGTTTCAGTTTTTAACACAAACAAACAAACAAACAAACAACAGTCATTAGCTTTAAACATAAGCAACACTCACATGGTCTCTATGAGGCTTCCAGCACCAAAGCCTTCAGCTTCCACACATTTTATTTTCATGGCCCAACAGAGGGCAAAACCAGTACAGTTAATTTCCTGGATGCCTCAGATCTGTTAAAACACAGATTATTAAATCTCCAATCCCTGTTTCATACAAAAAATAATTTTAATGTAAATGAGGAGCCCAAATTACAGCAATTTGTGTGCATTTTCCCACCATTTTTACCAAGGATCTGTTTTGTTCCCATAAATCAATGGGAGTGGCAAACTGCTCCAAAACATCTCCCAGTTTGAGGAAGTTCTGCTGGAGCTGGAAATCAAGGAGACAGCCCTTGAAATGGACAGTCCTTGTCCAGGACATAGTTAATCATCAATAACAGAGTTTTCTACAATACCTCAAAGCCTTCCCAAAAAGCACTGGCCAGGCTCCAGCTGGACTCCCAAGTTATTCCTGACTTTCCACTGGATCTGATGGCTTTGCTGCCCAACCACTCCCTAGGGTAGGAATTCCTGTTTTCACAACTCAGCAGGAGTTTCCCACGCACAGAAAGGTGTTTCCTCCTGCTCAGTCTGACCCTGTGGAACACTCATCCACCAGGACCACCACCAGCAGCAGCATTTCCACCTTGTGTTTCTATTTATTGTGATATGAACGCATGGAAGCCTGCTATGATATATTTATCTCCAAATTCCCACAGTGGGAAGAACAAGCTGGAACAAGGAAGGAACAAGGTGGGAGAATGAAACCTGAAAGTGTCCAAGGCCAGCTTGGACAGGGTTTGGAGCCACCTGGGCTGGTGGAAGGTGTCCCCATGACTGGGGTGGAACTGGATGTGCTTTAAGGTCCTTCCCAACTCCACCCAGTCTGTAATTCCACTGGCTCCATCACCACACTCTGGAAAGTCCACACCTTCCAAATAACTGCAGCTACCAAAAACCTGAAAATCCAAAAGCAACATTGACAAAACGACATTTACAACTTCCTGGGACGCAGTTTAAGTGCCCAGCTGAGAAAACAAGAAAGGACATGTGGAAACTCCAATAAAAGAAAAGTCAGTGAAATGTCTCATTCTTCCCAGTAAGTGGATTAAGAGTTCTGGTAAGAAAGCTGAGGTCAAGCTTGATGAATTTCAAAGGAAAAACATTGCATTCTAGAAGCTTCTATGAGAGCTGAAGCCAAGTTTTAAATTCCATAAGTCTTTTTCTACTTCTTGCAAAATGGAAACAGAGACAAAGAGAAAAATATCTGTGAAAGTATGAAAGAATAAATGTGATGAGATAATTAAGTGATTAAGCCCCAAGCTGTTTTTGGAACTGATCAGAAATGCCTCAGAAAACATCATTCCACAAATCCAGCTTCCTTCACACCCTGTTGCACTCTGAAATGGTAACTTTCATTTTTATCCTATTATCTGCATTTTCATGGATAAATTTTGTTTGGCTTTCAGTTCTGGAAGCATTTGGTAAAATGCACGTGGTTCTCCATAATGGTTTGTTAAGGAGGGGGAAAAATCCACAACAACCCACCAAACACATGAAAATCCCAAACAAACAAAAAGAAAGGGAAAGGGAAAGGGAAAGGGAAAGGGAAAGGGAAAGGGAAAGAGAAAGAGAAAGGGTTAATTTTTCATTACTATACTATTTTTCCAACTTTCTATAAATAGACTGTATAAAATATCAAAGGAAACACAGAGCAACTTATTTACTGTGATTTTACTCAATGTGAATGTATTTTGAAATTAAATTTGACAATTCCAAATTCTATCTTGAATGAAATTTGGGGGTTTCTCAAAGCTGTAGAGACTACAAAAAGAAATCCTCACAATATTATTCCAGTGTTGGGACACTGCATTATGCAACCAGGGTAATTATGTGCTGGGATTCTGTGATCCACGATTTCACAGTTTGGGATCCAAGAGACAACCTGTAATACAGTTCCCTGAAAATCTAATTTCCACTGTGCTGAATGAATGTCTTCAATGTGTTGGTCCAAGATTACTATTAAATGAAAATTATATTGTTCAGCTTGAGCTTTAGTGATTTCAAATTGCTGTTCCAAAGAGAGAGGACGTTCTTAGATAAATGGGGGGGTTAATTAAACATGTATGTATTAAGTTATTTACTTAATTATAGTATCACCATTGCCTCATATTGTTTTCCTGTGTATTAAATTCAGTTTCTCACATTACTGCATTATTAGATCAAGCTGGTAATTGTCAGTTTTTCCTTTCTTCAGGCTTATCTAAGCTTGCAGTGCTAAGTCTCACTTCACTTATCTCATTCAACAAGGCAGTGATGAAAGCCTTGCAAAGGAACCTTGGGTTAATCAGGGCTTCCCTCCTACCTCTCAAGCTTGCAGAAACCAGGAGAGCTCCTGGCACATCCCCAAGGTCTGAAGGTATGGCTGATGCTGGAGCAGAATCCAAAATCTCCTGTCCTGGTTGTCCTGGCTGCTGCCCTGGGCTGGGGATGATGACAGAACAGAGAGGGGCCGAGCAGGACACCCCCAGAGCCTGGGCATGGCCTCCAGCTCACTGCAGGCTTTTCAATTTCATTTATTGCCAAGCTTTTTTTTATCTTCTTCTCTTTTTTCTCCTCTTTGAGAAACTTTCAGAACTCAAATTTTTCATTCACAGATGCAGGAATGACCTCTCCCCCTTTTTTGTCAAATCACTGATCTCCCACAGACAGAAAATCACACCTTTGATCTGCTCCACCTCAGACAGAACCAAAGCCACTGCAAAAAAAATCAGTTTCATCTGTTTTAAGTATAAAATATTTAAAGGAGAGGGGAAGCTATGGTTTTATTTAGCTCAAAGGTGGTCTGCTGAGATTTGTTGATTTAGCTTCAGTAATAAATAAGGCAAAGATTTCAGCAATCATTGAAGCCATTTCAACATTCACATCCAGTGAAACCCTTTCCCTGTCTCCAGTGGGACTCCTTAGGAGCCCTAACAAGGCTTAACTGGCATTTTTCTGTGCAGGAAGAGTAAATGCAGCTTGTCAGAGGTGCTGACCTCACCCTGCACAGCTCAGCATCCATTGCAGGCCATGTGGAAGGCTCAGTGCACAGACAGGCAGGTGCGCGACCCTGATGGATCCAGGAATTGGGATCTCCTGACCAAGGGAAAGCTCTGGGACAGCTCACACCAGACCTTCAGGCATGAAGGAGAGCTTCAGCTTTTCAGGCACCTTCATCAGGTCGATCAGAATGACTGAGATTTTGTAACGAAAGGAAGAATGACCCTAACTTTAAATTAAGTAAGAACTTACCTGACTTGGTGAGCAGTAATTCTGTCAGCTTGTGAGAGAACAGAGGGTGTAGCACCAGGAGAGATTTATCTCTGGTGTGACTGTTAAATATAAAAACCATGCAAGAGCCCAGGATAGGGTGAGCTCTGAATTCTCCAGGTAAGAGAATTCTCTCCTCTCCTGGATAAGCAGAGTGCCCAGAGCCTGCAGGAAGAGCTGCCTCAGCTTTAACCCAAAGCAGCAGATAAGGAACTTGTCAGGAATTAGCCTGGCGGGAGATGGCTGGAAGGACTAAAATGCACCTGACAGAGTGTGCAAAGCTGCTGTGAGCTCTCCTTGCAGCACCAGAGGTGCTCCTGCTTCCCAAAGTGCTGCTGGTGCTGATTTCCAAAGCACTTAAATTCTCCATGTAAAGGGGACAAGGAAAAACTGCACTTAATTAGAAGAGTAAAATCTGCTTCGCCATTGAACAACAGAACCAAAAAAACCACTGTATTTTTTCTCACTAATTTGCAAATCAACAAATTAGAGAGAAAAGGAAACTTCTTGCCCTACCTGTTTTAATAATTTTACTCTCCTAGATATGTGAATTTACCAGAACATTTTTCTTCTCTCTTTTTTACAGAAAAAAAATTGAAGGGAATGACAGAGAATGAATCTAGAAATATGTTAATATCTTTCCTTCATCAAACAACCATGAATATACATGACCATACTATATTACTATTTCCAGCTTCTTTGATTTATATTATGGATAACATGTTTATAGAAATCTAATCTCCACAAGAAGCAGAAAAAAAAAAGAGAAACTGAAGAAAAACAAAAATCCAGCAGCAGGGAAATCAAATATCACCTAAATTAAACTAATCTCCAAAGCAGGCCAGACAAATACTGCAAAGCAGCCAGGATTACTGAGGCACTTTATTACAAAGGGGTTTTTTTAATATCAAGATTGGTAAAAACACAATTTATAAAGAAACACAGACAAAACATTATTAAGGGTGAGGTCTTCAAATCAGGGTGAATGGAATTAAGCTGTCCTAGGAAAACTGATCCAACATTCAATTATTGATATTTATCATGCTTGATTTCATGTCAGTGACTGCTAATCACATCCCCAAAAAATTAATTCAATCAGAGCAAGCTGTTTCCAGCATGACAGACATGGAACTGTACAAATTGCTGCTGGTGAAAAGGTTTGCTGCTGAATGGTTTTTGACTGCCCTTGAGTTGGGTTTGTTTGTTCTGGTTCGTGCCATGAGACTCAGCTGGTCCCAGGCTGACAGAGCTGCAGACTTTGGCAGAACCACCAGAAGTGCTGTAGGTAGAAAAGTCCAAGTGGTCCAAATGTTGTAGGTAGAGATTTTTAGGGTGGATCAGTCCTTAATGCAGTCAGTGCATCAGCAGCAGCATCATTAGTGCTGTTTAATGAACCTTAGCCCTAATGATTAGCACAGACCTAATGACCCCAGGCGTGCAGACACCAAGCATGGCAGTGTTGTATCCTTTTTAATGACTTTGCTTCCTGCTTTCCCAGCTCTTCTCTCTTTTAAAATGGACATAAAATTCTCATCTGCCATAGGCCACTTCCAACCCAAAAATGCCAGCTTTGCATTCCTGATTCTTCCACAGCTGATAGAGGACAACAGGAGTGGTCAGTGCAGGTCAGAGATTTAGCCTTGTCACTTCTCCACTGAGCCAGGCACACCCTGATGCCATGAGCACCCTCTGCTCTGTGATCCCTGGAGTTTGTTGTCACACCACAATGGCTTTAAGGGTGAAAACAAACCCAGCCATCAGCAGGTTCCTGGAAATGGCATAACCTGATCAGACTCTGAAGTTAAACTGTGGATCCATGGAGGTGTCCAAGACCAGGTTGGATGGAACAACCTGGGCTAATGGAAGGTGTCCCTGCCCGTGGCAGGGGTGGCACTGGATGATTCCATGACTCCTCAGGGTTTCTCTGAGCCCTGTACCAAGCAGAGACTTTGCCCTGACAATGGCACTCCACTGAGAGCAGTGCCTTATTGTTGCCCTGATTTTTGAAAGTGTTAACTTTTATAGTTCTTTTGAAAGTTTTAAAGTTCTCATAAAATTTCTTTAGCCTTCTGATAATGTTTACATATTTGAGAATCAGAGTTCCCACACAATTTCATGTACAAATAGAATAGTTTACATATTTCTCTGTGAGTAGAGACCAGTGTAGTTGGAGAGGTGGTAATTCCATCCTCCAATCCACAGTCACCTTCAGAATTCTATAAATACCAGATGTTTGAATAAAACAGGCATTTTTCTCTTTTGAACTTAACCACGCTTCGGTGTACTCATTTCATGTCCAATAGCGACAGCTTATCAAAATTTGTTTACCCCATTGTTGATACACTTGTATAACATTATATTGCATTGCAGAAAACAAAATTATTGCCTGCAATTATTCACTGAATCTTCACCAACTATCCACAGCGTCAGTTCGATTCAATCAATCAATTCAATTACTCTCATAATCTCTTTGAGGGGGTTTCTCCCTGTCCCCATTATTCTCCCAAGCCCCTGAATGATGACATGTAGTTTTTTCTAATGCAATAGATTCCTTATTTATTCCACTGCCTCTGTATATATGACATGCACGCTGTTCAGAGAATTGCATTGTTGTCACTGCAAATAATGATCTAAATGCATTCCAGGACTTCATCTATATTTCCCTGAGTGTTTTATAATGTGCAGGAGGCAGAGAAAAAGATCTTCAAGTTATTTTTGAAGAAATATATATCACTGTGTGGTGGGGATGTCTTCAGGCAGCACTTGTTCCCAGAATTCTTTCATTTACATTTCTGCTGTGTTTATGTGCTCTGTCTTAATGCTTCTTCACCTACCTTGGATATTAGCAAGTGGAGCAAGAGATATTTTTATGAGCCTTATCCTGTGAAACAAATAAAAGTTAAAAATTTATACACAATATTTTTTATATTTCAGTGCACAAAGAACAAAGTCTGATTTCCAGAATCCTCAGAAATGAAACCTTTACAAATATAGATTCAGTCCTGATGGCCACACAAAGAGCAATTTCAGTTTCTTATGATTATGGGGGAATTTCAGTTCCTCCAAATAAATATATTATGGTTAGAAACAGGGCAATTTCTTTATTCCCCCCCCACCTTTTTTTTTAGATAATGCTGTTATTCTGGAAATCTCTCTTTTTATGTGTTTGCAAAAGATAACATGAAAGCAGATGGAACACATACCATAATCATTGATTATTAACATGAAATATTCTGTAAAGAAAAATCTACTGGCTTTAGAAATATTTCAACTTTCAATACTTCTAACTACAGTTTTCAGTTGGAAAAGAGCCATGAGCCACTGTTGAGAGGAAATTTTCCCCACCTGCACCAGTCTGGAAATGTGATGTTGTTTCTCTTCCCAAACCTTCCATAATCCTCAGCTGGACCCTAAAACACTCTCTAGGCCCAATCTGAAATAAGTGAGCAACACACACTATTGGCTCCTTCACAGCATATTTTGCTGGCAGCTCTGTAAAATTAAGTATAAATTAATACCAACATTTGCAGATTCAAAGCATAAAACCTAATTAAATAGATAATTTCAGACCTACCCATACTGATTTGGTTGTTTAAACTTGCTTACTTCGTATAGCAGATTTTCCAGAAAGATGAGGCAAGTACATATAATTTAAAAATAAAAAAAAATTTAAAAAAATAATTAAAAAAAAAGGAAAATTTGAGAACATTCCTACCCCTCTTCCCTTCCCTGTGAGAGTGGGCAGGCCCTGGCACAGGGTGCCCAGGGAAGCTGTGGCTGCCCCTGGATCCCTGGAAGTGTTGGCTGGGGCAACCTGGGTTAGTGGAAGGTGTCTGTCCATGGCAGGAGGTGGCACTGGATGGGCTTTAATGATCCTTCCAATCCAAACCAGTCTGGAATTCTATGAAATTTCTATCACAGCATTGCTCCCAAGACCTTTCTTCCCCGAATTCTCTCATTTGCTCCCCACTGGGCAATGTCAGGATTTTTTCCTCTTCCCTTTGTTTGCTACCCACTGGGGAAGAGTCCCTTCTCCTCTCCCATTGGCATTGGCTCAGGATGAATGGTTCAGATTTTATCAGCTCCAGTGCTGAAGGAACTTGGTGAATGAAAATGTGCTTGTGTTCTCCTTTTTTAGGCATTATATCAGGGAGGAAAGGAGCTGCTTGTCTACTGACAGAAACTAAGTGCTCCCATCTGTTGTAGCCTGCTCCCTTATCTGCTGCCTTCTATTGTTTTCAGAAAAACCCTCTTGTAATGGGCAAGGAACTCGATAAAAAGCACAGAGCCAGGGCTGGTCTAATTCAAAAGGACATTTTTCTGTCCCTGGATGTTAAAGCCATGACCCTGTTTGTGAACAATGAGACATGAATGAGGTGTGTGGATGTTCAGTGTGTCCCCACAGCCAGGAAATATCTGTAATTTTGTCAGATAGCCTGAGGGATAAGAGCCAGGGACACGCTCCCGGGATGTCTAGTCCTAAAGAGAACAAAAGCTGCTGCACCTTCCATTTCCTTCCATTTCCATACATGAAATCCCTGATGTCAAGGCTAAAACAACTCTTTCTTCCACCTCCATCTCCCCCTGAATGCAGCTTGTTCACACTTGAACTCCTTCTGCCCAGGTGAGCTCAGCTGGAAAGGAAACCCAAAAAGGTCATGGGCTGCAGCTTGGGCAGGGCTCAGTGCCCTGTTCACTGCAGGCTGGTCATGTCTAGGAAAGAAAACATATCCAGACTTGAAGGAAAAGAAGCTCCAGATCAGAGTTATTTTGGGGAAATGCTGGCTGCCCCTGGATCCCTGGAAGTGTTCAGGGCCAGGCTGGACAGGGCTTGGAGCACCCTGGGCTGGTGGAAGCTGTCCCTGCCATAGCAGGGGGTGGCACTGGATGAGATTGAACCCTTCACCCAAACTGTTCTGCCATTCTGTGATTCTATAAAAGGAGAGAAAACTGAAATCACTCCAGAAGCTGAACAGGTACTTGGGGTTTATGACTGTGTTATCATATATTTAACACCTATTATTGTAATATACAGTATTACATTATGTTATGTATAATAATTGCGCACATTATCATTTCAAATATCTTATATTAAACTCATTATTTAGCATTAATCCTTTCTAGTGGCATCTAGAGTCAACCTCAGTGCTGCCAAGGATGGGATATCACAGATTCAGGGATTTCAGGCCATTCCATGGAGCCCAAGCCTCCAGTCCCAGCTGCACCAGCCCTTGCTGAGTAATTTTAATCACAGTTTAATCTAGAGCTGCACAAGGGTCTCCAACAGATCCCTGACACCTTTGTGGGCAGTGAACCAAACCTCTCCAAGCCTCAGTCTCCTGCAAAGTGCCATAATATTTCTTTCCCCCTGCGTTTTATGAATTTGTTGCAGTTTGTGAGCAGAGCCAACTTCCTGCAGCTGGTTGTGACTGGGGTGGGTGAGTGGTGCTGCCAACACCTCAAATGACAAGTGAAAGTTCAGACAGCTGGTTGCTCACAGACACATTTCCTTCCTGAAATGATCACACACAGATGATGGAAATAAAACAAAAGGAAGCAAAACTGACAGTTGCTATTGTACTTCCAAATGAAAGCATTACTTCAGGGAAAGGACTCTGCTCTGAGACAGCAGTTTTCAAAAATGGCTGTTGGAAAAGAACTTTTCATTTGAAATAATAATCACATCTCTACCTGTGACTGAACTGACAATGAAACAAACGGCCTTGAGACAGTCATAAACCTAAGACAGATTAATTTGTCTGGAGATGATACTGTTTTCCTACACTGCCCTTGCAGCACTGAATTATGCATCATTTCATTTATCAGATTGCCTCCCTCTCCCTGCCATCCCTGCAGCACAACCACGCTGCCTAAACCACACTGATTTCCAGCAGGATGGAAAACACACAATGGATTTTCTTATCACTCCCCTCGCTGTCCCAAACCTTACAAAGCTCTGCTTTCCCTCTCATCTCTCACCACTTCTGCTGTTTTCCTGTTGCAGCTCTGCTCTGTATTTGCCTGCTCTGTATTTTTGTCACTCTAAGCAGCAATCCCTGCATGACAAAATTTCCTAATTGCAAAGAGAAAGTCAACCATAATTATTATGCTTTCGCTATGATCATTTTCCAGAGGTGTCCCAACTCTTATGAAAATGAGAAACCTGGCCTGCCTGGTTATATATTTTCACAGTTGCCTCGAGTGACAGGGATTCTGCTGAGCTGTGCAGAAAGAAAGAGAACACCTCACTGCCAATGTGCCTTCAAATTATCCTGAGCCTGCAGGCTCAGGGATGCACAAGGGGCAGGACACAAGGATGTGCCATTTCCTGCTGGCAGTTGTCTTTCCCCACCTTCAAAACCCCCTCTGTCAACCCAAAAGAGGGTACTACCATAGCAGAGAGGGACCAAGAATTGCATTTTTTGGTGCCACACACGGCTGTGTCCTTCTTCTGCTTCCCTGTGCTGTCCTGATGCAAATGAAGTCAAGGAGAGGGCTTAAAGAGCTCTTGAAACAAAACAAAACAAAACAAAACAAAACAAAACAAAACAAAACAAATAAAACAAAAGCCATTTCTTCTCTCAAAGGGTTATCAGGGTAGTGGTGGAGTCTCCATCCCTGGAAGTGCCCATAAATGTGCTGGGGGGTACTGGGGGCATGGGGGATTTGACCAGAGGTTGACTTGAACATCTTGAGGTCTTTCCCCACTTGAATGATTCCCTGAATCACTGGGATGAGCTGCCAAGGCTCCAGTATGTGGCACAGACTGGGATTGTTGGCCAAAGAACTTTACCCCAAATTCAAAGGCTTTTCTGGTGGAGATGCTGCAGCAGTCCAAGTCTTCAATTAAAATAACATTACAAAATCATAATTAAGCAGAGTAACCTTATTTAAAGCCCCCCTTCAACCATCTGAAAGAAGAGTTGTCAATGCAAGGACGTTGGCCTTTCCCTTCTCTCTGGATGTCTTGCAAGGAGTCAGTGCCTGGGAAAAACAGGAGCAACTTCCTCCTGAAAGAAAGGATTTAGTGATTCCCCTGGACAAAAATTAACCTGATGTTTTTGGCACACAAAACATAGATATTATATCCCTTAGGAATAAAATCCTTCAGTTAAGAAAGGCTTCAATGAATATTCAAATATTCATTGAAGCCTTTCTTAATTGAAGGCTTTTATTTATTATTATTTTATCTGTTTTCATGATAAACAAAAAGAATTATAAAAGTATCTTCTCCTTCTTTAACATTTCCAAATATGTAGGTTTGAAAATAAAGCCAGCAAAATGGAACTGATTCAGAATTAAAATGTTCACTGGGAGTTCATCTGTGGGATGATAAGACATAAAAGTGAGCATCTGTATATTTGGATGAATCTTATTTACATGCAGGGAAGACACTGGGAATGTCATAAAATCCTGTAAAAAACAGAGCCCTAAATGGCCTTAGAGTCATGCGAAATTTAGAAGAAAACTGGCCAAAATGTAGTACCTGGAATGCAAATTCATTGTAAAAATATGTTCTTCCAGTCACATCAAATATGCAAAAATATGGTTGCAAATTGAAAGTAAAGCAAAACACAGATGCACCATAAATTTCATTCTGGTATCATTACAAGGAGCAAAAGCCTGAGAAGATTTTTGCATTTTTATTTCTCCATTCAATTTATTCACCTCTTTTTACTATGAATGAGAGACCCATTAAAATATTAAAAGATATTTAGTAGGTGATCTAAAATGATTAAAAACAGGATTTTAAAAAGCATTTCCAGGGCTTGTCAGCATCAGGTTTTCTTATCAAATTTAATACAGAATAGCTAATGAGGGCAACTCAGCCCCAGTAACGTTGCTCAAAATGCAAACTTGATTTTCAAAATCCTCCCCTCCATATTTAATAGGGTGATGATTACAAGAAAAGTGATGCTCCAGTATGTTAATTCTTTCTCTGTTTTTCTGCTGATGTTACTCTTCATTTGAAGAAAACTGTCACCCTCTCTTCCCCAGCAGATCAAAGCAAGGCATCCAGTTTGTACCAGATGCCATCATACAGAATTACATTTAAGAAATCTCCAAAGTAATTAAAAACCTCTGTGTAAACCCTCTCAAAGAGGAAGACACACTGTACCAATTCACCCCTCTTTAAACAGCTTCTGGAGAGGTGACAAAATGTGACTTAAAGCTTTTGCTACACATGCCACCTCCTTCCTTTGAAGTCCTAATTAATTATCTTTCTTGAGAATCACAATCAACAGGAGGCTGCTTTTGCATGCTGAGATATCTGGGTTCCTCATCCCACTGAGGCCAAGAAAGACCATGGAATTCTGGTGAGCAGTTGGATCTTGGACAAAGAATTCCAGGAGTAGAATGAGACTGGCTCAGGTCTGTGATGCTGGATTTATTCTGGGGATATATTTTCATGTACCATTGCAGTCAAAACAGCAGAACTTGCTGCCCCCAGCCTGGAAAGAAATCAGGGACAGGATGGGGAACCTTTGTTAGTGCTGGGAATGTGTGAATGCCAAAGACCAGAGGAGAAAGAGTATAAATGCACCAGCCCTTGTTATGATCCCCAAATCCAGCCCAAAACAGCATCAAGAAGAAACCTGGGTGCTGGAGAGAAAAGCTTCTGTTCCAGAATAGACTCTAAGTGAATTTGCCTTGTAATACTGTGGGGCTTTCCTATAACTTTATTTAAGTTTTGAACAAACCCATTTTTGCCTGGTGCTAAAGCACAGAGGTCATGGAGAGCAAGGGATGGTCCACACCTCAGGCTCCAGTATCCTTCTCTTCCTTCTCCACACCTCAGAGTCCCGTTATCATCCTTCTCCACACCTCAGAGTGCTGTTATCATCCTTTCCTTCCTTTCCCACCCCTCAAAGCCCATCATTCCCCATCCTTACCTTCCCTTTTGGAATTGTTCCAAACCTCCCTCCCTTGGGCAGCCAGGAGCCCAGGAGCAGGTGCAGGTACCCTGAGGCCCTGCCATGAACATTCCTGTGTCTGTTGTGTCCCAGTTCCATGGGACATCAGCTGTCACCAGTGTGTCACCACCACCTCAGTCAAGCCCCAGGAACTGCCTGCCAAGGTGAGGCTCTCTCCTCTTTTTTAAACAATTCACGAAGGTATGAATTCACTCTAGAGCACAAAAGACATGAATTGAAATGCATCCAAGCTTCTGCTGGTGCCAGGAATATGACTCTGAGCAGCTTCCACTGTTTATAGACTTGAAAAATATGAAAACATCCGGTCTGGCATGGAAAGGGGCTGCCAAATCCATCCTGGAGAGCAAGGAATGGAGTTGATATTCATTAACCCTTCTCGGTTGGCTTTTTTAATAAAATGAGGGAGATCTCAGTCCAGCCTCTGAGCAAGATTTATTTATTTCTAAATGACAAAGAAATGGAAAACACAAGGCACTTGGCAAAGTATTTGTTTGAGTACCTTGTCAGCTTGTCATTGATAATGGAATTGTTGTCTGATCTTCAGTCATTTGCAATTTAATTTACCCACAAAACCTACCACTTCTCTTTGCACATATTTCTCCACAGTGTGCCTATTTACCTTCCCAAACCAGGAAGAAATACATTAAATGATTTAAAGGGTAGCTCTTAATGCAATTTAAAGCCTTGCAAATTGATTTTCCTTAATGAACTTTATATCCTGACATCCTGTCGTTTTTCCTCTAGTACATTCAATTAGGCTATAATCAGTTATTAAGGGTTAGATAATGGGAACGTGACATCATCCACATGAGGCAGAAATTTTTGTGAGAGATTAATTAAAATCTAATTTTCATGCAAGGCTAGACCATCTGGGCCAAAAGGGTGCCTATGATAATTGCAAGGGGGACGATAAAAAAAAGGAGAAAAAATATCCTAGAAAACCCAGAATGGGGAAAGGAAGAACACTTGGCTTGGGTCGATGCTGAGATGAGAGGGCAGAAGATATTCCTCTTGGGGGTATAAGACAGAGAACCTTTGTGCTGTCATCATCTAAACCATGGCAGAACAAACATCATGAATCGAAGCATTTCAGCAAAGCAGCTGAATACATTTCTTTGTGGATGAAAAGCCAGAGCCATTCATGTTCACTTTCAGGTAGAAACACTCTTTAATAGCAGTAGTAGCAGTGCTTAAAGCAGAGAAGCTTTTGTGGCTTTGTTAATACTAACTTGTGATAGAGGGGAGCTCTGGGCTCCAAATACATCTCTAATCTCAGCGGAGAACACAGCTCAGCAGTTCCATTTGCCCCATATCAAAGAAGGAAAAATGTTGTTATTCTGCCAAGAAAATGGATCTATTTATCTGATGCAACGTTCTCTGCAACACGGGGTTTGTTTTTCCTCGCCTCTATTTTTTTTGGAAACAGGCATATTGTAACCATTCTCAAAACAAACTGGAATAGAAGGGTTATATCAACCACGAAGCACTCTCTAGTAACAATATCCATATTGCTGCAGTAATTCTGGAGGCCCTCATATTTCAGAACTAAAAAAGCCTTGCAGTTCCAGAAAAACAGCCAGCATAAGAGTTCTTCACACTCATTACTGCTTTTCAAAGCAGCACCTCCAAAGCAATCCAGCCCCTGAGCAATTTGGGGACACTGCCTCTAGGAGAGGTGAAAAGAAGGTTCAAAGCCTACAAATCCTCTCTGTTAATGCAGCTAATTGACAGACCTTGAGTGCCTCCCTGGCCTCATCTGCTCAATCTGGTGGAGTATGTCTCCATTGATGTCCAGGAAAAAAAAAACAAATCTGAGGGTCAGAATTTTCCACAAAGATCTCTTTGTGGAGTCTGGGGATTGAGTTGGCTCTCTTTTTGGTCTTTCTACTCTTTGTTGGTTCTTATCTTGAAGGATTAAAAGTAAAACTCAAGATTTTGTCCAGATTTTCCCTTATCAGATGGCTTTGAATCTGCTGGAAAACTCCTGTTCTCCAAACAATTTAGAGAAGCTACAGTTTTCATTTGATTTTAAAAATGTCCTCTTGACATTATATTTTCCCCTCTTTGACTTTCTATGCTTTCTCTTTTGCCCAAACCTTCCAAGTGTCCCAGTAACCACTTATAACCATAGTCTTAATTAAGAAAGAACGTGGCTTGGATCATTATTCTAAGTCTGTTTGGAGGAATTGTTACCCAGTTGTAAGTGAGGTTTTCAATGACTGTATTTCTTCCCCAGAGATAAAGCAATTAACGTTGTTTCCCATAAAATCCACCTCCCCCCACTGCCTCGGTGGAGGTGAGCAGAAGTGAGAACAAATCAATACCAGAATCTATTCCCAGGAAAAGGGAACAAATATATCTTTATAATTACAATATGTAACACATTCTACAGCTGCATGCCTCTTGTGGATACTTCTGATCTGAATGTAAATACATGTTTTATGCTGAGGATAATTTCAAAGGGGAGCTGGGAGCACACATGGAACAATCCAGTGCTTCTAAATCTATGAACCAACCTATTCATATTTTCTCTGCATTCCCATGATATACTGAGGAGCAGCCTGTGCTGTAATGTACAGTGCAATGGAAATATAAAATAAAAACCACTTAACTGGCCAAGAACCTGTACTTGCTCCTTAAATCCATGCTCTTTATAGACCTATCTCAGTTACTGGTTAGGACAAAGAATAGATCACATAGGGGTAGCATCAAGATTTAATCTGAGGTTGTCCAAAAGGCCAGAGACCAAAGACCCAGATTTCTTTACTGATTTCACGTTTATACTGAATTGAACTCATGATTCAGCAATGGAGTTCTTGGATATTTCTAGGACGAGCCTGAGAAACTAGTTCAATATTCACTTAGGTGTCTAAATATTGCTCATGTCCATTCCCCCAAAACTGAATTCTCTCAATCCATGGCAATAGCAAATGAGCAAAATCTGTTTTGCTGTCTCTGAGTTTCCTTGCCTGGGAGTTCCACTCATTTACAAGTTTGCTTATACTCTTCCCAACCTCTCCTAAGCCACACCACCTGGAAAACTCCCCTTCCAGACCAGCTCACACTTGCCAGAGAAACAAACAGGCATTAAAAACCCCCAGACCAATCCCCAGACCTTTCTATTTCATCTACAGAAAGAAAATAACTCTGGGGTAAATATGCAAGGCATTGAACACTTTGAGAGAAATTGCTGCTCTCCATAATTATTTTTTAATTTACCCTCTGCTGGATGAGAACTGAAGCCCTTGTCTCCTCGTCAGCACAAACTTTGCATTTCTTGATCTGCATCTGGGGCTTGCCGAAAAATGAGCAGCTTGATTACAGCTCTGTCCTTCCCCTGCTCAGCTCCAGCTGCTGCCTCTCCTTGTGCATTTCCAAAAAGTGAAAGGCAGAACCATTTACTTCCTTATTCCTCTGATTTATTTTGCTCATGTGGGTTATCTCACTTCCTTTTGCAGCTCCCTGAATATCTCTGAAAGAGGGAGAAGAGCCCGGCTGTGCCCCGGGCAGGTGCAGGATCAGGGGAGGGAGCGACAGCTGGGGCAGTGCCACCACCACAGTGACAACAACCAGCCCCAAAGTACAACTTTTACAGCTCTCCACTCCCACCTCTTGCTGAGAGCAATGAAGTTTGTAGAATCTTTGAGAGGAGGAAAATGGGGTTGGGGAAGTAATGGCAAACAGCATTTTGTGTAGCCTCAGTGATCCTAATCCTTCACGAATACATCCTATGTTGGCTGAGACACATTCCAGGGACTTGTGGCTCCCAGAGGTATTCCTGATTGCTTTTCTCAGCTCTCCCAAGAAGAGCTTGGCTGCCTTTCACAAACCTATATTTTCCTTTTCAGTCAACAAACACGCTCTCCACTCACAAGAAGATGGATCTTGTGCTCCCACTTCCTTTCACTTCTGCCCCTGAGCCACAACCACAGCAGAGCCCAGGCAGGGAGCAGTGACCTGCAGAAAACCATTCCCCATGCAAGGCTGACCCAGCTTCTGGCTGAAATAGGTGGACAAAGAAAAAAAGTGGCCCAAACCAAAAATCAAGAACAAAATTTAATTCCTTCCTTCTTTGTCTTCCCCTTTCATTGCACCTTATTCTAATAACCGTGAAGCTTTGTGAGAGCCTCTGGAACACAAACAAACACAAAAAATAGCAGGTTAGTCCTTGGGGGAGAAGTTCACATCATTATGTTGGGTTTTCTGTGGAACATTTATTTCTAGGCTGCAGTGAGAGCAGCCTCCTGCTCACAGATCATTCACCTTCAGCCAGGAGGATGCGCACTTCCAACAGCATCAGCCAAGAGGTTTCTTTTGCATGGCCAAGCTCCCCAATTTGTGATTCACCCTGCAGTGGTTCAGCTGAAGCTGGTGCTCCCATGGCACATTTTCCTCTCTCCACCTCCAGAGCACACCAGAAATGCACAAATCCCCATAAAAAACACTATTCCCAAATCCCAAAGTCCTACCTGCTCCCCCACATACCAGCGCAGAGCCCTTTTTTTGCTCTTTCTGTGTCACTTTTCCCCTCACAACAAGAAGTTGCCCTCTCCAGCGTTGGTGTCTGGTGGATGTTTCCTCCCAGAGGTTTCCCCAGTGCACTTCCAAGGCTGGGCATGATGGCTGGTTTTTAATTAGCCCAATAAGTCACTTGAGCCTCTTAGAGCCTAGCCCAGATTTACTTTAGGATTTTCAGTGTTGATGAAAGCACAATTGGGAAGGAGCAGAGCTTCTGCTGACTTTGTAATTAATCACAGGTTAAAGTGCTGTATGAATTATACAGGCCCCAGGAGAGCCATCACTTTTGGAATTTCCAACAAAGCACACAACTTAAGACATTCTTTGTTTTGTGTATTTGGCTAATAGAAGCATTAGTCACTGAGCTTTTTTATTATTTTTTTCTAAGTTTTGAAATAACCTCGCTAATCTGGGGAATGTGATTTTCTGACACGAGCTCTACCTTTAGAGCTTGGAGAAAATTTGGTGCTGTGTGAGTTTAGACAACCTGGCAACAGCTACAACAGAAAATTCAGACATTATGTTTTTTTCAAACCAAGCACTCAGAGTGTTTTTGACAGGGAGTGGGTGGGAGAGTCACTCTGCACTGAATCTGCAGTGAAGGATGTGGGGGAGGGAAGCAGTTTAGCCAACTCTAACTCCTGCAAATTTATCAATAATATCCCCACAGCTTTTAACATCCTTCCTGCTTTGACTCCAGAGCCATCCCACTGTTCACAGCACAGGAAGAGACACCTGCTTCATGAACTTTACCTCCACAAGCAATCCCTCCAGAGCTGTTAAATCCCCCTGTATGTGCCAGTTTACAGATCCTAAGGAGGTTGTTTTGCTTCTCATGAAGTACTTTGAGATTAAAAAAAATTACTTAAAAAAAAAGAAAAAAAAAAAAACTTGGAAAGGTAGTTTCACTTAAATAGAAAATTTTTTCATTATAATTAATAGAAACAAAAGAGGAATCATAGAACAGGCTGAGTTGGAAGGGACCTTAAATCTTTTAATTCTACCCCCTGCCATGGGACACCTTCCACTATCCCAGGTTGCTCCAAGCCCCATCCAGCCTGGCCTTGGACATTCCAGGGATGCAGGGGCAGCCACAGCTTCTCTGGGCACCCTGTGCCAGGGCCTGCCCACCCTCACCAGGAATTCTTGCTTTTATTAACAGTACAGAAGAATTGTTGTCATTCTTTCTTTTCTCTTTCTTATCACTAGCAGCTACTGCTTTAATTAGACTTTCTTCTTAAATTGTTTTAAAGCACAGAGAAGGTAAAAACACTGGCAATAATATTTCAGTGAGATTTCAAACAGTAAAGCATGAAAAGAAGAAATATGGAATTACTTTGCCTTTTGATTGCCTTTAACAAAATGCTACTTTTTCTGTGGATTGGTTCATATTCAGGTTACAAAAGGAATTCAAAAGATAATCGTAAATCAGTAATACCAGGTCTGATCCCATGGCTTTAAGGCTACTTAATGAAGTTAAAAAAAAGAGAATGTAAAAGAGATGTGAGTACATCTGAAATTTCTAAGTAGCTCCAGACATACATAATGGAGGAACTTGAGCCCCAGTGAATGCCAATAAATCTATTTTCTTTTAAAGAAAAAAATTACGAAATATTTAAAGGATATCAATCACACTTTTCTTAACAGAGTGTTAGAGAGTGACAATTAACGATGCCCTGTTCTGCTGTAGCTCACTTTAAATCATGTCTTAGAGCCCGAGCTAGTATATGAATTTGTTACTAAAACTATTTCTTCATTGTATGATTGAAATCTAGGGTTAGAAATAAGTTTCATTTTACACTAGTGAAATTATTAAATATTCCTTTTCAAAGCTTATCTTTATATTTACTTTAAGTGCTGTTAAAAATAAGTTAAAATTTTCAGTTAAAAAGCACTAAATGAAGTTTTTAATTTATAGAAAGAGAGTAATGGAAATTTCCAGGCTTGACCATTTCAATCACTTCACAAAAAAACAAGAAAGAAAAAGAAAGGAAGATTAGATAAGAACAGATTTTTCAGCAGACAGCTTGGACTTAAAAAAAAATCATGTTTTTCATCCACATTTCATGACATCAGCATCAGTTGATGCTGTAAGTGGGGGTGTGGGTGTTCATCTCCTCATCAAAATTTAACAGTGACATTTTTTTCAGCTTCTGACAAAAAAAATAAACATTGTCCAGGTCGTTCCCTTTGGGGTAGTGTGGTTATCCCAGTTCTCAGCTTATCTGCTTTTTGTACAAACACACCTCTCCCATTTATCCACTGATAAATACTGAATTCCTACCCGGTGAGGAGCATCTGGAGACATCTTTCCTGCAAGACTTGCAGAGAAAAGGGATTAATTCCAGTTCATTTCTGTGCGTGGCACCGAGCCAGGCGCCCAGTTGAAAAGCTTTGTGTCTGTTTGTCTTCTTTATTTTCCAAAACCTTAAAACCCAAATCCAATTTGTTGCTTTGTGCATCTCTGAAAGGCTGGGAGTTGTGCAAAACCCCCTGGAGATTCCAGGGGGGGCAGAGCACACCTCAAGCCTGGTTTTTGTGGCCCAGGCAGAGAAAAGGGAACGTGGCAGTGTCCAAAGCCAGGTTGGACAGGGCTTGGAGCAGCCGGGGCTGGTGGAAGGTGTCCCTGCCCATGGCTTTGAGGTCCCTTAAGGTCCCTTCCATCCCAAACCATCCTGGGTTCTGGGATTCCATGGATGTTGTAGACAATCCACAGTTCAATCTGATGCCTAGATGCCATTTGGATGAATGACAGCTCTTTTAAGACAAATATTCCTTTGCCACGTGGAGTTGAATGATTAATGCAAGTCCTGAAGGTCATCTTGCAAAGGCAGTCACTGCATTTCTTCTCTTTATCATGGGCAATTCCACGGGCAATTCTCATTGATGATTTTTGTTTTCCCAGAAGGAATAAATGAGATACTTGGTGGTATCCCCTCACAGGTAGTAAGGATGTCCCAGATTCCAAATTTCAGCTGCACGCCACAGTTATTTCCCTTTCCCAAAGTACCCATGGACAGAATAAATCCCGTGGGTGCTGCTCACCCATCTCCCAAGGACCACATGTGAACCCTGTTTCCTAAAGATTGAGAGAAGAGGGGGTTGGAGGCTGAGGGATCTTCCAGAAAGGGAGCTTGGAAAACAGATGTTGTCACTCAGCTTTTCCAATATATTCCATATCTTCAGGTGCTTAATATGCCCAGGAAAATGAGCTGCCTCCTGCTCTGCATTTCCAGCACAGCCTGGACTTAGTGCTTACCAGAGAAACACAGATAAATGAAATTCTTAAAAGCATCTTTTAGATCTTTAACATGTCCAGCAAGATTTTTAAAAAGCCAAATATTCCAGCAAGTTAAATCATCATTTGTCTTCTGGAGTAACTTGCTGTAGTTTTCCACAAGCAAGTTTGTAAAATTTTCTCTAATCGTGTTTTTTTTTGTTTTTTTTTAGAAGCTGCTCTTTTCCACCTGCTTCCATTTTAATGTGTCCTCAATATCAGTTATTTTTACTTCATCTCTAAGAGGCAAATAACGAGGATAAACAATAACTCCTCCTTTCACAAACAAAAATATGATATTGCTAGTAGAAGAAAACACGGAAAATTGCCAGGGAAATAAAATCTCAGCAAGTGTTTTCATTTGTCAAATTTGCTCAGCAAGAAGGTCCTCAGTAAAGAAAATATAAGCCATAAAGCCAGCATCAATTATCACAGAGTGGAGGCACTGGGCTGCTCCTAATTTTTGCATATTGGAAAATGATGATTACACACACTCCATCACCAGGGAACAGGCAAATCCATACAAACATCACCAATCCCCAGCATTGTAGAAATCTGTGGAATTCTGCAAACTTGTAAACCTGCTGAAACAATAAACTGAATTAATCTAAAGCACTGGCTCAGTGCAGCTGATGTTTCCGGGAAATATAAGAGGACTTGTCCTCTGTGTATTTGTTCCTAGTAAAGATATGGAGAAAATTGGGATTTTCATGGAGCTCTTCAGCTCCCATTATGGAAAACCACTACCAGTCTGTGCCAATAGCAAATACAGGAAATAAAGGAAAGGAGGAAGGAAGCTGATGGCAAGGATCTAACCTAAAAGGGACAACAGAAAATGATGAGATTAGAGATGGAAATCACAAGAACTATTTGTTTATATAAATTTGTGGAAATTGCTAAAAAAAATTAAAATACCAAACCAAGCAAAAAAAAAGGAAACGAGCAATCCCCAAAATATAATATAGAGACAATCATAACAAACAAAGGAAAACAATTCCTAAACAGGGAGGAAAGGAGGAAAATCCCTTCCAAGGAGGAAATAGTGAACATGTAGATTGAGGTCCACAAAAAATCTTAGGAATGATCGGAACTTCAGTAGATGTGGGGAACTTCTTGCTTAAAATTAAGCAAAAAATTAGAGGCCTTAGCTATGCCATGGTCATCCTTTCAGACCACACCTTATTCTCAGCCTTTTTTCTTTAAATTTGTGATGTTGAGCTTATATTATAATACACACATGTGCCTTCTGGGTGCTATCAAGTGCTGGAAGCCAGTCTGCTCACAGAATCCCACAATCACTGAGGTTGGAAAAGCCCTCCTGGATCACCAAGTCCTTGCTGTGCCTGATCCCCACCGTGTCCCCAGCCCAGAGCTCTGGGTGCCACCTCCAGCCCTTCCTGGGACACCTCCAGGGATGGGCACTCCAAACCTCCCTGGGCAGCTCCTGCCAAGGCCTGAGCACCCTTTCCATGGAGAAATTCCTGCTGGTTCCACCCTGAGCCTCCCCTGCCCGGCCTGAGGCCGTTTCCTCTCCTCCTGTCCCTGTTCCTGGGAGCAGAGCCCGACCCCCTGGCTGTCCCATCCTGTGCAGAGCTACAAGGTCCCCCCTGAGCCTCCTTTTCTCCAGGCTGAGCCCCTTCCCAGCTCCCTCAGCCCCTCCTGGTGCTCCAGCCCCTTCTCCAGCCCCATTCCCTGCCCTGGAAATGCTCCAGCCCCTCCAGGTCTCTCTGGCTGTGAGAGCCCAGAGCTGGAGCAGCACTCGAGGTCCCTCAGCAGGGCCAGCACAGGGCACAGCCACTGCCCTGGGGCTGTGCCACACCAGGGCTGGCACAGCCCTGGATTCCTCTTGGCCGTCTGAACCCGCTCTGGCAGTCACTCTGAATTTGAGAGTTTATTATTATCAAAGATAGAATAGGAATATCGTCAGTAGATGTGCAGGACAATGAAAAGCAATTTACAATTGTTCCCAGCAGCTCTTCAATGCTGCTGGAAGCACAGGCTACTATTGAAATCCTGTGACTCAGAAGATGCATCCTGTGTAGAAATATTCCAAAGATTGTTCCCAGAGAGGTTTTCTAATGTGCTACCAATGTGCACTGTGTTCACCGCTTTCCTCCACTGTGGTAATCCACTTCCCACTGTCCTCCAGATCCAATTAATTTGCAGCTAATGGAACTCCATGTTCAAAGGAATTCTGAGTATTACTCAAAATTCCCAGATGAGGCTGTTAGCCAACTGTCTTGGAAGGGCTGATAAGCAGCAGGAACACAGGGGCTACTTGTGGTGCATAATTTTGCTTCTCACATATGCTGCTGGTGTTTGGCACACAAATTGTATCCCGAGTTCCTTAAAAGGATTTGATGCTGGGTTTCATTCCTTTGTTGCATAAAGTCATCTCATGGAAGTGCAGTGGCTCAACCCTGAAATGACCCTAAATATTTTTTTTTTGTCCCAGATCTAACCCTTTCTCTGAGTTTGCTCCAGATCTTCTTATTCCTTCTCTGACTTTGCTCCAGATCTCACTCCTCTGCTTGCTCCCTGCAGAGAGCAGTGAAGTTGGAGTCCAATGCAGGGCAGACTTCCTCAAGACCTATTTTGAGGGAAATCTTGGTGTGAATGAGGTGTTTCCCCCTCTGGCTGCACAGTTTGAGCCTGGCCCTTGATTTAGACTTTCATTTTGTGGTTGGGACCCCAAGGTAAGGATGGAATCATCCCTTTTTTCTGGCTGCATCTCTTCTTGAGCTCCATGAGGGATGTGCCACAGAGCAGTTGAGGGACACCTCCCAGTCTGCCCCAAACAATTGCATTGGTGAGGCTGGTTTGTGCCTAGTTTAAGGTAATGAGCAGCAATGGAACCTGCATTCCTTGCAGGGGTCAGGCAGGACCACAGGGCAGGTCTGAGGAGTCTGACTAGATCCCCTGGAGACAGCCCTGCACCAGCTCAGTCACCACCTGGGAAATGAGGGTCTGTCCTGAGAAAAGATTGGATTCCCCACAGAAGCATTTACCTGTGGATATTCTCAGTTCAGTCAGAGAGAAAAAGAGAAAGATTTCTGCCAGGCTAAGCCTGGGAGAAAGTCTGAGAGGAATGTAAAAAATCTATTATCTTGTTTGCTGTTCATATTGTTTATAGATATGTTCTACCACTCTGACCTAAGTCCATTGTGCCAATCAGGTGAAATGGTTTTACTTTAAGACCAATGGAATTCATGTTCACAATATTCTCTATAAAAGAGAGAAGTGCTTTTGAATAAACACTCATTTGCCTTCTGAAATCATACAAGTCATTTTGCCCGTCCCTGGCCCAACAGCATCATTTACCTACCAAAAAAATTCCAGCACAACAGTTGTGGGTGTTTTGCCTGCAGAGCATCCACAGCACAGACTGTGGTCGTGGGCTCCCCTTCCCACCCACCACATCAGCTCTTCCCTTGCAGCAGCAGATGGGAGCAAATGGTGTCTTCAGACACGGCAGCAGCAACGGAGCTGCACTGCAGACATAAATAAATCTTTGCCACAGCATCAGAGCAGGTAAGGCAGAAAGATATCCACAGAAACTGCTTTTCCCTGCACAGAGCTGTCTCCCTCATGCTGGTGCTCGGAAGATCTTCCTGAGCCACACTGACCACAAATGCAGCAGCTCTGACAGGTCCTGTATGAACCATTTCCCCTTTTTTCCTGGTGAAAGGGTTGAGGTGTTTCATCTTCCAGCGTGAGATTCACCCAAAGGAAAACTTTTCCAAGTAAGGAAGCATTGCAGTTCTGTAGCTGCATATTTTAAGCCTGGTTCCTAAGTATTCAAGTCATTATAAATCCCCTGACTTCAGCAGAGCTGTGCAGAGTTATGCCAGCTATGAATCTGGCTGTTCCCCCCCTTAAGTACTTCCAAAGAATTAAAATCCTTTCAGAAATAAGTCATGCAGGTGATGTTTGCCCACACATAAATCAATTAAGACGTTAAAGGTTGTGTGCAGGCATGGGGATGGGAGGGAAGCATAGGGGAAGAGAAAGGGTTATTTCCCTTTTTAATTTTCTGGGCAGTTTTTGGGTTTTTTTCCTCCTGTCTTTGGTGAACTTCATTCTGTGTGCCCAGAGCTACTCATTCTGTAACACTCACATTGCCAAAGGGTCTTCAGGATTTATAGCACACATCCTTAAGGTTGGATTAATTGTGTATAGCTTCATGGGATGGGACTTTTGCAACCTGAACTCCTTACATGATGAATTACCTATTTTAGGCTCTGCTGGAACCACAGTTTGAACCACCACTCTCTAATCTTCCCCAAAAAAAAACTGACAGGTTTGTTTTTTTTTTTTTTTTCCTGAAATAGGCTGCCAATAAAAGGTATCAGCCTTTTAAAACTCCACCCTCCACATTTAGATTTTGAAAAAAAATATTGAAACTATGTATTCCTATAACTCACTGATGTCCTCCCAAATCTGCTCTGAAATGTTTATTGTCAAGTGATGGCTTCGGTACTAATAATTCTTAAATATCCCCAAGACTTCATCAGAATGAACTCTTTACCAATAAAATATCAGTGCAATGATTTAACAGCCAAAAACTGCAAATCAAAGAGTTATTTTAGGATTATTATTTTCTACACCAAAACAATTATAAAGATTATCTAATTAGAGTTTGAAATGCATAAAAAGGTAGAAAAAAAAATATAAGGAAAAAGTAGATGCCAGTTAGGCCCAGAGAAAGCTGAATAACAAGGGTCCAGAGATTCATAAGAAAGCAATTTCCCTGCCAGGTATGGACTATTCCTGACCAAGACCCACAGTAAAGAAAACAAGATCCCAAAGCCTAATTTATAAGTAAACTGCACCCAGCTGCTCACCCACTACACTCAAATAAAATTACTCTAACTGAGAATAAATATTTGCTTCACATCACATGAATCTGCCTTATAGCTCTTTCACTGACAGTGTAAGAATAAGTGAGATTTTCCATTATTATTTGCGTCCAATTTTACTTATCCATCATAAATTTGCTACTGAGCCCATAAATCCCTCACCTGATAATAATGTTTTCCAGTAGATACTTTTCTGAGCTCATATTTGATGAGATATCATACACAAACACCGCAAGTAGACAAAAATAAATCCACAACAGGTGTAATAATTGTCTGGGGAAAAAACAGCACTTTGCTCAAGAAAGACATTTAGGTAGAGCTACAGATTTCCTTGTTGAGTTTCCAACAGTAAAATTGCTTCTGTAGGTTAGTGGCTGAAAATTCACAGAGCCTTAATTAAAATTTCAGGTTGAAATTTTTTCCAAGGCTTCCTCTCCCCTGCACCTTAAAAATGAGCATAATGACATGAGAGAAAAGAGGAAAGGTGAAGGAAGAAGCCTAAACGTATTTTTGGTTTAGAGGCACTTGTATCATGAATGGAGACTTTTCTTTTCTCTGCTACACTTTTAATCTGGTTCTGAAAATCTTGAGACTAAAGGAGGGCTGAATAAAGGAAAAAAAAAATTTGAGGGTCCAGTTTTATCTCACAGAGAACTTAACCAACCAAAAAGACAGAGGCATAAAATCACAGTCCCCATCTCCATGCCCTTGATATTGATTCAGCTCACATGAATCTGCAGTGAGCTCCTTCATTCCTCAGGATTCTTGTGAATGTGTGAATAGCTCAGGCCTGTTTGGATAAAATGGCCCTGCTAACCCTGATAGCTGCAGAGAAAAGCTCCAAAATGTGACCCAAGTGAATCCTAAAGTGTTCAGAGCCTAATGATGAATAAAAGAGCCCGGCATGTTTATTGGATTTCATCATTCTACAATACTTGGGCTCAGCAACAGCATAACCATAAAAACAGCACTTACACAGCTTATGGAAAAAGAAGGGAGATTATTCTGTGAAAAGGTGATTATTGTGACAAGGTGAGGCCCTTTCTAGGCTCAGGTGCCACCTCAGCCCTCCCTGACTGTGCCCCTTGCAGTGCTCTGGCCGGGTACCTGACCCACTTCTGCCAGTGTGAGTCAAACACAAGGAGAGATTCCAGGCTGGTGCCCCAAATCCCAAACCTCTCTGCCCCACAGCACATTCCTGCCAGCATGAGTGACCTTGCTGATGGCTGGCATGCTCCCAAGACTCTTGCATTTGTCTGTGGTTCATGTAGCAGCCCAATAATTGCCTGTGCAGTTCATCAAACATAGTTTTTGCTTCCCTTCAAGCTCTGTGCAAAGACAAAGTTCTCATTCTGTTGAGTGCAACTTGCCACTAAGAATGTCACATTTCACATTTAAAAGGCCTACATGTCCTTTTCCCACTGTTCATAAACTCATGTTCAACAGTAATCCTGAGCAAGGGCTATGTTTTACTGCAGCCTGGACATGGTCAATGAGGCGTGGAGTGTGGTGAGCACCTCAGAGTGGTTCCATAAAGCAGCATGGGATTCAAGCTCAGCAGAGAGCCACTCTGCCCCTCAGAAACAGCATTCCTGAAGCAATTCCTGCTTTGGTTTTACCTCTGCTCCTCCCAGATATGTCTGGAACCCTGAAATTCCCACACCAACACGCTGGGAGAGATTGTTCCAGAAGACTTTCTGCTCAGGCTTGCCACCAGGGAGGGTTTGAGCAGCTCAAACACACCCAGAGGTGCCCGTGAAGCTGCTGATGCTCCTCCAAACTGCTCCCACAAATCATAACAAGGCTGCTTTAAATTCTGGGAGCGTCTCCACCCAGAATGATGCCTGCTGATCTCAGAGGAGCTCTGAGAGCCATCATTATTGCAATTGTCTGCAGGGGTCTGTCTGAGGAGCTCGGCAGCCTCTGCAGCACAGTTCCTTGGCCAACAGCACCATCTGCCTCCAAGAGCTGCACACAGGAGCACGCTGGGCTTCCTCCCTGTTCCCTGGCACTCTGCTCCTTTCTGCAAACCTGGTCGTGCCTGTGTCACCATAAGGTCTCTGCTGGCTGTGAACCAGGGTTTGGAAACCTGCAGCCAAGGTTTTCAATCACCAGAGCTCACAAAGCACCCTGAAATGTCCAGCGCAGTGTAGCAGTCCCTGCTGTTGTGGGAAACCAGCAGCACAAATCAGAGGCTACAAAAGCCAGGGCTGCATCCCTGGAGGAGCCTGGCTGAAACAAGGATTACTCAGCACAGTAAAGATGAGTCCTGGTTATCCTTTTCTCTGCCACAGAACTGCTGTAATTGAAAGGGACCTCTTAAAGTTTGTGACCTAGCTCCCCTGCATCTTCAGCTCCAACAGGTTGCTCACATCACTGTGAAATGTAGCTCCTGTGAAATATTAAATCAGCTTTAGAGCACTGAACTGAAAAATCCTGCATTTCTCTTCCCACTAATGTGCAGTGAAATCTTGGTTACTCAAACTGGAGTGATTTGGGAGTGGTTTCAGGGTTTGCCCTAACCAGGAGTACAGGAAGATATTTGTGCTGGAAGACACTAATATGTTACTTGTTAATTGTTTGGATTAATTTGCTGGATTTGGTGGATTAATTTGTTAATTAATTTGCTGGACCTTCTGCAGAATACAACTGTTCACAGCAACAAGCAAGGGAAATCCCTTGGGGGAGACTCACAGTTTGGTCTTTAGCATGGAGATGCTCAAAAAAACAGTTGCAAAATGGTGCAGTGCCATAACCACAGTAATATAAAATGCAGCAGCAACTCTGGGTGGAGTAATGACCTTCAGAGACCTGGGATTTCAGCAGGAATGTCAGAGTGTGCTGCAGCCTAAGGTGACCATTCCCACCTCCTGAGAAGAAATGCAGATGATCCCTGCTTTAAATCCAGCCAGTCAGACCTCCTTCCATGGGTTGGCATGGGAACCAGTACAGACAATAATTTCTTGACATCCTTTAACATTGCCCATGGAAATGGGAAGAGGGGAAAGCCTGAACAAAAGCATTTAGCAAAGGCCTGAACTCCTGCCCAAAATCCAGTGTAGTGTCTGTAAATAAATAAACTAACACATTAAGTTGAACTCTTATAAATCTCATTAGCAGTCATTTATTCCTACAGCTCCACCACCTGCACTGCAGTCACAGCTTAGTGATACATGAAATAGGACAGAAAATACAGACCTATCCATTGCCCTCTGATTAGATTTTAGGCAATTTTACACTTTCCAGCCTGCAAAAATAGCAAATGGAAAATGTACATAACCAAAATCTCTTTCTGTTGCTCCTCATGTTCACAAGTGTGACAAGATGCTGCGTCCTGTCAAAGCTCTGAAGTGCCACAGCCCTTCTGGAAGTCTACCTTTGGAACTAGAAAGAGGCCCTTTAACCCCAAAATGAGACTAAAAACTGTACAGTCAAACTTTCTTAAAATACAGACAGAAAGCATCTAAAAGGGCTGGCAGGAAGCTGTCCCCACTTCCTTTTGTCCCTTGTTGTTGGGTGAGTCCTTCCCTTCAGGGCCACCATCATCCCACCAAGCCTTCTGCATTCCCCTCCTCACTCAGAAAAATCTTTGTTCCTTCTTTTCTCAAGTCCAGCTTTGCATCTGTTCCTGAATCTCTTCTGAGAAGCACAGGGAATTAAAAGCCTAAATATTCTTATATTTCAAGAATATTCTTAAAAAATAGAAAAAAGTGCTTAGGGTCATTTTTGCAGAGCAGATTTTATAATATAAGTTAACATGAAGTAGGGGATTATAATGGTGAATCATAATCTTTGAATACCTTTGGAATATTGACCCTGGCTGTGTGTAACCAGGAGCACCCAGCACCTCTTAGGACTGGACTGGGGCAGTGTACACACATCAACTCTCACCCAGGTATCTTTAGAAATATGAGATTTTTTTTTTCTTAGTGACAGGAAGAATTTAAAATGCACTCCTGGATTGCCTCAAAGAGTGGGGTCGAGCCCCTTTTCTTCATCATGATTATTGCATATCATAAGGAAATTTTGAGAAACCTGATTAAATATTTTATAGCTGAGTCCATTTAGCAGTCTGAGTGTTTGAACTACTGAAAATCAGCAAGGAGGGCTTGCCTATACAAGGGAGCTGAGCAGAGCCCAAATTGGATTCTTTCACCTTCAGCTCCCACCTGGAGTTTTCTTTTTGAACCAACACAACTTTATTTAAATCCATGTTCTCCCTCCTCCACTGTATGGCTTAGACTGCAGGGAATTCCCTGATTCCAGCCCCAGATGAGAGGTTCAAATGATGGCCTTGATCCCCTGCTGTAGGAGCAGAGGAGACCTGAGAGAGAGGAAACCTTCTGCACCCCCCTATTGTAAATGCAGGCGAACCCAGTGGGAAGAAATGATGATGTCTGACTCAATTCAGAAGGCTGAATGATTTCTTTATCATAACTATGCTCAAATAGATCAATATACTATATAAAAGGAGGATACTAAAACTACATACTACTTTCTCTGACTCTAACACAACTTGTGACCCTCTCTGAGTCCAGCCCCAGGTGGGTTGAATTGGCCATCAGGCTCAAACAATCCTCACCAGAATCCAGTTGAGCAATCACTCCAGGTAAACAATTCTCCAAACACATTCCACATGGGAAAACAAGGAGCAGAAATAGAAATTGTTTTCTCTTTCATTTCTCTCTGTGCACCTCTATGAAAATCCTGAGAGGGAGAGAAATGTGCTTGCCACACCCCCCTGCTGCCTCCTGACATCAGGGATCAGGGTAAGGCAGAGGCTCCTTCCCCCAGCGCTTCTTTTTCTGGCACTGAACAACAAAACATATTTATTTTCCAGGTATTCCTGCTCTCCTGAGTCACAACCCACTCAGAATCATGGAATCATGCTTGGAAAAGCCCTCTAAGACCATCCAGTCTAACCCATCAACCCAGCACTGCCCCATTACCACTAAACCACATCCCCCAGTACCACCTCCGTGTGTTTATTGGACACTTCCAAGGACAAAGTGGGGGCTTCATCCTGTTCCCACTGAGGTCCCTGAAGAGCTCCCACCTGGGAGCCTCATTTTCCCACATATGAGAGAGCCCTTGCCTTGAAAAGCAGTAAAATAAACCAATCCCCAGAGCTGAAGGTAAATGCACCCCTAATATCAGGTCCTCCTGCACGGTGGGCAGAGAAGCCATCCATCTGTTACGCAGCTGCCAAAACGTATTGGAGAAAACTTAACAGCAAAGCATTTATTGTAATGAAGCATATACAGCAATCCCAATCAAAACTAAGGGGAAGAGGGAAGCTAACGAGCATGCACAGCCTGGGCAAGAGGCTGTACTGTTTGGGGACTCGCTGGTTTGAGCTGGCAGGCACCGAGGGATGCTCCGGAGGGACTGGGAGCAGCAG
This sequence comes from Lonchura striata, assembly GCF_050655825.1. Classification (NCBI taxonomy): domain Eukaryota; kingdom Metazoa; phylum Chordata; class Aves; order Passeriformes; family Estrildidae; genus Lonchura; species Lonchura striata. The sequence goes on along the minus strand of NC_140710.1, from coordinate 25,137,138 downwards.
TTCTTGATTCAGCACCGCCACACGCAGGCGGGATGCGGCGGGCTGGGAGATGCCAGCTTTGCCTCCGGATCCATGAAATACAGCTCCCTCTTTCCCTGCAAAACGGGTTTATTAAAGCTGTCAGACTGCTTTGAAATAATGACAGGTGTTACACAAATCAGCAGCCTTAGCTCCTTACTTAGCAAAGCACCAGAGCCTGGGCTAACAGCACAGAGTGAGTACTGAAAGAATAAAAAAAGCATAACACAACAGTATGTCCAGCAATGTGGAAAAAAAAATATCTAATTTTCTGTTGTTTTTAAGTCACTGAGAGATTTAGGCAGCAATTTTAATATAATAGAAATAAATACTATGGATATTTTCCTTTACAACCTGCTGAGCTCAATAGACAAGAGAAATTTTCATTTTCCTCATCCTTGCAAGGTATTTTTCCTTAATGTCTGTAACTGGCTAGGAAATTATGACAACTGTAGGTAGAATCTAACAGAGCCTGAGAAGAAAAACAAAATATTTTCACAGAGAGGAGACAAACTGCAGAGTTTTTTTGGCAGAGGTTTGCAGTCTGAAACATTCTGTGCCATGCTGCTCTTCCCTTTGCAGGCTGCTTTTGTGTCCAGTCAGTGCAGTGTTAGCACTGACAGATATTGAGTTATAAAAATAAATCATGTGGGGTCCTGCCACGACTGAATGAATGAATGCCTGTGGCCTGTACCCCTGTGCACTGAGAGCAGAGAATCCTGGAATGGCTTGGGTGGAAAGGGACCTTGAAGATCATCCCATCCCTGCCATGGGCAGGGACACCTTCCACTGTTTCAGGTTGCTCCAAGCCCCATCCAGCCTGGCCTTGGACACTGCCAGGGATCCAGGGGCAGCCACAGCTTCTCTGGGCACCCTGTGCCAGGGCCTGCCCACCCTTACAGGGAAGGATTAATCCCAACATCCCATCTAACCCTGCCCTCCTGCAGCTTAAGAGTGCACCCCTTGTCCTGGCACTCCATTCCATGTCCCAGCTCCCTCCCCAGCTCCCTTGCAGGCTTGCCAAGTGTGAATATCCTGGAACCCTGGGACTCCCCTGCACCACCCACCAGAAATGAGCTGCTCCCCAGCACCCAGGGAACATATTCACACTGTACCCATGGGATTTCCAGGCCATTATTCAAACACTTTGAAGGTTCAAAGTATTTCTGAGTGCCTTGCAGTGGCACAAATAACTCTGTTTTGTGAAAGGTGTAAAAGCAAATCCACAGGCTCCCATCTAGAGATTTCCAGCACAGAGAACAAACAGTCCTGGATGCAGAAACCCCCCCAGTCCCTCACCAAGCTCATATGTCCTGGTGCTCCAAGGATAACAGAGGGATTTAGGGAAAGGTGAGCGGAGCACATACAGGAAGAGAGGCACAGCCCAGGTGAGGACTCTCCATCAGCAGGAGCTCCACACTTCATTCCAGAGTGCTCTCCTGTGCCCATCACTCAGGTTGGACTCCATCCCTGGAAGTTCCTTCAGGAGGTGATCCAGCAGCACCCCAAATGGAGGACAAACCTCTTAGAATTGTCAAGATAAGAATTTAGGATCATCAAGTCCAGCACTACCCCCATGTTCAGTACTAAACCTTGTCCCCATGTGTCACACCCACCTGTGTTTTGAGCACCTTCAGGGATGGTGGCTCCACCACTACCCTGGGCAGCCTGTGCCAGGGCTTGACAACCCTTACTGTGAAGAATATGTTCCATTTTATATTGGATATATACAAATACCCAATCTAAGCCTCCCCTGGGGCAGCCTGAGGTTGCTTTCTCTTGTCCTGTCTTATCTCATCCTTTCCACCTTGGACAAGGTACCAGAAAGGAGTTGCATACAAAATGCTTTTCTGCTGAGGGAATACCAATTCCAGAAGTAGGAGAAGCACCTCACCATCATTGTTGTGCCCCTAAGGAAAAATCAGCAAAAATCAGAGCACTCTTTTCATGTGAACACATTTACAAGCTCCAAGAGGAGCTTCCTACCTTACACAAAGCTCTTTTCCCACACAGGATTTATCCTGCACAAACTTCTTCCATCAGAAAGTGGGATTTAGCTGCAAGGAGTCATTTAAAAGGGTTTCATGTCCAATTTCCCAGTTGTAGTACTTTTAGCAGTAGTAATAGTAGTTGTAGGAAATAAGTCAGGTTTCCAATTCAGAATAACCAGTATTAACTTTTAAAGGATTTGATTGAAAACCAACTGCTGGTGTGTTTTTATGCCTGATTTCCTAAAATCCAGAGTGTAAGTTTCCATTATAAGAGGGAATCAGTGAGAAAAATAAAAACTTTATTTCTTTATTTTGATTCTAAACTCTAACCAAATCTTACTGAAGTGCAAAATTTACCTCCAAAAGTCACATGCATGTAGAGGGAAGGAAGGCCCTGAGTTTACATCACAAAATGCCATATTCTGCCTTAAACTCCCTACCACTGTGAGACCATCAAGGAACATATTCTTTCCACCTAAAATTTCTATGAGTAATTAACCATGGATGGGGCTCACAGAAGTTATTTGTTGAGATAGGGGTGGGGTAAAACTCTGAGGTGCAGCACCCAGTCCCCCTGACCTGGTAGGATAAGCTGGACCCCTGGAAATGCTGAGCTCTTTTCTCACCTGGGTTGTGTAACACTGCTAAGGCAGGGCTATTTGCAAACATGCAGACATCTTAAAAAATATCAAAAATGCACTCAATATTAGTTAAATGTTGGACTCAATGATCTCGGAGGCCTTTTCCAACCTAAAAGATTCTATGACTCTGTGGTGTTACATGACTCCACACACTGTGAGGGACTGAAATTGCCACCAGTGAGAAGATGCAGCTCAATTTTCTCACCTTTTACACCCGAGAGGCTCCTGATGCCTCAAAACTGCTGTGTCTGTGCACGAGGAGCTGCCACAGCCAGGAGCAGCCACCTCTGAAGGGCTCCATGGGCTGCCTTGAGAAAGGACACGTGCAAGTTCAATCTCCATCCCTCAGGGATCAGTTCTGGTGCCAGTGCTGCTCGATGAGTTTATTAAATGACCTGGCTGCAGGGGTAGAGTGCTCTCCCATCAGCCTCACCCGTGATCCATCACTGGGCAGAGCCGTGGATGTGCTGGCAGCTCTGGCCACCCTTCAGCGAGACTTCGACTGGGTGGAAAAATGGGCCAGGGTGAATGGCCTGAAATTCAATAAAGGTAATAAAGGAAAGTGCAAACTCCTTCCCCAAGGGTGGGATAAGCTCAGCACAGGCTGGGGCTGAAAGCAGCTTGGCAGAGAAGGAGTGGGGGTCAGGGTGGACGCCAGGATGGACATGAGCCAGCACCATGGCTTAGCAGCAAAGCAGGACCTGGGCTGCACTGGGAATGCTGCCAGCACTTACAGGAGGGGAAATTCTCCCTCTTCTTAGCACTGGAGAGGCCACATCTGCAGCACATGTCCAGATCTGGGCCCCAACAGAGCAGAGAGAGTCCAGTGAAGAGCACAAATATTGCAGGGACTGGAGCATCTGGCCATGGCTTCTGCCACTGCTGATGTTCAGCTATCAGACAAGACCACACAGTTCTCAAAAAATGTGCAGCCAGAGACAATGGACATGAGCAGAAACAAAGAAAATGTTTATTAGATGAGGCCACATGTCACAAAGCAAGCCATCAAACTGATAAGCTTCACAAAATATGTCCTAAGGGTCTGTGCCCATGGTCACAGAGCATCTCTAAAACCCTTGCTCTCATTTCTTTATATTTGGCTGCTGCATGTCTTTTAAACATCTGACTCTATGGAGCTAATTTTATAAAATCCACAAGAATAGCATTAAGGCGAAGCTGTTCCTTTTAGAACAATTCTTCCTACCTTCTGAATATTCTTCCTATATGACCACAGTAAGAATCTGTTCAATGCTTATCCAGGAAATTTTTGCCTTAACATTTTAATCAAAGGAGCAGCCTGCTTCTGTCTGAGCTGAGTTTTGTGAGGAGATGGAAATGAGGCCGAATTTCAGAGAATGATGATATGAGGTACCCAGCAGTAAAATTAGATCAAGTACCACACTAAGTCAGGAGGAGCAGTTCAATAAGTGGCAGGCAAAAACAATGACATTTTTAAGAACAGAGAAGGATGTGTTTGCCACAATTTTTCGCTTTCTCCTCACATGAGTTCTCAATATTTTGGATGCATTTACACTGTAAAATAAAAGATCAGACTGAAGAACTGACACAGATTTTTTTTTCCTTTGGCATTTTAAGAATAAGAGAATTGTCAATCTCACTTGTGGAGAGCACCAACTGTGCTTTAATATCCAGCAGTGTGAAAAGGGTAGAATATGCAAAATGTGGGGATTATCCTTATAAGAAAATTACCCTGAAGATGAAAAGTTTTTTCTTCACTTAAAATTGTTCTGCAATTGAGTTTAAAAATTGGGTTCTCAATTTAAGCTTCCTTTGTTGTTTTTTTTTAAACAAATAAACATCAGAAACATGGAAACATCAGAAACACAGATTGAATTAGCTATAGATACTCCATTCTCTGACAGAAGCAGGAGCTTTTAAGATGAAAATCAAAAAATCAATGTGAACATAGAGTTAAACTGGTTAAAAGTAGATGTGGTTACACGCATGGCGACATTGAGTTAAGTTAGTCCTGATTTAGCACTCTGGCTTTGCACAGGCTGACTTGAAACCCGTCAAAATACATCGTTATTAATATTTCAGCTCAATTCTGGCTTGTCAGGTGGCAGAAGACACCAGAACCTGCTCAAAAGACAAAGACTCCCACTGAGCCCACAAGGGCGAGTCCCCGAGTGCCACCCCACTCTCATTATCACTGCTCTCCGTGTTCCTCTCCCTTCCAAGCTGAGAATACCAATCAGCTTTAATGCTTGGCAGGAATTATTCAGCCTGTTTGGTAAAACTGCCTTCCAGCCACATATAGGTTGTGACAAAGTTTTCTAATTAAACAGTTTCATTAAGCAGCAGAGCATACCTTTGTAAATCCCACAGCTGCCAGCCTGATCCTCCTCCCACTGAACTCCAGAGGAGCAGGATCCCTGTATTCACATTTCTCCCTGTCCAGGAGATTTTAGGAATCAATAAGCAAAAGTTATTCTAAGTCTCAAAAAACATGCATTCTCTTTGGGATTCTCTGGGCAAATTGCTTATTGATTTTTCTCAGCACATACTGCTGATTTTCATAGGCCTTGGATTGTTTGGGGGGTTTTCTGGCATTGTGTCATGTAATCATAAAAATTCTCCTCTGATACTATGGATATCACCCAAATTTATAATGTGTCTGAGTCAATATGAACACAGGCTGCCTCAGAACACCAAAGTTATAAGGCTGGTGGTACTGGAGAGTACACAGCACTCATGAAATCCATCCCACCACATCTTCTCTGTCTGAACCAGAAGCACTGGATATCTCAGAGAAATGTCCACATATGACATCCTGACCTCAGTGGAGGCTGAAAACATTCCAAAAACCCCACACATTTTGAGTAAGATGACTCCTACTCAAATGTCATGTTCATTCCTCAGAGGTGAAAGGCCAAAATTGCTGCGGTGTGAGGCAGGGAAGCCCCAGGGGCAGCTGGATTCACACTCTGGGCAATCCCCACTCCTCCCTGAGCAAACCTGTCATGGTAGGGCATCCCCAGTGTGGTAAGAATTAGTATTGACTCCCTGATTCTAGAAGGCTGATTAATTGCTTTATTTTACTATGCTATACTATACTATACTAAGAAACTCATTACCCTTACAGACAGTCTGATACCAACAGACCAGACTGGTCCTTGAAATCCAAACACCATCACCAGTGTCCAATTAAGAAATAACCCTTTGGTAAACAAATCTCCATAACACATTCTACATGTACACAACAGCAGGTGCAGCAAGTGGAGATTAATTTTTTCTCATTTTTTTCTCTGATCTCACAGCCTTCCCCAGGACAAGGCCTGGGAAAGTTGTGCCTGCTGCTCTCTGTGGAGAGAGCTGCAGTAGCACAAACCCTCTGGAAGCAGTAACATCTCCTCAGTTTCAGTCCCTCCTGCCTGTCCCTCTGCAGAGCTGCTGCTGAGCATTGCCACCCAAAGTGACACCTTGTCACCTTGCATCCCAAAGATGTCAAGGAGAGCCCGTGGAATGACTGTCATCAGGGACTGGCCCATGAAATCATTCTGTGAGAATGAGAACCACAGTCCAGCAGCCTCGGACACTCTCCTTAACCTTCCAGGAGAAGGTTTTTAAAATAACTGGGATCAGCTCACAGGTCGATGGCAATGTCCCCACCAGGCAGGGGGGTCGGGGAGACTCAGGGAGAATTTTAATGCACTGAATGCACACAATAAGTTGAGAGAAAGCACATCTGCCACTGCTCATCATGAGTAAGAACAGTTTCTCAGAGCTACAACTTCCCACTGCATTCTTCCAAATTATGCAAAACACTTATTTTAAATTTCCATCATTCTTTCATGAGGCAAATCTACTAAGTTTTTGCCAGCAAGAAAAGTTTGTGTTTAAAGAGTTGGTTTTTTATTTCACCTTGCTCATCTAAGAGGACAGAAAAAGGGATACTTTTTTTTCCTTACCATCTTTGGAGTGGCCCTCCAGCAACTGTCTGTCCACCTCTGCAGATTGCCTCATCCAGAGAGAGTTGTCACATAAGGAGAGTTAATGCACCAGACAGACACAAGCTGCAGCGACCCACACACTCTCACATATAAATAATATAGAATATGAGCTGTTTGTGTGAGCACAGAGATTTCTGCAGGGTACTTTAATATTTTGTTCACATCTAAAAGTAAATATAGTTCTTTAAACAGCTGCTTCGTGGTCCCCAGCTGTCCGTAAATATGAAAAGCAAGTGACATTTGTTTCAAAGCAGTCAGTAAATTATATATCTAGAACAAAAAATCCAGTAACTCTGCTCAGATTGGTACTGCAGTGAAAACTTCAGCCAAAGCACAGAACCCCACTGTGCATCCATGGGAAACATTTCCACTTCCCTACCAACCACCTGTCTGGACCTTGACGTGGGAAGAGGTCAGGGGCACTTCCCCATTGACCAGGAAGAAGTCAGGGACACTTTTGCATAGCCACTTTTCCCATGCTGTCTTATCTCCAAATGCAGAGTGTCACCAAGCAACCAGCATTCCCAGCCAGCCCCTTCACACAATCCCCTGGATGCTCCTTGCCCCTCAAATCCCCTCTGACCTCTCCCAGACCTTCTCCACTGTGTTGGGGTGGCACGGTCAGGTTTTGGGGGTCAGGTGGCTCTGTGCAGGGGTGGCTTCTGTGAGCAGCTGCCATAAGTGCACAGCTGTGTCCCAGTGTCCAGCAGAGCCAATTCCAGCCGGCCCCAGGACGGAGCCGCCGCTGGCCAAGGCGGAGCCCAGCAGGAACGACGGTAACATCTCTGGGATAAGGGGTGTGAGAAGGAAAATAAAATGTCATTGGACAGATGGAGCCACTGCCAGAGAAGACTGGGGTGAGAACATGAGAGAGAAGCAGCTCTGCAGACACCAGGGTCAGTGCAAAAAGGGAGGGCAGGAGCTGCTCCAGGTGCTGTAGCTCAGAATTCCTGAGACCCTGTGGGGAAGCCCAGGGTGAAGCAGCTCTGCCCTGCAGCCCATGGAGGCACAGGGGTGTAGAGATGCTCCTGCAGCCCCCAAAGGAGCCCACTCCAGAGCAGGGGATGCCCAAAAGAAGCTGTGATCTCATGAGAAGTCCATGCAGGAGCAGGATGCTGGCAGGGAGCTGCAGACCCCTGTAGAGAGGAGCCCTGCATTCTGGAGCAGGTTCTCTGGTGTTTGTGACCTTGTGGGGGACCCAGACTGGAGCAGGATGTGCCTGAAGGACTGACCTTGTGGAAGAGTGGCCCATGTGGCAGCAGTTTGTGGAGAACTGTTGTCCTTGCGATGGACTCAAATTGGAGAAGCTCTTGGAGGACTGTCTCCACAGGGAACAGAGAGGGAGCAGGGCAGGACTCAAAAAATCCCAGAACGGTTTGGGTTGGAAGGGACCTTAAAACTCATCTTGTCCCATGGGCAGGGATACCTTCCATTAGCCCAGGTTGCTCATAGTTTCACACACCTGAACACTGCCTGGCTTTTTCCAGTTACAGCAATTGTTACATAAAAAGAGATATAAACCTTTCCTGTCCTGACTTTGATGGTATTAAAACAAACTCATTTTGAGTGGGCTGATTTGTCAAGCTTTCTAGATCGTTCCCAGGCTTCCTCATTATTTACCACTTCATCAGCCCTCTGTTATCTCCACACTTTATCTGCACTGAGTGTGCCTTGCTTCTAGATAAAAATATTCAATAGCTTCTGCCTACTCCTAATCCAGGCAGACCTCAGCTCTGGGGAGAGAAAAATCAGAAAAAAATCAGATGGTTGTTCTGCAGTAATGACATCTTGAGCTGTGCCAGTCAAGGTTTCAGTCCAATTAATGTGAACTTCCCTGACATGGTATCACTTGCTCTGTTACAGAATGTCAAGCAGACTGGGTTAAATGCCTTGTAAAAGTCTACTGGACTAAGTATATCAAGCTCCCCACTTCCTTTGCCACCGACATTTGTAATCTTCTCATGATTGAACAAGTCCAGAGTCTATTTCCATAAACCATATTCTCTCATGATCGTTCTATTCCTGTCCCCTCATTCTATATTAATTGAATAACATATTAGATCCACAACTGATGTCATGCTACCCAAGCTGGAAGTGCTCAGATGACATGGGCTGTGATGCAGAGTGTCATTCTTCCTGAATATTTCATCGTGTTGCCATTTCACTATTAGAAATTTTATCACCTTCATCTTCCAGTGGGCCTCTAAAGGTGTCATCTTCCAAAGCTGCATAAGAAAATCCTGCTGCCAGCTGTGGTTCTTTCTGTTTTTAGATTCCACATTATATTGCCAGCTTTTTTGTCCCTTTTTGTGTTTTTTTTTTTTTACTTTTTATTTCCTTCACTTCTCCATTGAACACCTTTCCTCCCTTATTGCTGCATTGTGACATTTCAGCGGGAAGGCTGCAAACTCTATTCACATTTTATTTGTCCAAATTTTCTTGACAACATATTTTTACCTTTTAACTTCTTCCACTTCAAGAACTTCTCCATTAAGTACATAGGGACTGCCTCCTGTCTGCACCATCAAAACACCCTGGGATCCTCAGCCACCAACAGCTCCCATTCCACAGAGTGATTTGTCTCTGTTTTTCATCAAAAAAGGTCCCAAACTGAGGTGCACTGGGGAGGATACAAGAACTTTCGTGTCAGGAAATGATCTCTGACAGTTTGAGAAGACTGCAGGGGGTTAACCAAAGACCTCCTTTGTGCTACAGGATAATTCTTCATCATTCCTCAGTGCACCACCCCTCAGGAACAGGAAGCTGAGCTGGGTTGTCCATGGGACTGGACCTGAAAGCACTGTGGACTTGTGAGAGGCAGAGGGATTGAGCCCCTCCCCTTCCCAGGGCTGTCCCACTGGCACAAACTCTTGTCAATGCATTTTTGGACAAAGAGGCACAATTGAATATGAAAAAGTTTGGCCCACACCTCATTTTTCTAAGCTCAGCTTTTCAGCCCTACCTAGGCCAATCAAAAAGAAAGGACAGAGCCTGAATCTAGAACTCAGCATCATGAAGATCATCCTGAAGGCCACTGTTCCTTCTCCCAGCACAGATGGGATCTGTGTACCCTCATATTCCTACTAAAATCAATCATTCCTTGAGATGACAACTCATTAATCTGATATGAACTCCCAAACTCTTACTGCAGTCAGCACATGAAGAGAGTCTAAAGAGAGTTCCATCCTCCTCCTACAGCAAACTTCCCAAGAAATCTATGAAATTGGGTAGGTCCAAAGAACAGGGGTGTCTGAGATAATAGGAAAAGTGCAAGGAGAGTTGAATTTTTAAAAACCAGGTAATTGAATGTCTGATTTCCCTGCTCCGTGCTACATTCAGCAGTGCTGTCAGCACCATGTGTTAAATACTAAAAAAGGATGAATTTGGTGGAGCTGTGAGCTGGCATTGGTGTCACCACCTCCAATGACAATGTCACGTTGGGATGGGGCTTGTGTTCTTCTGGAAACTCCAGCAGAGATCATCAGGGACAGCTCACAGAACGTTTGCAAAGCCTCCCTCCCTTCCTGGTGTCAACATTTTCCATGGAAAAACCTCCTGAGATTTAATAGAATACCTATTGTCTCAGCAGCTGGGTCAGAGGAGTTCACACTTTTCTCCTTAGCTTCCCCTCTTCTGCTCAAGGTTCTGTAGGAACATCTGTGGCAGAGGGTAAGCACACCTTCCACTAAGTTTGCAGAATTAGGCTGATATCTTGGAAATGGTTGTAAGCTTTTCCCCTTTTCTTCTTTATCTGTCACCGCAGAGACAGCCTGGGAGAACAGATTTCATTTCTGAAGCTGGCCAGCAGTAAGTTTTGTCCTGAACTATATTTATTTTTGTGTTTCCAAAAGTTTCCAGTCGGAGTATCAAGTTTAGTTCTTATCAGATAATTACACAGCACTTGCCTCCTGAGGCAATTTTAAATCAATCTCAGGAAAGGCAGTAACTATACACTGTAGATAATTATAGTCCATTAAAGTACCTTAAGATTAGATTCAGAGATCACTAATCACACAAGGTCATAAATGTTCTGCACCTTTCCGTGCTGGTGTCTGAATTTTGATATGCAGCCCTTTTGCAGGAAAAAAAATGTTTTCTAGCATTTTTTATTGAGCAAAATATCAGATGCAAATAGCAAACTAATTAAAAACATGCTAAATTATTGCCCTAAAAGTTATCTCAGTTCTCACCAGTCAGTCACAGAGTGAGAATCGAGCATAAAGCAAGACTGTCATTTTAAAATAGTCTTGACAAAACATGTCATATTTTATATTTAAAATAATGTCTAACCAAATGCCTTCCTTACTGGGGGAAAATGGCTCCTTTAATTGCTGTAAGAGATGTGTGAAGTGTGCCTGTCAAGGATTTGATTAAATGAAGAAACGCCTTGCGTGGAAATTCTCCAACTCAGTATTTTCCCTGTGGCAAAACACCATTTTTGCTGAAAACACATCAAATCCATTAAGGCAATCAAAGCCAGTCTCTCTGAGGTCAGGTTCTCCCCAGCTGCAGCACTCCCAGTGCTGTGGCCACATCTGTGCTGTGGCTGCTCAGGGCCATGTGCCTGGTGATCACCAGTGTCACCCAGGGGCTGCTGCTCTCCTGTGGCCTTGTCACCATGCCAGGGGCCACATCCAAGCACTGCCATGCCAACAAACCCTGAGGCAGCAGGTCCTTGTGCACAGAACAACCACAGCTGGGTTAAGAGGTGACCCTGGAACAGATTTACCATACCAAGCAAAGATGCATGTCTGGTCTGTAAACTTTTAACTCTAATGGAAACCAGTCTGGGAAAAATGGAATGGCATAAAACTCCAAACAACTTCAACTAAGGTCACCACCAGGTCTTTTGTGTCATGACAAGATGGCCTGTCTAAGACATGTCACCCTTATCTTTGTTTTCTGGGTACACTGCGTGAGATTTTCTCACCCCAAGTGGTTCCTTTCGCAGCTGGTCCAGCTCCTACTGCCTTCCAGCCTACTCAGAATGCGCTCCAAGAACTGTCCACCACCCTCAGGCACTTCAGCTCAACTAAACTTCAGTTTGCCTCTCAGGTTTGTTCCTAGAGCCTTTCATGGGTGTGTTTTATCAGCAGCACACGGAGCAATGGCTGCAGTGTCCCAGGAGGGGTGGCCACAGGCCAGCCCTGCCCTTGACACAGGGGATGGAGTGACAGCACAAGGGGAATGGTTTCCTCTGCCCAAGGGCAGGGATAGATGGGCTATTGGGAAGGAATTGTTCCCTGTGAGGGTGGACAGGCCCTGGCACAGGATGCCCAGAGAAGCTGTGGCTGCCCCTGGATCCCTGGAAGTGCCCAAGGCCAGGCTGGACAGGGCTTGGAGCACCCTGGGCTGGTGGAAGGTGTCCCTGCCCATGGCAGGGAGGTTGGAAATTGATCTTTAGGGTCCCTTCCCACCCAAACCATTCAGTGGTTCTGTGAAAAGACAATGGGAGGTAAAGATTTACCCAACAGTCAAAAGCAAACCTTGACCTTGCTGATTCCACAGTTGGTGGAATGAATTTAATTTGTGGTTGGTGGCTTCTCGGACCTCACAAGAGTGAAATCCCTGCTCAGGGCAGATACCAGACAGTGCAGCAGCTCTGGGTTACCTCGAGACTGAGTCAAATGTTTCAGGGATCTCCAGCTGATATTTTAAAGGCTGCTGCTTTCTACAAATACTTTAAACTTTTTATTCCCAGACAAAATTAAAGCAAATATTAAAAAGAAGAATTTGCCTTGGTACAAACAATCTGGTGTTATAATGGCCCCACGTATTGACATGACAAAAAGACCCAGTAAGTCCTTCTATATGACATGAAATAATTTAGTGTCACTAGGACCAACTCACCCTGTACTGGGGGCTTTTCAGACCTATGGAACTGTCATTTCTCAGGTTTTCTCTAAGATATTTCTCCTAGCTCTGGTTACACAAAGTAGTTTGACACCAACTACTATTCTTTGAGAAGAAATTGCACACAAAGCCCCACCTCTCAAGATGAGTTATATTCAGGCTTAACCTTTCTTCTAATATTCAATGTCACAACAACAATGGGGAAGTTACAAGGGTTCTTCCAGGGTTTCAGGAAACTGCCCACAGCCAGACCAAAACCAATAATTATAAACATTTTAAAAAACCCCAAAAATATATTTACCTGCCTCACCCATCATACCACATTCATTAGGGCAAAAAAAGAACCTCTGAAGTATTTTAAATTCCTTTATTGTGAATCACAGAATCTACCTTCCTGAAGATGCAAGAAAACTCTGGGTGCTTCCACAGAAGGAAACATTCCTCAGAGCTGTGAATGCTCCACCCTGTGCATCCAGACCTGATCCCTCAGAATTCCCCCATGGCCATCACGAGGGGATTCATCTCACCCTGCACCAGACAGCTCATCTGAGCTGGTTGCTCACACTGCTGCTGTTAGAGATTTCTCACACTGGAGAGAAACTGGCACTCTCAGAGAGTAATCACCTAATTTCCTTAGACATCCCCTGCAGAATGAGATTAATTTGTGGTACAGTAGCTCCCTAACCTCAGTCAGAATCTGTGAAGTGTTCACGAAGAAATACCCAAAAACTGCTGACTTCTTTCACATGCAGAGAGCTGGCTCATTAATTTTTGGCTTGCACATAATTAAAGACACTAAGGAAGCCTGAAATGACACGGATTCCATATTCCTACAGCCAGCACAGAGAACATGACAGCATTTTCACCCAAACTGCCTGCTTTTGGGGCTGCTGTAAATGGGTTGTAAACACTGAGTACATGCAATAACTCGTTGTAAAGGTCAGAAGACAGAAATCCTCTGTACAAGACAAAGATTTGTATGCAAGAACACAAACCAGGATTTCAGAACAATGAAGATAATCTGGGGTTTTATGTTTTCTTCTAATTCAATAGCTCCCATACACTTAACATTGCAAACATGAGCTGCTCCCCTCATCAGGGAAGCTGCTCAACAGTACACTCAGGTTTGCAGAGAAGTCATTGTAGGATTGAGAGCTGAGTTACCACAATGTCAACAGAGGAACACAGAGAAATCAATTTATTAGATTTTTTTTTTTTTAGCCACTGAATTATCTCAGAAATTGCTAACTGATTTAGCTTTCAAAGCTGGGCTTTAGGAAGCTCATCTGGAATATATTATTAATCAGAAGTATTATAAATGTTAAATGGTAATGACTGAACCCCTCGGTGAGATCAGGGTTGCCTTGTGTTTGCTTCATACAACTCAGTAGGGAAAAAATCTCAATCCCTAAAACATGAACAGTCTTTGAGAAACAAGGCAGAAAAAAGGTAAAGGAAACACAGACACAATTAAGAAATAAGTCTATGAGTAAACAGCAGGTCCGTGATGAAATCAGCAGCAGAATTGACACCTCTCACATCCCAAATCAGTACCTTGTACACGAAATCATTATATTTTAATTAAAAATCTTTATCTGTAACAGTTGAACACAGCATAAACCTGAGCTCCATTTCTAGGAGAATGGTATCTCAAAGCAACATTCTGGAGGGTGTTTTAAGCACAAGGAGGAAAGCCTCCTGGGTACAACATTTATCATCATGTGCTGAGCACTAAAGGAATCACCTGTGTGGTCTGAACAAGGCTCCAGTGAATCGAGCAGGAGCTCTCATGCTGGAATTTGCTCCCTGGAAACTCAGGAAAACCTGTCTTTTCCACAGCTCTCATTATGTTACACTCCAGAGTTATGTTTCAGTCACATTTAGATTTTCTCTGCAATGCTTGAACTGTGTTTTCAAACAAGTCAAGACCCAGGGTTTTGGTTTTCCCAGCTTTTACAGAGACGGAGCAACTGAGAGGTGTTTTAAAATATTTTATTCCATTATCAGTCTCGTTGAAGGGTGAGACATAAGAGATGTAAAACTCAATGCCATTCTATCTGAAGCCAACCTATTTCCTGGTTACAATACCTTATAAATGTTTTTCAGTCTATTAGCTTTTGCCACACAATGCTGCTAATACTTCTAACACAAATCACCTTTTATTTTCCCCACATGGTCTTGCTACAATGAATCTTTCACAGTTCTAGTTCTCCAAAATATCTGTCTTTTTGCAAGGCCATCTTTTGAAACTTGTTTCCAGTTCAATCTCTCTCTCTCTCTCAGTCATGCCATCTCTACTCCATGGCCTTTCAAAGCCAGCACACCCTATCTCAGAGTTTGCATACAAATGTACAAGACTGTGAGCTTTCATTCACATTTTAAAAATTCTTTACAAATCCATTTCTCACATCAGGGGCCTTGTAGAAAAGCCAATCCCTTCCCAAACTGTCCTACTGGAGTAGAGTTTAGAGCTCCACAACAAACATTCATTTCCATGACAATGCCAATCAATTAGGGAACAATCCACTTGGCATTGCTAATCCCCCATTTGTGATCCTGTTGATGTTGAGTGAACAATGCCACCAGAGAAAGCTCAGGAAACCACCAAAAAGTCCTCCCAGAACGCGTTATGGACTAAAAAATATAATTCATACACTACATATTGAAATACAGGCAGAAATTTAGAGTCAGATCCTACAGGAGTGAAGCATGCACTAAGATTTGGGATCGCACAAAATCCAATGAGTTTTGGTGACTTTCACTTAGATCTAGCTGAGAAACTGAGGAGAGAAATTAAAGTCCATCTTCCCCTGTGCCTTTACTCGTGACTGGAGAAGCACTTTTGAGAGTGACTCAAGGAGGGAAAAAAAGAAAGGAAAAACCCAAACCACAGAAAATATCTATACACTGCACTCATTTACCCAGAAGTGAGAATGTTCCATTTCTTGCTCTGCCCAAGTGAAATCAAGGCTATTCTTCTAATGGGCCAGGATAGATGATCTCCAACACAAATCAGGATAATCCTTCAACACGGACCTGAAAATCCTTCAGGATACTCAGCACAAGGAGAGGGAAAGCAAATTGGAGCCTGACTTTGCAAAGCAGTGCCTGACATATTCCTGTGAGTTCTGCCTGGCCCCAGCCCTTGTGACAAAGTCTTTTATTTAGAAATTTCAGCTAATTACCATATAATTTAAATACTTTTACAGGAAAGAAGGATCCATTCCTCCCCGGGCTCATATTGCACACAGCAGGGAAGAGCCTTGCAAACTCTTCCTATACTAAAATCAAATTCATGTTTGCTGAGGCTGCACTAAAGGGGTGTCACCACTTTTCCTTCTTTTCTTCCCTTCTCAAAGGCAAGCAGGGAGCTGACACTGTGGAGAGATAACAGTATTTAGCACGGACACCCTCCCTTTCAAAGACACTGATTTCTTGCAGAGGGTTAGACAATCTCCATTTCCATAATATTTCATTTCAATACTCCTTGTGTAATGGAATCTTGGTTAGTTTAATATCACAGTGCTGGTAAATGAAACTCTCATTTCAGTCAGTAAGAACAATGTTTGGTTTTGGCCTAGAGCAGTGAAGAGTGATTGAAGCACTTGGGAATTCATTTCAAAGGCTGTGGAATGCATTTATATGGCCACATCCTCTCTTCCCTCAGACACCCACCAACAGCAGGTCTGTAGGGTGCAGGTTTTGAAAGCATGTGTTAGCAATTGTCAGAAGCTAAATGGCAGCCTGAAGGGATGATTAATTAGGAGAACAGCCAGCAAAATGGCACAAATGGCAAACATGAATAACACTTGTCTCAACATGCATTTAGAATTTCCTTTCATATCCTCACAGGCAGAGCCCAACAAAGATGCAGTCAGGGCCAGCTTTCCAAGTTTTTAATCACTTTGATTGGATCATTCAGACAGCTCTTGATCCACTTTAATTCCATCAGACAGCAATATTGTCCCCTGCACAATCCAGTGGCAGAGGAGTTAAGAACTGCTAAGGTCAGAATAGGAACAGGAGGGGGGAGAAGCTGGGGAGGTGTGTGATGGGATCACCTACAGCCACACTGCATCCCATGGAAAGGACAGGAAAAGGGCATTTTTTTTAGTCACCAGGATAATCTTTTCCATGTTGGACCATTCACAGAAGGCAGAGCTACACACATGATCCGTAGGAACAGCCCAACCTGACCAAACCTCAAAGGCTGAATTCCTCCCATCAGTCCTGGATTACCGGGAAAATCATTCTTTGCAAGGATCTCTTACTCCCACTTAGCAAAGATCATGACAAAGAAAGATCAGATTTGCTTATGTCCATCCACCAAACTTCCTCAGGCACGGCCTCCTGGAGCTGTGAGGGAGCCTTTCCTTCTCCCCAGAGTCACTTCAGACAGACACTTCCTTCTGAGGCCAAGGGATGGGAAATTGCTGGCATAATATTTCTCTTAAACAGTTCAATACATCAAAGTAAGCCAATTTTTGTAGTCTTGTACTTCTGACAAGCCCTATATATTAATAAAGGGAAGCACCTGCCTGCTGCTTGAACATATCTTTGGAGTGCTCTGATTTTGTGACTCATAGCTATGTCTTGGCCAAGGATGAGTTGAGGAAAAAAAAAAAAACAAAATACAAAAAGCTGGAACAAGGCATGAGTTTTAGCAGCACTTAAATGGAACAGTTTTACCTTCTAATCTCATTTATTGAGTTCAAAGAGCTTATGATCCCATCCAAGAGTTGTGATCAAACTAATTTAAAATTATTAAGTAAACAAATAAATTCTAGTATTAACTTAGATTATAATAACTAAATACAGCTTGTTTGCTCCTGAAGTGAGGGGTAGCCAAAAGGAGACACCAGTATCTTTGCTGTCTAGGAATTATTGGTTGGGCAACATTTATTGAGCATCAGAAAAAAAAACAGCAGAGAATATTCTTGACACCCAGTTGCAGTAGAAAACACCAATGTAAGTATTATAAACAAAAAGTGGAGTGATATGGGGTAGATATCTTACCTCATTCTCAAATACATTTACACTGACCCTCAAATAATCTCAGTTTTTATTCACTCCAAAGTGTGTTTGAAAGTTCCCAGTCATTCCTTTCCTGTGCAGGGTTTCTGTCAGGTCAGTAGTGCTAAGCTACACTGGAAAACTTCTGTTTTTAAAACTACTTTAATATTTTTCTTTCCCAAGAAAATTCAAAATGTAAAAGCTTTGATCATTATGCTATTGAGTCTCACGTTTTGGTACCTATTTAGTTGATTTTTTAAGACACAATAAAACTTTGGCCAGTTTAGCACTGCAGTAAATAAGACACTGCTTGCTGTGAATAAACATCCAAACATTGTTAATATTTCCATGGTGGTAATAAATGCTTCCTTTGCTGCTAAAAGTATCTTTAACAAGATTCATGAGACCAGGAACCTGCTGCTCCCATGGCACAGCTACTCCAGGTTGTAAAGCCATGGGGTATCCTGCTCCTGTGTGGGCTCCTGGAGACAACTTTCTTGTCTCCAGGCCACCACCTTCATGGCACTTACATAACAAAAAAAGGTGACAACTTGGCAAACCAGTCTGGCTGCAAAGTTACAGCATTGTGAGAACGGCCAGCCGTGATGAATGGGCTCCTGAGGGAATCAGGCTGGGCTTAAACATAAAATATTACACAATAAAAGCTTGCAAGGCAAACCATGATTTAAAGAGAGGGAGAAAATCTAATCCTGATGAGCTTGAGATGCATTAAATACACTGCAGTTTTGAGAGCTTCCCAGAGATGCCTTCTGGCACATAAACCATGGAATCCTGGGGTGCTTTGGGTGGAAGGCACTTCAAGGACCTCATCCCACCCCTGCCATGGGCAGGGATACCTTCCACCAGCCCAGGTGGCTCCAAGCCCCATCCAACCTGGCCTTGGACACTTCCAGGGATCCAGGGGCAGCCACAGCTTCTCTGGGCACCCTGTGCCAGGGCCTGCCCACCCTCACAGGGAACAATTCCTTCCCAAAATCCCATCTAACCCTGCCCTCCTGCAACCTAAAGCCATTCCCCCTTATCCTGTCCCTCCATCCCTTGTCCCTCCAGCTCTCCTGGAGCCCCTTCAGGCACTGGAAGGGGCTCTGAGATCTCCCCAGACACTTCTCCAGGATGAACAACCCCAGAAAGTTGAGGCATATGGGATGAATACAACTAAAAAAATCAACCAAACACCTGGAAAAGAGAATCAAATAATTCCTTCAAAATGTGTATTCACTACTGAGAACACACAGAAGGATTTCACACGGTCTCAATTCATT
The DNA here is from genome assembly GCF_050655825.1 of Lonchura striata. Classification (NCBI taxonomy): domain Eukaryota; kingdom Metazoa; phylum Chordata; class Aves; order Passeriformes; family Estrildidae; genus Lonchura; species Lonchura striata. The sequence goes on along the minus strand of NC_140710.1, from coordinate 25,118,365 downwards.
TGAGGGGGAGACAGCTGGGTTTGGAGTTTTTTTAAGGGAACATAATAAAGTACATATAAAACCCTGTTCTGCCCTTCACAGGACCTGAAGGGACCTTGGAAATAAAGAGAAATTTGAAGCAATCACACTACAGCAATGACCTTAGATATTTGCTTGGGGTTTTCTCTTATTTTCTGCAGTAAGTCTAACAGTGTCTAAATGAAACATTATTTAAAACCTTACAGTGTTAATTCCTAATGGAAAAGCCACTTGCTGGCACTGGCAGCCTTCTGCCATCTAGCAAAGACTCTGAATTTTAACAGGGGCCCTAAGTGGGTGTCACTACCTGGAAGAAGGCACTGGGTGAGGTTTGTTCTCTCTGAAATCCTGACCCTGCAAAGGCGTGGAGGAAGCAGAGCAGAGGAGCTGAGCCCCTCTCCCAGCTGAGATGTGCAGCTCACACTGCAGCTCCGGCCACCCAAAACCAGAGCTTACAGGAAGAAGGTCCCAGAATAAATCCTGATATGGAGGAGTTTGGGTGGTTTGATTTTTCTGGGACTTTCATGTCTGCAGTGGAACAAACCTGTGCTTAGCACAGCGTTATATTTAGCTCAAAAACAATGCAGTGCACAGCCTTTGGGTCTTTCATAGCAGAAAAGTCTGTAATTTAATTCCAAAGACTGCAATTGCCAGGGCTGCAGTGAGCTGAAACCATTCCAGCAACCAGAGCTAATCCTGTAAAAAACATGGAATATAAAAATAGCAGCCCTTCAAATGAAGGGAAAGTCAGTGCAGAGAGAACAGGCTACTGCTTTACAGGCATTTTATTGCAACACCTGTCACAGGGCACTGGCTTCATTTCTGCATCAATACCAGCACAAATTGATCAAATCTAGAGGTCTGATAAAGCAAAACATATTCGGTATGAAACACACCAAAGACAGGAGGGGTTGGATAGAAGTCAGAAAATCCACAGTTCACCCAACTAACCAAAAGCTTATTTCAATCAAGCCTAAACATGCTTTGTGAATTTTATTTTATTTTATCCTATTTTATTTCATTTACAAAATACATCTGAAACCCCTTTGTGGACACTGGTCTTTAGCTGAAAACACCACCACCATCATTTGGTGCCTCTTTACCCATCTTACCTTGTTATGTGATTTTCCTGAAAGTGCAAAGGCAGGGAAAAGAAAGGGCAAATAACAGTCATTCAAATATAAAAGAAAAATAGTCTATCCCAAAATTCAGGACTTTTCCTTGCACTGCAATCTGTTCTAATTTTAAACACAGAGTTCTGGTCACAGCTTTTAATTTTGTTGCTTATATTTTGCATGTATATGGGTTCCATAATTCCTGCATCCTTGGAGTCCATGAGAGTTTGCCAGACTCTCTGCTTTCCTTAAAGAGAAATGGTTCCACATGTAACAGCTGAATTTATAACACTGATTTGATATGAAAGAAATGAAAACAATGACCAGGCTGCCACAGAGGAGAAGATTAAGAAAAAGGGTCTTAAAAACTAAGGGAATAAAATCACAGCTGCTGCAGACACATGGGGCAGGCCTGGCTCACAGTTTTTAATGCCTCATGGGCACAAGGCTAAGTGCTTTCACCCAAAAGGCAAAATAAGAGACTCCCTCTGGATGAAAAGTCTTTTTTTTTTTTTTTTTTTTTTTTTAAGCATTAAGGAACAATGAATCATTTCCTAAAGAAGCATTTCTTCTTGGAAAAATCTGGGAAAGATTCAGAATATTCTTCATGAATGCAGTATTTAACAAATTCCTCCATGAAGTCCTTTATAGACTCTCCTAAAAAAACAAGTACTTTCCATGTTACAGATCACTCAATTCATCAATAAAGAGATTAATTTTGCAGTATAAACTATATTTAGATTCCTTACCTCCCCTGAACTGTGTTGTCCATCAGAAATAAACCCTCCTTGGTACAAGGCAGGGGTTGCTGTGACCCCCTTAGTGCTGTGCTGAGCTCTACAGGACAAGAATTGGACCAAGAGTTTCATGGATGTCTCATGCTTTTATAGGGAGGTGGTGGAGTTTCCATCCTTGGAAATAAAGAATAAAAATAAAAATATATAATGAATTTGAGAAAGCTACAGTACCTTCAAAATTAGCTGTGCTCTAAGGGAGAGAAGATGAAGATGACCACAGGAACTCTTCTGAGTTAAGGAATTGGAGTTAATAGAAATAGAAATAATAAAATTATTCTGTTTAACAGAATAATAAATAAAACAACTTAATTTACTAACTAAAGAGTAAGTTCAAATATAAAACATAAATAATTGAATAAAGTGAAATTCTATTATTCTGAGAAGCAGCTACAAAATTATGTGCTCTTTGAAGTACAAAATTGAGCTTTACTACATGAAACAACTCCATTTTTCATGTAGGCCACAAATCATCTTCCTAAGTACCTAAGACAGGTGATAACAAATTAGATTCCCACTCACAGAAAAACTTGCTCTCTCTTCTTCTGTACAGCAGCAGGTGCTAGTTTTAAAATGCTTTGCTTTAAGCACATATTTAAAGCAAATTTATGGGTAGGTTGGGAAAGAATATATCATTAAAAAAAGAGCATCGGAGAAGAACAGGGAGGTGGTGGAGTCCCCATTCCTGGAGGTGTCCAAGGAAAAACTGGCACTTGGTGCTGTGGTAGGGTTAACGAGGTCAGGATCAGTCACAGGTTGGACTCAATGGTCTGGGAGGGCTTTTCCAGCCTCAGAGATTTTGGGATTCTGTGTCTTAGGGCAGAGTTTGGGCTTTGGCAAAGTGCAATCCCAGGGGCAGCTCTGGGAGCCCCAGCTGGGTGGTGATGCCTCGTGGTGTGGACACAGCCCTAGGAAGCTGTGTCACCATCCCAAGAGCAAACCCTGCGGGACACAGGGAACACAACTGCCTGCCCAAATCACGTCTGCCCCACTGAGCCCACAGCCTCTCCCTGCTGGGTGGCTCCCGTTCAGCAAAGGTTAGTGTGGTACAAACCTCTGCTCACAATGGTGATGTCTCAGGTTTTAGCTTTTGTATTTTTTACATTCTGTGCTGCTTTAGTGTGTAGTTCTGAGCTTCATAGTAATATTCATTATTCTACCTACTCTCTTCACAGAGCAGGGAGGCAAAACAATTCCTTCTCTAGCTGGAGACCAAAGACAAATGATCCAAATCTCAGGCCCAAGAGCACAAACAGCATGGGCTGGAGAGAGAAAAACAAGAAGGATGGGATTTCAAGGGCTTGGACAATTAACTCCAATATGCAAATGGAGCAGAACTTATAAAAGTGAGAGACCCTGTGAGCGGTCATGCATTTTGTGATGATTTTGGTCCCTCTTGGGTGTAGCCCTGGCTGGGCTCTTGTGCTGCCCAAGGTGGATCCATTGAGGCCTCCTAATAAATCCCTGCTTTATTCTTTAGCTCTGTCTAGCCTCTGCTCTAGGCCAGACTTCTCAAGGCATCAATGGGATTAACACAATTCCACAAAACTGTGGGTTTATTCCCATTCCTGAGTACACAGCTGCCTGAAACACCGTCCAGGAAAAAATGCTCTGGGATATTTTTCAATCCTCTCAAGCAATGATTCCCTGACAGCCAAGAAAATAACCTGAACCCTTCAAGTTACTGTCTTCCCCCTGGTTTTCTGAATATTTTATAAGAATTCCATAGCAAAATAGGAAATATCTATGCATAAAGAATTATGGTATTGATTTAGTTCCCATAGTTATAAAATATAAACCAGGTACCAAAGAACAACCGTTCTCAACCTTTCAGTTGTTCTATTTTTGTATTCTATTTCATGTTCACAGCCTGATACAACATTATTGGCAGCAATCTTTGCTGTATCCTGGGAGTTCATTATGGGAGTAGATACTGGCTATAAAAACTTTTCTCCTGGATTCATAAATGGCAGTGATGAGTTGAATGATGATTTGTACATGTTTTGAATGTCCAAAAAGTATTATTTATCAGTTTTCTATAAGGAGCAACTAGTACATAGGTAAAGTACATCACAGGCTTAGACTGAGGAGGCTTGATACAGTTTTGCTGCTTTTCAAAAGGAAAAGTTTTCAAAATAATAAAAGAGCATAGAAATTCAATAAAAACAAAACAAAACATAGAGCTGACAGATGTTCTACATACTAAAACCTACCTGGCTACTGTCCTTCCTGGGGAGGTCAGTACAATTATTATGTGCAATGAATTTGCTTCATGTAGCAGCCTTCTTATTTTGGGTAAACATGTTGTAACTCATGAATTCAGCTCCTTTAGCTGCTGAAACAGGGATTGGCAGCCTCAGCCCTTCTGTCTCACAGCTATCCATCCATCCATCCATCCATCCATCCATCCATCCATCCATCCATCCATCCCCGTTCCTGTTGAGAAGACAACAAGGACATGTGAGCAAATCCACAGCAGGAGATGCCACCACATCATGCCCCACCAGCTGCCAGGAGTGGAAAACCCCAGAGTTTCCCACCAAACTTACCTGGTTTTCCAGGGTTTTTGTTTGTGTTGTTTTTTGTGTTTGTTTTTTTTTTTGTTGTTGTTGTTGTTTTAAACATCCTCTTCTCCATGTCTCCCCTCAGCATCCAGGGAGGCACAAGGCTACAGTCCTGGGACTCCACAGATGTAGAAGTGGAGGCTGCATGGGCAGAAAGCAGTGATACCAAATCCTTCCTTCCACCTTCCAATCCCAGCAAAACTTTTTGGCCCACCTGAATCCTCACTGAATTCTTCTATTTCTTTCAAGCCTCAATTTCCCCCTGCCCCTTCCTGCCTCATCCCTCAGCATCCCTTTCCAAGGGACATTCTGGTTGGTCCAGCAAAGCTGAATTTTGCCTTGGTGTTGAGGTGCTCCTAGGCAAGGTTTCTCAGGAGTACTTGACCCAAAAAAAGCAAGTTTAATTGGAAAGCTCTTTGTGCAGCCCTCTAAATGTTTGTGGAAGGCTCCTAAAGCCCAAGTCCTGCCTGCTAATCGTGCCCATACAGCTTTGCAGTATTTATCTGTTCACAATAAGCATATTTATCTATCCACAATGGGAAAAATGCAAAAAGAAAAGTCCTATGTGATTAGACCTGTCAGTAGGAAAAGGCTGTGTTGTGCTTTAAAAACTGCCAGGTGTAGTTGCCAGGATGTTCATTACCATGAATATTTTTAAGGAGCAACACCCACCTCACTGTGAAATTTTTCACTAAAACTGCTGAAAATGCACCAAGGTGCAGAAAGAAGGAAAAGGGGAAACTGGATTCTGAGGGCAGCACAGGAAAGCCCCCCAGGAGGGTCAGTGACTCACTGCCCTCTCCCCTTTTCACAGCCTTGTCTGAGAGCATCAATAAAGTTAAAATGTCCCAACCACTGATCGTGTTTAACCCAGGATGAGCTGAGGTTGTTACATTACTGCAGGCTGACACTGGAACAAAAGCAAAATTAAGCACAGAAAATGAGTAAAACTGCGCCGTTCAAAGCCTGAATATATCACATTTTCTTTGGCAAAAGCAATGCTTAACTCCAGTTTTATGCTACTATGAGCAAAAAGAGCATAAACTGGTACTTTTTTAGCAAATAAGAATAACAACCAATATTGAGCTCTCAATTTGTAGTCACTTGTGCTGTATGGCGTACACCGAGGCCAAGGAACAAGATGAATGTTCAATCATATTTCAGCACAACTGGAGACAGCTGATGGAAATTGAGGCTCTGATCCAGCAGACAAGAGAGAAAGTGGCAGATTCTGATTTTCTTTGTGGAAGTTAACATCTCACTTTGGCTCCTGTGTCCCTCTTAAACAAGGAGAGATGGAAAAGCACGTCAAGTCTATTAAGCTTTTGTGCAGAGAAACATTGCAATCCGAAATGTCTGTGCCCTCAATTGCTAAAAATGTCAGAAATCTGTCAGGTTTCATGGCTGCTGAAAAACAAAACAATAATAATAGAGCTTCTGCAAGATCTGATTTCCATCTGACATGCTGATAAGGCAGGCTGAGCAGAAATGAGACCAGCCTAGAAATGACAAGGGAACAGCACGTTCTGCCACTCACTGAGCTTTGCAACAACCCACAGCCCTCCTCAGAGTTATTAAGCTGATAATTTAAGTAATAGAACCAAAATACATTCCAAACTATCCTTTTGAAACAGACCTGTCCAGCTTGTTTTACTGATGCAGGTGTTTTCAGAGGCCTAAAATTATGTAGCTGTGATTCTTTTTGTTTTCTTAAGTGTCATGTGTTGCATTATTGCTGTTCTAATGTTTTTCATGTTAATGTTTTCACTTTTATTTCATACTGGAAATACAATTTGAAATTTGAAATACAATGCCTACGAGAAAAGCTTCTGCTTGAGTTTCATTTTATTTTTGGCAGAAAATATACATCCTTGAAAATAAATAAAAATAAGTCATATGGATTTGAACCCTGAGCTAAATACCTCTGAGGGATGTGTGATGGAGTTTTCCACACACTGCCAGAGCTCCAGGGGTGTTTGGACAATGCTCCCAGGCACAGGGTGGGATTGTTGGGGTGTCTGGGCAGGGCCAGAGGCTGGACTGGATGATCTTTGTCCCTTCCAGCTCAGGCTATTTCATCATTCCATGAAAACATAAAAGGAAGGCAGAGTTTTTTCAAAAGTGCACTACAAGGAGAGATGGAAAACAAAAGCAGTCAAGTAGGGTGCAAATGGCTTTAAAATCTAGACTCTGAGCACAGCTCAAGAAAATCTTTCCCTGGGTAGGAAGTCCTTGTCTGGCCGATCCAGGATGCTTTGCTCCTTTCCAGGAGCCCTGGGCAGAGGGACAGCCTCGGGCTGCAGGTGGAGCAGCAGAGGCAGAAGGGACAGAGATGCTGGAGCTACAGGCACAGGATCCAGATCTGTGCTCTGGCTGTCCCCAGGGGAACATCCTGGAACAATTCTGTCCCTGCACAGATCCTTAAGAGCAGGAACGGGCCTCAAACACCTGCAGTTAAACCTCCATACCCACCCCAAAATCTAGGTGCAAGGAGATAAGCGCCACAGGCCAGGTATCACCAGCTTCTCCTGGCCTGAGGGGTCTGGAACAGACCCAGATCTCAGACAGGATTGAACAGCTTTAAACTGACAAAGAGTGGGTTTGGATGGGATATTAGGCAGAATTTCCTTCCTGTCAGGGTGGGCAGGCCCTGGCACAGGGTGCCCAGAGAAGCTGTGGCTGCCTCTGGATCCCTGCAGGTGTCCAAGGCCAAAGCTTGGAGAAACCTGGGCTAGTGGAAGGTGTACCTGCAGGCATTTATTTGGGAGGAATAGAAACAGGCAATGGTTTCATTCTCTGCCCTCACAACAGAGGAGATTGTATAAAATTAATCATTTAATTTAAAAGCAAAACTAAACCAGCCACTAAAGCCTTTCCTTGCCCAACAGGATAAACTGTGAGTCACGGAAGAGGGATCTTGCATCTTGTTTCCTTAAGCATATTCTGCTAATTGTTTAAATAAGAAGGACTGAAACCCTTTCAAAGAGGTTTTCTCCCCTCCTGATTTTCATTTTAAAGAGTAAATTAAAAGTCAATATTCACATCTAGCAGCACAACAAACATTTTGCTGTGTGCACAGCTTGGAAAGGTTCTCAGTGGGCTGCAGCACTCAGGATTTGCCTTTCAGATGGGGATTTTGTGGTTGTTGAATATATCCTTTAATAGAGTTAGAAAGACTGCTTCAATTATTTGTCAGTCATGATTAGGCCTGACACAACCATGCAATCAACAAGCTAACAAGTTCAGCATCTTCAGTGCTGTATTATAACCACAACTGCTTAAGCAATTTAAGTAATACCTTGCCTGAATACCTTCATTAAAGGTGAAACAATCCAATTTTCATTTTTGTCTATTATAGACTCCGTTTAACCATGTTCATTTACAAACCCAGCCGTGTTATTTCTAATATCAGCAGAAATAAGTTCATGTTCAGTAAAAGCCACCACCCTCCACAGGGAAGTAACTGAGGGTGGAAAAAGTGTTTTTATGCTAATCTGAAGCCTTGGCTGAGGTTATAACAGTCCATTAAATCAATTTGGTGACTCTTTTTCAAGAAAGATCTGAACCCAGAAGCCTCCTCTGAAGGGCAGCCAGAGCATCAGGCTTTGTGTGAATTCTGTCGTTTGAGCTGAGTGCTTTGGTCACTGTACAATGACAAAAAATGAATTACTGAAGAGACCCAACCTCTTAGCTGTAACTACATAACACTTTCAGCTATAAATTAAATGAGAAAATAATAAGATAGCATTGGGAGCACAGAGAAATCAGACTAAATTAGTCTTCCTAAGGAGTTATTAAGCAAAGAGGTAAGGTCAGGTGAGCTTTTGCTGAACAGAACAATAGCAGGGAGCTCTAAAAACCACACAACAGCAGAGCTCAAGGCTGGTGGCAACACAAAGGAAGCATTATGTGCTAATAAATTGTCAGACCAAGCAATTACATCATGTCACAGAGAGAAGTGCTTACAACAAGACCTGAGATTCCAGGCCTCTAGAATTCTGTGACAAGACCTGAGCAAAATTGCACAAGCAGTGAGTGGGTGTTGTGTACCATCAATGATCCAGCAAAACCACCAACACTGGTCTGCCACGACTCCAGAAACTGCAAATGCACATCCTGACGTGCTGTGCTGAGATCATCAGGCTGGATTTGGAGCCTGTGTGCCCAAGGGCAGATTGGGGGGTTCTGCAAAACAAAATCCCCAGTCATTTTAAAATCATAAAAGCTTAGAATGGTTTGGTTGGAAGGAACCTTAAAGCCCTGGAGTTCCAGCCCCTGTGATACATAGAAATTGGTCCCATCTAAGTTAAAGGGAGGTGATTTCCCTTGTTAAATTATTGTCCTGATCAGCCTAAGCACAGCTCTAAGTCATGTGAATCCCCATCACACAATGGTGCTCCCTCTCCCAAGGCATCTGTCACCACCAGGAAAAACTGAGTGCTGCAAAAGTTACAGCTTGAGATTCCTTGGGGTCATCTCTGTCACAGCTTTCACAAGCATTGCTAAGGAGGTTTATATACCTGCTATTAAAGTGCTCTTTTAGTCTGCAAAGCAAATCTCAGAATGACACCCAGGGGTTCCACATTTAATGTTTCACAGAATGAGTTTGCTCAGTGTATGGGTAAAACGATATTTTCATACTGCTGGACACAGAGAACAGCAAAAAGTGATGAGCACTGCAGTGCTCTGTCTGCTGGCACTGTCAGAAACAGCCTGATGCAGTCCCCAAACTCTGCCTTTCTGCAAACTGATCTATTTTTTTTGTCCCTATCACCTTTCTTCTTGCCCTGCAGATGTACAGACACAAATACAATATTTAGTCCTGCACTTTTCTGACAGTGTATTGCTACAAAAATAGAATAAATCTCCCCTACCCACCAAAACAAAAGGCCTTAAAAATTAAAAAGACTTCTCAGGTTGTTTTGATGTGTTTCACTCTTGTTTGCTGCCTTTGGGAGGAACATCCATCTGGAAAGCTCTGCCCCTGCTCCTTCCACAAAGCCAGGAACCCTAAGGCAGCAAAGTGCACCAAGTTCTGGCAAAATTTCCCCTACACACCCTTGGCTAGTCCCTGTTTGTTCTCATTCCTTCCAGATCCTCAAATGGATGTGACACATGGCTGGGGCCCTGGGGCTCCAGTTGTGTCCCAGAGGGTCTGTGCAGCTCACAGCAGCCACCAGCCCCTTCCAGACAGGGGCAAGGCTGCAGCCCTTGGAAAGCCACGGCTGAACACAGTCCTGGGTGTGATGGGACACAGGAAAACACTCGGCTCCTTCCTCTCCACCCCTGGATCCTCCTGCAGTTTTAACAGAGCAACAGCAAGGTATCAAAATAACTTCTTAAATCCTCAAAGAGTGCAACTGGAAGCAAAGAAAGAAATCACTGTTTCAGGCTGGGGCTGAGTGGCCTCCCAGACCTTCACCCCAAAGCTCTGTGGGACACGAAGGACTGAGGAGAGCCGGGCCCCAGGGACCTGCAGGCTCCTCTCCTGGCTTCCCCAGAGCCCTGCATGAAGGACAACCCAACCTGCAGCAGGCTGAGAGGAAGGAGCATCTCCCACACCAGTGTGCAAGGACCAAGAGATCCCTGGAGCACTTTGTGTGAAAGTTCAGCGCCTCAAAGGTGAGGAGAACCCACCTTTCTTCCAAGGGCTGCCCTTGTCCAGGGGAAATGTTGGACAACACAGCCCTCAACAGGTTTTCCTGACCATGGACACAGAGTGGATGAGCCGAGAATTCCTCCCCATCCACACACCTTGGAACACTTTGGAAAATACATTTTTAGTGGCTGATCAGCGGGGAGAATGAAAGTTGCCAACAGCAAGAACTTTACGTGCCCTAAAAACAAGAAATGCATTAGCATCTTTATTACAAATGTAATTGGGTTTTTTTTTAATTTGTGATTGGGGAAAGGGTCACCAGTTAAAATACACCACTGTAAAATTTGCAATTTAAATTTCATTTCACGCTGGAATGTAGAAACAGTTTACATAAATAGTATCCATTAATCATTAAAAAGAAAGGTTAGATGTAAATTAGGCTGCTATTATTTTTTTTCCTGTGATTATTTATGGGTTGGTGATGAAATTTGTTTTCACAAGGAAGAAGAATTAAGGCATTTTTTTGAAAGCAAAATCACATTCCTACAGAAAGTATAGACTTCAAGAAAGGAAAACAGAGTATTTATTGCTTTGACCCCCAAGGGCAAGTGCAGAAACACAGAGTTTATTCTTGTTTACCTTTGAGGCAGAAGCCTTTCCCTTCATTCAGTGTAGCACCTTCTGTATTACTTCTGCCCAGACTACCTGTTTCCAGCAATCTATTTTTTATATCCCATTTTCAATTCTGGGGAGTAAAAAAAAAAAATACAAAAGCAAGTATCCAGAGGGTAGAGAGGCTCCTTCATCAGCTGTTGAGTGACTCAATGGCTCTGTGATTGGCAGAGAGAAAAACAATCAGCATTACCCCAGCCTTTCAGGACAGCCTTGTTTAAAGGTATCCAGCTCCAGAAATAGGGACAATCCCTATTTTTTCAATGCAAATCCCTAAAAGCAAATCTTCATGCTCTTTAGAAGAGTGTTTTCAGTCAATGAAGACATGGGATGTTCTGCATCCTGGGATTCTATGAAAAGATTTTGATTTTTTGTTAGTTCTGAAGAAGAGAAACTACTGTAGTTACACAATTTATTCTACTGTTTTAGGAAACCCTAGGGCAGTTTAAACTATTTCATCTCAACACTCTTGTTGCATAACTGATGGATCAATAAAAAGTATTTTCCCCTGGCTGAAAAAGGACTCTTATCTGCTCCTGCTATGGAAAAAAATTGAAATTTTTGTTACAATTATGTTTATATTCTCTAATAGTAATGTAACTTCCCTTTTTACAAACTATGGAGATCTCCAGCCGATGTTGTCAGCTGCATTTCCAGGCTTTGGGGGAAAATCTCTCTTCAAGTTTGTTCTACATAATTTTGCTTTAGTTACACTAAAATTAAACTTAAAAGATAGAAACCCGTACATAAAGATATGTTAAAAATCATGATCTGTGATTGAGTCATGGTCCCATCCCAGTTCCTCACAGATGAACTCGGCATTTCCCTGAATTAATCCCCACCACAAAAAGAACTTTTCCAAACTCTCCAAAGAATTTTGAAATAGAATTATAACAGAGAAAACCTGATTGTGGAAGTGACTCTAACACTCCTTTGCTCACTCATTAATACCCATCCTGTGCTTTGGAATCAAGTCTTCAGTGTCACTTCTCTTTATGAACTATTTGATTTCTTGTGGGGCCTTGGCCTGCAGCTGCAGCACCATTTTTTTCGTGATGTACTGAAGAAAGCCTGCTAACACTTGAAAAACAGCAGACAAATAGCACTTGCTGAAATTAAATAATTCAGAGTCCAAAAATCAGAAAAGGGGCTTTTTTTCTTTGCCATCTGATATCTTCAAGGTTGATATTTTATCAGTTCACAAGTGCTCATGGTAATCTTCTCAAGACGCACTTCAGTCTCCTATTTGTAAAGGATTACAATAGCACTTTTTTCCAAGCCTGGTGCACCAAACTATTCCCATTCCCATCTCTGTTCTTACATTAATTGTCCCTGCTTTAATAGAACTGATTCCAACCACAGAGCTTTATGAAAGCACCCGCTGAGGTCCCTACAGACACTCCAGAGCACCCAGGGCTCTTCAGAGTGAAGCAATTTCAACACCAGCCTTTGCTTGGGGCTGCATTCAAAACCCTCAGTCAAGGCTTCACCAGAGGAACTTTTTGTTTCCTTTTTTGTTATTTCACCTGAGGATGAAAACCAGCAAGAAGACAGAGAGGCTTGACAGCTTCTGGAAGCTCATTGCAGATGCAGGCAGAAGGAGTGCTTCGGTTTTAATACATTATCGACTACACCACCGGGCTGAACTTCTTTCCACTTGTTTTTCTCCCCTTCTCCCTTCATTTGAAGTGGAAAATGAGGTCACACCTTATCCCCCACTGAATGTAAAAGCACTAATAACTCCCCCCATTCACACTGGGAAAGAGTGAATAATCTAATTCCAAATCTCAAGAACAACTGTCAGGCTGAACAAGTTTCTGCTGCTCTCCCTGAAGGACAAGCACCAGCCCTTGAACTCTGTGTGTGGCCTTCATTACGGAGCCCTGGCACAGGCCCAGATGCTGTCTGCTCCAGACACCTCTTTAAAAAATGGATGAGGGCCTGGAGAGCACAGCAGGAACTCTGGAATCCTGCCCATTAGCATATTCATTAGGCATAATCAATAGTTAATATGTCACTTGGACGAAACATAGGGATTAAGTTATGCCTGTGCTAGGACTGATCCAAAAAGATTCATGAACATGGGGCCCATGGTTTGTGGTGTAGGGTGGAGCTCCAGGTGAAATGGATGAAAAATCAAAACCCCACAGTTCCTATAAAGATTTGTGGGGACGGAATGTTTATTACAGCACTGGACAAGTGAGGGATCGTTCCCCTTCAAAGGACATGCGTGCCCCTGAGGACTCACGATCCTTTTTTATTACTCCTTGCTAATTTACATATGTAGAGAATTTCACAATAGGTTTATGTATATTCATTCTGCTGATTTCGAGTTACACTTACAGCTAGTTACACTTGTACTCAGTTTTTGTCAGAAAATACAGAAAGAGCCCCTGGGTCACTCTGTTTCAAGGTTCGAGGAGTCCTTCTTATGTCTTATCTCTTCAGCTTGGAAATTCGCATTCTTTCTCCTCAGCTGGGGCAGTTTTAGTAGTGTTGCAAAGTTACCAGACTAAACAGCATATTTTACTTATGCTAGCAAGCTCAAAGTGGCACATTTCACCTAAATCCACATGGATTTCTACCCTGTTAGATTTTCACTCTGTCTCACAGGCATGAGCAGGGCTGGGCTTTCCTTCCTTTATGGAGGTGACACGGGGACTCAGCACACCCAAAGGGTGAGCCCTGCTGATGGTCACACCCCTTGCACCTCCAGGCATTTAGAAAAAGAGTTAAAATATTCTGAAAACGTATGAAACAACCCCTCTTTTGGCCATTGGATCACATTCCAATCATCCCAGTGTTTGGAGGACTTCACTGCTAACTTCTCTGACAGCAGCACCATGAATCAACATCCAACCCATGGCAGTGGAACTGTTCCTTTCAGAGTGCAAACCTGAACCTGTTTTATAATTAAACAATAATAATACAGATCTATGATAGGTTTATTTTTAAATGACCAATATAACTGGCAAGTGGACAGAGTTATAAACACTTAACGGAACAAAAAACTTCCCAAACCAGCCTTTCCCTTTCCAAGGACATCATCTCCCCTGTTCCCATCAGGACAGGGTGCAGGTCCTTCCTTTCCTCCCTCCCTGCATAGCCATAAGCTGTCTAGTACCTAGAGGAGAAAAGTTAAAAATAAATGCGCCTTTAATGCCATTTCCATTCTCCATTAAGTTGTCACACCAGGAGGGGAGGGGTAGAGAACACCAGATTGCACAGCATTTTGTAGAAGTGGTTGGACACCTCATTCTCCAGTACAACAGGGGAGGGAAGAGATGAGATAAAAATGTCATTGCAAAAATGAGAATTTCCTGCTCTGTATCTGTTGCTTCCTTTGTGTTTGTCTCCGTTTCAATCAGATTTAAGTGATGTTCCCTTGAATTTCATAATGATATTATTATCACTTCAGACACATTATAGTACTGTGATGCTCAACACAACAGTGTAAACTATTTTTCAACAAATTCTGCTTTAAAATGCGACATGAAATGTTAATGTATGAGATGGAGAACCCTACAGAAAGATTATGTAACACACTCAGGTTTTTCTTCTAAAAATCCATTTCCATTGAATTATTAGCTTTCCAAAATGAAATATTTCTGAAAGATGATTTAATTTCCCCAAGAGCTATTGGCCTTTGCTTGAAATGAGCTATTGGGTTCTGTCCCTGATGATTAATTTGGGATGTGATGAATAGCGTCAGATGCAGAAGTTGTGCTTTACATATATAAATGACATTCAAATTTAAGCATTTTCACCCATTTCACAAAAATGTTATTATATCTAGAAACTAAGAAGAACACAAGTGCGTTATTTAACAACATGATTTATGACAAAAATAAATATATTAGGAGTCCAGTCCTGAGACTGCTAAACAAGGCTAGGCTGTACAATTCCTCTGCACTTAAACATTTGCATAAACATTTTAGGCTTGGGTGTTATTTGTCTTTTGCTTTTAGATTTTCATACTCTTCATTTCTTATTATCAAAATACTTTTAAAAGGTTAGACTATAACTCCAGTTATGACTCCAACCCAAACTGGCTGCAGCAACGTGGGAAATCATCACACATGGCCAGAACCCCAGGCTGCATCCCAAATTGCTACCTCAACAAACATCTTCAAATGAGGAAAATTATCATTACACCCAAAATTCTTTCATTTAGCTGTAACTGACAGGTTGAACACAGATTTTTTTTTTTTTTTTTTTTTTTTTTTTACCAGAACACATTCACTGCCAGGCCACAAACAATTTTCTACTTAGATATGAAACACAAGAAACCCTTCTTAACAAAACTCAGACAAAAAGTAAAATAATTCACAGACACAGTTTTCCTCTCCATAGCTTCTCCAGCTCTCCAGTATAAATTCTCCCATCTCACTGTAATGTTCTACCCAATACACAGGAATTAAAGAAGAAATTCATCATGAAATCACAGAATCAATAGGGTTGAAGAAGAAGACCTTTAAGATTATCATGTCCAATGATCAAACCAGCAGCACCACCAGACTATGTCCTCGAGTTCATGTCTCTGTTGGCGGTGGAATTGTGGCTTTTGGGTTTGAGTGAGCTCATTTTTATAACCCAAATAGGGCTTCACATGCCCTGAATTCCATTCAGCGATTTCTTTCATGTAACCACAGCTCCTCCTTCAACTCACAAAGTGTTTATAGACTAGTCACACATCCAGTTCTGATCTAAAGATGTGGCATAAACTTCACCACATCCCAGCACAAGCTGCTCCCAAGATAATCTGCCCTCTTTGGTAAAACCTTGGAACTTATTTTAGCCTGAAATCACCCAGCTTTACACCTGAATTTAAAAAGTACTAGTCTAAAGACAGATAATAAATGGAAATTTTGGATGTACAAAAAAAAGATACCAGGCACTGACAGATAAAAAGAGAGCCACAAGTGTGTGGGAGAAGACCATCTCTATCTCTTTCCCAGGTCAGTGCAGGAGCCCAGAAAAAAGCGCAGGTGCAAACACAAACACCTTGGAAGGGCTTCAGAGACTGAGTCAAAGGAGGAGAGTCTGGATCTTCAGATATGTAGATAAAAAGGTTATTACTTTTTTATTACAGAATAAATGTTATTTCCAAAAGCTATATCTGTGTATTTTAAAACTTTTGTTTTATAGCAAAAGGCTACGGGAAGCCAAGGTAGGGCAGGGTTAGATGGGCTATTGGGAAGGAATTGTTCCTGTGAGAGTGGGCAGGCCCTGGCACAGGGTGCCCAGAGAAGCTGCGGCTGCCTCTGGATCTCTGGAAGTGTCCAAGGCCAGGTTGGATGGGGCTTGGAGCAACCTGGGATAGTGGAAGTTGTCCCTGCCCATGGCAGGGGATGGCACTGGATGGGCTTTAAGTTCCCTTCTTAAACATACCTTTCTGGGATTCTGTTATTTTGTGAAATTTACTGAATTTTTGAGCAGGTTTTTATTGATGTGAATGAACACAGACACAACTCCAAGGTTTCAACATTTTTCTAAATCTGCCAGGGGAGCTGTGGCAAGTGTACTGCATATCCCAGTGTGCAAGTTAAGGAAATTCAGGGCTTAATGGAAAGCTCATTGGGCAGCAACGCAGGGGAACTGTTGCATGCAAGGAGCAGCAGCATCCAGAAGTATTTATGAGGCTGGTAAAAACTTTAGAAGTAACTTGCTGTGCCCTTGAGCTAGCCCAGCTGGACTCCTGGAGCCTTTTTACCAGAGATAGCAGCCCTGACATTTCCAGATGGGACAAAGATGGCGAGGTCACTGCTTGTGACACCTGGGAGCCACTTGTTCTCTGCCTATTTGGGCTGAGGAAAGATGCAGGAAGGGTTTTTAGAGAGGTTTGTGGAGATAAGGGCAGCTGGAGTTGACCCTGTGTAGAGATTTTCATCCTGGCACCTGACCTTCCCTGTCTGCTCCTGGCAAAGAGCTCTTCCCTGCAGTGCCCTAACTAGCCCTGCTGCCCAAAGCCCTTCCAGCACTCAAGGGAAGGCCCCAGAGTAAAATGATTTATTAATCTTGCTAGAAGTTTGTGCCCTGGGACACTGATATACTGAAGAATCAGAAAGGGTAAAAAATTTTGTTTAGGCTTTCAGTAACAGAGCTTTGCTAAGGGGAAGAAAAACAAAAGGAGAACAAACAGGAACCCTTAGCCTCTGCCCCTGCTCCCAGGAGAACTGAAAATGATGATTAATAACTGATGAATGTGCTGTCTCTTCAATAGGTTGTGGATTTATGCAGAGATGCTGGATTTTATAATGGCTTTAATCCCAAATTAATTTGCAGCCTTCTGACAGTGGAACGTGGTAGAAGGAAGAGTGATTCAGGGCAGATTATGGTCAAAAGTGAATGGAAATCCTGTGTGCAGCTACAGCTGCAGGGATGTGAGGAGGAAAAAATAAGGATATCTGAGATAAAATTTACACCAGGGTACTTGAGCTAATACCATGAAACTTCATTAGAGGTTTGAAATCCAAATTGTATTCCAGAGGCTTAGAGCTCATATCCCAACAATACAGACTTGGAAAGCATTCAGGCTTTAACGGGGAGAAACACTGAATTTGTGTGCCCTGATATTTCCACACAGTTTCCCTACAGTGGATCTAGAGGAGACACTTCCCTCATGTTTCTGTACAGGTTGGAACCTGGAATAGCTGGTGTCTCTGCAGTGCCCCGAGCCCCTGTCCCTGTGGATGTCTGTGGAACCCCAGGATGTACTTAGACCTCTGGAAAAACAAAAATGTTTATGTTGATGCCGAGACTCTTAACTGAAATTAAAGCCTTCTCAGCTGAGAAACCAGAGGGACAATTTCTGAGTATTCTTCATTTAGCTTTGCATCATGGGCCTATGCAAAGACCAAAATAGAGCAGGAACTGTGGCTGTTCCAGAGCCAAGCAGGGAGGGGAGAGCTGGCAGGACCAGGACAGTGAAGGCTGTGGAGCAGCACAGCTTTGAATATGCATGAGGCCTTTCCATAGGCAGTGGATCAGATCCTTTCCTTTCCTTTGAGACTATATCTTTGATTTATCCTGATGGAAAGACAATGGGCCCTTCCAAATCCATTGACTTTTACATCAGCCATAATTTGAGATTGCCTCTCTGGGGATCACTTACCTTGGGGAGCAGGGAATTTCAGAAAGAGACAGTTTAATGTGCAGTGGGATTGCCACAGCTGCACTCTTTCTGTTGCGAGAGGAATTTTAGAGCTGATTTCCATGTAGAGTGAAGATAAAAGCTTTTCAGTGTTGGTTAACCTTTTTTTGGGGGGTAATTCTCTTAATAAGTTGTTTTGGTTCGCATCATTTCACACCATGATGTTTTTGTTTTGATTCCATGTCCTCTCTGTTGTTTGTCCTTGATTTTGGTTTACATTAATTTCAGTTCTATTTGTTAGATATGTTTTTTTAAACAAAGAGAAAGTTGTGGCAGCTCATTTAGAAAGATGGAATGATTAATGAATCTGAGGGTAAGTTTGTCTGAAGGCTCTTTTGCACTGAGCCTACTCCTATTGATTTTAATTGCCTTTCAGGGAAGTCCATGACTAATCAGCTTAGAGCCCATACATTTGGCATTTATATACCTACCCCTGGTATTAGGCTCTATTTCTAGGTACCTGTAGATTATTTCTAATTATTTTATAATTACAGCCTTGGATGCAGAAATTGAGCCTCCTTGCCTCTGTTAACAGTGGAAGGAGAGCTCTCCCTTGCAGTCACTTACACATGCAGAGCCATTCTGAGTCAATTGGTTTTATTATTACTGTGCTCTTCACACTCATATGCCTC
The DNA here is from genome assembly GCF_050655825.1 of Lonchura striata. Classification (NCBI taxonomy): domain Eukaryota; kingdom Metazoa; phylum Chordata; class Aves; order Passeriformes; family Estrildidae; genus Lonchura; species Lonchura striata. The sequence goes on along the minus strand of NC_140710.1, from coordinate 25,099,818 downwards.
AAATTGGACTGGAGCCATTAGAATTTATCTGCTGTATCGAGGCAATCAAATGACAAGGAGTGGTAGTCATTGAGGATGGATTACTTTGGATCTCAGTATCATTATTTGCCTTTAGAAATATAGGGAGACATTCAAGCCAAGGTGGGATACTTCAGGTTTTAATTAATAGTTCCAGAATGCTGTTATTAACTTTTCTGTGAACTTCTTTCATTAACTAAAGATTACAGGTATAGGTTGAACACATAAAGGGAAGGATGCAAACGGGGGGTATGATGAAGTCTGTCAAAGAAAAGGATTTTCTAACTTTTCCAGCAAAAGGAAAAAATGCAGTGCTCTTAATCAGATTTTTAGATTTTAATGCTGGGACTCTGACACGATCCAAAGCAGGTAATTTCTTGCAATCAGTAAAGCATGATCACTTAGAGGTAGAAAACAGCAAAGTTGTTAAATGACAGTAAGAGAGTAGACCATATAAATTGATTTTTAGTTCTGAGTGTATAATTTTAATCAAGTAATTAGTTTGGACTCTATATTTTTGAACTTGTGAAACTTTTCTGGTGTGAATAATAGAAATATGTCCTTCAAAAAGGGAATGGATTTTAAAAGGGAATATTTGATCTTACAGGATACTTGGCTTGACAAATATGATTCAGAACCTTCTCTCCATATAGTCATAAAGTTGGATTATGGCAGAGTATGCTCTCCTGATGGACTGCTTCCTGCTTCAGAGGAGTTGTTCCTGAGATCCTGACAGAGGAAACAACAGGTGACAGTGCTGACACTTGATCTAACCCAAGTGTCTAATAATGAATTTAAATAAATTATTTATTTAATTGATATAAATATATTTGGGGTCCCATCCTCAATACTGCAAGACAAAGTTGTATAAAGCCTCCATTACGTCTGTAGGCTCTTTTAGACAAGTGTGGGACCAGGAGTGGATCCAGCTGCTCCCAAAGTGTTCTCTGAGAAGGAGTTTAGGGAGCTGGGAGGCTCCTTCTGCACCTTGTGATGGGAGGGTGTCTCTGAAAAACCTTGTCTGGAGCTCCCATCCTACTCTACTACTAAGACAGTAGTAGTAACACTAAGCCAACAGCATTCTGCAGATTTATTTCTATTCCTACTACAGGATGATTCTGTAACCCAAGCTTGCAACCTTGCTTTCAGCTGGGAAATCTTCCTGTGAACAATCCTGCCCTCTCCTCTTTTGGGGTGGAGTTTCCAGCCCTGGGCTCAGCTCTCCAGGAGGCCCCTGAGTGAGAAGAGGGATGCTGGGTTGGAAATGTCCTCAGGCTCTTGCACTGCTCTTGTTCCCTGCATGTGCAAAGGCAGTGAGCTGGGTATTACACTCTTGGCTGCATGCCTGGCTCCTGAAAAACCACTCAGAGACATGCCACATGCCTTTGCTGCTGGAAAAAACTCCATTGCCTTCCTAGGGATGAGGCATCATTTCAGGCCTTTTCTGCCTCTGTGGCAGCTGCACCTTCTGTGCACAATTGGCTTCCTGGCCATACAGGCGCTTCCATACTGCTCTGCTCTGATTTGCTCTGTTTCAGTTTTATTTTATCCTGTTACTTTCTTCTGATTCAAGTTGAGAGTTCAACTGATAACCAATTTTTCTGTACTGCTGGTTATATTATGTCAGTAAGTGGGAACAGCACAGCCTCTCTGCTTTCACTCAATGGGAAGTGACATCCTGCTGATTAAAATTTATTGCTAATATGTTTTGATGAATGTTTCAGAGTCTGTTATTGGCTTAGCTTTTTCATTGCTGGATGCTTTTTATTTCTGTTTTATCAATTCTATTTCCTTCAATTGTTTTAGACATAATGTATGATGCTAATAACGTGTCAGCTTCAAAAATCAGGAGCATAAAATTCTATTTCTGCTGAAAACTGCAGTGAGAAAGGAGAGTGATTTATAATGTTCTTTAAAATTTGCAATTACATTTGTTGATTGAGATGCCAGTCACATGCATAAAAGTAGGGAAAGATGTTTGAATTTCCTGTTTCAAATTGTTTATTATGAAGTCATAATTTATAGATGGAAAGTGGGTTTATTATGTAAGCAAGCCACCTGTGATCAGAAGGACTATTCACTTCCCAGCACCTCTTCAATCCTCCTTTAAGCTTCCAGCACTCCTTGAGAAGACTTTCATGGAAGTTTTATGGCTGTGCAGTCCATTAATCTCTGCTCATTTTTTTTCTCTTTATCCAGTAATGCCACAGTCCAGCTCCCCATGTGGAATCATTCATTTTCCTTGCAGAGATCCGGGTCATGTACTTCACATGATCACATCAAGTTCTTTTTTGTGATAACACTTTGTAATGAAACCCACCTTGTGTTGGAATAAAGGACTCAGGCAAGTTCAGCTGTTGGCTGAGGTAAAAAGAATATATATGTAGGGTGGTGTAAATTCTTAGCTGTTTTCACCTGGCTGCAAACATTTTGGTCCTTGAGGCCCCTTTTAACAAGGCATTTTAGTGTATGATTACCTTTATCCACCATATTTCATCTCATCTATCTTTCATGTGCTCCCATTTTCTCCTCATTGACAGCAATTCCTCCAAAATGCTCCTGGAAGTTGGCTCCAGAAGTCTTTCAGGGAAAAGAATTCCTTCTGGAGCAATTCCTTTGCTGAGCAGGAGAATGGCCACTCCGTGGATGTGCTATTCCATACATATTTATGCTCAACCATGTTTTTCCAGCTCCAGCACTGCCAGCTGATTGCTTCTTTCCTATTTTGTCCTTTTTGCAAAGGATAAATGCTTTGGATAATTTCTATTACCATCTCTATTCTTTAAGAATTTTCCTCAACCTCAGATGTGTCTAAATTAGGCTTTTTTTGTCTGTTTGTTTGTTTCCCTCTCCCCATGTTTCTGCTTTGCTTGGCTTTCTACTGTCAACTGCCTCCCAATATAGATTAATTTGACAGTTATTTTAATATGGTTATTTCTCAGTCTTCCAAGTCCTTTAGGAAAATATTAAAGAATAGGAATGATAACCACAATTCCCTTGTTTCTGCAGAAGATGCCAACTTGGCATCCTCCTCCTCCTCCTCTTTTGTTTACATTCAATTAGTCAGGTTTTGCATCTGTCCAATCCAATTTGAATTAACATTTCAATTTCTCTTGCATGGAAAAAGAAAGCAAATGCTTCATTAAATTACATTCTTTATTAAAATAGCCATTGACATCTGTAAAGAAACTTTCTAGCATGATGTTTTACAATAAAAGTGGGTTTGCACAAACAAGCACAGTCTTGAAATATCTATCTCTTTTATTAGGTTGCAATTTAAATTGTCAGATTTTTAATGTCTTCTGAATGAGGGGATGATAAACTGATCTGAGAGCACCCACAAAAGCCATTTACTTATTCTCTCTTGCTACAGCTGGGCAGAAGAGAAGGAAACAAACAATTGATGAAGGGCCCATAAGTTGAGATGAGGATTCAGAGAAAACACTTTAAGGGCAAAACAGGTTCAAATTTAAATGTATAAGGTAAATTTATTATTAATAGTTTCAGAGGAGGATGATGAGAAGCAAAACAAGAATTTAAAGCACCTTTCTCCCCCAGCCCCCCCTCCTTTCCACCAACAGTGCAGGAAGACAGGGTGTGGGGGTTTTGGTGAGTTTATCACTCGAGACATTTTTCTGTTTGCTCAGGAGAGGAGTCTTTCCTCTGCTATGTTGTGGGATACCTCCCAAAGGAGACAGTTCTCCAGGAACTTCCCCAGTATGGCTCCAATCTCACAAGCAGCAGTCCTGCCAAAACTGCTGCAACACGAGTCACTCACCCATGGGATGCAGTCCTCTAAGGATAGGCTGCTCTAGTTTGGAAGCAAGGACCCTCTGTCTCCGGAAGGAGGGTCCTTCTCTCTCCATTCGTGTCTCCCACTGGAACACAGCTTTCTCTGGCATCCACCTGCTCCAGTGTGAGTGGATGGGCTGCGAGTGGATCTCTGCATCCCCCATGGATCCCCACAGGCTGCAGGGGTACAACTGCTTTACCAGTCCTCCCCACGGCCTGCTGAGGGGTCTCAGCTCTGACACTTGGAGCACCTTCTCCCCTCTGTCTTTTCCACCGACCTTGGTGTCACCATGTTGTTTTCCCTCACACATCCTCATTTCTTCCTCTTCTCTGAGTAGAACAAAGACTGCTGCTTGTAGGTACCATTGCCAACAAGTTCCACTGATTCAAAGATTCTTGTGAGATCCCGCAGTGCCGAGGGGTCGATCTTGTCTAGGTTCCACTTTGGGGAGATGCCTGCCGTGTTTTCACTGCCGACCACGCGTCCCCACTGCCATTGCAGGGGCAGCGGCCGCCGTGGCGCTGGTGCTGTTTGAGGCCTCTGTTCGTGCGGGGCGCCGGCAGGAGAAGCTGCCAGCCCTGCTGCCCTTCTGCCGGCAGCACGGCTGGCGGGGCGGCCAGGCAGGCAGGGCTCCTGGGGGCCATGCTCAGATGGCCCCCACAGCACCTCACCAGCCCTGGAAAAAACTGCCTGTGCGATGTTTTGATTTTCTTCTTAAATACATCATCACAGACAGGTTACCAACCTCTCTATCTGGGCCAGCAGCATGTCCATCTCCAGAGCCATCAGCGACTGGCTCTCTGCTGGACATAGTGGAAGCTTCTAGCAGCTTCTCACAGAAGCTCCTTCTGCAGCACTCCCCTGCTACCAAAAACCAGGCCGTGCCAAATCAACACACCTTCTTTGGGAAGGATCTAGTCAGTCACTGAAGCATACGTCTGATAGAGAAGGATGTGCTTAACTCATGTCCATAGTCAAAAAAATTCTTAAATTTCCCTTAACTTTGGGATGAGCTGCCACTGTGGGAAACTGGCTCCAGGGCTGCACTTCATATCTGTGCTTAAGCTTTGTGGTTCAGTGTTTCTCAGCCTTCTTGGCTCTGAGTAATCACTCAGAAAACAATAACAACAAACAAAATTTTCTTTTTCCTCACCAGGTATTTTAGTGGAACTCAGCTTTTCCTCCTGGCTCATTTGCCAAGAAAAGACCTGGTAAAGCAATGTCAATAGCTCTGCTGGAGCAAAGCAATAGCTCTGCTCCTGCAATCGCAGAGTAGACTCCTAATTATGGCATAAAGACATTTTATAACAAAGACATAAAAAATACCATTTTTATTAGCTGTTCACATGCCAGCTATAATTAATTCTACACAGGGAAGTTTGCTTTCAGTTCATTTGAACACATCTACTCTTAACCTGGATGACCGAGTAATTTCTTATAAACCCAGTCATGGATTAATGTTGAAAAGATGTAGGTGACCTTTTTTCTTTTTTTTTTTTATTATTTTTTTTAAACCCTGCAGCCACCACCTTGTGAATACATTAACTGGAAAGTCATTTCATCAGTGCTGCAAGACTTAAGTACTTACAAGTTGATCCCAGCTGTGTAAGATGCTGAGAAATGCTGGGGAAATGTCAAATATTGATTAATACAATAATATGTTTTATCTTGGATTTAATCTATGATTTAAATTGTAATTGTGTATCACAGGGGCACAGCTACTTCCCCATGGGCTGCAAGGGAATCTCAGCTCCAGGGCCTGCCCCTGGGCATCTGCAGGGCTGTTCCCCTCGCATGTCTTGAAATTTAAACAATAATTTCATGCTACACCTGTGAATGACATTTGTCAAATGTTTGTTAGAATATTTTCACTTATGCTGCTGGAATACTGTTTAAAGGCAGGATTAAAAATTGGAGTACAGCTGAAATTCAAGATTTTTATATGAGCTCGACTTTAGTTATTGAATTTGGAATCCATAGTAAAACTATGGGTGTCTTTCTACATTTCAGCCCTCAGAGAGGAAAATCCAAGCTCCAAGTGCCAGTGCAGTGCAGTGTTCCTAGATGGAGTACATGTTAGGGCCACTTCATGAGCCAGAAATGTGCAGTTTTCCTCCTGCAATGTGATTTTTTTTGTCAGTAACTTGGCATTAGCTTCTTCCATACTCACTTGTGAAATGCCCTTAGGAATGACAAATAGTTTTCACTTTCCACTCTTTAAAACTGGGATGGTAATTCTTCACTCAGGTGTGGATGTGGCCTCACAGAAAGGATAGAGGAGACCACCTTTTGTCCAGTTTGTTTCCTTTGGGTTTGCTCCATCCTGTGTTTTCTGACACTGAGATGCTGATGGGACAAGGAAGAGGAGCAGAGTCCTCTTCCAGACCGTTCACCTCAAATTTACCCTCCAAGCCTTGAAACTTCAAGTTTGCATGGTCTGTGTGAGCCTCAGATGGATTTTGGCTTGAAAGAAAGGAGTAGGAGCAGCAGCAGCAGTCATGGTTCTATATGGCTTTGTGGTTTTGTTTATTTGGATTTTTTTTGATAATTTGCTTTTGCACTTTAGTATTTTCCTAATAAATACCCTGCTATTTATTATGCAAAGAGATTGTTGTGTATTGTGGCATGAGTAGGACATTTACAAAATAACAGCTGAATTAAAGTGCTGGTTTGTAGACCAGACTGCAATCAGAATTTGATTTTGTGCGTGTCATCTTTTTAAAAAAATAAAAAATAAAAACAACCTAGGCGTGTCAACCTTCAGAAATTGTAAAAGCAGCATGGGCTTGGATCAAAACAGAGACTTGAGCTCTGTTCTTAAATAACAGGCAAGTTCAGCCCTTGTTTACATGCATGAGACTTTTACTGACAATGATGAGCTTTAGAGCTTTAGGTGCTACTGGTACAGAATACATAATGAATTGTGGAAAATAACTCAGAGGCACCAGCTTTTAAAAACACAGGCTTGAGATTCTTGCTGGGCTTAAGGAGGGGATTTAAAAACTCCCATGGAAAAGGGCTCTGAAGGAGTGAATTGCTCAGGTGTCTGCTTAGGATATGGCAACCTGGCAGAAAGCTGTTTCATGTCACATGTGAGACACCTGTTTCATATAATTTACTAGATGGGACCTGCATATTCTCCTGGAGCATCTCAGGGACACACTTTGTCAGTGCCACCAATGCTGGGATTAAGCAGGAGGGAGTCCTGAGACCTGCCCAGATCCAGGGATCCATCAGGACTGTGCATCCTCTCTTCCTCCTTGTAATGTGTGAAATTTCAAAGCAATAGCAACAGTAGAGAATAAAAAGCTTATTTGTACAAAACAGACTTTTTAAAGCTTTCCTTATAGTCCTAAAAGTGCTTTATTCTCATTTCCAGGAACAGACTGAAGCCAACTTACTTAAGTCTCAGTGGACCAGAATTGTTGGTTAACCTGATAAATAGTTTCCTGTACCAAGCACTTATTAGGAAACGGGGTGTTAAGGTCAGCAAATCTCCTAAATTTTCATTTTTTTCAAAGGAGCAACATTCTGCACATTTCATTCTTATTAACTTTTTATTCTAGAAGCTTCACATAACTCTTTGCCATAACTGTCCTTTCAAGGCAGCAGTCAGTGTTAAAAACAATGGCCTAGAGATAATCTGCTGGAAATCAGAGTATGTCTTTATATCCAGGCAGATGTTCTAAGGTCTTGCAGTGTCACCTGCACTGCAGTTGAGGTGTCCTCTGTATTCCACAGAACACTATTAAAAACCATCAAGCAATTAATCATAGCAAACAAGATTTAATATGCATGGTGACATTAAGAGCTGAAATGATGCTAACCTCTGAGAACTTCCCTGAGTTTTAGTACTTTTCCTCTGAGAACTGTGTTTCCTTTCTACCTGTAACCTGAGACATTGCAGCCCTAAATTCCTGAGGAAAATACATTTCACATGCACATGTCTCAACCATGTTCCTATCTTTGTTCACTAAAAATACATATATGTGATAGTGATTCATCCTGAGTTTCTTTTCTCTACAAAGAGAAATGCCTTTCTTAATTGTAACTCTTTGCTGACTGATTCAAATTGTTTCTTATCTATTCTTGTACTCCTGAATTACATTTCAGCTTTACACTCCATCAGTGTAGGCTCCCACAATATCATTTTATATTTTGACGTTTTCAAGGTATTAGAGAAGATATGGAATATATTCAAATGAATTACATCTAACTGCTTTCTGATATGTGCTGGGATATTAATCTTATTCACATTCATAAGGTGTCTGAAGGATATTTGAACTGGGCTATTCTTGTGAATTACCAGACTTGGGAAGATCTTTTTCTCAGGCAGATGGTAGCTATTGAAGAGGGGAAAAGTTTCCCAGTACTATGGTTAAACAAAATCCCAGAAAGGTTTGGACTGGAAGGGACCTCAAAGCCCATCCAGTGCCACCCCTGCCATGGGTAGGGACACCTCCCACTATCCCAGGCTGCTCCAAGCCCCATCCAACCTGGCCTTGGACACTTCCAGGGATCCAGGGGCAGCCACAGCTGCTCTGGGCACCCTGTGCCAGGGCCTAATCACCCTCACTGCCAAGAATTCCTTCCCAGTATCTATTTGAAACCTCTCCTGGTTCTACGTTAAACTGTTCCCTCTTATCCTCCCACTGTCTACCCTTGTCAAAAGTCACTTTCCCTCTTTTTTAATAGGCTTCCCTGTGGTACTGGAAGGCCACAATGAGGTCTCCCTGGAGTTTTATCTTTTCCCAGTTGAACAGCCTGAATTCCATTAAGAATCTTTAATTCCAGAAGAAAATAAGTCAAATATCTCTGAGTTCTGCACTGGAAAGGGTTTGTTGATCCTAGATGCTTTATTGAAGAAATTAAATGACATTTTAAGAAGAACTAAAAAATAAATACAATCCACTTCCCACTAGTGCAATATAAGCACTTTACTACCTAGAATTTTAGGCATCTGAGCACACTGTCTTGTGGAAATCATAGGACTAAAACCTGTGAAAAGTGTTTTTCCACACCTGTATGTGAATTTTAGGATAAATATAGGAAAGAAGGTAAATGCTAGCAGTCATAACGTTAACATGGACTATAGAGAAAGAAACCCCCTTCCCATTTGTGCCCTCAGATTGCCCAGTGCTATGTCCTCCTTTATCTCACTGCCCAAATGAAGATGCCATCAGTCCTGAGTTATGCCTGCAAATCTATTTTAGGGACAAAACTTTATCAGCACTTTTTTGGGTGCAAATGGGAAAGTTGAATTGAGGCTTACATAAAGGCTAGATCCAAGCAAGCCCTTTTCTTACCAAGCTCAATGCCAATCAGAATACATTTTTAAAAATCCAGATTATACAGAAGGTAAACTGAAATTAAAATCTGAAAATGCAAATCTTATTATCTTCTAACAAATCACATTTCACTTGTTTTAACAATAATGGTTGAAATTCAAAAGTGTTGCAAGCTTTCATCACCTTTTGCCATTTTTGTAGCTAGGTAAGTAAATGACCTCTGAGTCTGTCCCACAGAAGTTTGTAAATGGATATTTTAACAGGTAAACACCAATTTTAACCTTGGGTTTGTAGAGAAGAAGGCAGTTCCCTTTATCAGCAAAAGAATGGAGCCATCCCTCACCTCTGCATTTAGTGATGTTTGCACCCAAGTGTGTGACAAGAACTGTTCCAGACTTTGTGCTGTAAATTGCCCACTTTGGGGGTGAGTTGCAAATATCTCTGATGACTTTAGCTGGGACATTAAGCTCATTATCTCCTACAGAAGTTATGGGCTGACATCCTCTCTGTGGATGTCACTCAGTGGAGTTAGGAAAGCAGTCAGGAAAAAGGATTTTTATAATCCTTTGATTTACTCCTTTTAAGGAGATTCTGCTTTTAAATGGTCGATTTGAAAGCTATTTGGTACCAAAATTTGATGAGCTGAATTATTGAGTAACTTTATTCTCTCTCAGTTCTGGTCCACTCTGGTTATAGAACCTTTCTCCTCCCTGTTTTAACCCCAAAGAATTACACCTTCAGTTTCTAAATCTGGAAATAACTCCAGGCAGTGTACAATTGCCCCAGTCCTGGCTGTCTCTCCAGAGATGGACTGGATGCTTGGGAGCACATCACCACTACAAAACGTGCTAAATCCACATCCTCATGGACTGGTATGAACCAGGGCAGAAATGAGGGTTCAGTGTAAGGCAGCACATTGATCCACCCTCGTTGGATTTACACCTCTGAGGAACAGGATATTTGGGGAGTGTCCTAGATTAAAGGCAAGATGTATTCAATTACCATCTGTTAAAGGTGAGGCAGTTATCTTCTGTTAATTGGGCAGTTTTCCTTATCTCTTCCACAACCAATCCTCTCTCAGGGGAGGCATCTGCTGATAATGGGCTATTGGATGTCACTGCATGGCTCATAAGAGTTACACCACCCCATTGTGAGATGCCCTGCCCAGAGGGAGGAGCCAAGCATTCCTACTTGGATATAATTTGAGTTTCTAGGGCATCAGCACAGCTTTTTCTGCACTGGATTTCCCAGAGGAACAGCTGCCTCTTCTACTGCATCCTCAGAGGAAAACTGCACCCTTTTCTGCAGGCTCACTGCTCCAACAGAACCACACCTGCCACTCCAGGAGGACTGCAGTCATAATTCCCAACTGGACTGCTGCCAACACCCTGACTAAGAGGGTGTCAGGTTGTATTCAGACTCTGTCAGTGTTGTTTTGGTTCACTGCATTGTTTATTTTAACTTTTTTTTTCTTCCCTAATAAAGAACTGTTATTCCTGCTCCCATATTTTTGCCTGAGAGCCCCACTTAATTTCAACTTTATAACAATTCAGAGGGAGGGTGGGGTCTACTTTTTTTTCTTTTTTCTTTTTTCTTTTTCTTTTTTTTTTTTTTTTCTGTTTCAGGGGAGGCTCCTGCCTTCCTTAGTGTTGGAGTCCAGCACATCTCTCTGGCTGCCCTGGCTGTCTCAAGACCCTGGCAGGGGGTTCAGAGACCCCGGCATGAAGTCAAAAACATCTGTGGCTTCGATTTTAGCCTGTGGAAAAAGCTGTCAATTTTGTATGAGGAATTACAAGTCACAAGGGTTTTAGTAGTGTGATGTTTGAACTAACACAGGGTGGAAAAGTAGAATTTTGAGATTTTTAGAATGAGGTTCAAGGGCGTACAAGATGGAGGAATTTGGGCATGTCCTAGCCTTCTTCTCCTTCCTCTTGTTCTCAATGTCTTGGTGTGATGGTGGCACTTTTCTATTGGTTCAAGGTAGAGATTCACAGTCTAACATAGATGATAGGAATTGGCGAAGAAATTGTAAATATATACACATAGTTTTGAGTATATAAGGTGGGAGTCACCCAAGGCTCAAGGGCAGGCTGCCATGGCTTCCTTGCTAGCCAGAGCTTGGCAGGTCAGAGAAAGAATGTTATAGATAACTTGAAAGTGCAATGGGAAGCATTCCAGGCTCTTCCTTCGGTTGCATCAGGCTAGGGAAGCAAAGACTCTCATGATCTCTTGGGGTCACCCTGATCTCTTAACCCCGAGAGAAATCAACACCTTAGCAGGCACCTGTCTTTCCAAACCAAGGCAGGGAGCTTTGGGCACAGTGTTGCATAGAGATTTTGGATCACTCCCTTCCTGCACCACACTTCACTGCTTGCAAGCTCCAGACCTTCATCCTTAATGTCCTGACTGACAGGGGCAATAATACAATGCTGGAGAGGTTTCCTAATCCTCTGCTGGCAAGAAATTTTGTTTGTTTGCTCATCTTTAATTAATATTTAATTGGGTGTGCAGACAAGGGGTTGTATCATCAATTGTGGTGAACTGGCTTAGCTCTGTCGAAGCTAATGGTGCTGTATTGATTTATGCAGCATAAGAGGCTGACTTGGAGGTAAAGGAAAGGGCAGAAACCTTCTTCCTGGGAAGGAAATTAGAAAAGAAGGAGTCATGCTGGGATCTGTCGTATGGTAGTCACGGTGCGCTGTCTGCAAGGGAAAGGTGACTCCTGCAAAAATGGCTGGGAGCTTTTTTCCTTTCTTTTCTCCTCTTTATTTATTTTTTTTTTAATAATCTTACCATCATTGTGGAAAGTTTATTGCCAATTAACTTTATGGGAAGGGATGATAGTGGTGGTAAGCAATTAAAGAATATAGTCTGTATTTATGCAGAGGTGAGCAGAAGTAATAGAACTTAACTTGCTTTTTAAGCTGGGCCATAGCCTTGTCCCTGGATATAAGACTGAGATAAACTGCTGGGATAAGAACCTGCATTTTGTTAAAAATCAGAACATATTTTCTTTTATTTATTAGTGTTAGTCATAAAACTCCTATTGGATATAGCACACAAATGAGCTCCTTATCCATAAAATCATTGAAACATAACATTACATTTACTACCTGTGGTATATAATTAGGCTCCCGTTCACTTGTATAACCTTTTCTCCCAGCCATTGGTGATTTTGAGGGAAGCTTGCTTTCTATTAAAAAGTGAAATCTTAAAATGTCTCTCATTCTCTCTGTGCCCCACTCTTCAGAGGGTGTTATTTCAGACAAAGTAGGCAAATCTGCAAAAACAACCCCTAACTCTGTTTATGAACTGCATCACAATTATTGAACTTCTCAGTTATTTTCTCTTTGTGTGGTGAAGTTATTTATGTAGTCTTTCACTATCACTCCCTAATATAGCTTTAATTATAAATAAAATAATTACTCCATTAACCCATCTGCAATTAATATACAACACTAAAGATGATCAAGATCTGGCAGATAAGTTATTCTTCACCACTCCCATGTACAAAATGAAGTCCATTTTCAAAGTGAGGTTGCAGACTTGCTTTCAAGTTCAGTTATTAAATATAAATCTTAATAATTTATTTCAATCCAATATTTAATTTTTTTATTACAAAGTTTGAATTTCTCTAAGATTAATTTGGTGTTGAGATTTAATCTTCAACCAAGACTTGATACGTTATCCTATGATTTGTTTTCTTTCTTTCTCAGATGGTAGCTGCCATCACCTTAAATCCCACTGAGCTCCATGAGGATACCACATGAAGATGTTGTAACTGTCCTGAAGCAGGCTGGGGAAAAGCTGATCATTGAACCAATCCAATGAATATTTTCCTCTGAATAAAGTGGTCAAGCAGTTCTTACCTAGTGAACTTCCATTTCAGAAGCCTGAAGATTGGGCTGCATCCAGATTCTCCTTCAATCTCAGAGGGAAGAAGGTGGAATTCTTCATTGGCTTTTTTTTTTTTTTTTTTTTTCTAAAGACAGTTTTAGGAGCATGAGACACAAGCAGGAGGCTGAAGGCACAAATCTGATGAGGAGGGGCTGAGGGAGCTGGGCAGGGGCTCAGCCTGGAGAAAAGGAGGCTCAGGGGGACCTTGTGGCTCTGCACAGCTCCTGACAGGAGGGGACAGCCGGGGGGTCGGGCTCTGCTCCAGGGACAGGGACAGGAGGAGAGGGAACGGCCTCAGGCTGGGCCAGGGGAGGCTCAGGGTGGATATTGAGGAAAATTTCTTCATGGAAGGAGTTGTCCATCCCTGGCACAGCTGCCCAGGGCAGTGGTGGAATCCCCATCCAGGCATTTAAAACCATGTGGATCTGGCACGTAGGGACATGGGTTTGTGGTGGCCTTGGCAGTGCTACTTGGACTTGGTGTTCTTAGAGACCTTTTCCAACTTAAACAATTCTATGTAAATTTAAAAACTAAACCCAAACTAAAGTGCCTTTCAATTTATCAACAAGGTCTCTTTTTCTTTGTTGATAATGAAGAATTTGGTCTCTTCAAAGTCATGTTTTACCTTCTCTGGTAGAAAGATAAAACTCTGCTGTAATCCAGAAAAAAATATGGTTTTAGTCTTTCAGTTTCATCTGGGTCGTGTACATCTTAATAAAACCATGCCTGGGATGAATTTTGGTGTTCCTGTGCAATGGGATTTAATGCCCTGCACACAACTCCCTCCTTCTTGCACCTATTCTGCCACATCTTCAGAAATCCGTGTGACTTTGGAATGGTTCCAGTCATTGGTGAATTATTCATCTTTTAGGTTTGAGAATTTCAGATGGAGTGGAGGGAAGGTCATAGGCCCAAATAATTATAACATGGTCATTAATTGGACCAAATTAATCACTGTGCTCAACACAACAACCAGGAACTCTCACCTGCTGTAGTGCTGAATAGGAAAATCTTAATAATCACCTTCCTTCTTACACATGCAGGAATTTGAGAGTATTTGTAAAATTTTCATGCCAAAAGGGATTTCAGATTAAATTACAATCCCAGTATGCTTGTTACAGCATATATGCATTTTATTCCCTGTAAATACCTTTTAAACTGCTTTATGAGCCTTCCTCACAGCAGGTGCCTGGTTCAGAAAGCCTGAACAAATGAGGATTTGGAATTGCATTTCCAGACATGACAGAGGAGAATATTCCACAAGTGCTTCCATGAACAAAAATGCAAATTTAGAAAATCTTACCAGGTTCCTGCCCTCAAATCTCTCCATATTTTTACTTGGGTAAATGCCACTAAAAATGTGGCCTTTAGATTTTGGTCTTTTGAAGTGACTCATTTTTGCAAACAAAATTTATTTTAAGAGGGTCTTCCTGGACTCAAAACTACTTTGAAATATTTTATTGGAAATGTATATTCCAAACAGTGTATTTGCATCTGTCATTAACTGTGAAGGACAGCTCCTTAATGCAATCAAAAATAAATTGCAACTCTAAATAGGAAATTAAAATTAATTTTTCACACAGCAGAAATGCAGAGGAGACTGAGTAGGCTGTAACTAACATGCAAACATTCAATATATTGCTGACCTGCAACAGGTTTTTTATTTTCAGTTTTCCCCTGAATCTTCCACTCACATTCCACAATATTCCACTTCCAATTGTTTGTTTTTTTTTTTTTTAGTTTATTTTTAAGTTGTTTTTTTTTGGTTTTTTTTGAGATTTCTTTTAGCGGGGGTTGGGTTTATTAGAAAGGATTGTGGTACTTGTTGATATTGCTGGATCATATGCATGTGCTTAAAATGGATTTTCTCCATGCTTGGAGCCAGATGTGCATATACTGCTCACCATCCCCTACACTGTCCATCACCACATCCATCTGAACCCTCGTGGGAACAGCTACTCAGAAATAACCCAAATCTCTTGATTTTCAGATTCTTTTTTTGGTTATGCAGCAAAGCCTGAGCTGGCCATCCAACCTCCCTTACTATAAAATCATGAAGAAAACAGTTCAGAAGATTTTAGTAACAATTAACTTGAGTTTGTAGTCAGAACATTTCAATCCAAGCGTTGCAGAAACCTCTTAAATGGTTCACTTGTGATATTGAGCTGTTCTGTCTTGTAGGTAAATAATTCAATATACACAGGGATGCAGGAGTCCTGAGAACTGCTCGCATGACTCTAAAACTCACTGAAGACTTCATCAAGCTTGGTAATGCTTCCTTAATTACTGAAACTGTAAATATTTTGGAGCAAACACATTCTGTGTGATTTATGGTACCAATTTTGTGGGTTAGCTGCTCTTGGCCTTTCAGTGGGGTGGGCTCTGTTGAGTGGAATCGCTGGAGGTTTGGATGAGGTGCTTCATTCAGACTAAATGTGAACCAGGGAGATTTGTGGGGAACTTTTGATTACAGTAAATGGACCAGATCTTTTGGTGTTGCCAGGTAATATGGGAAAGGCAATAAAGGATGGACACAGACAAATATAAAGGTGGTGTCATGGTATTTTACTTCCAACGTGAGATCTGTGTGGAGTCCTTAGGAGCTGCAAGGCTTTTCCAATGCACAAATCCTCTCTAAAATGAAAAAAAAAAAAAGAAAATCTGGTTTGAATGGGCTGTGATTTTTATATGTTTTTTAGGTGGTGAAACAGAAATGTCCCAGGGTTGTGTGGCACTTTGTGTCTGCACTGCAGCAGTGCTTTTCACTGACTGCTGCCTTGTTGTTTACAGCTCCTTCCTATAGTAAATCTCCACTATTGTTTTGTCTTTATTGGCTGTGCCAGAAGGCTATGGAGCTAAAGCACATCACAGCTCTCCTCCAATACTTATGAACCCTTTTCCATTGCTCATCCATCATTTTAACTGGCAGTTATCTTGATGTAAAATATCTGGAAGTCTCCAATCACCTAGAATGCTCAGGATCTGGAAACAGTAGGGATTTTGGAAGCAACTGTTCATTAATAGAAATTATATAAAATTAGCATGAAAAAAAAAAAGAAGAAAAAATATTAACTGTCTTGCTTAATTTATTTCAGAAAGTTTTTCCAGCCCAAAATCATGTCAGCTTTCCAAATTCTTCCTCTGGCTGACTGATTTTATGAAGCCTGCATCCTTTCTGCCAGTCATTTGTAACAGGGAGAGATCCTGAAAAGACACATATTTAAACATCCCTTGTTTTAAAGTTATGTCCCAATGAGGTGGTTCTATAGGGCTGTAGTCTTCTCCCTTTGTCTGTTTATTTAGGGTATAAACCACATTTCCAAGCACCATGCTCACAAGGTAAGGCACAGACTGACCTTTCTCTCTGAGTTAACAGCTGGTTTAATCAACGCATCTATGCAATGGTTGGACTTAGATGATTTTTGAGTTCCCTTCTGTTGGAATTCTGGATGCTAAGAATTTTAAACTTTCTGTGGTTAAAGGCACAGACCCACAAGAGAATACTGCATTTGACCTGAGGTCATGGAACAGGCTTTTAAAATTGATTAATAGCAGTGGGATTACAGGTGTGTAGTTGGTTAGAATTGTGTAATATCACAGGGTGGAAAACTTAGAATTTGGGATTTTAGAATA
The DNA here is from genome assembly GCF_050655825.1 of Lonchura striata. NCBI lineage: Eukaryota > Metazoa > Chordata > Aves > Passeriformes > Estrildidae > Lonchura > Lonchura striata. The sequence goes on along the minus strand of NC_140710.1, from coordinate 25,083,189 downwards.
TAGAAATAAATATGAAGCAAGATGAAGGTTTGGGGATGGAGACAGGTTGTTCTTGTTTACCTTCTTCCTTCTTCTTCATAGGTTTGGGTGATGTTTTGTGATTGGACAGAAAAGTCCATATTGCAGACTTTGAAGGATCAGTTATTGGGTTAGAAGGGAAAATAATCTAAGTGTCCTTTCTTAATTGGATAGTTCAGCCTTAAAAGACTTTGAAACTGCACATCTGGGGCCATTTTGTGCCTTGCTAATGAAAAAGCTGATGAACTCACAACAGTGAGACTGTAACATAGATAAGAAATAATGAACACCTGAGTCTGAACATAAAATACCATCTCAAGTGCCTTCAATCCCGACCTCAAGAAAGCAATACCTTCCACCCCAGGCTGTTCTGTGTCTCTGTGATAAATGGTTTTCTTCTGGGTGAAGAGGAACAGGACAGTCCTGGCTGTGTCCATTTAAGTGTCCAGATCACCCAGCAGGCTGTGTTTGGACAAGCACGAGTTTAGAACAAGCGCAGCCAAGGCAAAGACTTGGAAAAGCGTTTTGTCCTCAGAAGATTCAGCTGTTGCACAGGATTCAGAACAACTGAAGGGCCAGTGAAGGTGTCCCTGCCCATGGTGGGATGTCAGAATAAGATGGTTTATAAGGTCCTTTCCAACCCAGACCATTCTGTGATTCTATATTTGCATAGCCTAAGCTTCCAGAAAAGAAACTGAGTTCCTTATTCAGTACTCACTGGGAACACTGCACTGAAGGATTATCAAAAATCCTCAGGGGTTTGTCTGTCTTGGTGTGATTGAGCCCAGTTGGATGCCCAGTGCCCCACCAAAGCCCTTCCTTCAGCCCCTTCTTCAGCTGGACAGGGGGAAGAAAATGTAATCGAAGGCTTGTGGGCTGGGGTAGGCAGAGAGAGAGATCACTCAGCAATTCCTGTCATGGGCAAGACAGATATGACTCGGTGAATTTATATCAAATCTGAGTAGGTGTAAACTTAACACCCCTTCCTCCCACCCCTCCTTTATCCCTGGGCTCAACTTTACTTCCAAATTCTCTCCCTTGTTTCCCCACAATGGAGTTTGTTTTCCCAAGTTTCCCTGTATTCTTTCAGGAATTCTTCACTATTTTTATAGCTAGACTGTGCTAGCTGTCAATACTGTTTGAAGAATTGGCTGATTGTTCCAAGTTAACCAGCTCTGTTCTATTTGGGAACTTGATGATGATGCCTTTGGTTGTCTTTAGTTGTTCCTGGTAGAGGGGAGTCGTGGAAGTCAAATATCCCAGGGTATTGCCCATCATTAATGGACAATAGGATGGAAAATGGGAACCTCAGGTTTGCCAGTGTTTTATACTTCACAAGCTTTAGATAATGCACTGCAGCAATTTATTTGATTTTAATGACAGAGAGGAGGAAACATGTCATTTTTCAGTCATTTCACACATGCCATTAGCAACATAATTTGAAAAGATAATGATTTACAAGCCACCTGCTGTCTGGCAGATGCTTAAATATTGGCACGTGCTTGGAATGTGGTATGGAAGATATCTGAGGGGTTTAATTGCCCACTAATGCAATAGCTTCTGTTCTGTGCAGGTTAATGAGGGAGAGTTGCTTTGGAAGTACATCTGCCAGGGATCCTGTTTATTAGACAACCAGCAAGGATGATCTTCACAGGTTTAGTCACTTTTTTGCAACTGTTTCAATATTAGTTGCTTCCAAATGGCAAGAAATGGGGAAGAACATCAGGCTTGTAATAAAAGGAGACCTTTGGAAAGCATTTTGAGAAGGAAGCTCATGTCATGACCTAGTATGTCAAAAACAGTGACTGATATGTCATCTAAAATGTACTGAGGATGTCTGATCTGCTCAAGAGTGAGTAGATAAAGTCATGTCCATCAGGAGCCACTTTTATGAAAGGCCCATGGCATCCCCAATCCTGTGCTAAGCTCAAGGTTCCTCCTGAGTGACACTTCCAGCAGCTCAGGCTCACATCTTGCAGTGACTGTTGTTTATTTATGGATGCACACATTCCTTTAGTGCACTTAACAGCAAAGAGCTGAAGCAAATTGGCACCATTTTCCACTAAAATTTGAACCTTGATCTAAAGAAGACACCTGGATGGGAAACAAAGCCTTTCACGTGAGTACCCCCAGGGGAATTGGCATCTTGGTCCAAATTCAGTCCTGAAACTGCATTTGCTTACTCCTACTCCCTTTTAGTGAAAAGTAAGAAAATCCTCACCCTGAAACCCAGAAAATCTCACACATCAATAAGACAAACTGGCAGTCACTGTGACAGCACTGGAATTCTGGGGTTCTTGGATAAGTGCCTGATGCAGGAGCAGCACCCAAACCACTGATTCCACAAGTGGACCCAAGCCAGCTGCAGACTGGGAACCCATAATGTCAGTTTTTTATGCATATTGGTGATGACTGTAAAATGTTGTAATAGTCTTGCAGACAACAAGGTAACAGAGTCACCACCAATGCATTTGTGAGGTTTGTGCTGGAAATATTAGAGTGGGAATTTGCTTTAGCCACTCCAAGGTAGGTGATCTCAGGCACTAATCCAAGCCAGGTGGAAAAAGCTGGATGTTAGTTAAATGAGAGAATTATAACCTACTAAAGCAGATAAAGGAGCAGAGCTGGTGCTTTAACCAACCTGGGCATCTTTGCACAGACAAATCTGGCCAGGCTAGAGATGCCCAAGCTGACTTGAGTCACAGCTTTGGTACAGAATTATCTTTTCCTGTCTCCCAATGCCGTCTACCAGATGAATCAGATAACTATTTTTTTAATTCCAATTTTTTATTCCAACTTGCAGTGATACACTGGAAGAAATGACCACCCCTCTAGGTTTTTCAAGGTTGCTGAAAATTCAGCATCATTTGAAAAACTGGATTTTAAGCATTCTTGTATTTATCCAGTTTACATAAGGATTAGAAGCTCTGCTAAATCCGTCTAGGTATAAATTTCAAACAATGGCTTGGAGAAACATCTATAAAAATGGAAGCACTAACAGTCTCCAAATGTTCCCCTTGATGCACAAGTCTAAGTGAATTGTGGAGCTGCTTCAGCTACAGCCTCATTCCTTCTCCTGTGATTCCCAACTATCTTAGCCATAGTTTTGAGTGATTAATGATTGAAATGTTATTTAAATCACTGAGCCTTCCTCTGTCAGAATTCAGAACTAACTTGCTAATGGGGAGAAAACTGAAAAATCTGTTCATTGTTTCTTTCTTCTTCTTTTGAGAAATGCTAAAATCTTGGCTATTTCTGTTCTCTGCTACAAGGACAACATAAAGGGATGTCTCAGAAGGAGTGATCATGTAAACATTTGCCCCTGACAGATAAAGCAGTGAGGAATAAACTGGCTCTGACAGCATTAACAAATTTCCAGTGCTGGGTTTGAAGGCATTAGCTGTGTAAAGGTTTGATAATGCTGTGGCTTTCAAATGATGGTCTCAGCAAAGTGCTTAACAGATTTGTCTACTGTTTCCCATCTGTAAATGACTACATAATTTACACTTTTAATGGGTGTTAGATTACCTGTCTGCCATTAGACTCTCAGGCTGCAGTGAATGAAAAACAGAAAACACCACTTTCCCAGGACATAAATTATTTGTTATCCTCACTGGCAGCCATGTATCAACCTCTGTGTCACAGCACCGTGGCTTTGGAAAACCCCAATAAAACGGATGGTTATAACCAGCCATTAATTATATTTAAGAATTTCTGTCTATTACCCACAGAAAGACAGCTGGGGAAAGGTTGTTTTATCATTGTGGCTGGTTAGAATGATGTTTAATCAAAACAGTGATGTTGAACATTGATAACCTGGGGAGATAATCTCTGCCATAATAAAGGTGACCTTTAAAAAAAGGTTACTTCATTGAGGCCTCTTTTTTTTCCTTCTTATCTGGCAATAAATTGGAGCATTTATTATGCCATTAGCAGCATTTAAAATCCTAAAATAAATACTGCAGTAGGTTGAGCACATACAGATAAAACACTTGAAAATATTTCAAGGTTTTGAAGACATGTAGGAGTAAACAGGACTTGGTGACCTAACTTGTTATTATCTTTTTCATAAAATCACCTGAAAAAATCCTAAAAAATGAATGGCTGCACGGTTAATAAACTCTGTAGAAGATAAGCTATAGCCTTTGAATAGGTTTCTATGTCTGAAACGGTATGATAGAGTTCGGATAGAGAATTTTCTTATATAGCTTCAAAGTAACGTGGAAATTAAAAGGAATATCATTCCTCATGTGCAAATTTATTAGCAGGCTTTCTGTCCTTATTGGCATGCAATGAGGTCTCCTCCATCTGTGTGTCACACTGATCAATCCTCTAAATTATGTTCATTGATGCATTTCTGGTGTATCCTCACTCAGCTCCAAACCTTAAAAAAACCTGGGGGAATTGAATCCAGCCTTGCTCTAAGCTGTTCCTAAACCTTTCCACTTGGGCTAAAACTTGGGCCAGACTTCCTCTCTCAGTCTGGCCACTTTCTATGACTTTAACCCCCCCATCCCCCCTAAATCTCTACTCCCGTCCCAAATTCAGGGACAGAATTTGGTTCTCCCTGGGGACATGTGGACAGCAGCACCAGGGGAGAGGGGTGAGCTGCTTTAAAGGAGAGCTTTGGTAGCTAAAACTGGCCTCGGTTTTTGATGGAAAATGTTTGCTTTTGTACTGATGGCACCAGAATTTCTATCACAGAATTTGCTGGTTCATTTCCTTAAACAAGGCTGGTAAAGATGAGCTATTTCCTTAAGTACACCCTGCCAGCTGAATTTTTTTTGTCTTTTGTCCATTTTCCCAATATGGAATATGATCATTTCCCTGATTCCCAGCCGTTGCCTGGGCCTCTATTACCTAAAGGCCTTTTAGCACAAATGAGATTTTCAGTTTCTAATCTAATCTTGAATGATGATTTACCCCTCCATCAAACAGGCCTGTACTTTGTGTCTAATTTACACCAGTTTTGAGGGTCTGATATAGTGCTTATTACAGCTATTGCCAGTGTGATATGAACAGACCTGTTGTAAATAAGAATTAAACCCTGTAACTCAGCCTACTAAAATAATCTTATTTAATGAAGTTTAATTTCTGTCAGACATCCTATTTCCCATTGTGTATAATTAAACTCAAAAATAACTGCCCAGCAACTAAAAAGTGTTAAGAACAAAGACAAGCTGCAGTCTTGAATTTATTAACAATCCACTGTTTATTTGCAATGGTAATCTGCTATTTATATGTTAACAATAAAATTAAATTTATTTGTTCATCAAGGTATATTTTGTTATAGTGACTCCAGCTACAACTTTTAGGACCTTATGGCATAAATCCAAGTATTCCTAAGTAGTTATATCCAAGATATGAAATGTAAAATTAATACAAATGTGGGAAAATAATTAATACTAAGAAATTGATTGGCAGTCTCAGTGAAAATGTCGTCTTATTTGCATTACCAAGTTGGTATACCTTGCTAGTACTCCATTTTTACCTTAAATTATATTTTTCTGTAATAATTCTAGATAATCTTTCAAACCGAGGTTTTATGGGTGTCATTATTTCACAGAGGGAGAAAAGAAATACAACAGGGTTGTGAAAATTTAACACTCCATAAAAGTGCCTGTCTGCCACACTGCCAGCCAGGAGAGATGGGCCCCCAAACTTCCTTTTATTTCCCTAGAGCCATCCCAAGGCTGGGAGAGGCACCAAGTGCTCCCAAAAAGTGAGGGAGATAGCCTGTTTTGAGCTGAAATTCTCACTTTTAGGGTGTGAACTGAAATATCTTTAACTTAGGGCACAGCCTGAGCTTGGCATTGGAAAGAAGGGCTCGGTTCAGGCAACACTTCTGGTATGAATTCCAGAATTTCCAGGTGAATCAGAGGCATTTCATCTGGGCTTGTAAACATTTTTTCTTCGAAACAAGTACCAGATTTTAGCTAGTGTAACTCAGATTTCCTGGTAGTCTCTCACTCTTTCTCAGCCACTTTAGGGATCCTGTAGCTGGGACAGTCAGTAATTATCCTGCTTTACCTCCAAGTGAGTGAACCCTGGTGCACAAGGACTGACATCCATCCCCTTCAGGCCATTTATTGATCTAACTGGAGCAAACTTTTGAGCATCACTGTTAAATTAGCAGCAGCCCAGAAGTGCTGAGGTGCGTTAATTCCCAGAAATTACATTGCTCAGGGAGAGTAAATCCTCCCCTTTCTGCTGTTACAGACTATTGTTCTGAAATACAGGTCAGGTTGCTGCTTGCTCATATAAATTGTTGTCTAAAAACTAAACCATTCCTGCTCCAGTCATTGCACAGATATCTGCTCTGGTGCCTTTTTGTTGCTGTTACCCTCTCACTCCTCCTCTGGCTTGCTCAAGTTATGTATGTCAAGTGTGACAGAGTCACATCCCTGTGAAATTTTGTGCTATGACCAATTGATTTAGTTTGTTAAAGTAATTCCTCATGTAAACATTCAATCCTTGCTGTCCTTTATTCCTCCTGCTGTACTGACTATTAACACGGAGTTAGAATCGATTGTGGCTGTGGAAGGTTTGTAGATCTTGCACTCAGCTTGTGCTCTGCTGCACACACAGAGCTGCTGAGAAGAATTGATGATTCTTTACATGTCTCTTCATGAAACACAGGGAAAATGTGGGAAATTGCTGAGTTTCAAGAGCTGTAGGCTGCCAGAAGAGATTTCACCAGACAGAGCTGCTCTTTGGCCAAATAATGGTGCATTTTGCTCTCAGCAGCTCCCTGTAATTGTGTGTGCTTGTCATTCCCACTCTGCAGCTTCTGTCCTTTACAAAACCATTTCACTTTCCACACCAGTGTGTGGATTGCTCCCCTTCCCTACTACTGGTGCTCCCTATTGGGGCTGCTCAGCCCTGCCACTCCCTCTGCTGCCAGGGTTTCTCTTCCTTCCTGCAGTACTGCCATTCCTCCCCATTCCCTCTGCCTGACAAAGCTGCCAATTATTCTTGGGCATGTCCCACTTGTGGAACACTTGCCATGGAAATGAAATCTCTACAGCATTTTTACTGAGGTACCAACTCTCCCTACACCAGGTGCTGGCAGAGCATCCCTGAACATCTGACTCCCTTTGAAATCCAACAGCTGCTTTTCCATTTAATCTCACACTTGTCCTTACTCAGGGAGAAAAAGCAAACTCCAAAACAGCCTGTATTTTGGGTTGTTTGTGATGCATTTTCTAAAGGTTATGAGTGAATTTAAAAATCTATTGAACCAAGGCAAAAATAACTGATCCTGACTGAAGGAAAAAAGCCAGCAGAAATTTCAGGGACGTTTAAGAGCTTTCATACATCAAACTCCTTTCCAAATGTTCTTAGACACCTTGTCCTTTCCATGCAGGGCTGGAGAGCAGGCTCACTGTCTGCAGAAACGCTGTGAAGATTGGGGGAAGAGTGACCTGGGCTGACGTCAGGCAGAGCAGATCCCTTGCTGGCCCAGAGAACATGGATTTGACCTGCCTGGGAAGGAAATGTAACGATGAAGTGTCTGGGCTCAGAGTATTCAGGGTCTGAGCACCCCAGGAGTGCAGGGAAAGCAGCTAAGGCAACATCAAATGCTCAAGGGATCCTGTCCCACACATCAAGGCAAATGTGCTGTTCATCACTGAATAAGCACATTTAGAAATAAGGGTAAAAATCCTGAGCAGAGAGCAGCACCAACCTCCTGGACCTGGGACTTGGAAGAAGGGCTGGAGTGACAGGACACAGGGAATGGCTTCCTGGGGTATTCACATTCTCTGAACAGAGACAGACATGATTCTTTCTCCCAGGATTTTTCCTGGGAAGTTGTGAGGTGCAGTGAGAAAGTTCAGAGAAAGAATAAAACTATTCTTATCTCCATTTGCTGCTCCTGTTGTTTGGCACATGTGGAACGTGTTATGGGAGATTGTTTACTAAAGAGTAAATTTATTAATTGGACACTGGTGATGGTTGTTTGGATTGATTGGCCAATTGGACAAAGCTGTGTTGTGACTGTCTGGAGACAGTCATGGGTTTTTTCCCTGGGTATCTTTTTACTCTGCTATAGTTCTAGTACAGTATAGTATTAATGTAACATAATTTAGCTTAATAAAAGCAATTTATTCAGCCTTCTGCATCATGGAGTCAGAGTGCGTTATTCCCAGTGTGTTATTCCCTGCTTCAATAGCTTCCCACATCCAGAGGCAGCATTAGATGGGATTTTGGGAAGGAATGGTTCCCTGTGAGGGTGGGCAGGCCCTGGCACAGGGTGCCCAGAGAAGCTGTGGCTGTCCCTGGATCCCTGGCAGTGTCCAAGATCAGGCTGGATGGGGCTTGGAGCCACCTGGGGCAGTGGGAGGTGTCCCTGCCCATGGCAGGGGTGGGATGGGATGAGCTTCAAGCTCCCTTCCACCCAAACAATTCTGTGGTTCTATGACTGCTTAAAAACGTGACAGTTGTCACCTGAAAGTGGCAGGTTTTTTATATTAAAAAAGTGTATGTTCCTTGTAACCCCCTTGTCTACAAAAATCAGGTATTTGGTATGCACTTATCAGGTCCAAAGTACTGATGAAACTTGTATGTGACTTAAAAAGAAATAAGAATGTAATTTTGCATTCTGAATTGTGCTGCTGGTGACAGCAGTCAAATGGCAGATTTTCAAGGGCAGGAGCAGGAATAATCATCTTGGTCAAATTACAGTTTTAATTTAAGAAAAACTTCTTTCCTTACCAAGAATATTACCATGCATATTTTCATTTTATTAGTTTATGTACACAGCCACTAAATTATTTGCATGTTATAGGATTTTATTTTGTACTTAGCAAATGAATGACATCCAAGCAATTTTAGATTTAATTTGATCAATATTTAATGAACTATAATTATCATTACAACTCTGAGTTTTGCACTGCTGTATATTGCTGCATAATGTTTAATCAAGGGGAGAGAGAGACTAAAATATAACTGGAAAACAGCTATAAAGTCTATGTTAAAGAAATGTAGTGGGATTATTAACTAAATTACAGCAGTCTCATTTAATAATTTTCCTAGTTACAGTTTTAAGATTGAATGTCAAGAGCACTTCCCTAATTTATATATTTAGATGCCTGCAATATATATTTTTTAAAAATACATACACAAAGACCAAAATTACTCTGTGATATCAGAGTTTGAAATCTCTGTATGATTGGGAAAAATTCCCAGGTGCAGTAGCTGGGAAAATGGGAATACCAGATAAAAAATATATCAGCTTATATGGACAAAAGTGTCAAAAGATTTGGTTTATACATTGGTAAGGGCCAGGTATGAAAATATTGCAGGAATCAGCAAAACCATTTAATGTATCTGAAAATAATGAAATAGGTCAGGAAAATACATTAAAAAAATGTAATTTTAAAAAAGTTTAAAATTTAACCTCTTTTTCCACAAGATAAATATTTATTTTCCTCAGAAATGCAGGTCAGTGTTTAAATTTAGTCATAGCAATGTGATTCCTCAATTTTGGTAGTTAAGTAAAGCTTGTGGACACTCTGATACTGCCAGTGAGATAGAAATACATGTGTGGGCAAAACTCATTAGGAAGTTTGGAAAAAGTCAAAAACGTTCTGTTTTATAAAATCTCAGAATTGTTTGGATTAGAAAGAACCTTAAAGCCCATCCAGTGCCTCCCCTGCCATGGGCAGGGACACCTTCCACTGTCCCAGGCTGCTCCAAGCCCTGTCCAGCCTGGCCTTGGACACTGCCAAGGATCCAGGGGCAGCCACAGCTGCTCTGGGCACCCTGTGCCAGGGCCTCACCACTCTCATAGACAAAAATTCCTTCCCAATATCCCATCTAAACCCTCTTAAATTGGATAACCAGCATTATTTCCTCTTGTAATTTCCCAGTTTCAACTGGAGCTATGTGAATGTTTCAGCCATTTTTGAAATTATATTCTAACAGCTGATCTCTGGAGTTTTTCCTTTGGCTCCTGAGAGGTGTGAGTGCTCCTGTGGCTTACTCTGCATTATCAAGGGACAAACAATGGCATTCTTGACTGTGGTGGAAGGAAACCCTTTTTCCCAATGAGCCCAGTATTTTCACACCAGAGTTCTTAATCCTAAATTTGGTGTTGCACATGTCGGATGTGTGAGAGCCTGTGCATTTTTCAGTGGCCTTCAACTCTGGTTTTAGAAGGGAATTTTCTGGTGAGCATGCAATTATCACACTTAATAGACACCAAAATAAAGATACTCTTGGAGTTTTTTGAATATTTTCCACAAGTCTTTATAACTTGTAATTACTTATAAATAAATTTCAGCCAGCAGCAATGCCTTCTACAACTCTACAGCTGTGCATAATGTGAAAACACACTTTTGCAAAGCCATGGCATGACTGCTTTCCTTTGCAGTCATTGATTTGTCAGTGTGAGAAGCTGTGGCAAAGCTCTGTCACTGCACTCCCATGGAACACTGCCAATTCTGTCAGAGGAATTACAAGTCACAAGGGTTTTAGTAGTGTGATAGTGAACTAACACAGTGTGGAAAAGTAGAAATTTGGCACTTTTAGAATGTAGTTTGGGGGTCCAAGATGGAGGAATCTGGGCATGTCCTGGCCTTCTTCTCCTTTGTCTTGGTGTGATGGTGACACTCTTCTATTGGTTCAAGGTACAGATTCACTGTCTAACATGGATTTCAGGAATTGGTAAAGAAATTATAAGCATACACACATAGTTTTGAGTATATAAGGTGGGAGATGCCCGAAGCTCGAGGACAGACTGCCATGGCTTCCTTTCTGGACGGAGCTCGGCAGGTCAGAGAAAGAATGTTATAAATAAGAAGAAATAAACAACCTTGAAAGTGCAATCAGACTCATTCCAGGCTCCTTCTTTGGCTGTGTCAGGCTAGGGGAGCAAAGACTCTTTATGATCTCCAGGTCACCCTGACCTTTTGAACCCCCAGACATCAATGAGTAGGGAGGAAGAGAGCTCCTCATGGTCCTTTGTGTTATTTTCCCAGCTGAGCCATATCTATTAAACTGCTGTCAAGGACTTCATGTAGTAAAAATGAGAGTTCTCCCTTCCTTTTGTCAGAGAACTCTCCAATCTTGCTTCCACTGGATTACAAATCTCTCATCAGCATCCCTGGCACCTGGAATTCTTCTCTGCTTTTATGGAAACTGAAAGTGATCATTACCAAGCAGAACAGGATGGTGTTTTGAAGGAATTGCAGTGGACGCATTTGTTTTGATGGATGAAAAGGAAGTCTCACTTGAGGAGGGAAACAGTAATTTATGCATCACTTTAAAGTAAAAACCAAGAGCTTTGGAGATAAATTTCACAGGAAACAAATCTGGTTGGAAATAGGAGCTAATTCTAATATTATCACAGGACGAAGCTGCAGAAACCTACCTGGAGAGAGAGCAGCAGGGCAGGCTGAGAAGACTGAATTCCTCAGGAAATGCTTTGTGATATGCTAGAATTGGATATGAGACAGCAGCTGAAAGAAAAAAACAGAAAAAACAAACAGGTTTTAGTTTTGAAATAACTTTGGGATTTGTGGCTGCAATAAAGAGTAAAGACTTTTCAATTATTTTTTGTTTTAATTGCAGTCTAGGTAAGTCCATCTGAAGCAGTTGAGCCTGGTCAAGCTGTAGATTTTCACTTGGATCCAATTCCAAACTCCAGACCCAAGGCAGGTCCCAAACTGAGTTGAGTTTCACCCATCACAAAGTTAAAGAGAATGTGAAAAAAACCCCACATATCCTAATGAGTCGTGTGAAAACCGCATTATTCCATGGCCTTTGATGAAAATATGGTGAGGCTCAGAGGTGAGATCTCTACAGAGACAGCTGAGAGAGAGATCTATAGAGTTCTGTTAGGATTTCTCTATGAAATTAAATCAGAGGATATAAAGAACAATAAATATGCCTGACACATCTATGTACTGTATGTGAAAATTATCCTGCTCCTGGGGTGGTTGGTTTTGGTTCAATAATTCAGGTTTATTCTTTAGCAGCATGTCCTCAGAAGAAAATCTGTAGTTTAATTTTGTCTGTGCCTGAGTAATTGGCAGAGAATTCTTGTTGTTACATGGAAAGATTCATTTTTAGGATTTTTTTTCCTTTATTTTCCCCTTATTATTCTCACTCTACTCTCAGGCCTACAAGGTAAGAAGCCACAAACAAACAACACAATTAGGGAAAGAACAGAAATACTCTTTAACATCTGTTCTTGCCCAAACAGGAGAATTTATCTAAGACAAAGGTAAAATAATTATAGTATGTTTCTATTTCCACTTGAGAAAGTGTTTCTGCACTCCCAGTTTCTGCACCTGTTTGGAACTCTCCATATTAGCAAAGAAATCCCTTGCTCTGCATCTCCTTGGAAGTGATTTTTCCTATCTCTTACTCTTTGAAACACCCCCCTTACACTAATTTATTTTTAACTCTTATGTTAAAGGCTTTCATGAAATAAGATTTTTCAACTTCATATCATTAATAATTTAAAATACTGGTTGTTACTGAGCTACAACATAACTTGTACATTGATTTTCCTTTCAATACTACTCCAAAATTAAATCCCTGGACTTAGAGATACAAATGTTATTATCAAAGTTCTCAAGCAGAATAATAAGGAGATACCAATAACCATCTAGTCTACAAAGCAGAAAGAATTTTGTTCTGTAGGAATTTCACATATACATAAAACTATTTTGGATTAAATGCTGACTGCTTCACAAGTAAAATTTGCTCACTGGGATTGTGGAAAACAAGGCTGTTCATGGAAACTTATAAGCATGCACACAGAACAAAACACACAAAAAATCAGCTATGGCACTGCTGTAGAAGTCCCCAGTTCAGTGAAAAATCATCCTGCCCACATTTTCCAGTCTGGAAAAAATATATAGGCACTTACTCTGTGCTTTCACATCTTGAAACCCCAGAAGGATTCTAAAATTCTTCAAGATTTTTGCCCTCCCCATCTAAAATAGATTATTTTCAATAAATGGATCATATTAGAACCGGTGCCTTAGAAATTAAAGGGTTTATGGTGCTCTATGAGCTGTCCCTCACTCACAATTGTTCTTCATTATCCCTCAACTCCAGCTGTACTGTGCTTCCCATAAAACCGACTGCGTGCCCACACTGAGAAATGCTCTGGAAATGGCACTCGAGGCTCCCTGAAACGTCTCCCATAAATGATCTGGAGTCCCTGCAGAAGAGCTTGGGAAGGTTGTTCTCCCCTCAGCTCCTCACATGTCATTATTGGCAAATGCAGCACAAGAATGAATTTTTGGCTCTCAGCCTGCTGTGGGTAAGCTGGCTCCAAGCACGGCAGGTTTGCCACTGCTGCTCCAGGAGGAATGTGGAACACAGCAGCAAGGAAGGAATAAACAGTGGCCAGGAAAGGACAGTGTAATAGATGTGGGGAAATAATGATAGGGCTAAAAATAAGTGTGAATAAGGGTCCTCTGTGATTCTGGAGTTCTGAGGTAAGAAACATTCTGCTTGTGCTTGGAGCAATGCTATACAAGGTGTCAAACACAAATGAGCATTGGGGTGAGTGTAGGGCCTTGACTGATCCTCACTCTGTGACTGTGACACACTACTGAAAATTCTGAGGGGATCAAACTCCCTCCCCACCAAAAAAAAAACCCAGGTCATCTTTTATTGATTTAAAAAGTACAGGAATTTGTTTCACATTCCAACTTTCCATAGAAAACTCTTTCAAAGCCCAGAACAAAAACATGTGGATGGCTGAAGATTGGAAATCATAGAACAACAGAGTGATTTGGGTTAGAAGAGACCTTAAAGCCCATCCAGTCCCACTCCTGCCATGGGCAGGGACACCTTCCACTGTCCCAGGTTGCTCCAACCCTGTCCAGCCTGGCCTTGGACACTGCCAGGGATCCAGGGGCAGCCACAGCTTCTCTGGGCACCCTGTGCCAGGGCCTGGTTCCCATCACAGGGAACAATTCTTTCCGAATATCTAACCTAAATTCCCCCTGTTTCAATTTGAACCCATCACTCCTTGTCCTGTCGCTAGAGTTTCTGATGACATTTTGTGGTCAACTAAAAGCTCAGTTCAGACTTCTATACCTACAAAAAGCCTTGCTGAGCTACCAAGATTCCCTGTTCAGGAACCCCAAGAACCGTTTTGTATTCTTTACCCAACTGATGATAAAACAGTAGGGGGTAGGTTGCTATTTGGTAGTTATTTAGATGTTCACTGGCATCATGGAATTATTAAGGTGGGAGAAGACCTTTAAGATCACCAAATCTTCATTCTAGAACCACCCCCATGTTCTCCATTAAACCAATTCCCCAAGTGCCAAACATTGACTCTGTCCCCACCCCTGCAGAATGAGTTCAGTTTTATTTTGGAGGATGTATAAGGAATCAGATCAAGTCATGATCATCCCAGGTTTCCCCTTTGTCAACACCTTTCTACTTGGGGTATTTCCACACCTAAGGACCACAAAAGAAATTAATGTCCCAGTGGCTCCACTGTATAAAAGAGCAAGAATTTGACTTTGTATCATCCTTTTGTTTTAAAAGAAATCTAGCCCAGGAAGCAGTGCAGCACAAAGGACACGCTGTCTTACTTCCCCTAGAATTTACATGGAATATTAATCAATGAAGAATTTTGATAATTTATGTTCTTGACAAAGGTTGTAACAAGAACAAGAAATGAGGGAAACTAATTCTTCATATGGGAAACAGTAAAATTATAATTCACTGTAATCGCTGCCTTGGATTTTAATTTTCTGGTTCCCTTGGGCTCCACAGTAGAAGAAACTGAAGGACCTCACAGAAGAATTAAAAAGGGATTTATATCAGTGAAAAAATTGACTCATAAATAGTTATAGATTATATTGCAAGTTCTCATCAGACCGGTTGAAACCAAAGCAGAGAGCCTAATTTAGCTTGTCAGGGGTTTTTAATAATGATCCTTTCAATTAAAAATCCAGTAAATACATAATGGAAAACTTATATTGTTTTCAGTAAAAAAAACTGTGGAGAGAGCTGATGGAAAAACAACATGCCAGATAAAATCTCTCCTTCCCTCCCATCTGCTTTCTCTCAAATTTTACTCAGATTTGAGCTAAAAACCCAAAAAAAAAAAGCATCAGCACTCCACCATTATCCCAGAGAGTCAGGGAAATGTAGTTCCCTGCCTGCAGACACCACGGACAAAGCTCAGATATTCTGCCTTTTGTTCCCAAAAGTGTGGGGTTTGGTGCTGGGAAGCTCGTGCAAGGAGATCCTCCTGTCAGGGCAGAACTCCTGTGCTCACACTGCACATCTCACCTGCTCTGCAATCCACTGGCGTGCAAGAAGGGAAGGGGGTGAAAAGAAATCAGTGAGACAACACCCAGAGTGAGACAACAGCATGGAAATCCTGTATCAGGAAGCCTCAGCTTTGTCAATCTCTTCCCCACAGAAAAAAAAAAAACCCCACAGCTATTACTCAAAAGCTGTTCAAACCCCTTTCTCAAACACAGCCTGCACTTCCCAGTGGAATGAAGCACCACTCCCCTCAAGGAGTGCTCCTGTCACTTGTTCCCTCTTGGAGAGCATCTTGGCAGCATCCCAAGGAAATTCAAAGTAGACACATCTCGCTGTGGGACATTTTCACAAGTGCTCTGCCATGAAATGCTGCTCTGCCCACATTTTAGGGAACTTGGGTTTCACCAGAAAGCAAAAGTAAAAAGTAAGAATACAATAAGGAAGTGATAACTGAGAAAGGACATATTGCTATTTTATTCTTATAAGGAATCCGATTCCTTGGCCTTTTTAGCAAGGAATGAACTTTATTTTAGCAAGTAGCAACTTTATTTTAGTGGAAGTTCATTCCATTTATCTGTTCTTCAGCAAAAGATGATCAGAGGGATGGAACACCTCTCCTGAGAGAAAAGGCTGAGACAACTGGGATTGTTCAGCCTGGAGGAGAGAAGAGTCTGATAAGACTTTATGAGAACTTTGAGTGCCTGAAGAGCACAAGGGACAAGGGCTGGAGGGACAGGACAAGAGGGAATGGCTTTAAGCTGCAGGATGGCAGGGTTAGATGGGATATTGGGAAGGAATTGTTCCCTGTGAAGGTGGGCAGGCCCTGGCACAGGGTGCCCAGAGAAGCTGTGGCTGCGCCTGGATCCCTGGCAGTGTCCAAGGCCAGGCTGGACAGGGCTTGGAACAACCAAGTGGAAGGTGCCCCTGCCCATGGCAGAGGTGGAACAAGAGATTTAAGGTCCCTTCCAGCCCAAACAATTTTGGGATTCTGAAGATAACTTGGCTCTTTCCCTCCACTCAGTTTTGAGCACTCATGGAAACAAAAAAAAACCCAGCTCTTGGGAACAGCAAGGGCTTCACAGCACAGGCTGGACAAGACCTCTGCCATGTCAGAGCTGGACATTCCCAAAGTCATTAGGAATGGAGCAGCAGGAAAAGCTGGCAGGAAAAATGCATCCTTAAGGATACAGGAAGCTCCTCTGTTCCCTGTTCTTTTCATGACAGTCCATCAGAGTTTGTCCCTGGCTGGGGACAGACACCTCCTGCACCCACGGTGCTGCCTGGTGGATACAAACCTCTGACATTCACATTCTCTGGACAGAGAGACATCATTCTGTCTCTCAGGAGAAGCACAAAGAGAAGAAGAGAAAACAATCTTTATCTCTGCTCCTTTGTTTCCCCATATGGAATGTGGCATGGAGATTGTTTACCTGCAGTGATTGCTGGGTTGGATTCTGGTGAAGGTTGTTTGGGGTCAGTGACCAATGGATCCAGCTGTGTTGGACTCTCAGCAGAGAGTCACGAGTTTGAGTTAGTTAGGTAAGTAAGTAAGAAAGAAATAAGTAGGTAGAATAGTATAGTATCTCTTTAAATAGTATATTAATATAATATAGTATAGTTTTAATAAGGCTATCCTTCAGCCCTCTGATCTGGAGCCAGACATCATCATTTCTTCCCTGAGTCAGGGTCACCTTTTTTACTATACAAACCCAGTCAGGAGCACTGGAGAAAATATAGAAAACTCTTATTTCTTGCAAAAAGAGAATGAGGATTTTTGGTGGGAAGGCAGATTTCTGGATAAAAACATGCTTTTCTCTCTCATGCTTGAGCGACATGCGAAAATAGAAAAAAAGCAAATCACTTAGTTCTGTCTTTACTAAATTTTCTTTTGGTTTTGCCTGAGGTTCCCGATGGTGTCTCTGCTTTTCCCGTGTCTTTCTAATAAACCAGCAGAGTTTGCAATTTGTATTTTTGTATGTGGTGGGTAACCCCACGCTTTGTGAGGTTTCACATGGCCTCACACAGGCAAACCCATATTTCTTTTCATTTGTACCTTGTTACACAGCAGTTTAAATGTATAAAAAGCAAGTTTTGCCCAGATTTTTCCCAGGCATAGCCAGGCTAACCCAGAGGGGGTTTGGGCACAGTAGTTCCCTGCAGCCTTCTCTGTTTCCAAGAAAACACAGAGCTCATCTCCCTCTTCCTACCAAAATCTGCAGCAAATCTTAATTTTCAGCCCGAGAACCCAGCTGAAAAATGTGTTTTCTGCAACACTGTTGTTCTTAAATGATACCAAAAATCAATTGTAATTAAAATAGAAAAAAAAGAAAGGCACCAATACAAAGTTAAAAAAGCAAATCTACACATTTTTCAAGAATACTGAGGTGTGTTTACCTCAGTCTAAGCACTGTCCCCAGATGGTCAGTTCTTCACTCAAAGAGTTGTCTACCTCCAGTGCACAGTCAGTGCTGTTACCCGAGGAGCTGTAGGCAATAATATTTAGTATTTTATTTTTTATTCCAGACAGGATGGTTTGCCTTCAGCTGTGGAATTCTACACCCTTCATTCTCAAGGCTAAATATCAACACCAAAAAAAGAATTAAACTTATACACAAGACTAATAAGAATGAGCCTGATTAGGCCATTATTCTACAGCATTGGAATTATTTTCTGTAATACTTAAAAAAACAGATCTTTTTCATGTTTCAATTTGCACTGATATAAAACCACATTTTTTTTTTTTTAAGAACGAAAACCTACCTTATAAGTATTTTCCTGTTTCAAACAAATCCTTTTATCTAAGGGTGAGCCCAGGTTGTTACTTGAGATTGTTTGCATAAAATCTCATTAGCCTATTGATTCTCCTTCTAACACCTTAGGTAGTACTTCATTACCATGCAAATAGAGACAGGCTTTTTACATATACCTTAATGCAGCACTGATTATTCTCCTTTCATAGCACCGGCAACAAAGCCCCGTAATGAAAGTCATCAATAATTGTTCAACAGGTGAAAGAGATTAGAATCAAAGAGACACTTTCTTATCAGCAAGAGCTTCCTTTTCCCCTCCAAAACACAAATTTGGCTGATTACCATTCTCAGGGATCTGCAAGGCTCCCAGTTTCATCTTTTCCTCCCACAGACAGGCACAGTGCACTGCAGGGTGAGATGTTTTGGAATTCAGAGTGCAGTCCGGGACCCGAAGGAAGCAGTGGTGCTTCCAGTGCTGCCTTCTTCCCCCAGTTCCCAGCCCTGTCCTTCCAGACAGTTCCAGTGACGGCTCTGAAGCACCACCTCAGCTTTTCATTCAAACACTTCTGATGTGGAAGGTCCCTGCTTTAATGTGGCACACGGCTTGTGAGAAAGAACAACGGAATCAGAGAGTCATGGAATGGTTTGTGTTAGCAAGGACCTTGAAGATCAGACACCTTCCACTGTCCCAGGTTGCTCCAGCTCTGTCCAGCCTGGCCTTGGACACTTCCAGGGATCCAGGGGCAGCCACAGCTGCTCTGGTCTGGGTGATGTTTGAGGTCCCATCCAGCCCAAAGCACTCTGTGATTCTGGGAAGTCATATTGACAGTGGCTACAAATCTATCTTAATCTTAACCCTAGGTGCACTCCAGGATGTCAGCACAGCATCTCTGGGACTGTCCTTGGGACAGAGTTGGAAGTGCAGAAACTCCAGCAGGGAAATGTTTGTTGGCAAACAGCCTCTGCTGGGATAGAATCACAGAACCCCAGAACATCCTGAGCTGGAAGGGACCCTCAGGATCATCCAGTCCAGCCCCTGTCCCTGCCCAGACACCCCAATAACCCCACCCTGTGCATCTCTGGGAGCATTGTCCAAACCTTCCTGGAGTTCTGGCAGCCTCGGGGCCGTGCCCATTCCCTGGGGAGCCTGGGCAGTGCCAGCACCTCTGGGGAAGAGCCTTTCCCTGAGCTCCAGCCTGGCCCTGCCCTGGCACAGCTCCTGCCACTCCCTGGGTTCTGTCCTTGTCCCAGAGGGCAGAGATTGGAGCTGTCCCTGTGCTGCCCCAAAGGTGGGGATGCCAAAGGTGTCCTTGCAGGAAGTGTAGCCCAAAGGAACCCATGCTCTTCACAAAATGCTCAGCAGAGACTTTGGTAAGGAGCAGAACAGAGAGGAGAGGGGAGAAAAAAAAATCCAACAAAGCAGATTGGAAAGGCAGCAAAATGCAACTGGCTTCAGTGGTGCAAAAATGTCTTGGGAGAAATCCCAGCATGAAGCAGGTAACCCAGTCCACCTGACTGAACAGTGATTTTATTGCTGCTTCTTTCATGTGATCACACCCAGGAGCTGCCATTTGAGACACCACAAACACTATTGATAGAGGCAGGCACTACCCATGGGGTGACATTTGTGCAGAGCCAAAACAAGAAGGGAAGGGAAGGGAAGGGAAGGGAAGGGAAGGGAAGGGAAGGGAAGGGAAGGGAAGGGAAGGGAAGGGAAGGGAAGGGAAGGGAAGGGAAGGGAAGGGAAGGGAAGGGAAGGGAAGGGAAGGGAAGGGAAGGGAAGGGAAGGGAAGGGAAGGGGGCTGGATACAAAACCTACTGGGGTGAGAACGCAAGACCTACATGTGACCAAGGTCCTCTTCTCCCTGTGACCGAGACAGGAGCCAGGGAGTGGCAGGAGCTATGCCAGGGCAGGGCCAGGCTGGAGCTCAGGGAAAGGCTCTTCCCCAGAGGTGCTGGCACTGCCCAGGCTCCCCAGGGAATGGGCACAGCCCCAAGGCTGCCAGAGCTCCAGGAGGGTTTGGACAACACTCCCAGGGATGCACAGAGTGGGGTTGTTGGGGTGTCCTGAGCCAGGAGTTGGACTCAATGGTGCTTGAGGGTCCCTTCCAGATCTGGAGATCCTGTGACTCCATGAGCCATGAGCAGAGGTGTGCACAGAAGAAACAGAGGGATGCAATAGAAATGTTGGAGGCAGCCTCCAGCAGTTTTTCTTTAACAAGCACAAATGCAGGCACAGAGCAACAGCAGCACTACAAATGTGGCTGTGAGAGGCAGCAAAATACACACCTGTTGGTGCAGAGTGCTAATTGGGGGAAAAAAGTAAAATAAAAAACACTTGGGATTTTAACTGAATAAAACACTTCTTACTTGTTTCTCCCAAAGTTAAGCACAATGGGGTCTCCTGTGTAGGCAGACAGTACTTGTCTGTTAAATTTTCCTGCAGAAAACAACCTGTAAGAAAGAAAACATCAAGTAACCAGCCAAATAAAGGAAAGGGAATTTCACTTTTATGTGCCTATAGTTTATAATGAATTGGGCCCAATTTCTGTAGCAATTGTGAGCTGAAAGCCAGAGCTTTGCTATAATTCAGTTTGATTACTATTGTTGACTTCCTTTTCAATAGTTTTCCTAAGAACCAATAGAAAAAAACAAGAATCTATTATCAAAAAGTCCAGCAAGGAGGGGAGGAGGAGAGAATACACAAAATAATAAAAATGTATGTTTTGAGTAGAACCTCATGGAAAGGATTTACTCCACAGGCAAATTTTACTCCATTGCCAAGAAATAACAAGTGAAGAAGCAAAAAAATAAATATGTCAGAAATTCTATTGTCTCGTCAAAAGCAAAGCATATTAATTGTGTAAATATAAATGTAATAGTAATGATATTATTCAGCTCAACCAAAGCCAGCTAATGAATCCCACTGCCTAAAAGACCCTGCTTCACTTATCAGCATTCCAGTCACAACTGCCACAATTTCCATTTGCATCGTCAGAACACAGAAGTGGCTTAAAAGAAAAGGCAAAAACCCTAGAAATGCATGTATAATATTTACTAATCACTACTAATTCAGAAAGATTTAGGAATTTGTATGCCTTCAG
Source organism: Lonchura striata (assembly GCF_050655825.1). Classification (NCBI taxonomy): domain Eukaryota; kingdom Metazoa; phylum Chordata; class Aves; order Passeriformes; family Estrildidae; genus Lonchura; species Lonchura striata. The sequence continues at coordinate 25,062,062 of NC_140710.1, read as the reverse complement.
CTGCCAAATATCATCTGAAATGTTTTAATACTCTCCAAGACCCTTACTGCCCTTTTAGTTGCAAATTTTAGAAAGGATTATGTTTTCTTGCTTGGCTTCTTTGCACAGAAATTGTGCTCTATGCAAGGAATCAGCATTATGTGATTAACACAGACAAGAAACAATCAATACAAATAAAAAGTTTAAAATGGGCTGGAGGGACAGGATAATGAGGAATGGCTTCCCACTGCCAGAGGGCAGAGTCAGATGGGATATTGGGCAGGAATTGTTCCCTGTGAGGGTGCTCAGGCCCTGGCACAGGTGCTCAGAGAAGCTGTGGCTGCCCCTGGATCCCTGGAAGTGTCCAAGGCCAGGCTGGAGAGGGCTTGGAGCAACCTGGGACAGTGGAAGGTGTTCCTGACCATGGCAGGGGTGGGATTGGATGGGCTTTAAGATCCCCTTCCATCCCAAACCATCCTGTGGTTCTGTGATTCAGTGGATGGCGTTGGTAGCACCCAAACCAATGTAGGATAGGAAAGAAATACCATATTCCTGCCACTATTAGGGAAACAATTTCAATACAATGATACTTATCATCCAAAACATATCAGTCAGAAAACTTCACGTCTTTAATGGAAAAGATAAAATTGTTTTGATCATGAACAGGTCCTGGCCCAGGATCATCCAAATTTGCTGTGCTGCTAATTCAGGGTGCTGCTGCTAATTGGTCCCAGACAGCCTTCTCCATGTTTGATGAACTTCAGAAAACGGAAAAAATTAAGTTGATAAAAAACACAAACCCAGGGCTTACTCCAAAAATCTGTGGGTCTTTGGGTTTGTTTTTTTTTATTGTTTTCCATTTTCTAAGCACTGCAACCCATAGATCTAAGCATGTGTTGATCAGCCAACCCCAAAACAAGATTTTCTGAATACCACTAGCAAAGGGAAGAGAGGAAGAGAGAGCCCACCAGTTCTGAAAGGATCTTTACAGGACAGGGTCAGTGTTAACAAACAGAAATTCTACCTGGTACATACTGGATACCAAAGAAATACATGAAAATATGCAGCTGGGCCTATGGCTGAGTGAGTTTTTTCTATCAGAATTCACTTTGAAAGTTATTTGATTATATTGAACTGTGACAGATTGTGAGACATTTTGCACTCCTTCTTAAAAATCTACAGTCTGAGTAAATCACCCTCAAAGCTTCATCTCTGTTAAATGAAATATAAGACTCAGTATTAAAGAGCAAAATTTACCTGTTGACAGCAGTGATGGACTGTCTTTGCTCTAAAGACATTGCTTAATTAAAAACAAATGGGGTTAATGTGAGTTAAAGCTACAAGCTCAAGTGCAATCAACAGTCAAGTCAATCTGAGAGTGGGGTGACCTTGAAAGGAGAATGTTTTCACTCCTTAAACACATTGCTGACTTTGGGGAAAGAAATATAAAGTTTAAAAAGAAAAAAAGATATGAGGTTGTTAATAGGCTGTGAGGAAAGGATCTAAAAGAAAACAGTGTTGCATCTTGCTCTTCTGTGGCCAGTGAGACAAGGACCTATATTTTTAATTAATATTTTTCGTGCACCTTCATTTATCTCCACCATATTGTTCTCCCTAAGTGTCTACAGTTAAATCAAAAGAGACACTCACTAGGGAAAAATAACCCAGTCCAGCCTAACAACAACAAAAGTGCTGTTATCCACAGGAATACCACAGCTTCTAAGGAAGAGAGAAAATCAGGGAGCCATTAATTAGAAAATTAGTTCCAACCAAGCTGGCAAGGTTTATTTTCATGTCGAAAATGGGAATGTTGCTGTTTACATCTCTCAGAGGCCTTTAGAGATGCCAACTGTGAAGAAATTTAGAAATGCTCAAAAATAAAGGAATTTTTTCTACACTTCAAGGCACAATGGCAGAAAAATCAACTTAATTATATCCCATCTCCTCCACCAGCACATGAACAACTGGATGTGTTGAGGAGTGAGAGAGCAGCCAGCCAGGACCACCCCAACCCACTTTTTATCCATAAAGATTCTGGAAAGCTTGGGAAAAGTTTTTTATGAAACTTCAGAGAACAAGAGTCTTTAGAGGATGCAATTCTGCCAACAGAGCCCCAGCCCTCCCAATGGGGAATTTCCACTTGGACAGGGGAATTTCCACAGGCCCATGAGGAAGTTCCCAGGGAATGAATAAGATTATAATTTTAAAGCACAGTTACCTGCACAAAACTTATTTCATCTTCACAACTCGCTTGATTGCTTTTCCCATTATTATTGGAAAGTCATTCCAGAACCTCATTTCCTCTATCTGTGAGCAAACTTCTGGAGTCCAGCCGGAATTTATGAGCAGACTATTTGAAACCACTCATTCCTATGCTAACATTTCCCTAGAACTTTCTTCATTGATTACTTTTCTCTCTAAAGTGCCTCTCCAGACAAAGGCTATCGCCTGTCAACTTTAATTTCACAACGTATCATCATATAAAATAGGTCTCTATTTCTTTAGTCAATCTAATAATTTCAGAAAAATATGGGACATTTTGCAAGATAAATGTTGGAGAGCCAGGATTTAACATGAGTGATGGGAGCTGGAGTAAGGGAGTGCCTGGAGGCAGGAGGCCTTGCTGTGCTCCATCCCTCTGCTCCCTTCTCAGAAGTGACACCTCCAAAAGGTGCTTTGATGGGTCTGAAACAGGCAATAAACCTTTACAAAAACGTATCACCTACACACAAAATAAACCAGGAGCTGTCCTCTGTTATAAGCAATTTCCAAGGATTAAAGCACTCAATCCTTTCCTTTCTTTCCAAAACAAGGGTATATTCCCCTCTTTTTCTCACTTAAAATACAATTTAAGTCTTGCTACCAAGGAATAGAAAAGGTTACAGAGACTAATTGTGTCACAATTCATTTTCTCAGGAAAGTTCCCAAAATCCCAGACTGAGGATTAAAAGATCTAGCTCGGGTTGGTCGTGCACAGTTCCCAAAGCCAGGAGGAGAACTAGCAGGAGGAATGCTCTGTCTGCAGGAAGTAGTCCTCAATTTGCTTCAGGAAAATAATATGCAAAAAGAAGAGTCTCCCATTATACAAAGGATTCTGAAAACACCTGCAGGCTCCAGAACTGTTGGTTTTGGGCAAGTCACAGATTTTTTTTTATGTCTTCTCTCTGTGTCTTTTCTAAGTGTGGTTTCCATGGTCCACATTTAGAAAAAAAAAAGAAACCATTTTTTCTAGGTGTTTGCAAGATCCTGCCTGTGCTGTCCCTACAGATGGGATGAGTAGGTGGGAATAGTAAGAAAGGCAATGACACCCAATCTGACCACAAACAGCTCAGTTAAAGCTAAACCAGGCAAAAAAACACATTTAGTGGGTGGTTTGGGGCTGCTATAAAAGAGGGGAAGACAAAAGATTGGGCTCGTGTGGTGCTTCATGAAAGGTCACAGGAGAATTGTGACAAACCAGAACAAAATCCATTTCTTCCCCAGCACCAACACAAGGCCATGCTCTCCTCCAGACCAAGGTTATTTGTCTATCCATGTCCTAATTTGCTGATAGGCATCACACACTTCCATTCCTTTTCATTCAAAATTAGATAAAAGTTAGGAAATTGGGCAGCACACCGTGCCCCTGCAGAGAGACACTCATATATTCAATGTCATCCAAAGTCTCCCTGATGTGAGGAGCCCAGACTAATTTACTGCCTCTCCTAGTCTCAACAAAATATAAACAACATCATTTACTCTGACCTGTGGTGTGCTGCTTTCCCTTCTATTTTTCAGATATGTTTAATAAGTTTCAGAGAAGCACATATGCAGAATTCAGAGACCAAGTGACAGGAATAATTTACTGAAACCTGGAGATCCACATCCCTCTTGTTTTTAACACAAATGGCAGCCTTCACTGTCTTTAAAAAGGAGACTGAGGAGCTGGGCACTATGCATTAGCCAGGTTTAAAACTCTCTCCAGGAACTTTCATTTCCTCTGAAATAGCAATATGAGAAGAAAACTCGAGTCAGGATCTCCCTCCAGGATGGGATGATTTAACACCACCCACCCAAAAGGATAAATGAGCCCCCAAAACCAGCTCTGTCTGGAGCCAGAGGTGAAAGAAGGAATTTAACAGATGCCATGGGAGCCACAGTCCTGGCAGGGCAGCTGCTCTGTGCTTGGAATCAGGGACAATTCAGGGAGCCAAGAAAGCCCAAGCCTTTAAAGGCAAGGTGTCCATCTCCACCCCAAAGCCTTCATCCTTCAGGTGCTGGGAGAGCATCTACTTCCAAGAGCCCTTCTCATGGCTCTGAGAGGTTTGGAGAGTTTCTGTGCCTCGTTAAACTCGGGTCTGGCAAGGCTGGAGAGGATGTCCCACCCTCACACAGGGAGGGAGATCAGCCTTTGGATCCCCGGCAGGGATGTTGCCCAAGGCATTCACGTTCCCAGCCTCCCTGGAACACCCCAGAGCAGAGGAAATGTTCTGTGATTTACTGCCAGCAGTGCTTCTGCCCAGAGCACTGATTAAAATTTGGCTTGGGCAAAGGAGCAATAAATGAAACATAAAAGAAATAAAATTTTGTGGGGTTATTATCATTGCTGCTCTCATTTCAAAGGAAATCCAGATGGGGGGATTTCCCAAGAAACTCTGGTTTTCTTAAAAACCTCCTAAGAGCAGATTGAAACTACAGCCAGCCATCCCCACGGTGGGACTAAAAAGAAAGCAAAGGCTACAAGGAAATTGCAGCAGTTAGAGACACTTGGGGTTTATCCCGGGACAGGAGGGAAATGCCTGAATTCCTGTGGCTGCTCTCTCTGTGATCCCAGTGCACCCTGCTCAGCATCCCTTCTCATTCACCCCTTCCAGCCATTAGCACATCCTCGGGCAGGGTCGATTTCTGGCTAATGCCACTGGCAACACTCAGATGCAAAGAAAAATCCTGAGCACTGATGTCCAAGATATTATTTGGACCAAACAATGCATTAGAGCACGTGCCTTGTCTACCCCGTGGCATCACTTTATCCTTTAGCAACTATAAATCCAGGAACTTGCTCTGATCCTGGAAGAACACGAATCTGGAATCTCAAATCTGTGTATTTTGCTGGCTTAATTTATCAATACTACAAATGAATATAATTTATTGAATAATAGCAGTGAATCTAAAAAAAATTAAATGCACAAATGCTCCTTCTATCCTGCTACTCAGTAATAGAGTGAATAAAATCCAGTAAAGGGGTAGAGTGGACAACTAAACACTCAAATATTTCTCTCATGCACCAAGATGTTCTGAATCCTTGCCTAACAAACCTCTTCCAAAACAGAGAAAAATACAATAGAATATTAAATAAGAGAGAACACAGAGTTTAAAGCACATCCTGCATTGGTAACAGGGTTTTGTGGGGTAGCCATAGCAAAATAATGCTCTGGGGGTTGTAAAAAAACATGAAATCCCATACAGGCCTGGATAAAATTTATCACTTTTTTACAAAAGTGGGCTGCCATGGGGCTCTGGATTCACCCACTGAGGATTTCCCCCCTGGAAAGCCCAAACACACAGACACATGTCTACTCAAATGCATCTTTTATTTCCAAGTTAAAATTCTCAAATAATATTTTGGTCTGATGGTTGCAGCCACGCAGATATTAATTTAATGCCTGTAAATTTAAATTAAGCTTGGCAGCCTGTGCATGGAGCAAAGCATTACCTGTCCCACATATGAGGCAAAGAGTTGACAAGCTGCTTCCTTTCTGCCAGACAAAATGTTAATCAGGGTGCTCCCCAAATTAATGCTGGGGAGCTGCAGCAAATTTAGGGGCCTCTGACACTTATGAATTATGAATTTAGCACTCAGTGTTTAACTAGAGCCCAGATATAATTAATATTAGCTTGCCTGGAATGCAGGAATAAGCAAACTAAAGTGCCTGTGGGTACATAATTTTTGGAGCACCATGATGACACAGCCAGGCACTGTGGAAGTGTGGAATGAATGTGACTCCCAAGAGGGTGGAGATAGATGTGTGCAGCTGCTCACAGGAGGCACCCAGCAAAACTATTGATTAAAATGTCATACTCAGGAAACTTGAGTTCTGTTTTGAAGCTGAGCTTTCCAGAGTTTTCCCTCTCCATCCAGTCCTGCAACACAGGGAATGAAGAAACCCCAATTTCCCTCTTCCTCAGCCACTGGACTTAAACCATCCTTTACAAGCTGCTCAGGTTACCCTTTGTATCCCAAAACATGCACATGAACAGGGTAGATGACATTTTTCCAAGGAATGTGATGGAGCCACAGAGCTCCTGCTCCCATCTCCCAACACACTGCTCCTGTGCACCCACAGTGCTCTCCCAACTGGATATTGAAAAGCCTCAGAGCAGAAGAGCAGCCCAGGTTAATTTTGGATGGAGTTTGATAATTAGAGTTATCAGACAGTAGGAGCCTTCCTCGAGCATGTTTGAAACTCCCTCAAAGGAAAAACAATGTGATATTGTGAATATATTATTTCTTTGCAAAGATAAAAACTAGACTCGTGCTGTGGTCATCATAAAGCTTCTCTCAGTTTTGGTTTCTGATGTTTTTCTGCACTTTCTGTAGATCCTGATCTGTTTCTTCCAGATGTATCTGCTTTAGACAAAATAATCTGAAAATCTGTAGTTGTGTGACACCAGCTTACTACAGCAAACTAGATCTAAAAACATTCACAGCCCACAAGTCCATCCATTAAATGGATGGCTATTTGCATAATGCAATATATAAATTCTAAAACCTGCAGAAAATAGCTGAGATATTTCAAGGTTATAATGTCTTGCACCAAGACTCTGAAATTTAATCAGTTTTGAGAATAAATTTGTTCTGGCTCCAGTGTCCCAGTGCCCAATTCTCCCTGCATTGCCTGGTGGGAAACATCCTTCTAGTGCAAGCCAGGGAAAACTCAAATTAACTCCTGTGTAGAAAGTTGTGCTTAGAATCACCTTTTTTTGAGGAGGTGGAAGTTTGGGGAGCAGATTGTGGTCAACAATGAACCTGCTTGACAAGGTCAGGTGGTTTGTGAAGAGAAAATTGCTGCCTGTGTAAAAGTAATTAGGTTGCACTGAAGAGAAGCTGCCAAAGTCCCAGAAGCCTCCATGGGGTAAAGCAGAGTAATTAAAGCAGTTTTAATGCCTATTTCCAGCAGCAAAGTCTGGCTCTAACACTGGCTGTCAAAAAAAAAAAAAGCACACAGAGGTGATGAAATTGCATCATTTCATAAAATGCTACTACTAAATAGCAAGGTGCTGGTGCTGAAATACCCAATTATCTATCCACTGGAATATTAACTTCTGTGCCCACACTGCAGGAAGCAGAAGTGGGAATTTGGTGCAGTCACATATTCCCTGAGCCTTTACCAGCACCTAAAGCCTTGCCAGCAGAGCAGCCCATGACTTAATTTCCTGTGCAGCTCCAGCTCATGTTCTGCTCTGCAAAACCCCCCAGAAGGGTCAGCCAAAGCTTTCTGCAGCAAAAAAAAAAAACAAAACACATTGACAGAAAGTCTTTGGAGCAAGGGAAAAGCAGAAGGAGCTTTAAGAGCTTGAGCAGAAGCTGGATAATCCAAAACTCAAGTTTTCCAGGCTGCTCAGGTGAGGGTGCCTGACCTCAGCTCAGCTCTCCAATACCCAGACTATAACAGTCTTGGATTTAAGCACCACTTCTCCTCCCACATTTCCTGGGAACAAATTTGCCATTAAGACCAAAATTCCATCTACCAAAGACAGGACCCAAAGATAGCCTCAACTGGTAAAGAGATAAGACTTAATCATTTCCTGCCATTAGTGATATTTCTATAGATCCCATAAATTGTTGAGATTTGAGGGGTGGGTGTTGTTTTTGCCTTTTGTTTTGTTTTTAATTAAGCAAAGCAGACAATTTGTACTAACTCTGTAATCTTCCCCTCACCCACAGAAGAGCTTTGAACAACAACTTCTTCCAGTTCTTTCCATTTTACCTGTGAGCTCAAAGCCGACTTTCCTCTGCTGCTGACAAAGTGAACCTGAGCAGTGGGAAGCCAGTAAATCTCAAGCAGCAGTGATGCTTTATGTACCTTAAGTACTGCAAGATTAAAAATGTGGTTTTATCACAGTGTGATACCGACGTTAATAACTCGTCTGGAGCAGGAATTCAAAGCTTTCACTATTCTATAATTGAAAGTAGCCCAGTTGCACACGGATTCAGGTAGCAACAGAGGAGCTCAGATCATCTTAGTCAGTGTTTCACTCCAACAGGAGCCTGAGAAGGGCAGTGGAGCATCACTCAGTCAGGCATTACCAACACTGGGGTTTGCATTAGCAAATGAAGCTACATGCAAGTCACAATCCCACGCCAGCCGACTACAAAGCAGGTCAGGCATGCAGAAAAATTCATTCGTGGCACTTGCTGAAAGCAGAGGGAACATTTACATTTCAGATTTTCAACCCATCAGCAACAGCCTTACCTGCTGCTACATTCTCAGTTGTCCCAGCAACGAGCAATTCCTTTTCTTTCAGCCTTTTCATTATCGCTTCTCCTTTTCAGTAGGCTTTTGTGAGACAATTATTTCATAAATCTTAATTACTGTTTCATTTTGTTTTGACTGGGCTCAGCATAACAACTGCAGGCTGTCACAGACAGCAGCTGTCCCTCCAGCACGGCCACGGCCACCGCAGAGCTGGCCAAAGGAGCCAGAGCAGCAGGAGCAGCACACTGGAGGGGTTTCAGGGCAGGACAGAGGGACAGCCAGGTGGACACAGCCTGGGAAGGCTCAGGAGGAGCTGCCCTGGGCTGGCTGTGGCATCTCCACAGTAGCAGGGACAGGGTGGGTGGCCCAGGTGACAGGAGGGAGCACGGGAGGGAGGCTGGACTCACTGCAGGGAGTGCTGGGCATGTCACAGCTCTGACAAGGGTGGGGGGAGGCAAAGGCACAAGAGAGGCCAGTAAGGAGCACTCTGGTGGAGCAAGGAAAGGAAAGAAACCTTCCTCAAATAGTTTGAAGAAGCCTTTGTCCTGCCTGGGAGCTCCTGAACTCACTTTGCAGAAAGTTCTGCTCATAGGGTGGGCAGGACAAGCTTTCCAGCTTGCTAAGCAAAAGGAACATTTAAACTCTTGTAACTCCTTTAAAATCACCGCTCACAGTTCACTTCAGCACAAGAAGCCAAACAGCCACCACCAGCAAGAGCAATTTGAAACATTCATCTGGATGGCAGTGCTATTTCACATCTCCTCTTCAGCCATTGCTGGCATCCAACTTAGCACAAAACCCAGAATCTGAAATAAAAGCAGCACTTCCATAGCTGCCCTGGAGCACCATTAAACTTGGGCAACCTTCAGTGGTGGAGCTGCAAGTTAATTTTTTAATTTTCCTTAACTGATTGCAGCTAGCCATGTTGTTCCTAAACCCTATCTCACCTCCACACTTGGTTCATCCACAGACTTTTCAGGGAGCTGTTGCACATTTGGTGCTCCCTTATTCTCTAGTCCTTAGACTGAATCAGGAGAAGTGCATCTCCTTTCACTGTGAAGGATTAACTGCAGCATAAAACAGCCTGAGATGGGAACACTGCTGTTTTAATCTGAAATGCAAGGAACTCTCAGACCTTTGTGCCTGTAAGCCAAAGCCTAGAATTAAACACAGGATTTGGTCTGAGACCTTAGGAAAGGCAAACTTAGGTGCAAGAAACAAGAATGTGGATTTATAGTTTAAAGCACAGACACATTAAGAAGAAGATTTAGAGTTTTGGAGTTTAGGATATAGAAAAAATAAAAGTTACAGAGGTAAACAAGGAGTTTAGAATGCAGCAATGCATGTTTGTGTGTCATAACATGATCGGCTAAGAAAGCTTACACTGTAGCATGAGTCCATAAGACAAAATATTTAAGGACTGAGTCAAAAACATAAATACTCTTATTAGCAGTGTTTTATTAATCAATAAATCCTTTAAAAGTCTTGGAACTAGGAATTTTGTGACCTTCTGAACCATGCTGTAAAGATGTGAGCCAAACTCACCCTTCCTGCCGATGCAGAAAATAAGAAAATAAACCTCATCATTCAAAACAACTCAGAAGTGCCGTCTCTAACTCATTCAAAATTCCGTCAAAAATCCCCATACAATGCTCTTGTGCAGCTGCATCCATCTGGGAGTTGTGGGTTTTGTCCACAAAGGGACACAGAGCAGCTCACTGCCTCTCAGAAGCCACCACAGATCCCAACAGCAGTGAGCTGGGAGCAAGATGAGGTTATAGACAAGGTGCTAATGCTCAGGAAATTCTGAATCACACAATATCCTGAGCTGGAAGGGACCCACAGGAAACACCCACTCCATCCCTGTCCCTGCCCAGACACCCCAACCATCCCACCCTCTGCATCCCTGAGAGCATTGTCCAAACACTGCTGGAGCTCTGGCAGCCTTGACCACTGTCCTGATTTACCTCTGTCCAATAGAAGAGTCAGAATGTCATTTTGACAGCTTTTGGTTATAATTTCACCCCCTCCTCTCCCAGGGCACACAATGCACCTGGTTTTAAAAGATGATAAAAATGTCAAGGATGCAAAAATGCTCTGTGTGTGTCCACAGCTTTGGACCTGAATCAGCTCTGCAGTTACAGTCATCTCTGAAATCCAGCAAAAGTCTCTGGGCACAAACTGTCACCATTTGTAATTCCTAAATCAGCTCAAACCAGCCCAAAACACAGGGCTCAGTTCTGCCTGTAAGCCTGTGAAAATGGTTCTCAGTGCATACACATTGCTCATTTCCCACCTGGATTTCCTGCTATTCCATCTCATTTGTGCAAATCAGGCCCAGCTCATGTTCCTGTTCCAGGTCAGGCTGCAGAGGAGCAGGAGCTGCAGCACACAGGGAAAGAAAAAACAATTCACTCCTCCCTTGTAAATCAGAAAGAAATGATGTAGGCAGAACACAACTCGGGCAAATCCCTGCATTTCTGATTAAAGAAATCTAAAGGCAGCAACCAGAAACTTGCAAACACCCTACAGGAATTTAAAAAAAATCAATTTGTGCAGACATTTATACATTTTTCAAAAGTAAGAATATTTAAATGAAGTGGGTGAATGTCCCAAGGCGGAATTGAAAGAGTTTTAGTCAGCCATAATTTCATTTGAAAAGCCTAATAAAACCCCTGGATTTAAATTCCATATATCATTCTGCTTTTGTTTTGCAGTTGTTGAAAATGCCATCACAAGGAAACAATGTACACCATTTCTAGTACTGCATATTTATAGTTTATGGCTTCTTTATCCCAAGAAATTGCCACATACATAAAGAAAATCAATCTTTTCCATTTCCAAACTGTTTTAGAATTTAGGTTCATTTTCATTTATAAGAATTTGATCTGGTCTATGAGAAGTCAGATGGAAAAGTTTCTACCCTTTACAGTCAGGAGAAATATGTTCATGAGAATTTTTAGTCTCTGCAATGTACAAAACCTGAGATATCCCTTTACATTTTATTTCCTGATGCTCAATTTCTTTTCTGTTGCCCGTTGGTGATAACAATTCCTTTGGGACATAATGAGTAAAACCCAAAGTTTGTTCCACACAAATTCTTCCTTCCATTAATAACACTGACACGGGTAGAGATGCTGAGGCACTTTCTGTGCACTCAAAAAAAAAAAAAAAAAAAAAAAAAAAAAAGAAGCTGTAGAAGCATTTTTGGTTATATTTATCATCAGATGCTGCAATTAAAGACTGACAAGTTTGCAAAGCAAACAAAACAGAAATAACAATTGAGGCCACACCTCTGGGGGGAATGGGAAAGCCAGGGTGTAAAATTATCACCTCCTGAACCTGGTCAGCATGGCCTAACACAGATCTGGAGGAAAACACAGGTGTATGACATAGATATATAGGAATTTAGCTCAAATTTAGCAATTAGCCCTTTTGCTAAATGCATAGAACTTCTGCTCTGAGGCCAGAAATCATAAAAAGTTGTGAGTCACTGCCACAACTCAGTCTATGTGACCACTTTTCATCCTTAAAGGCTCAGACAATTCAAAACTGTTTGTCTGCCCTTCTTCCCTGTCAAAAATGCAACAATTATTTAAAACTCTGAGTGGAAGCAATAACCAAGAGAAAAACAGACTGGTGCTGCCAAATTTTTGGAAAATGGCTCATCATTTCTTATTCCATGTGGCTGGTGACCAGCTCTGGGGTTTATGTTCCTGCTGAGGAGAAGGAACCAGGAAATCTTTGAAGTGTTGGGTTTTCCCTCTTTTCAAATAAAAAAATATGTCTGAGAAAATGCTGACACCACTTAGCAACCAAAGTGATGGGAAAATAACCTGGTTGGGAAGTCACCTGCTAGAGTTTAAACCATTACCTTGAAAAGCAAAGGTGAAACTCAACAATGCAAGGCACAACTCCTGAATGATCTGCTGGGGAACGCCCACACAGGCAGGAAGGATTCCCCACAAAATGGCCCCAGAATTGATAAAAACATATGGAGAAACTGTTTTCCAGAAATGATTTCCCTGTTTTTGCTGTCAGTCTGCACCAGCTCCTGGTCATCATAAATAAGAACAGGCAGAAAAATCTGGAACCTCAGTGCAAGGTATGAGAGGGGAGGAATTATAGGATTATATTCTTTTTATTTTGACTCAGGGTTATATTTTGCTTAAATTTTAGTATGCTGTGGTGAAATCTAAAAATCAAAAAGTAAAATGTGCACATGGAGTGGCATTGGGAGAGGCTGGAGGACCTTCTGTGTGACAGGAATAACTCAGGGAGGGGACAGGGAGAAGTGGCACAGAGAACCCCTCGTGCCAACACTTCCTCCTCTAGGATTTGACAGCAAAACTCTTGTAGGACACAGGAAAAATTCAAATCCACAGTGAAACTGAGAGGCTGAAGCTCTCTGCCAACAAGTAACAGTGATCCTCTCCAGCATTATGGGGGAATTTTGTCTTTTGGAAATGTGGAGCTTAGCAGGAGTTCCAAAACACTGTTGCATCTCAGGGATGAAGTGAGTCAATTCTAAACTAATATAAATCAAAGTAAACGTGCAAATCTGCTCAGGCAGAAAGTACAGTTTGTCTCTATCCTACTTATATATTTCTGGCACTTCCTGAGCAGTTTCAATCACTTTTATTTTTTTTAATGAGAAGAGACGCCAGTCTCAGGAATTGCAATATAATTGTGAAATTTAAATGTTGCCATCCAAGTATATTTTCATTAATCCTTTTTAGCTCTGAAATATCCCACCAAGCTGCTAATATCTAATAATCCATTTAAAGAAGCTGAATGTTATCTGTAAAAATTAAATTGTTTACATTCACTATGGCTTACTGTAAATAAAAATGCTCATTTATTATTTAAAATGCAGCAGAGCTTGGTGAATTTTGTATTTCTCTTGCTTGGTTTTGGCTCTAACCAACTCCATAAATACATTAGCACCATCTTTTGGCTAAACTGGGTCCTGACCTATGTTTGTATCTTTTCCTTACAAGTGGGGTTATTGCAGTTTCCTGGAATTTCCAACTTTTTGAACATGAAGAAGGGCCAAACAGGGAAGTGAAGCTCAGGCTATGGACGACAAACCAACCCAGACAACATTTTCATATCTACACTGAGGTGCCTTTAAATTGTTGCAGCCCTAAAACTGAAATATGTAATTATTTTCCTTCCCCTAGAATTGTGTAAAGGTGATTTTTTTTTTTTTGTACAAATACAAATCACCTCCACTAATTATTAATCAGATGCTTGTTTGCATCATATCTTTTTCATAAAACATGGAATTTGGGCCTGCTCTAGGGATTTGCTGCTACTTTGCCATTCACTTGTACTTTATGTTACTAGATATAAAAGGCTCTAAATTCAGAGTTAAGGTGGTTTGTAAAAGTATTTTCCCCTTTTTATTTTACCTTAGGTTTTAAATGTGTTTCCAGAAATTATTTGAAAGGTGGGATGAAAATGCAACTTCTGTTTAGGCAAAAATACCCCTTCCCTCATGTATTCCCTTTATCCTTCTGACATCCCATCAGGAAAACCATCTTACATCCTTGCTCTGCTAATGGTGCCTCAACAGGATCACACCAGAGCAAGGATGGAGGGAATACATGGCAAATAGGACAAATTCTGTACTTCAGGACACTGTACAAAATGGACTGCTGGAGTTTCAAAAGTAACAGGTTGGGGGTTTTTTTTGGGGGGTAGGTTTGGTTTCTTTTTGGTTGGTTTGGTGTTGGTTTTTTTGTTTCTTTTGGGGGGTTTGTTTGTTTTATTTTTAGTTGGTTTTGTTTTGGTTGGTTTTTTGGGTTTTTTGTGGTTGTTTTTGTTTGGTTGGTTGGTCTGGTCTGGTCTGGTCTGGTCTTGTTTGGTTTGGTTTGGGTTGGGTTGGTTGGTTTGGGTTGGTTTGGTTTGGGTTGGGTTGGTTGGTTTGGTTTGGTTTGGTTTGGGTTGGTTTGGTTTTTTTGCTTCTCTGGATCTGAAAGGATTCTGGATAGACATTTCAAAAATGAGCACCTGTGGAGCACAAAGGACCTTGAAAAAGTGGAATTGTCTTGCTGAGGATCCTCTCAGTCCAGTTGCAGCCTCACTCCAGTGAAGTGTCCCAACCTGCTCCCATGGAGCTCTCCGGAGTTGGCCAAACTCCTGTGGGATCACCTGGACCTGCAAGGGAAGGGTGATGAGGATCCTAAACCCCTTAGTCTGACCTGGAGAGAACAAACACACCTGCAGGTCACTCAGGGGATTTCCACCCCATGAAATCAGCACACACACCGTGGGCTGCAGAGGAAAGGGCACTTCAGAGCAGGACAACAGCCAGCTGCAAGGATGGGTGGTTTCAGACAGAAAGGACACGCTTTGGCACAACCTTCTGTTGAGTTTACATCATCCACAGACATATTCATCCCACCAGAATCTCCTCTGCCCCATTTGCAAAAAAAAAAAAAACAAAAAACAAACAAAAAAACCAAACAAAAAAAAAACCAAAAAAAAAAACAAAACACATCTTCCCAGGGCAAACCAGCACGAATTATTGTGTATTTTTAGTGATATTATCTATATTCCAGCAGGAATGGGATCATTTGGACACTGTGTCTGCAAAGATCTCACCATTCATCACCACCCTGGTCCAGGAGTGCAGATACATCAGGATTTGCCCCTAGAGCAGAAAAATAATTTATTGCATGAGAGCAGCAGATACCAGAGCAGAACCTCAGGTGGGAGGGAGGCAATGAGAAATACGTGCCATGTATATTTATATATTTAATATGGGCATTTAGAAACGCATCTTTGCCAGTAACAGCTACTGGAGTAGGGTCACTGAAAGAAAGTCAAAGAAACTTGGCTAAAATTGGCTGAACCTGCCCAAATAGAAGGCACTTCTTCCTTCCTGTTCATCCTTTGGACTTGTTTAGCTGCAATGAGAAAAACTAGTAATTAGTGGCTACCTTATGACTTATGGCTAAAGCCATGCAGTTCAAAAGCCTCCTGTGTAATATAATATTTATCTATATAATTTTTACCTCTATAACACACACATCCACACCAACTACAGGTGTAATTTCAGGACTGAGAAGTCTGGAAAGATTGCTTGGAGTGATGATCTGAAAGGCTTCTCACCTTCATGATTTTGTACTACCCCAAATTGTTGTAATTAGTTTAAATCAATTCAGAAAGTCTTTGAAACACACCAAAAATAGTTTCTAAATAGAAATATGCTGAATATGAGGAAGGGAAGGGTTTGAAGGATTTGCAGGAAGGGTTTTGCAGGAAGGCTTTTTCTCCTTGTTGCACTGGATTTGCTGGTAATTTCTTAAAACATCTCCAAGGATTTTAAATCTATAGAAGTTAATTTTTCTTTCTAGCATCTGTTAATTTTTCTGTTAATTAATCTGTTAATTAATCTTATTTCTATAATCTTTAATTTTTTAAGTGTGAAAGCTTTGAAATTTCAACCAACAAAGCATACCCTTGTTTTTTTTCACCTTCCCAGTTACTATTTAATAATGTGCTATGAAACCACTTGTTTGAGGAGAGCCCAGCCAGTCCCAATGGCTTTGGGCACCTCCATTAAAAGCAGCAATGTTCTGCTCCTTAAAATGGCAATTTTCCCAAGCCAACCACACATTATCGGGAGTCCTTTGGCACAGTGTTTGCTGTATGATTGTCACAGGAAGTGTTTTGTTTATTGAAAACCCACTTTCTGTGATCTACTCAGCCAAAGAAAATTCTGTATTTAACAGCTCTCTGCACGTTGGGCCCTGAGAAAGGACTGCTGCAGTCACTTTATTGCAAACAGCAGAAAATCAGCTCCTGCCAGACACTGAAATATTCTCTTTTTAAATCACCTGAGAACATCTGATGGAGACTGGCTTGTTTAAAGATTGGTGTCACTGTTAGAGCCTTTCTCACTTCTGCACAAAGATCATTTGGGATGATGTGGGAGAGACTAACCAGGTTTTTCTTGTGGATTGAGGGAGTGCTGGGAAAAACAGGACAGCTGGTTTTATCTCTCTACTATATTGTCCTCCCTAAAAAATAATTTAAAAAATAATAACTAAAGAAAAAACCCAACAGGAACTACAGTGGAGCACCTTAAAAAAAAATCCCAAACAACAATCCACACATCAACTTGGATGGTCCATTCACTTCCATAAAGATAAACCTGAGCACTGCTTCCCTTTTGGCAGGAAATGATCCTTTTAAAAAACCCTAACAGGCACGTGTCACTGCTCAACAATTGGATTTTCTTACCATATTAAACCATCCTACCAAATACCAAGCAGGCCAAGTCTTCCCCGGCTCTTAAAAATCAGCCTCAACATGAGAAAAGATATCAAACTTCTCACCAACACTAAATCAGTACTCCCCAGGCTAAACCATAAATGTATTCAACCAAGTCAGTCTTAGAAACTTTTCATTTAGCTCTACAAAGATAACACTAGATCAGCATTTTCATTAAAAAGAAATGTCATGGCTCATTCCTTTCTGTGATTGAAGAGGAAGCAGCAACATCTCCCAAAACTCAGGAGAGAAACATATGCTGCAATAAAAAATAAATACAACTGTGATTGTTGTTCCATTTAATATTTCAGTCTGTGATTATAATTACTTCCTGATTGGGAGGAAGTCTCATGTTAAAAGCCCCATGCAATGGCAGCTCAAATAGATCAAAAAAAGCAATGGCAGAACTCACGGGATGAGCCAGGTACAAGGTGCAGGGACAGAAACTTGACTGGTTTTCATTTGCTCTGGGGGGACATTAATGGGATGGAGCCAAGCCCCAGGCACACTCAGCCTGCCCCCAGGAGTACAACACCTCCGTGCCATTTCCACTGCTCCCCTGGCAGCAAACACCTCTGCTAAAGGCTGATGCTGGCCAGGATGGGAGTTGTACTTGAATCCCAGAAAGGTTTGGGTTGGAAGGGACCTTAAATCTCTTGTTACACCCACTGCCATGGGCAGGGACACCTTCCACCAGCCCAGGTGCTCCAAACCCCTTCCAACCTGTCCTTGGACACTTCAGGGGTGGGGCAGCCACAGCTTCTCTGGGCACCCTGTGCCAGTGAGCTGCTGGGTATTTGGTGGAAGCAAAGCTTCCAAATTCCTCTGTTTGAGAGTCAGTAAAATAGATTCTAATTACTGGAGAGAAGTGATGAGCAGTCTCAAGCCAAAAGCCAGTTTCTAAAATTCACGTTTTCCCTTTTACTAAAGGCTTGATGTTCAACCAGTGTGTAAACTCCATCAGAAAACAGCACTAATCTTTCTGCAGGAGCCCAAACCCAAATTTGCAAACCAAAGTGAAGACCTGAAAGAGTCTTCTTGTTGTTTACACAGCTCTGTCCTCCAGCTCTTTAGTACCACAATGTAGAGCACTAGTAATTCAACATAAATACATAACTGTACATAAGGAGTGTACAGAGTCTCTCCAGTACAAACAGCATCCCCAAAACCCACAGACAAGGAGCTGGGAACCTTTGCTGTTGATCATGACTACTTTCTTTGTGTTAACTTTAAAATAGTAATGATCTTCTTTTATCTTAAATACATGAACAATGAAGTAAAACAATGTCAAGTCAGATGAGAGAACCCGAAGTCACTTCAAACAATCGAGATGTGACGCTTCCTGTTAAGTACAGTTCTGCTTTCCACAGATTAAAGTACTCTCAGATCTATTTTTTGTTCTAGTCAAAGGCAGACACGTTGCATAAAACATTAGGGGGCTTTCTTTGATCAGATTCATAACTTTACATTTCTTGTTAAACAGTTATAAAAATAAAAAGGCCTTATAAAAGGTAAGCTCAGAGGCTATTTATACTTTTCCGATGACAGCTCAATCGAGGTCCTGAGTTTAGCACCACTTTCAAGATGTAAAAATAATTATTTGTAGAGTAAGTTTTCAAGTTACCTCTCTAGAGGAGTTAAAGGAATGATCCACAGCTCTGTGCAAAACAAGTCCCACTTGGAGAGGGTTGTTACCTTCATTGAAATAAACCTCTGCTTAATATCACTGGATTAAAATAGAGAGACTTCCTGAGCATTAATAGGGCCTTTTTGTGCCACTCTGCAAGTTCACAGGAATGATAAAACTGTCTTAATTAAGTCTAAAGATTTTCTCAGCATAAGAGATTATCCCTGGGAGAGGCTGCCAGAGAAGTTCTTTGTCTTTGACAATTAGATCAGATCTGAGGCACAAATGGCAAAGCCCAGAGCAGGAGCTACTAAGAATAAAGCATGGCAAGGACAGGCTGGTGCTCATCCTCAAACTATAGCATCATTTACTGAGGGTTTTAGCCTTTTCCAAAGACAAAAATGAATTTGAGCTATCAAGTTTTTATACTGATTTTCCTCTCTCTCATTAAAAAAAAAAAAAAAAAAAAAAAAAAAAAAAAAAATGAAGGTTAATCAGCTGGTGAGGAATTGGAAGGAGATTAACCATAGGAAAGAAGTTGTAATACAAAGGAAAATGGGGCTCTTAAGACCCTCATATGTAGGGTGAGATAAAAACCATGCTGGACTAAAGGTTGATTTCTCCAAGTTTTTTTTATCTTGCAGGTCTGCAGATTTTAACACACGGCAAAATAAATCCAACCACACAGCAAACGGCTGCTTTTCCTGGGAGAACATTTTTTGTTGGATCACCAAGTGAGCACCAGGGATGCATGGAACAGTTTTGGTTTGTGTGTTTCCCAGGCAACTTAGTTTTAGCAGTCAGAGCAAAGAGAGAAGGAATTCTTAAAACATCAAAAAATCAAATAACCTGCTGGCAGATTAAAGGAGTTTTATCCTCGTTTATCTAAACTCCTCGTCAACATCCTTAAACTCAAAGGGATGTAGGTCAGCTCTGCTGTCCTTTCCTGAATCACATCTGAAACTGTGACAGCGTTCAACCACTTTGAAGAGCATCAGCTCTGTGTGTGCTGCCAATCCCACCCCAGCCCTCAGGAATGTGAACTTTCATCCTCTGAGACACTGGGTTTTAAAATGTGGGTTTTTTTCTCGCCACAGTGATATGGTAGCATTTCTAAAGTCTTGCTCTCTCCATAAAAAATGCTTGTTGGTTATGCAAACAAAGGCCAGCTCAGTGCTTTGGGTTGGGTTAATTGACACAGTTAGGAATTCATGCACACAACTTTTCCAGACTGTAGAAAACAATTTCACTCTGATTTGCAAGACCAGCCCAGAATCATCAAAGTTGGAAAAGGCCTCCAAGATCACACAGCTGCATTCCTTTAGTGACCCGCTCTGCACAATCCCTCACTTGTTTCACAGTAGGTGCAGAGGTGTGCTGGAAAAACAGCACTTAAATTGCAGCTCCACACTCATTAAAATCACATACAGGTACCTGTGTTATGTACCTGCCAATGTATTATTTATTCTCCTTCCCAAAACTGGGATGGATTGTGCAGTTCTCCTTGAAGAGGAAGCCAGGAGCAGAGCTCAGACAGCTGCCCCACAGCTGGCCAGGGGGATATTCCATCCCATGGGATGCCATGCCCAGTGCATAAACTGGGGGAGCTGACTGGGAGGGAACAATCACTGCTGGGGCACTCAGATATTGGGCATCACTCATCTTCCCTGTTGTTTTCCTCTGTCTCCCTCCCTTTCACTACAATTATTATTATATTTTATTTTGTTTCAATTATGAAACTGCTGCTTTCTTCCCAATCTTCCTCCCCACCATGGGAGGAGAGGTTAAACCTCAACAGACAGAAGGAGATTTTTGTCTGCAGCTTTGTTATTGTCAGACAAGTCCTTTGGCCAGTCCCTGTGCCATCCCTGGAAGGATTTTTTTCACTTCAACCAAGAGAGGAACCAAGAAATCCACTGAGGTTTTCAGTTCATCTTTCAGCTGTACATCAAGCATTAAAGGTTAAATATCCACCTGGTGAACAAGGAGCTTTGGGAAGACATCATGGCAAACAGAGCTCTATTCCATCTTCCAATATCAGATACTGTCAACTGTTCACCTTTGTGCAAAATAATTTGCAAACAGCAGATACCAGGGGATGGGGCAAGTGCTGATGAAAACTTCTTTCTTCCTTCAAAGGTTTGAGAATCTTCTTTTCTATCAGTTCAGCTGGATCTGTGCTAAAATGCCAATTAATCCATTTGTAAAATCTTCTCTGAATAATAAATAACAAGAATAATAAAAAACTAGCAAGAATAACAGAGTGAATTCTGTGTCTACACCAACAGGAGCTGGTGTCAACCTCACACTCTCCTTTGTTGCTTTCAGGGCATTTTTGTTTCACTTTCCTGTGAGACCTAAAGCAATATTCTGCTTTTAGTTCAAAGTTTACATTCCTATTATTGATCCTTCTTTGTACTGAGCACCCCTGTGGGTGCTGCTCCACTCAGAGCTCAGAAAACATCTCTCCACCCTCCATGATCTGGTTTTCAGGGTGGTTTAGACAGCTCCAAGCCAGGTTGGATGGGGCTTGGAGCAACCTGGGACAGTGGGAGGTTCCCTACTGAGAAGAACCACTCACCTGCCCATGGCAGGGGTGGAACAAGATAATCTTCAATGTCCTTCCAACCCAAAGCAGTCAATGATTCTGTGATATCTGCAATAAAATCCCAGTTTCCAGGTTGCAGTTACTGTCCAAAGAAAACATTCTCTCTGTATGGCAAGTGATGACTGGAAAGCTGAGGGAAGGAATTCCCTGTGCCTCACAGGACTGCAGCCATGCAGAGGTGACAAATGGGGGACAGGCAGTCTTGCAGGACAGAGAACAACCAGAATTCATGAGCATGTTCCAGGTAACACACTCATGTTCGAGGATTATCCCTCAAAGAGACACAGGTTGTGGTCTGGCGAGGAAGAACCTCCCAGCTGTAGCCAGGCAGCACAAGCCAGAAACAATTAAATCAAACTAATTTCAGCTAATGAAGCAGCTCAGACGGAAACCCCTCAGACAACTGTGACACACAAACAGCCTCCTCCAGTGAAGCTTTGGGAAAAGGCTGAAACCTGGCCATAAAGCCAAAGCACACGCATCACTTGTGAGCAGGCCAGTTCTGAATCCTGGAGTTCTGCATCAATATGAGGAATGTGGCACTGGACTATTCAATTTTAGCCCCAAAACATACAGGAAGGTTCCAAGATACAAGAACAGTCATCAAATAAACCAAGGTAGAAGATGAGATCCATGTCTTTTAACAGTTTTTGTACTGGCCCTTTCAAATGGTCCCAGAAATTTTTATACCTAAATAGTTTCTAAACCCCCTTTCCCCTTTTCTTTAACAGATATGTTCTACCCTTTTTTTTTTTTTTAAAGTTAAACTAAAGGGTAAGAATATTTCCTCATACACTTTTTATGTTTAAATTAAGCATGTCATGTTATACACCAGGTTGGTAAGAATTGTTGGCATATAATGACTTTTAAAAAACCCACAAGGTTCAGAAACTTTCCATTATTATCCCATTATGGTCAACTTTGAGTAAATATTTTCTTCCATGGGGTGAACCTTGCTCTAAGAAATTCTATTATTCCAAGTCAAAAATGTAGCATAGCTAAAACCTGATGTTTGCAAATGTACAACCATCACCATCCAAAATAAACTTCAGCAAGGAACAAAGATTGAAGTTTCCTTTGCTTTGGAAATTTTACCATGGTACAACACTAGAAAAACATAAGACTAATCATTATCCTCAAACTTCTCCTTTAATTCTAGAGGAGGAAAAATCAAGCTGACCAAGACATTAAAAATACTCCATGTTTCTAAATACCAGAGCCAAGGGCTGCTGAAGTTTCCAGTCAGGGCTTTCAAATCAGAATTATCCTAGGTAGAGGCACCAGGAAAGCTCAGCATGCCCATTTCAGGTGCAAAGCGAGCTGTTCCCAAAGGATGGGCAAAAAAAAAGTTAACAAAGCCTTGGCTGGCACTCAGCTTGAACCCTGGTTGAATCATATGTACAGACATTGTGTTTCAGGGAAAATAAAAGGTATTGCTGACATCAATACATCAGAGCCAAAGCTGCACAAGTCCCAGAACTGAAGGGCTGCTTGATGTAGCCCAAATGGGGGAGCAGGAATTACAAATGTCCAGCACCTGCTGCATTACTGATCTGGATTCTCTTCTTCTGAGCCTGTGGGCATAATTTGAAATTTCTGTTCCATTTGTACTAGACCAAAGATTTCTATCAAGGCACCATCTGTAGCAATGAAATCCCCATCCAATTCCAGTTCCTGACACAAACCAAACAGAACCAAATAGAAATTAAACCTGCAAAACACCTACATGCAAGCACACCCTTCCAAGCTATTAAAGTCCTCACCCATCAGATTGTATTTACACCCTGTGTAAAATCCCTTCTGGGATCATTTGAACAGCCATAGCCAGGAAAAGCCTCAGTGGAAGCAAAAGCACAACAATTTGAAAAAGGCTGACAGCCTGCATCCCCAAGGCACTCTCCAAAATTGTTCATTTTATTCCTCTGGGGACAATTGGGGTGTCTGGGACACTCCAGCAGCTGCATGTGCTGGTCCCAGGGTGTGCAGAGACCACGTGCATGGTGCAATCAGTGCTTTGGAGCAGAAAAGGGAATTGTTTCTAATATAAATTGTTCTGAACTTCTCTGTTTTCTTTCTTTCATGATCTGCTGAAGAAAGTAAATGACTGGGGATGGGATGAGATCCAGTACTTTTGCGTAGTTTTTTTCCCCCAGAGCATTCAGAAAAGAACTAGATTCTCAGCCAGGTAGAAAAATAGAAATTAGTATCTTACAAGGAGAGAAAAATGTTTTCAACACTGCACATTTTAAGCTGGGACGGGGCACACAGCCAAGTGTTGTGCAAACACAAGATGTAAGAAGAGAAATTTGTGCACGCTGCTGTTGTGCTGAGCTGTGAGAAAGGAAGGGAAGGTCTTGGAACACACTACTACAGGGTGGGACCAGGAGGAGCTCTGTGCAGTGGGGTCATGCTCAGCACCTCCCTCACCCAGCAAATATTAATTATCCAGGGCTGGTGACCCAGCAGAATTGATTGAAATTAGAACTTCTCTTTGAAAGGAATTTAAGAACATCCTTTTGCAAGGAATTAAAGAAATGGAATGCCTTTGACACACGTGGGGATCATCACCTAATATCCATACTAGGATATAACTCATACTAGGAGGCTACTAGGAGGCTACCCCCAAGAGAAGCTGAGCTTCCAGGCAGCAAGAAAGAACCAACCTGCTGGGGAACCTCGTGTTCTTGGAGAAGTTAAAACCTTTCAGGGAGAAGAGATAGTTGTAACATGGGTCACCACAGAATGCCAGAGTGGTTTGGGTTGGGAGGGACCTTAAAGCCCATCCAGTTCCACCATGGACAGGGACACCTCCCACTGGACCAGGAAGGTCCAAGCCTTGATGTCCATGAGCCCTGGATGACTTTCCTAGGAAAGATATCCCACATTTTAACACCAGTTCATGATGATCCTGCTGTCCCCTTCTCTGCCAGCTTCAGGCAGATCCAGCACAGCCTGGGCTGGGTCAGGACAAGCACTCCCAGGCTGCTCCCTTTGCTTGTCCACAGCCAACCATGAATCTGCCAAATCCCACCTGCCTGGGGCTCCTTACAGACATTAAATACTTTCTACAAGAGACACAGTTGGCTGGGTCAAGAAAATTTATTGAGCTGTTGCCACAGACATTTAAAATTTATGAAGGGCTTCATATTAACTAGATTGTATATAAACATGTTAAAATGCTTCATGCAGAAGTAACTGGAATAACTCAGAGCTGAAGCCACAGGGATTTGCTTTGAAAATGTTGCATTCTTCCTCTAAAAACATTTACATGTGGCCAGAGGTTTTACACCACACCTATGTAGTTGTGGCTTTTGTCCAAAGTCACTTTGAAACAGCTTCCCCTCTGAGAGGATGGGTGAAGGGTTTGCTGCTCATGTCTTTTCTGACCTTTGAAAAGAACGCCCAAAACTGCACAGAAGCAGCTCTTCCATGGCACAAGTGGTCTATTATTAATTAACACTCAGCTGAGCCCTTTTCCCTGGTCCCTGCAGGCATGGACAAGGAAGGGAAGTTAAAAGTCAGACAGGGGAGGCAAGGAGAGGCTGAGTGCCCAGCAAAGCCCTGGCACAGGAATGCAACCTGGGATTTAAACACCTTAACTCTGTGAAGGCCAGGATCTCTCTGTAAAGTCCCAGAAGCTGTTGCTGCTCCCTCATGCTTCAGTTCTAGCTTGCCATTGATTTGTGATTTATGGTTTACCCATGCACCATCACCTTGCTGAACCTGCAGGCAGCCCGAGGCTATTTTGGGGGCATTCAGCAGGATATATGGATGGTTCTACCTTCCCTAGACCCCTCAGTGTGATAGCAGATTGAAACCTCCTCCTGACTTTCTGCACTGGGATGTTTTGCTGAAGGTCTCCCAGTGAAGTGGAAGGAAAAAGAGCAGACGTCAAGCCTGTGAGATAAAACTCAGTTTTACAATTAATCTGAGCATGGGAACGGCTGGAGCTGTGTCAGAGGAGGGTTAGGCTGAATATCAGAAAAAAGTTCTTCCCCAGGGAGTGGTCAGGCAAAAACACAACAAGAAGGGACACAAAGACACACACATTCTCGTTAAAAAGACATTTTCCTAAGTGCTAATGTAACAGAACAACAACAGGTGAAAACACGAGAACCTAGAATTAAAATTAATGGCACACTTCACAACACATTCCTTTAATCCCTGATCGAATAACAAAGAGAGCAAAGCTCATTAGAAATTCCTCGCAGGACCGAACTCAGACTCAGGGAAGAGTTAAAATGGGCAGCATCACTATTTGCTGTTCTGCTCTCCAAAGTGTTGCCTTGCACTGGATGCATTTAATGTGCTAAGGAAAAGGGCGAGAGAGGTCCCTGCAACCAGAAGATTTCGAGGGAAATTGTCACTTTCTCCTCTTAAGTGACAATTTTGTAAATTCTCGCTGTGACAGGAACAATCGAGAAAGCGAATTAGGGGAGGGGAGGGAGATGCTGATGCTGGCTTTGGCACAGAAGGAGCTCCACACCTCGCTCAGGAATTCTGGCTCCTGCAGAGCACGAGTAGCATCTAGAGGATGTGGGAGAACTTGCAGAGCAAGGAAAGCTCATCCTCGGGAATGGGAACGGATTAAGGGAGAAAACAAGGACGTGCCCTTATCCCCTCCCCATTGCTCTTGGAGCTGCTTAAACGGCTCCAGGCAAATCCCACTTGGCCAAATTTAAATGGGATATTGTCAGAATCCATGGTATTGATGATTCTGGGATTGTAGAAAGTCTCTGTCTGTCAGCCCCGCTGCCAAAGCAGAAGCCATAATTGGTCTGTGCTGGTTTCAAGGTTGTTTATTCTGTTTATCTCTAACATGTTCTGCTGCCCTGCACATGCTCCTAGTGCCCACAGAAAAATAGAAATTGTGTGCTAAGCAAGCAAATCACAAGTAAATCTGCTCCTGTGGAGCTCCTCCAGCACTCCATCTCCTGGGAAAGCAGGGAAGCTCTATCAGCACCTCGGGTAGCTCATGCAGGTGGGGATAACGCAGCCTCGAGAGCCAAATTCCCCAGCGCTTCATTTCAGGGCCCTCTGACTTCATTTCCAGGGCTCTCCACTGAAATGCTGGCAGCCCCGAGGGACAGCAGTGTCACATTTTATTCCTCTGCCTTCAGAGACAGATATGATCTCGAGAAGAGGCGAAATTCTCTTCAGCTGTAAGACCAATTAAGCATCATAAATGCGCAGTGAGAGACAGCCTCTCTGTCCTGGCATTCGGGGAAGCCTTGCTGGACCACAAGCGACTCATCAGCATCATTCCCACCTCCATCTCCCCGACTCCCTCCCCTCAAAGAAACAAAAACGTGAACAAGGCGTTAAGAGCCGACACTACCCACAAAAGACAGATTTATTCCGTTTGTTCCTTACTGCTCTCATGGATTATTTCAATGCTAATCCATCTTCTCTCATTTAGTGTCTGTATTAAACAGTAGCAGGGGTCAAAGCTGAGGGTGAGATTGCAAAGGGAAGTTCATTGCATTTGCAGAGGATGCACAAGCACATACTGACCCCTTGGGGTATTCCCTTCAAAATCCAGCTGTGCAAGGTCGGATCAAAGCACGGATCACTGCAATTGTCCTTTGAGCCATTTGCAGATTTCCTGACCCCTCATAGGAATAAAGGAGAAAAAGACTTCAGTCTTTTTCAGCCCTGAAAATGCACCCACACTTCCCAATATCCTACATTACCAAAATTATTTCCTCAATCTGTGCCTTGACTCCCATTTGCTTGACAGACATCACACGGAATCCCAGAATGGTTTGGGTTGGAAGGGACCTCAGAGCTCATCCAGTGACAACTTCTACTGTCCCAGGTGGCCCCAGGACCTGTCCAACCTGGCCTTTGACACTTCCATATCCCATATTTGTCAAATTGACCTGAAATTCCTATTTCAAATGCAATATTATTCATTCATTCATATATCTCTAGATAAAACCGTTATAATTAGAGATTTCTCTCCAGCTTGTTTCCATGCTCCTACCAAACAGGAGAGATAATAGGAACCACTTCTTTTATTTTTAGTAAACTCATTTTCTACCTGTTTTCCTTTTCTTTCCCTTGTCTTTTGCTCCAGACACAGGAAAACCTGGCCATATTCTAGGCAAAGAAAAAACCAAGGAGATTTGATGGAATAATTCCAGTTTTACTGCTTGGCACATAGGACCTGGAGGAGGATAAACTCAAATACTCAGAAATATAGTGCAGTGGTAGAAGCCTTATGAGTATCTGGCTGGCCTGATTGATGTCCCTGAGCCTCCCAGCTTTGCCTGGACCAGCCAGCCAAGGAGAACACCAGTCCCTGGGATGCCATATGGAAAATGGGCAATGACACACATCCTAAGGGTGGCCTGTAGAGTAAACAAGGTGAGTAACGATCCCTCTGAGTTCCTTTCTGGTGCTGGAAATGAGTCTGCAATTCCCATCTCGGTATTCAACTCCAAACATAACCCATTTGCAACAATTTCAGATTCATAGAACAAAGCTGGGCACTTGAATTATGGCTGGGACAGCAGAAAGTAATAAAAGAAAATTTTATAGAGCTGATAGTCATCATTATGCACTTGTAATCGTAGAATCATTAAGGTTGGGAAGGACCTGTAAGAGCATGGAGTCAAAATCCTGTGTTTGGCTGGGGAGGAAATGGAGGGAATACAGATCACCACACTTTCATCTAAGAAAAAAAAAGAAAAATTAAAAGAAAATATAATAAACCCTGTCACTTTTATCTTCAGTGTTTTGCTCCTGCCCTACTGAGATTTCTGTCCTGTTTAATCCAATAATGACAGAAAACAACTGACCACTCAGACTTGTACCCATTTCCAGTTCCTTTCCTTTCTAATGATCCCTTTGACTCCAGGTGCAAAATTATCTTCTGAAAGGGGGAAAATGGAGAGCCACAAAAAGCAACCTGTGCCAGGGCCACACCATCCTCCCAGTAAAAATCTTTCTTCTTGTGTCGGAGGGGGGAATATTTACACCAGATTTTCAATGGTGCAGCTTGATCTTGTTACTCTCTACTTTGCCTTCACCACCTGCACTTTCCAGCCTGCTCTTTAAATACTCATGGACCTCCCTCCATTCCTATAAAACTTTTTATTGCTTCTTGCTAACAATTCCTTAATACCTCTCTAAGATGGGTTAAAAGGAAGGAATATCCTCGTGCTTTTCCAAGCCATCCCACAGACCCAGGCTGTAGCATTGTTCTCTCTCCACCTCCTGGCAATTAATGTTGGCTCCCCCAGGTAGAGCCAAACTGCAAATAAAGAGGAACATAAAAATGTCCAGGCCCCATCTATTGCAAAAGGCAGAGGTTGGCACCCCTTGTTGCTGGAATTTACGGATTGCCTTTTAGTTTTATCATTTTATCCCCCTTGAACACTAAAATAAGTTAATCCTGGGTAGCAGCATAAAACTTGTGACCAGAGACAGACCGTAAATCATCCAAAGGTGTTGTGGCACAAATCCCTGTTGGAAAAAAAGCAGCAGCACTTAACTCCTTCCCTTCCTGTTCCTCCCCAGGGCTCCAGGCAGGCTGCAAGGTGGGTATTTATTCATTGGCACCTCTCAGGGTGCTGCAGTAGGTGTGAAGGGCCCAGAGGCAGAGGTCTCTGATTAACCAGTGAAGTCCATCAAGGGTGAGAGCAGGGAAGGCTCAGAGCCAGAGGAGGTGCTCAGAGGTGATGCTCAGATGCTGCAGGCACAGAGCACGAGGATTCATTTTAATCTCCAGCCCTCACCTTCCATCCCACTGTGAAAAACACGTTCACTCTGCTGAGAAAATTTAAAAAGTTTAATACAGGACAATAGGAGACAAGGACCACAGAGCAAAGGTTATTATGGCTGGGTGCACCTTGGCACTGAACCATGAGCACACTTATCTTCGGGGATATCCCTTAAATACCTCTTAATCACATCAGCCTGTTGCATATTCATAGACCCTTATGCATAGTAAACTTTTTCCTCAAACTAGTTTACAGGTTCCAAGAATTGTTTAGCATATCTCCTCTTTGGATCTGTCTTTTTAGAGCATGTGTATTCTTTGATTGTGCTTTTAGTCCTTTTTTATCAGCAGCTTCACTTGACGATGAGTGAGTGCTGATAGTTATCTGTAGCAAGTGTTCTCCTCATATGTTTATTGGATATTTTCCCATCTAAGCAGGTATTTTAACACAAGCATACTTATATCAGCTATGTCACTACTATGTCCAAGCTTAATTAGCAACAGAAATAAAAACTATATCTCTGTAACAAAGTTACTTTAACATTACACATATAAAATCAATTTTAATATTTGTGAAAAGCCAATATTATATCTATAGCACCACTCCTTCAACTGCAGCTTTGGGCTCAGGTTCTCCGGGAGCCACTCAAGCACTCAACAAGAAGGAGGAGTTCAGGAATGAGCTCTCATCCAAACGTTCAGGTGGGATCCCGAGGAAAGCCATCCCCATCTGCTCAGGCTGCTCCCCACATGCCTCCAGGTACTGGCAGCCCACCCCCTAAACCCCCCCAGCAGGCACCATCCCGGGAAATCTGCCTTCCTGAGAACAGCAAGGATCCCAAATGCATGTCTTAATCAGTTAGTGAAACTTTAATCTGTTGTGCAAGAGGATGGATGGATGGAATCCATGGATGGATGGATGATGGATGGATGGATGATGGATGGATGGATGAATGGATGGATGGATGGATGGATGGATGGATGGATGGATGGATGGATGATGGATGGAATCCATGGATGGATGGATGATGGATAGATGGATGATGGATGGATGGATGGATGGATGGATGGATGGATGGATGGGTGGAGGATGGATGGATGGATGGATGGATGGATGGATGGATGGATGGATGGATGGATGGAAAGGCAGTGGAGAAATGCACCTGTGAGTTAATGAACAGGATGCTGAACCTCATTCTGTGATGTTTCCACTTCATACCACAGTCTCCCTATGGGATACAGTATGTTTCTCTGGAAGATCTGGAATGGGTTACTCATGGGGACTAAAAACCCCACAGAAACAATAATAAGGAGTGAAACAGCAACTAAACCAAACCAGACAAACCTCATCTGACCCAAAACATTAAATTAATCCATGTATCAATTTGTTTCAGCTCACAGCTGTGTTGCTCACAAGGGCAGGTCTGGAATGGGTTTCAGAGATACAGGTATTTCTCATTTCTCTGGGTGGTGGTACTAAGCTTCCAGTTGCTGCTGCAGGGAAATTTCAGATGAGCTGCTGCCCTTCACATCCATGGCTTTCCTCGCTGGAGAACAGAAGTCTGGGCAGAGTCCCTCAGTCCCATGTCCAGCACAAAGGGAGGAGCTGTCCCAGCACCAAGAGGTGGCGTCCAGAAACCAGGAGATGCTGCCCGTGGGACCGGGGTGTGCTGGGGCAGCGCCCGGCGCAGCGAGGCAGCATCAGGGCAAGAGGGCAGGTGGAAAAGAGCATCAGGACGGATATAAAAACTGTACAAAATGAGGATCAGCTCTTCCCAGCCTCCATTCCCAGCCTTCAGGGCTCCTCATGCTCCCAGCACCAAGCTCAGGTTGCTGCAGGTGTGGACACACCAAATCAGCAATTTGTTCTTTCTCCATAGCTTTGCTATCCATTTATTCCAGACCAACCCTGGACTCCTTCTCCTGGCCTCAGCTTCAGTTTTATGCACCCTTTACAGGAACACTGGAACAGAGTAAATTGCAAAATTCCATTGTAAAAATCCCTATCATGTTTTCCAGTTTCCTTAAGCTAAAATTTCTTGGATTTAAAGTGAGAAGTGAATAATCAATTTCCATGTTTTGAGCACAAACTACTGAACGAAGAAAAACAAACCTTTTACTGTGCAAATTAATCGAATTAGGAAAAAAACTCCAAGTACAAGTCTAATCATGATCTTTCATGTTGCAAACACAAGTTGATCAGCAACACATTGAAAGAGAAAAAGGAGAAGGGGAGAAAATCTGGTTAAAGTTTGTCACTTAAATTCACTGCAAAGGGATTTCATTGAGGCAAGACATTTTAAGCATTTTAAAAATAGGGTTTAAAAAAAAAAAAAAGGAGGAAAATATTTACACTTTTGAGAAATTGATAAGCCAATACTTCAGAGTACCCAGTCACTGACTGCTATAACTTATGAGCTGAGATTTCTATGGCTGATGTATTCAAGCCTTTCTGAACACTGATGAAGGACATAACAATTAGCAGCAAGGAATATATCCTCTAAACCCAAGGGAAAGAAACCAAAGTTAAGCAACCTCCTACCCATTTTAGTAAAATAGTCTGGATTTGTACCCTGAGTATCCTGGTCCAGTGGAAGGTGTCCCTGCCCATGGCAGGGGCATGGAATGGGGGATCTTTGAGGTCCCTTCCCATCCAAAGCAGTCGGGGATTCCATAATTTCTCACAGGTCTCTCCTCAAAAACAGAAACAAAAACACCAAAAAAAAAAAACCAACAAAAAAAAAAAAAAAAAAAAAAAACAAACCAAAAAAACATTAAAAAGCCCAAAAAAAACCCCAAAAAACCACCAAGTTTAAAAATGTGGAGGGCACTACAATATTTTAAGGCACTTTTGAGAAAACTCTGAAGTTCTGCTCTGCACTGAACCCTGTGGAACCTCTTCTGCCTCTTGCATACTCTGTATTTGTTTTTACCATTTCTTGTCAGAGCAACATCGAATTTCTTCAAAGTACTCCCTGAAAAATGACATTTGAATTTAAATACTTCACCTGCTAGAACTACAAGTCTGTACAATGCCTAGAATTAAATATTTTCCCCATTGTGCTTCTGCATCTGACTAATAATTATTGTCATTCTGATTTAGAGACAGCATACAGGGGACAGCTGAACACTTTTGGGAGGGTAAGCTGGACAGAGCTTCAAGTAAACTGCTTTTTTTAGGAGACAAGGAACAAAATAGGAGCTTTGCTGCAAACACAGGATCTAACTGAACTTACAAGGGGGAAACACAGAAAAAAAAGTTGGACTTCTGGGCCACTCCATCAATTTTGCTCCCACTGTGCCACTAACCAGGGTTGGCTTAGCGCTGGAAGGAACTGTCATTGAAAATTTCCTTTCATGTCCATTTCAGAGTAGCAACAAAACGTTCTCCAGGATCTTTTTTTTTAATTCTCATATCAAAGAAACATATCCTGTATTAATTCTAAACCAAGGAAGTGTTAAATTAATTTTTAACATTTCTCCCTGTTACAAATTCATGACTTTTGGAGAGATTTCTTGTAGTTTTTACACAATTCTGAAAATTTCCTTCATTTCCAAAGAGATATTTCTTGTAGATTTTACACAATTCTGAAAAGTTGCTTGGGTTCCTAAAAACAATTATCATTGTGGAGTTATTTGCTGAATTCCAAAACAAATTTTGCCACTAATTGGAGAGAGGTTGCTCTGGATAAAAATACAGATAAAAATAACTGCACAACTGTCCTTAATCAGAATCTTGATGGATCTGAGCCACTTTGATAGGGTATTTGAGGTCTTCCAGCCTCAGGATTCTGTGATTCGTTGTCAGGAAGGCAAAATAAAGCAGGTAACGATTACAAACTAAACTGGGAAATAATCCAGCCTCATTTGTGCAGGTAAATATTAACTGAGAAGGAACGAAGGGTTTGTTTAGTTCAGGTTTGGAGATTTACAACAATGCTGAGCATGCCTGGGAAAAACCTGATGGCTCATTAGTGCTCCTGTTGGGCTGAAGGGTCAGGGAGCTTGGAAGTGCTGCCAGCCAGAGGCTGGATGACTTCCAGCGGTGCTTTGATGGAAGTCAGGCTGTTAGGGATGTCCATGGCAATGTGGGAAAGAGGTGCTGAAATCTCTTTTCTTAGTGCCTCCATTCCTCCTGTTCTTCATAGAATCCCAGACTGGTTTGGGTTGGAAGGGATCCTAGAACTCACCCCATTCCACCCGCCTGCCACAGGCAGGGACACCTTCCACTAGCCCAGGGTGCTCCAAGCCCTGTCCATCCTGGCCTTGGACATTGCCAGGGGCAGCCACAGCTTCTCTGGGCACCCTGTGCCAGTGACCTTCCCCCAGCTCTGCCCCTGGGTGAGTCCCCTCACTAAGGAATTCTGTCACAGAAAATGTTTAACCTGAGATTTCCCCTTGCTGCTAACAAAATGCAAAAAAGTGCCAGAGACCACTGTGTGGTGGGACTTTCACATCCATAAAAATAGGAGAGAAGAGTAAACAAGTTGAGGAAATAGTGGCAGGAATTTTTGCTCCTGGGAAAATAAAGGGGTTGAGATGAAACCTCCCATCACACTATCAGCACAGGTAAATGATCTACACTACATGTGAGTCGTCCTGATCTGAGCCAACAGATCTTATCCACTGGAAGGTGTCCCTGCCCCTGGCAGAGGGTTAGAAAAAGATGAGCCTAAATGTCCCTCCCACCCAAACCATTTTGGGATTTTTATGGATGACTGTATGGAATGTCAGCCACAGCAGATGAAGTACTGCAGTAGAGCACATCCAGAAAACATTACCCAAGACGCAACCCAAAGCTCACAAAAAGACAGGGACTCGTCCAAAATTTGCTGTTAAATCTGACACATCTTGAGTGTTATGTTGGCTCTGTCATTTCTAAAGAACAACTGCTATAAAGAATTGTGTGTGCTTATCTGCATCTAAAGGTCTTACAGTTTAAAATTAAGCACAAGTAAAAGAGTCTCATTTTCTTTCTTGCTTTCTCAGAGTGATACATAATAATTTATGAGCTACTTATCTGTTAGGTCTTTACAGCTGAAAATACCTAAAGGCAAGAAAACCAATAAGGCACAGAGCAAAATATGAGAGATGTGAGGATCCCTGTCTGCCATTCCCAGCCACAGTGCCAAGGTCTCTCCTGGACACTCACTGACTCCTGCAACTCCTGATGGATAAGAGAAAGGGCCAGCAGCTCTCCCCTGGTTTGTCAGCACCCCAAAATCATCAGAAATCTCGATTTTCCTGCTTTTAGATGCAGAGGTTTATTTTCTTTTTATTTTTACAGACAGTTGTCCTTGTTCATAATGTGAGCTGTGGGCTGGCAAAGGTTTTAACAGCCACAGCCCCTACAAAGTGAACGGATTGATGTGTAAAACACTTGGCAATTAACTGTGCATTAACTAACTAAACTTAGAGCCTTGAACAGAACTCACAGGTGGAGGGGGCTGGGTTAAACTCAGGGGCTCAGTGCACAGAGGCACTGAGAGTGCCTTCTCCATGTTTTTCTTACCTAGAGAATCCTGAAAAGATAAAGCTGCTCAACTATTCAGTCATGAATGTCTTGTATCCATGTACAGAATTCTGAGGCAAAAAGCAAAGAGAAGACTTCCAATTATTTTTCCTGCATTGCCACTGAGAAGTAGAGAAAGGGGAAAGCAAGTTTTGGGGTAAGATTGCTGAGGAAAATCTGATGAAAAATGGGCAGCTAAACCTTCCTGTAAGGGACGATTGAAAGCTGTCCAGTTTTCCACTGAAATGATTTCTGTTCCAAGGTTAATCACCTTTTTTTGCAGCTTGAAGAACTGTGATGTCCCTGAGCCACACATTTGGTTACAGAGGTTGCCTGAGGGACAGCCAGGTTGCTCAGAGGCACCTGGTGTTAATGTCCTGCAGAAAGCTGTTTGTGCATCCAGGAGGAATGTCAAGAATCATTAAATCCCCATTTACTGGCCTGGTAAATGACAGCATTTATCACTTGGTGCTGGCCTGGCAAAGGCTTTCTCACGTCTGCGGGCTGAGGGAGGCTGGAACTGCCCAGGTTTGCAGGGAGCAGCCCCTGGCTGTCCTTCCCTCTCCAGGTGACATCGCTCTGCCAAAGGCCTTCAGCCCACAGTGAGGTGGGCTGGGGACAAGGGGACGCCAAGAAAACCATCTGGGAGCCACTCGAGCCCTGTGTCCTCCTCCTGCTGGGAAGCAAAGGCTGGAGCTTCACATTAATTTTATTTTTCCTAAACGCCCTGTGTTTACTTGGATGGTGAAATATCGTTGCTTGGCTATTACCTGAGGATTCATAACACCAAGTTCTCTGTTTTGTAAGAGCTTTCCTCAGTGTCCCACCACACAGGGAACTGGGAAAACATGAGCAAGGGCTGTTTTCCACTGCAAGAATTTGCCATCAGAGAAG
The DNA here is from genome assembly GCF_050655825.1 of Lonchura striata. NCBI lineage: Eukaryota > Metazoa > Chordata > Aves > Passeriformes > Estrildidae > Lonchura > Lonchura striata. The sequence continues at coordinate 25,026,977 of NC_140710.1, read as the reverse complement.
AGTGATTCAGTGGCATCCTTTAAGCCAACAAATATTTGTAAAGTGCATCTTACAACACCACGGGCAATTATAAAAAACTATTTCAAAAAAGTTGAATTTGTCAACCTGACATTTATTACATTACACAACAGAACAGGAGAGTTGGCTTTGGTCACCCTGCAGAACACAAGTGTTGGAATTTTACATCAGAGTGAAACGTTCAAACTTCACCAAACTGAGCTCCACAGGAGGAGTTCTGGCCTCACCCTTCCAGCCACATGCACAGAAGGGGATGCTGGGTTTGGACCTTGCCCTTTTGGGCATCCCCTTCTTCCTGTTAACATCTGTTTAAGGAATCAAACAGGGTCTGGGGGGTTTATTTCATTTCAATCAACACTAGATTAGATATTGGGAAGGAATCCTTCCCTGTGAGGGTGGGCAGGCCCTGGCACAGGGTGCCCAGAGAAGCTGTGGCTGCCCCTGCATCCCTGAAGTGTCCAAGGCCAGGGGCTTGGAGCAACCTGGGCTTGTGGAAGATGTCCCTGCCTATGGAGCTGGATGAAATTTAAGCTCCCTTCCAACCCAAACCCATCTGTGATTCTGTAACATTTGCTGACCTGTTTTCTACTCTGTGTCTCAGCCATGCCATTGGAACAGTCCAGATCTCTCCTGCTAAATCCTTTTAAATCAGTGCACCAATAACGAGCTCTAAAACAAAACATTAAATAAAAAGGGAAAACGATAAGACACTGACTAAAGACCACTCAGGTCCCAGGTTACAAGAGTTCAAAACTGCCTTGGGCAGAGGGAGAACTCACAGCAGAAGGATGGTCTAAAATTCAGCATTAGACTAAATTCTGTACCTTTAAATTTTCACTCAGATTGACAGGAATTTGGCTGATACTGTGGGCAGTTATCACTGCCTGGAAGAAAAACATCTACATTAAAGTGTGTGCTGTACAAAACACCTGAGGCTGCAGCCTTCAGGACAGAGAGAGGCTTTCTGACTCTGGGAGTGCATAAAGCCCACAGTAGGCAACCCAGTGTCCCTCAGTGTTCACCTACTTTTCACATCCTCACTGTTTTTAGTCATTTTATTAAATTTAAGTCACTCTCATCACATTTTGCTGCTTGCACAGCTCAGCTTCCTTGCCACTGGTACTAAATAATTTACAAGCACAAGGACCAATCCCAACCCTGTGGCAGGAACATTCTTCTCTCTTTCAAGATTTTTCATAGAGGAGCACAGAGGAAAGAAAGAGAGAACAATTTCTATTTCTGCTCCTTGTTTTTCTCATGTGGAATGTGTTTGGAGAATTGTTTACCTGGGGTGATTGCTTGATTGGGTTCTGGTGAGGATTGTTTGAGCCTGATGGCCAATCCAACCCACCTGGGGCTGGGCTCTCGGGAACAGGGTGACGAGTTGTGAGTTAGATATGTTAGTTAGAAAAAGTAGGTATGTAGTTTTAGTATATCCTTTAAATAGTATATTAATGTATTATAACATAGCTATGATAAAGAAATCATTCAGCCTTCTGGAGTCAGACATCACCATTTCTTCCCTCTGGGTTCACCTGCATTTACAATACAACCCTGCTGCCCTTTCCTCACACAGCAGGCCAATGATCTTTGGGACTTCAAATACTTCCTTTAGCTGGAAATGTGCACTGGCCCCAGGGGTGAGAAGAAAAGTGGGGTGGGTTTGATCTTGAGCAATGACAGATCATAAGTTGAACATAAATTTTAAAAACATATATTTAGCTGCATAAATACCTGCATTCTTCATCTAGAAGATTGTGTTTCCTGTATTTCAAATAATTTACACTGAAACACTGCTCCCTCACACCACCCCACACCTGCTGCTGGATCTTCCAGCTGTCCCAGCTCATGTCATGGACCATTGTGGAGTCCCCATCCCTGGAGCTGTTCAGAAATTATGCGGATGTGGGCCCTGAGGACCAAGTCTAGTGCTGAACCTGGTGGTGGTGCTGGACTGATGGTTGGACTTGATGATCTGTTAGGTATTTCCCAATCTTAATGAATTCCATGATCCCAAGATTCCAATATAAAAGAAAAGGAAGTGAGCAATAAAGACACAGTGGATTTCAGATGTCAAATTATTCTCTAATTTGTTTTCTGGCAGCTCTTGAAAAAAGAGACAGAAAAGACACAGAGGCAACACCAGCAAAAGGCTTGTGGTCTGGTGGGTTATTGAAACCTGCTCTGTATCACCTTGGAATAAATTTCTTTACCTAAAAATGGGTTTAAAACAAGGTATTAAAAGAGGATTGAAGCGGAGGGAGGAACAGCAAATAAGAGTTAAGGAGCATTACTAACTTCTGGAGTTCTGCAAGGTCAAAAAAGCATCAGTTCAAAAGAGCTTCCTCCCAGGGTTATAAAGGGACAGAGCAGATATAAAGGAGGAGCAGAGGGACCTTCCCGTCACAGACCTGACCCCGGCTCTCCAGGCTGTCTCTCTGTACTGGCAGCATCCTGGGATTGTTCATTCATGCCAGAAGCAGGGGCTGACCCATCACACAAAAATCCCTCAAGGCAAATCCCTGGGTTTTGGTGAAAACGGACCAGGAGGATTTGCATTGAACCCACAGCTGCAAAGCATCAGTGTCTCTGCTTCCCAAACACGCTGGCAAAACATTTCCCTCAATCTCTTTTAAAGCCCTTTTAATTCCCGTTTGTGTTTTCCAGCACACGCCCTAAACGAGCTGTGAGAAGACGTCTGGAAGGTGTTAAGCACCAGCGGGATGCGGAGGGTGTCTCCTACGTTCTCCTCCTCATCCCAGAATTTACAGACTGCCTGGCACAAGTCCTGTGTCCCCTGCTGTCAGTGCCGGCCCAGCATCCATCCCCCCAGCCCATCCAAAAAGTCGAGTGAGGAGCAGAAATGCGGCTAAATTGCAAAACAGCGCCAAACAAATGATACAGAATCATAAAATCATGGAATGGTTTGGGCTGGGAGAAACCTTAAAGCTCATCCAGTGCCATCCCCTGCCATGGGTACGGACACTTTTCTCTATCCCAGGTCGCTCTAAGCCCTGTCCAAGCTGGCCTTGGGCACTGCCAGGGATGGGAGGTGTAGTTTTACCACTCTAATTTATTCTTCAATGGGACAAGCTACATTTTCACACTCAGATAAACCCAGCGCTGGCTATTTTTCCCTGCTCAGTTTTGACTTGCCTAAAAAAATATTCCTGGGTGAGAATTTGAGAGAGCCACAAAGGCCAAAACCGCCTCAAGGTTGCCAGGTTTCAGTGGCCAGTTTGGCCACAGCCTTTGAGGAGGACACACTGGAAGAGCACTGTACTGAAGACAAAATATTTAAGTATAAAGGTGGTTTGATGTTAAATTCCCTGAGGTTTTTCTGACAGGTCTTGGGATGGCCTCACCTGCTGGTTTCAGGTGAAGATGGAGTGGCAGGGAAGCCCCAGGTGCTGCAGAACAGTTCCCTCTGCAGACATCAGACCCAGCCCAGCTCCACTGATCCCATCAAAACTGGGGTTCCCCTTTCAGTGCTCCATTTCTCCACATCTTTCTCAGACCTGGCTGTGGTCCTGGTCCATCCAGGTCCATCCTTCCACATGGGTCTCTCCAAGTTCATGGCTGCCTGCTCAGGGAGTTCTGTTCCCAAACATCTCCTGACAAAACCTAACAAAACCAGGAGTTTTTGGCTTGGCCTTTGCTCTCCAATTTCAGGTTTGTGATGCCCGGCGCTCATGGATTACACAGGCACAGAAGAATTCCTGTTCCTGTGGAGTTTGGTTTGTCTAAAGGTTAAGGAGTTGCCGTGTCCTGGCTGTGTCCCAGTGCCTGCTCCTCGCGTGCACAGCAGCGCTGTGTTTGCGTTGCCATGGGGAATTCCTGGGAACCCTCACAGCCCCTGCCTCCCACCCCACCCGAGAAGGGCCCCGTGTAACCTCCTGGTGAGTCACAGCCCCACACAAACCTGTCCATCCCAGTGCCAGCAGGCAGCGAGGGGTGAATTTACAGCTCCAGGAAACGTCTGCTCGGCTTCGCTTCCAGCGAGCACCAGAGCAAGATGTGTTATGTCAACACGAGGGGTTGCACAATCCGGTGTTTGGTCCCACATCCACTCCCGAGCACACGCAGCTCTCCTGGAAAACCAGCCCCGTGTGCTCTGTAGGAACAGCTCTGCAGGTCATCACTCAGTGCTCAGGCGTCATCCCACAGACAAAACATGCCCAGGGCAATGGGAAAGGGCACTGGCTGCAGCCCCATGCCCTGCCAAAATGGATTTTCTTCTCACCAGCACAAACACACCGAGGCCACTGCTCCAGAGCTCTGGTGCTCCCCAGGTCAGTGGGATTTATTCTGAACATTCTCTTCTGCTGGTAAGGAAAAAGGCAGGCAGAGATTTCCTGTGCCCATCCCAGCACTGCAGCCTGCCCCAAGGTCCCAAGGAAGAGATGGAAGAGATGCTATGGCCACCCTCAGTGCTGGGTGTCCCAGAGCCCACCAGAGCTGCTCTCCAGAGCCCATCAGAAGTGTTTTCAGGAGCCCACCAGAGCTGCTCTCCAGAGCCCATCAGAAGTGTTTTCAGGAGCCCACCAGAGCTGCTCTCCAGAGCCCATCAGAAGTGTTTTCCAGCCCACCAGAGCTGCTCTCCAGAGCCCATCAGAAGTGTTTTCCAGCCCACCAGAGCTGTTTTCCAGAGCCCATCAGAAGTGTTTTCCAGCCCACCAGAGCTGTTTTCCAGAGCTGTTTTCCAAGGCCCACCAAGCTGCTCTCCAGATCCTACAATAGCCGTTTTCCAGGGCCCACCAGAGCTCATTTCCAGGAATTGAGCTCACCCCAGAGGCTTCACCCCCTTCACCAGTGCAGGGTGGCACTTCCATGTCCTTCAGGCATGAAGGATCTTCCATGTGCTGCCCCTACAGTAATGTTTGAAGCCTGAAATAATTAATTCTCTAAATCCATATTTTTCTGCCTCCTAAGGGATCACATGCTGGGTTGGGAAAAAATACTGTACACACAAAGCAGAAGAACCTGGATTAAAGGGAGGGAAAATGAGAAACAAAGGATTACATTTCTAGGTATGGGAAAACTCTGTGTGGTTGGTGTCACATTGTGTGTCAGAAGAGGGTTTTTCCTGCATTATCTCCTTCCACATTATTTTTAATAATGTCTAAGGAACTTCCCTGCTTTATAAGGAATCCAAGATTAAAGGCAGCAAAGACTCATCCCATGCACTGTCTCTCTTGTGAGCTGCCCCACACCATCGAGCCACATCTCTTCACAAAAAAACTTAAAATAGCCCACAAATTATCAAAATAAAAGTGTCTGAAAACAGCAGGTGACAAATATAGTTTTATTTTTTATCATCTAGTAACACTGTGATAGTATAAACTGTATAAAGCTGATAAAACTCTTCTATGAAACAGAGTAGGTACATATATAAAATAAAAAATACAAATGTTACATTACCAAAAGGAAAGACGACATTTAAAAGAAAATATTACAATAATATAATGGTACCAGTTCCTTTCCAGAATTTATGGAAAATGTTTAAATTATGCAGCACTAAGATAAGTTACTTTTATTTTCTCCCTTGATTTTAAACATGCACTAACTCAAACAGAAATAAAACCTATTGATCAATACAGGAAATGTTATTTAACCATAGAACTTTGCATGTAGACTTGGACCAACCTAGGCTAATGGGAGGTGCCCCTGCCCATGGCACGGGGTGGAATGAGATCAACTTTAAGGTCCCTTCCAGCCCCAACCATTCCATGATTCTTTGGTGCAGTGACTGTTAAAAGAAATGCACTGTAATTATTTCCCTTCTCAGGGATTTACTGATTTTAGCAATTAAAGTTTTCAGAGGTGCAGCTGAGTTTTCTGTGTATCTGCAGAGTTACAGCAATACTGGTTGAGATGGTACTGAAATAATCTCTCTCTATGCACAGTCTTTTATTATTCAAAGTACTATGAATATATTTTTAAAATAGCCCTTAAGGCTTCACATTCTTACCTGGGCACGTTCTACCAATCCCCAGTGAACATCGCCACTGTCCCTTTGCAGAAATGTGTTATTTTAATCATGCTCAAATGCAAAATCACTGTCAATTTATGAAGAAACATTCAGGTCAGAAATACACAAACTGACAATAATTTAACACTGGTTGCCAGTAGCTCAAGAGTTCAAAAAAAAGTAATTTTGAGGATTAAATAAGAAAAAGAAAGTATCAGAGGTTCTGTTTTTTGCTGAGTGGTACAGACATTCTCATATAGCAGTTAAGTGGATTTCAATTTTTTTTTCTAATTCCATCTTACCCTTCAAGCTATGCCCAGTTTATATCAATTAAAAATCAATTACCCTCCCAAAAGAAACCAGTGTTGACAATTTTATAAGAAAACAAAAAGACACTGAACCCAATGATCTCCAACTAATTCCACAGTTCTAAAAACGAGGATCTCAACCTCCTGAAATGTTTTTTATCTCTCAGAAAACCAGTACAAAATGCTATTGCAACGTGAGCATTCCCAAGAAGACGCACTCACGAGTGTTGCACAGCCCTGTGAGGAGCAGGGATGCTGCACTCAGGTCCTTTTGCCTGCAGTTCCAAAGGCAGGAGCAGCTTCTGGGCAGGTGGGGCAGGGCTGGGCACAGCCTCTACGTGTGGTTGTTGTTGAGGTTGCTCTTGTTGAAGAACCTCCTGGCCTCCACACTGCTGAGGGACACGGAGCAGCGCGAGGGGTTCTGCTTCCTGTACTCGATGCTCTCCATCATCGCCTCCTTGATCACCTGCAGCCAGCAGCAAAACCCACACTGAACACTTGCAAGTGGACAGAAACAGCCCCTTCCCCCCTTAACAGCTGCTGCTCCCACTTTCAGCTCCCCTCCATCACTGAGCAGAGAGATCAATGAGTTTTAGTACAAACAGTATTTCTTGAAGGTATGAAACACTGATTTTAACGTAGTTAGTAAAAATATGAGGGAGGCCACTAACACCAAAGAAGTCACACAGTATTTAAAAATCCCCAGTGAAACTCAGAAAGGTAAATCCAAACACTGAGAAAAATACGTATTTCAAGGATATAAAAAGTAATTATTATGCTGAGAAAGATTAAATCTTCGTTTTTATTTCCTTTGTGCTGATGTAACAAGGGTTCTTCACTATATTGATTAAAACCCCTGTATCTTTATCTGGGATGATCATTATACTTGTCACTCCACAGATGTTGGGATCATGATGTCATGTTTCACGAACCACCAATTAAAAATAATTATTACTGAGTTAGCTGATAAAGAAATTTCCTTCAGAGAAAATTTCCAGTGTCCTTTCTGTCCAATTACACAAAAAAACACCCTGAGTATAAAAGTTCTGCATATCATGTTTACATCTCTAACAGTGCCCTTTGCTCAGCTATCCTGAATGGCTTGGGATGGTAAAATGGCAAAACCAAGGCAAGAACCAAACGAGAAAATCAGGCAAACACTGAGGCAAAGCCCTGTACCTTCTGTAGGGCAGATTTAGGGCTTTCCTCACATCACCCACTTCCCCCTGTAACAATCCAGCTCCTTTAGCCCTCCATACTTACATCCATGTTGTTGAGGGTGTTGAACTCCATGAGGTCATGGAGCCTCTTGAAAGCCTCATTGGGATACTGGAAGTTGAAGGTAGAGAAAGGTGTGTCTGGATCATCAAAAATATCAAAGTCTGCAAAATCCTTCTCTTCTTGTGTTTCTCTGGGAATGCCTGCACAGGACAAATACAAAAATTCCATCCAAATGCTAGGGCTGAGGATTTATTACCTTATTTTTAACAGCTCCTTTGAATTAATTCCCTAAGCTCTGCAGACAAAGATGGAGTTGTTTCAGAGGCAAAACATTCCTAGTACATAACCACCAAGTGATTCCAGAGGAACAGGTGGATTCAGCATCAGGAACTGTGAGCTCACCTGGAGCTTTGTACTTCCTGAAGTCGATGTTGGCCAGCACGAAGTGGATGATGGTTGGACAGTCCTTCTCCGAGGAGGTGTCCTTTGGTTTGAAAACATAGCACTCCTTCAAGCCCTCCCTGTCAAACACGTTGGGGTCTATCTTGGGAAAAGGAAGCTTGTTCATTTTGGCCCATTTCTCAGCCAGCAGGATTTCCTGGAAAGAGGAGAAAGATTCAGGTGCACGAAAGCTTCCACTGCAAAGTCAGGTGTGCAGAGACAGGGATCGTGTTGGGTGGTTAATGTAACTCATAAATTAAATTAGTAAGTCTCAGCACAGGAAGGACATGGAGGGAGTCCAGAGGAGACACCAGGATGGTCAGAGGGATGGAGCAGCTCTGCTGGGAGGAAAGGCTGGGAGAGTTGGGATGGTGCAACCTGGAGAATAGAAGCTTCAGGGTGACCTCACTGTGACCTACCTTCCAGCACCTGAAGGGGCTGACAGGAAACATGGAGAGAGAAAACCTCCAAGGGATGGAGGGACAGGACACAGGGAATGGCTTCCTAATGCTAGAGAGTAGGTTTAGATGGGATATTGGGAAGGAATCATTCCCTGTGAGGGTGGGCAGGCCCTGGCACAGGGTGCCCAGAGAAGCTGTGGCTGCCCCTGGATCCCTGGGAGCATTCCAGACCAGGCTGGATGGGGCTTGGAGTACGCTGGGACAGTGGAAGGTGTTCCTGCCATGGCAGGGGTGGGATGAGGTTAATGTCCCTTCCAGCCAAGGCACCCTTTGGTTCTGAGGACTAATCAAGTCCATCTCAGCACAGATGACCCAGCAGGACCAACTGAGCACCTCACTCACCCTGCCCAGGCTCCACCATCTGCCACATGAGTCACAGGAAGGAATGTGGTCTGCCCCACACCTGGGGGTGAATTTACAGAGCTGACAGTGAGGGAAAAGCCATCTATAATTTTACTTCGCAAAGCAGTACCAGTGCTGTGGCAACCACTGAGAGATCCTAAACACCAGGCAACACATTGTTGTACTCAGAATTAATTCCCAGTCAGGGGCTTCTCAAAGCACACCGAGTGAAGAGCACGGGAAAACAGGCTTCATTTTCCTCATGACAACTCAGTAAACAAGATAATTTGTAAATAATGACTCAGAAGCATGTAATGAGGGTGTGTGAGAGGGAGGAGAGGGAAGGTCAAATATCTTTAATCTTGGTTTTCAATGAAATAGGACCCTTCTTTGGACTACTGTTTTGGATACGCAGGACGTAAGAGATAGTGGGTGTAAAATGGTAAACCAAGGCTCGAGTCATTGAGTAAAATATTAGAGTGCTACCATAGATACAGGCCCACTTCTGAAGTGGCATTTGCTCTTTGCAATGCACCAATGGGACAGAACTGGCTCCTGTTCCTGTCCTCTGCCTCAGGAATATACCTGTGTCTGCCCCAGCAAACACCCACTTGTGCTCCAGAAACAATTCCCTTCAACAGAGGCTTCTGGAAAACCTGAGGCACCATCTAGCTTTCCCACCATTTTTTATCATATAAAGGAATTTTTTGCATTTTGAAAATGATGGTTTAGAGAAAAATCTTCATGCCACTTGGGTGCTCAAGAATCTCTCAATTTTCCCCAAGACAATCCAGAAATTTGCAGCTGACAAAGACAAAATGCTAAGGGTAGCAGGGGTGACCATATACAGCCTTCTGCATGGACTCCACCTATGGAATGTTAAAAAAGGGAGGAAAAAGATATTTCAGAAGCAATGACAATGCTGTGTCAGCAAAATGTAGCTGCAGGGCAAACACTCTTGACAAAAAAGGACATACGTTCTTATACAAATAGAATATTAAAGGAGAAAAACAGACTCTGGAATTCAGTCATTTAAGAAAAAACAAAGGATCTCAAGCACTAGGAAGTCTCAGTGCTCTATTCTCTCCAGTAGCCCCAAGAGATCTATATATTACAGGAATTTCTCCTTTTTGTTCTCCTGTAATTTGGCTTTGCAGTTGGCAGCACTGATCTCAAGCTCATTTTGCTACTGCTGTTCTTTTCTAGTGTTGTTTTGGGGGTTTTGTCACTCCATAGCAGCTGAAGGAAAAGAATTATCCATTTATTCTAACTGTAATTTGTCTGTAAAGTAACAGGAATGCCAGTTGTTTCTCAAACAGGAATGTTTTCTGAGTTCCCTTAAAAATTTTAAAAATCCATTTGGGTTTGAACTAAATAACGACTCTTTTTTGAGGATGGTAGAATCACTGCTGTTGGAAAAGACCTCCAAGATCAGACACAATAAATCCCACCACGCCCACTAAACCACAGCACAAAGTGAGACCCTCACAGCAGCCTCTGAAGTGCTGTTTTTTTCTGTAGCAGTTACCAAAGTGATCCATGTGAAGGCTCTGGGATCAGCTGGAGCTGTGTGGATGTGCAGGTTGTACAGGCTGACAGCTGTGCTTTCCACACCTGCTGCAGAAAGCAGCCGTGGCACTTACTCCCTGTTCTCCTGTTGCTGTTTTGCTCTGGGCTGGATGGATTTAAGAGCTCCACTTAAACTAGTGCTGGGATTATCCTGGTGAGATGTAAATGAACAGTTAGCCCTGATTCCAAAAGGTTATTTATTTAGCAATCCTGAGATGATGCATTTCTGCAAGACGATGACACGAAACCATCCATTTACATCACAGATCACAGAGGAGAGCAGCTGGGCGGAGGGAGAGTACAGCAGGGAAAATGACTTAATTGTTTAATTCTGACAGAAAATAAAACTCTGCAATCAGTGCCAAAGCAAAACTTCCATAAAAACAACCGAGCTCCTGCTTCAAAGCAAGCTCATTAATCCCTCTTTGTGCCAGTTGCCTCATGGAAGGCATGTAAACAGGAACTGAGGCACAGGGCAATATTCTGCCTTGACGTGGAAAGAATATTCCAAAGCTGTAGATGCAACAGGATCAAGACCTTTCTGGGACCATGAGGAATAGAACTGAGTCACCTTGAACTCCTGAAGGCAGGAAAGGAAGGGCCTGTGTCACTTACTTTGAAAGGAGGGCTGGAATCACTTGGCCTGGCTGAGAAATCAAAGGAGATGATGAGATCCACGCCTCTCTGGGGCCTTAGGATGAGCGGGTAGGGCAGGTTGAAGGTCAGCCCACTGTCCACGATGTGGATCTTCTTGCTCTTCACATCCAGGGGCTCATAGATCCTCTCAAACTCGTCAGGATCTGCGTGGAACACGGAAAAACCAAACCAAGCAGGGACACCTGAGTTAAGAACTGAGGTTCTGATGAGCTTTCCAGTCTCTCCCTAGGTTCTGGGGAGAGCATGGAATTTGAACTGCACAGTGTATCCCAGGTAAACACACCATGAATTCAAGTGTAACCAGAACTCTTAAAAACTGGAGAATGAGGTGAAAAGCCAGAACTGGAAGGGCTCTCAAGAGGCTCACAAGGCAGACCCAGAGGAGGTGAACCAAAGGGGACAAACGGCCAGGTTTGAACACAGCCATTCCACCTTCACTCCATCATCCCAAACAATCCATACACAAAGGAAAATGTTTATGGGATGTCAAAAGACATATTGGGGTGTCAGAGGATGGTCCCAGACTCTGTTCCATGGTGCCAGTGACAGGACAAGGAGAAATGGCCATAAACTAAAACACAACAAGCTCCACCTCAACACGAGGAAGAACTTCTTCCCTTGGAGGCTGCAGAGCCCTGGAACAGCTGCCTGGGGAGTGGAGTCTCCCTGTCTGGAGACATCCCAAACCCCCCTGGACCTGTCCCTGTGCCACCTGCTCTGGTGACCGTGCCTGGGCAGGGGTTGGACTGGGTGATCTCCAGAGGTCTTCCAACCCTAATATTCTGTGAACCCCTCAGTGTCCTACAACCCCTGCCCAAACCTACTCCCCCAGGCTTCTTCCCAATCCCACATTCTTCCTAGCTCTCCCAAATTTCCCCCCAAATACTCAATGTGGCTCTGCCCTCCTGTGACACCTGTCAGTGTCTGTTTCTGCTCATTAAATTGGGACTATCAGATCTTGTTTTCCAACTTGCATCAGACCTGATGACCTCACACTCACCACTCCAGCAGGAACAAAGAGAAATAGTGACCCATATCCCTAATTCAGGCACGGGACAGAATTCCCTGTCAGCCACTTGCTGCTGGTGCTGTCCCAGTGTGGTATCCACCACATTCTTTTCTCTAAGCCCAACCTAATGATGTTTCCCTCTAACCCCAACATTCCCTCAGGTGCAGCTCAGGAAAAACCAATCCATTTTCCCTGGGTGTCTTCACACTTGCCCAGGTCTCTGGACACTAGATAATGAAAGTGTCTGGACACTACTAAACTATCCCCGCTGTAATTAAAAACTTTTCCCCAACAGTCTTTTCTTGTTCCACACCTTACAAACATTTCAAAGGCATGATTTTGCTTTTCACCAAAAAATCTAATGCTCGTATCTGTAGAGGGCAGTGTAATGTAAGGAATGCTGGATAGAAAAATATAATTATTTCCACTATGATTGAATTTTCTGGCACCTACTTATTGACAATGATAGTAATCTGGGAAAAAAAATGGTTATTTTTGAAGCAAAGAAAATATATAAAAAATAACTCTAAGTCTTGTCCCTGTCATTTCAGGAGCAGCATGTTGTGATGACCAAACAAAATCTTAAAATAGATTATTTATTTTTTTATTTTTGTTGTTATTTATAAGAGGACTCTTTTCTAAATAATAAGGCATCAATTTCCCACTGTTTGCTTTTATTTCTAAAGGAAAGAACAGTTTAAATCACTGCATATTGTTAAAGGGCTAAGTGTGTTTATAAACCTATTTTAGAACCAGATATATTTCATAATCATAAATCTGCATAAGTGAAAGAAAATGTATCAGTATTTATTATAGTCATCAAAATTTTAAAAAACAGTAAAAAAACCCACACTGACTATAGTTCAGTTTAGCACAAGTAGACCAGTTTGGTTTTCCTCTTCTTGCTTAAAGACAACATGTCAAGCATAATTTAACCCTTGTTTTCACTAGAACTTCTAAGGAATTGCAAAAATATTTTTGCTCAAGTTTCATCTTTTCTTATGTTACAAAAATTGAATTTGAAGGATCCTTTAATCAAGAACGGCATCAGCTGTAACAGTGCTTGTGATGGGAGTGTTATTACTGCCACACAAACTTCCTCCCAACACTGAAGAATGAGATGGATCCTATTGCTTACAGCCCTCATGACCCTAAAATCAAATTTATCAAAATAATCTTATCATATTTTAAAGGAGAAAATGTCTTCATGCCATCAATAAATTTATAACAGCCATACAAATGGGTTTTAGTAATCACAGTCTTCATAGAATCCCAGAGCCTGGGACATGACTTTTCAGCCTTTTAGGAAAGATGCATTCCTATTACCAGCACCCTCCAGTCCATCAAACAGCAAACTGGGAAAAAATGGGAGGATGTGGCACTTGGGGACAGGGTTTAGTGGCAGTGCTGGGTTGATTGTTGGACTTGATGATCTTAAAGGCTTTTTCCAGCCTCAACAACTCTGTGGGTCCGTGTTTACCAGCCCAGCTCCATGTTTAGCCAGCTCAGCCCTGTCAGCTTCCCAGCAATGGGATACACAGACAGATTATTTGTTAGGAAATCATAGAGGGCACAGACCAAATCTGCCACAGATGGCAGCTCCAGTGGGAGGAGGGCAGATCAGAAGGGCACTTGCTACTGACGTCCATCTTCTACAACTGTTTCCATAAATACTGAAGTAAGGAAGCAGGGATTAGGGGCTATTTTCCTCCATTGTTATGCACTTGGCATTTTCTCAAATCGTTCTGGTGTGTTGTAACATCAAGAAAAGAAACAGAACAACTCTGAGTTCACAATGAAATCCTGATGAAATAAAAATGTTTAGCATTATCTCCACAAATAGAATCTGTGGAAAAGCAAAGCCAAGTGTTTTACTTCCAGACCAAGCAGCTGGGATCTCTGCTGCAGGCACTGCAGACTCTAAATTTAATCCTCAGCAATGACTGTAAGATTGCCCTAGGTCAGCCACAGCTCATCCTCTGCAGAGGGTTTGGGACAACTGGAGATGGAAAGTATTATTGATATCCTTTTTGATTCACTTATTTCTCCTTTGGAGTGTATGGCAATAAAGGAGAGAGTAAGTCTTAAAGCAATACAGACTTCCCTCTGCACTCAAGCTGACAGGTAAACTGTCAGTGCTAGGAATAAATATGCAGAGCTTAAATGCATCCAGTGCCACAGTAATCTAAGGATTTAAATTTTACACCAAAGACTCCTTTCTAGCTGCGCCTCTAGGCTTCTCAGCTCTTCCATATATTAGGAAAATTCACAGCATTAAAGTGTGGATACACTCATCACACTACTGAATGATTACATTTTATATTAACTACTGACATTTCAAGGGGTTTTTAACTGTTCTTGACAATAATATTGCAACCACTCACAGCTGTCAGATCTGAGTTGTAACTGCAGGTTTATGAATGTGGGCTTTGGCTAACAGCAAAAAACTGCAGTCATGTCAAACTTTTCCCATTTTAGCCCACAGAAGTTTTAGGCACTCCAAAGTAATTGTGTCAGAGGTGCAGAGTTCTGTCAAACCAGCATTTTATTTCCATCTAAATCAAATCCCAGGAAGCTGACAGTTGATTCTGAAGACTATCCACGTGTCTTAATTATGCAAAATTCTCATCAACTGTCATCTTTTCCAACCATAAATTTCCTATCCACTTTCCTGCCTCTTTTCCAAGTACTATAAATATTAAGACTACCCAGTTGTAAACACCTCTGAGATGACAGAAATATTTAGAAAGTGGAGTCCAGATGGAAATTATTCTTCAAGCCCTGCAAGGGATTTGTTACATTAACAAATACACATTAGAGCACGGCCGCTACTTAAGCTTTTAAATGACATCAGGTATTTACTGTTGCTTAATGAACAGTTGGGACAATGTCCTTCCTCTGAATAGGAAATGAGGGCAGAGGAGAATGGTGCTGTCACCAGGGATAGTTGGGAGGGCTGTGCTGGGAGGAGCAGCCTGGAGGGAACATCCCCTTCAGAGAGGTGTAGTGGTTCTTTGCTTGATGGATCACAGAATCATGGGATGGGTTGGAAAGGACCTTGAAGATAGCTCAGGGCCATCCCCTGCCATGGCAGGGATGCCTTCTACTATCCCAGGTTGCTCCAAGCCCTGTCTAGCCTGGGCTTGGACACTGCCAGTGCAGAAGAACACCAAGAAATTAACTGCCTTTCACTGAGCAGACTGCAGTGAACACTAAGGCAAAGGCTCCAAAATCCTAACCAAACACAATTATTCTTCACAGCTACTGTTCCACACACCATATCCCTCACAGAGTGAGGGAAGACTTTGAACTTCTTTTGCAAATTCATATTCTTCTGAAATTCTTATCCTCTATCAGCATTCTTGTTTAAGCCAACATGAAATATGGATGCACCTGCACATCAGGGACCTTGGAATGGAAGTGTTTGTCAGGTGGATTCACATTGGCAAGAAGATGGTGTCAGCAAAGTAAGAATCTACCAGCTGTGCCAGGGCAGGGCCAGGCTGGAGCTCAGGGAAAGGCTCTTCCCCAGAGGTGCTGGCACTGCCCAGGCTCCTTAGGGAATGGGCTCAGCCCCAGGGCTGCCAGAGCTCCAGGAGGGTTTGGACACCAATCCCAGGGATGCACAGAGTGGGATTGTTGGGGTGTCTGGACAGGGATAGGGGTTGGACTACATGATCCTGTGGGTTCCTTCCAAAATTCACTGATTCTGTGATCCTACAAGTGAAGACGTTTGTTGCCTCCAGGGGTTTTTCAAAAGACAAAGACAGCAGATAAGCTACAAAGGTTTTGCCACAGGAAAGCCCTGCAGGAGAACAAGGAAAGGTTTCATTTCCACCAGCAGGCTTAGCATCAATAAGAGCTAAGGAACAACCTGGCTGCCCTTTGGAGAAGGCCAAGACAGTGAGAAAGCAGATGTAACAAAGGGCACCATACACAAAAGCAGTTTGGTCCCCTTCTGCCAAAGCAAGAGCCACTGTCCCTCCAGTGGCTGCTCCACACGCCGTGCCAGGGACAGGGCAGGGAGCAGGCAGGAGTCACTGTGTGGTGCCCTTGGAGCCTCCCAGTCCCCTCACAAGCTCCACTGCTGGACAATGCCCATGCTGCTGTGGTGGCCCTCCTGGCGTGATGTCACCGTGCTGGGAACTCGCTGCCTCTGCCTTCATCAATAACCACAGCCAGCAGCAGCGTGTGGGAACTGACCTGCCACTGCTGCCGCCTCCTCCTCCTCCAGGGACTCCTGGGTGAGCAGCTCTGCCAGAGGGGACAGGGGGTAGCAGCTGTTGAGGTTCAGCCCCAGCATGAAGTTGTGCACCTTGCCGGCGCGGCCCTCGCGCGTGTTGAACAGTGCGCTGTCCCCCACCAGGGCCATCAGCATGCGCTGCACCCAGCTCTCCTGGCTGCTCTCCTGGCTGCTCTCCTGGCTGCTCTCCTGCTGCCTCTCCTGCTGCTCCCGCTTTGCCTCAGCACCCTCCGTGCCTGCACACAAAAAGGAGAACACCCAGCAGTGGTAGTTAACACAGCAAGTGCAACCCCAGCATTGCAGGGGCTATAAAACAAAGGATCGACGAAAATCAAAAAGTTCTTTCAACGAGCCGGGGGCTGGATGATGGAGCTTTGAAACAATGATTTTAGAGAAGTGCAGAGAATTCATCCTTTCAACTTCACAGCCCAGTGAAACCTTTCATCTACACCACAATAGTGTGCACGTGTCCATCAGGAAAACAGACTGGCAATGTTAGATGACCTGAGCAGGGCTTTCTCTGTAAGCTCTGCTGGGCTCAGGGATAGACCTGAGCTGATAAGATCCATACTTGACGTAGACCTGAATTCATCTGGATGTGCACTGACAGCCTTCTCCACCTTTCCTGCCTGTTAGAAATCCAGGAAAGCAGAGTTACTCTACATAAAAGATAATGCTATAGCATGGAATTCTAAAATACCTGAAATTATCATCACAGTAAACTATAAACTACAATTAATATCTGGCTTTAATAAACTAAAGAATGCAATGAAAGATTCAGACTTAGATGTCTGCAGTTGGAGCTTGCAGTAAAAATGACCTGGATTGGCACCACCCTGCATTCATTTACCTGTCAAAACTTGACTTTTTGGGGGTGTTTTGGATAAGAAAATCATTCAGGCTCAAGTTTGATACTTTAAATTCAGCTTTTAACCCACACTTTAAAGTAGCTGAGTTTTACATAAGCAGAGAGAAAACAAGCATCAGAGAAGTCCAACATCTGTCCAATAATATTCTATGGAAGTGAGAAGGATTTCCAAGTGTTTACAATCCCAGATTTGTTGGTTGTTCACTATGGCTACAAACTAGGAGAGAAATGTGTTTGGTGCTGGCTGTAGTGTTTAAACAGGAAATCCACAAATAAACACAAAACCTGGTACCACCTACAGTTTTACACATAAGGGGAGTTGAAGAAGCAATCACTGAGCTGAGCTAATGACATAATTCCCTGTCTCATCATCCAGGATTTTCTTTTCTTCTGTAGATCCTGAATTCACAAACAGCTGCATTCTCATCTTTGCTCCACTTGTTAAAAATAAAACTCGATTTTTGCAGGTGAAAATCACTCTAAAGATATAATCAAATAAAGAAAGCTGACTAAGACACCAGAAATCTCCAGGTGCTTTAGGTTCTTAGAGGTAATTGTCAATAGAATCTTTTCTTCCCACTGCCCAGCATTCCCTTTGTGGCTGTGCCTCTTCTGGGCACCTGGATTTGGGCACTGTTACAAACACTGTGCCATGCATGAGGAATTTCCTGTATCAGATGTCATTTGTAAAAGTGCTAGAAGACACTTGTGAATGCTGGAAACACATTAAACAATTCTTAAGTAAATATTTGATCACAAAACCCTTGAAAACAATGGATAATGTTGGTTTAGGAGGCTGGCAGCAATTCCAAGGTGCCTCTCAGCTCAGCAGTTTGCTGGAAACAGACTTCCAGAGAACTCTGGCCCAGCAGACCACATTTTTTGGGATGTATGTGGAATTCCAGACATGTGTGAGAGAATCACCTGATGATCAGCTTGAGCAGGAGACATGAAGTGAAGCCCAGAACCTCCTGGGGTCTCTTGTTCTCTATTTTGCTGAGCCACACAAAAGCTGATGGAAAAAGGAAATGATGAAATGAAATCTGAACATTTCCTTACCTTTTGGATGCTGTGACTCATCTTCACTGTCTGAGCTGTCATTGCTCACAAGGTGCTTTAGCCTAATATTTTCTGTTGAAAGAAATATAAATTCCTTTAAACTGCAGGGGTTTAACTGGCAGAACAGTTAAGAATTTCAAAACAATCTGAGTCATAAAATTGCTATAGTCTTTGTAACAGAAAATACATCTGAAGAGACTGGTTCTGCTGTGGACATTAGAATGTGAGCAGCAGGTATTGTATTCAGCCTGCAATTTTTGGGCTGGAAAAGAAAATGTAATCCTAAAGCAGTACCTCCCACTCCCCTCTGCACCACATACCTGACACACTTTATTCACCTTCATTAAAATGTAGATGTTTAGCTTCTGTCCTCTCAGCAGCTCCTACTGAACTAGGAAAACGTTTCTGTGGTGCCAAAGTGGCACTGGGACATCTCCAGCTCTGGTTCAGACTGTGGTTCAAGTCACATGAATATTTTCATATCTGATCTCACTTCAGAGAGTATTTTTTAAATGATATGTGAAATGAGTCACAGATGACAGATAACATTCTGTGTCTCATTACCTTTCAAAAGCAAACTTTTCCATGATCACATTTATTGACAGGGATCCTCCATGAGGAGCTGTTAACACTCAGGAGTTGTATCAGAAATAGGAACCTGGAGGTCTCATTCTCATCCATAAAGAAGAGATTATCAAACAGCTGAATTCCATCCATTAGGAGGCAGACAGAGATTATTTAAAAACTATCTCAATCTACATTTGCTCTTCCCACTCTTCAGAAAGATCTGGCTGTCTAGGACAATTTATTTATTTGTCAGATCTTCCCCTGTAATGCTGTTTTCTCAACAGGAAACAGAAGTGTAAAAAGCCTTCTATAGTTAACTACATTCTCAGATAAAACTCGATAAAGCCCATCCAAACCAAGCCAACTCTTTCTCTACAGTCATGTTGCTCATTTCTGTACCAAGAGTGAAACCAAAACCACTCATTTTGCAAGCAAAGGACCAGATAACCAACAGGCTGTGGTTAGAATGGAGCAATTTAACAACCCAGAGATGAGAAAATTTAGGTGCATTTTGCTAAACCCTTTAATAACACAGCCCAGTGTCAAGAGACTACAAGAGTAACTATGAAATACTTGAAAGCTTCTGCTCTCCAAAAATAGAGGATTCTATTAACTACCAGAAAAGAGCTAGCTAGATGAATGTGACTTCAACAGCTCTAAGTGACCAGAAACAAAAATGAAAGAAAGGAAAGAACTTCCCTAGTGCTCTTTCCCCACCTCAGCAGCATCCAGGAGTGCCAGCAACTAAAAGTAATTAATTCCACATTCCTAAATTACTACAAGCAGTGCCATCCTTCCACAGAGGGAGAATCTTGCTAGTAATTGCTCTGAATAGTGGAATTATTTACTAATAGTACCTAATTCTTCTTCCATGGTAGGCCCTTTATTGTGAGAATTGGAGACACCAAGGACTCTGTTAAATAATATTGAAAATGCACTGCCCCAGACACCTGAAAGAGAAAAAAAGAAAAAAAAAAAAAAAAAAAAAAAACAACAAAAAAAACCAACAATGAATGGTGCTTGGCAGAAGGAAAATAAACTCCACATATCTTAATAATAATAACTACTTAAGTACTTAAGCAGTTGGTTGCTCTCTGAACACACCTGTGAGTTTGAAGTCGGCCAAGTCATAATCTCCAAATGAGAACAAAAACCCATGGAAATTAGAAACAAATCAACAATGCCAATCCATATCTGTGAAATCTTTCCAATTAATGTCTTCCAGCAAACTGAGAGCTCCACTTCCTGTCTCACACTTTGTGTGACTGCATTTAAAAGTCTATGAACTACTGAAATTGCATTTATTTTTAAGCCCCTTTCTGTCACATACTCACCCATCAGGAAATGCAAGGGATTTTCAGTATATTTCTTCACCACTGTCCCCATAAAAAACTTGCTTCCAAACAGATCAGGAGACATGAAAGTACCATACTTGGCCATTCCAATTTCATATGGACTGAATTCCACCCAGTCTGCAAAGTCAGAAAAAAAACTGCTCAGTCAGAAATCTCAGGATGGAGGAAAACACAGAAATGAACCAAGCAAAGAAATTTTAGTGAAATGGGAAGCCAAATAACCATTAGGAATATCAAATCAAGGTCAGTGATGTCTCAGCAGGGAAAGAATCCTCATTTTCCCTTATCACAATAAACTTTGGTGAAAAGAATGAGGTTGGAAAACCAGAGGTATAAAAGGAGAGATGACAAATGAAGAACACAGTGACATCTGTTTTTCATCCCCTGCTTCAGCATGGTACCCTGCCACACGTGGCTCTCAGCTCCAAGCTGCTTTTCCTTCACTGCAATTCCACCAAAAACATGGAGAGCAGTGACAGAGGTGGCACAAAACCAATTACTGAATATCCCAAGGGTTGTGAAGTATTCTAGCAGAGGCATTTGGATTCTACCCAAACCAAAAGTTTTGTGGGAAATCCAATATCAAAAGGCAAAGCTGAGAGGCAGCTGATAAACTTAACAGTTCAAACATTGCCAAAGATCTCCTTAAAAGTCCATTTTATTGAAGAGGGAGCTCAAGAAAAATATGGAATAAAATGTTCAATTGCATTTTCTGATCTTTGCAGAAAATATCAGAAATTATTTGCATTCTATTGATGTAGGCCTTTGAAAATGGATCTTAGCTGACTTGGAAACACTTTTTTTGATACCAGTGGAGTTGCTTCCATCAGAGAATTCAGTTCAAAAAGGGAGAAAATAACAAACAAAACATATCTTCTCCTTTTAGCATTTCCCTCATTCATCTATTTCATCGTCCCTATTTTTAGCAGGGATTATTTGACTGGAAATAAATCAAAAGTAATTCTGAAAAAGAAAGGCAAAAGAGACAGGCTTTGAGATATCCCCACATGTCATGGAATGCCATCTACCCTCTGGATATTCCTGCTGACGTGTGGAGCAGAAGGTGAACACTTGTCCTGAAAAGGAAAGATTTAATCATGACTGCTGGGAGTTTCATTTCACAGGGTAATGCTTATCTAAGTCAAATACAACATCCTCTTTTCCAAATAAATCACCCACAAATCTTCACATTCACTGGAACAGAAGGAAATTCCACTGAAGACCCAGTCCAGAAATTTCGTATTTCCTTTAAGCAGTATAAAAATGAATTGGCAGCTGCATATGCAGAACCTGGGTAACAGCAAAGCTGAACTAAGAATTAGAATTAATTTGTGTTAGCCCACCTCCAGCTTGCATTTGCACTGAGGATTTCTCAAATCACAAAGCCTGCTCAGGGAAATAAAATTTCTGCCTTAGAATCAATGTAAATTAGGAAGTAAATATTTCTGTTCAAAATTTACTATAGCTCTTACATCAGGAAAAGCTAAAAGGAGGAATGGAGCTTAAAATAAGAAGCAATCAAAATCTAGCATCCTCTGAAATGACAGATATGTCAGCCTCAAAAGCCAAGATCCACTGGCACAGGGAATATCTTTTTATAGAGCAAAGTAAAGCCTCCAGGTGCTTCTGATCTTGCTTAGAGAAAGACATTATTAACAAAATATCATTTTGGTTTTAAAACAGTAATTCAATTAAAATTTATTTAAAACAGAAGTTCATCTAAACCCCAAATACTCCTATTTTCAAACAAAAAGGTATCAGTTTCCTAAGTAGCAAAGTTAAAGACACATTTTCCCATGAAATATTTAGCCTAATTTACAATTCCTCATTTTCATTTCCAGCCAAAGCTTTGACAGCAACTTCTTCAAATAACTATTTTAGGAAATACAATGATGTATAAACCTGAGGCAAAGCACCTGGCACTTCCCTTTCCAGTCTTGTGTGTAACTACATACAGATGCATACATCCTTGACTTAGTGTAGCATCTTCCACAACTGGACCCACTATGAACTGAGGTTACCAGAGGTGATTAAAACCTAGGGAATAAATACAAGTAAAAGGGGTTTTTTGTGTTACCAACAGCACTTCACAATGGGCAAGAAGTGAAAAAGAGGCATTATATCTAATTTGTTTATCAGTTTTAATCACAGAATCATTAGAGTTGGTGAAGACCTCGAAGATCATCATCTGTTGATGTCACCCTTCTCTGAAAGAAGAAGGATGTTTTCTTGCTGTTTGATACCCTAATTTAAACATCTTTTCCATGTTGAGGTCACCAGATTTCTCTTTGGCTTGGCACTCCTACCTAAATATGTCATCACTTATCCCTGAGTAACTACTTATCACTCTGTCACATTCCCAGAAGTCAGATGCAATTAGTCTCAGGTGCATTAAAAAAATTGATTTTTTTAACCAGCCACACACCTCCCCTCCTTGCCACAAGTGACTCAACACAGATTGGGAGCACACCTGCAAACATCAGCTCTGAGACATCTGGTTTGACATGCAGACAGGTGAAGAGTGGCAGAGCACACTGGGCATTATTGATCTTCTCTTTCATATTGCTCAGAGTGGTGTCCATCCTCTGCAGGGAAAGAAAGACATTGGTCCCAAACACATCTTGTAAAGGCCTGAATATATATATATATATATATATATATACACACATATATATTATATACAATATAAAAAGAAATATCACATATTTTTATTTTATATAAAGATCTGAGTGACTCCTCTTGTCAATGGAATTTGATAAGAAAAGTTTTTCACTGATGTGTCAGGTTCTGATTTAAATTAAACATCAGTGCATTTTTTTCATCCCTTGGTACACAGGGACTTGTCATCAACCTCACACAATCATTAACAGCCTTCAGCATTAGAATTCTATATATCTGCCACTAAATTCTGTCTTGCCTCTTTTTCAGTGTTTTAAATTGTTTAAAACCCACTATCAGTGTAACTCGAGGGATAGAAATGCATAAAACACATTTGCAAATCTACTGACACATTTCCATTTTGCCATAAGATCAAATCCAGCTGCTGCTCACCTGACTCATTTGAACTGGAAGTCTTTGTGCCTGATTCAGCCAATTAGGAATTTTCAATTATAGAATACAACAGCATGAAGCTCTCCTGTTGTCTTATTTTCAAAGAAAGCAAGGGGATCTTTCATGTTGAGATTAGTACTTTTTGAAGCAAATGTTGTTTCTTATAGCAAAACGTGCACTCTTTATTAAATGTCACTAAGGCAATTTTAAAAAAATACAGTAACAGTGGGGATTATATGAGAGTTTGACAGCTTTAACAAGCACTCACATCATGGATCAGTGTTTCCCCTATGAGCATCCCAAAGATGTCTGTGAAGGTGACAGGCTGCCCTGAGCTCTTCTTGTTCCACAGAGCCTCGATGTAGCGCTTGACCTTCTGAGGGGTGAGCAGCAGCAGGGGGTTGTGGCTCACCGAGTTCATCAGCTCCTCATTGATCTCCTTTGGGCCCTTGGCTGGGAAATCAGGGTGGGAATACAGAGTTGACATATACCTGCAAAGGCAAACAGGCTCTGTGAGCATCAAACCTGCTGCAGTGTCAGCTGCCTGGAAGCTACACGAAGCTCATAAATGAGTTGGTGCAGTTACTGATTAAATCAGGTTAGTTAACTCTCCATTTATATAAGAAATTGTAATTTTCTTTTTCTCAAAGCATAGAAAGCTGAGCAATTTGTTCTAAATATAAGCACAGGATCAAACACTCAACATGCATTTTCCATAATGTGCATGAAGCAAATTATTAAAGAGTCCTCATTTTTCTGTTTAAGGGATAACAGACAGAACATCCTAAGCTGAAAAGAGCTCCTCCAGTTCTCATAGCTGTGTGGCAGACTGGAGATCCTAGAGGGACACATGAAGTTCTCTCCCTGTAAGAGGAACCCCTCTGCCCTCCAGTTCATTATCACTACTGAAACATTCCTAAAATATCACAGAATACCAAAATGGTTTGGGTTGGAAGGGACCTTAAAGCTCATCCAGTGCCACCTCTGCCATGACAGGGACACCTTCCACTATCCCAGGTTGCTCCAAGCCCCATCCAACCTGGCCTTGGACACTGCCAGGGATCCAGGGACAGCCACAGCTTCTCTGGGCACTCTGTGCCAGGGCCTGCCCACCCTCACAGGGAAGGATTTCTTCCCAATATCCCATCTAAACCCACTCTCAGCCAGTGGGAAGTCATTCCCTGTGTCCTGTCACTCCATCCCTTGGGGATTGTCTCGCTCCATGTTTATTGTCAGCTCCTTCAGGCACTGCAAGGCCACAATGAGATCACCTCAAGGCTCCTCCTCTCCTGGTGAACAATCCCAGCTGTCCCATCCTTTCCTCCCAGCAGAGCTGCTCCATCCCTCTGACCATGCTGTGCCTCCCCTGGGCTCTCTCCAGCAGCTCCAGCTCCTCCTGTGCTGGGGCAGCTCTGCAGGTGGGGTCTCAGCTGAGCATGGGGGTGGAATCCCAATCCCTGTCCTGCTGTCCCTGCTGGGGACTCAGCCCTGGGCACAGGGGGTTCTGGCCTGGATATGGCCCCACTTCCCAGGATATGATGCTTCCATACTAAACTGAAGCACAGTAACTACAGCCTGTGCAGAGTTAACTGACTGAGGATGAGGTCAGTCTTGAGTTTGTCACTGAGAAACAAGCTTAGTTTTACTGCAAACAAAGCTCAGACACACGTGCAGGCAGCCCTGGCTTCCACTTGGTTGGGTTGGGCCACACCAAGACAGGCCCTTCTAATCTGTGAGAGGCTCATTTACTGCTATTTACTCTTATTTACCCAGTGACCAGGCCCAGGTGCACAACCCTTACTCCAGGCACAGCTCTGAGACACACACCGGGCCAGCCTGGCCCTGAGGTCATGCCCAGCCATTCCTGGGACAACACAACCAGCCCTGTCCCATGTGGGCTGCCAGGACTCCATCCACGGCTCCACCTCGGCTCCTGGGCGCAGGGAAAGGGGAATGCAGCTGGAGAAGTCAGCACAAGGTTGAAGCAAGATGGCAGAGAAGCACTGCTCCAAGGTTAGGCATGCAGCTGAGGGGACAAGCAAAAACCTGCCTGTCCCACCAGGAAAGGAGTTCTCCACCCTTCAGGAAAAAAAAAGAAAAGAGAATTATTCCCAAAAGACAGACTGCATAGAAAAGAAAGAAAAGGAAGGGAGTGCCAAAGTGTCAATTTATTTATTCATCAAGCAAGGAAAGACTGAAGGATGACATCAGAGAGCAAAGGCAAATTTGTTCAAACACAACTGTCTCCAATCTGTTTCTGACTGGAGCAGTTCAGATAACCGAATATAAATAATAATCTCGGTATTTTAACTCAGATTTTATAGGTTTACATTAGATCAACTATGTATTCACCCCTGGGTTTTCCCCAAAAAGGACCTCATAGCCAGCAAAGTGACGTCTGTCCTGAGCAGGGATTGCAAACCCTTCCCTAGAAACACAGGTAATGTTTTAACACCACACTGCACTATTCCACTGCTCTTCATCCACCTTCTGCTATTCACAGCTGTGACAGAAGTACATCCACCTCCCTCAATGGACAGGGATAATCTGCCCCCACCACCAGTGAGAGAAAACATGGGTTCCCACCTCTTATAGTCCAATCTAAAGGACAAAATTACTCCAGTTCACAGACACTTCTGGCATTTCAAAACCTCCTGGCATTCTGAAAACTTCCCTCTAGTCTGGGAGAGGGGAAACAAGATTCACACAATGAAAAATAATTGACAAAAAAACCCCATACAAAGAACAGCCCTGATCATTATCTCCTTCAAGAGTCAACTCTGGGGTTAGAGAGTAGAATTAAAATTCATGTGCTTCCTTAGAGCTAGACCAGGTGATAAAACATCCCAGGCAGTTTACCTGCTTGCTCATATTACAACAAGTCTTTTTCTCTCACAGAATTGAGACATTTGTATAATCTCATGCCTGAGTCTGAAAGGACCCTGGAGCCAGCTTAAGTCAGGTGAGGCTGCTCAGGGCTGTGCTCAGCCAAGTTCAGCTTCCACATGAGCACTGCCTGAGTCAGACTGAGGATGACACCGTCCCCAGCCTGCTCAGGTGAGCATGGCTCAACACATTCCAGTTCTTGGCCTGTCTCCCTGCAACATAGTTTCCCAAAGAGTTAATCTAATTACTCCTTGTCCTTTCCCCGGGCATCTCCAAAAAGAATTTGTGTTCTTCACAGCTACTCATCAGGAACCAAAGATAACAGTAAGATCTCCTCCATCAATGCCTGTGCCTGTTCCTCAAGGTTAAATGAACTATTTTAAAACCTGATGTATGGTCTAAATTAAACAGTGCCAGTGGGACTGAGACAGTGGATAATCCACAGAGGGATGCCCTGCAGGGTTGAAGCCAGGCCCCAGACATCCCCAGTAAATCCACCAGGATTTTACAGTGGGTGTAAAATAGAGTAGAAGATCTTTCAATGATTTTTGAGGAGCTCTAAAAGCCCTCCCGAAGCATACAACACATTTTGGGTTGATTGAGTCATCAGCTTCAAATCACAAGGGATTTTTTTTGGTTTTTCACTTTTAATCAGGAAAATAAAAGAACACACTATAGGTGTTGATACAGAAATATGAGTGCATATGTGTGGCACCTCCATTCATCCATTCCTGGAAAAGCACCTGGAGCCTGAGCTGTCCTTGCCCTTTGGGGCACCCAAAACACCTCCCCCAGCAGATTTGGATGTGTACAATAGGCTGTGAATTTTTTTTCACAGCAGAGACATTATATATTATTATATATTATTATAACCAGAGACGTAAGTCAGCTCTGGTGACAATTCCTTCAGGACTTGCTGCAGGGAAGCTGAGGATAAGCAGGAGGAAGGCCTTACCAGGTGGATCCAGAGAGCCCAGCAATGTAGGTGGCACAGTCCAGGACTCCAGACTCATAAAGTGCTTTCATGACTCCAGCAAAGCCCACCATGGCTCGGAACCCCCCTCCTGAGCCCAGCACGGCGATCACAGGCACCTGCAGGGATGAGACAACACAAGCACCACATCAGGGACAAGGGACATGACCTGGGAGCACCCTGTCCAGCCTCTGGACATTCCAAGAATTGGAATTTGTTTGAAGAAGTCACCACTTGTAGCAAGATTTCTTTAAAAAAATCATACTTGTAATTTCTTTAGAATGTCTGTCCTTCTTATCTATGATGCAAAATAGAGGAGATATTAAATTTAGCTATTAAATGAACTATTTAGTTATAAAACCACAGGGATTTTTAAATCAAAAAAAAAAACCACCAGCTTTAATCCAATTCATATCATTGTGACAGAGCCAAAGGCAGTAAAATTTACTAATGAGAAACAGAACAGAGACAAATAATATTTTGACTGGGAGTTTAAAAACAAGTTTTATAACAAAAACATCCACTATTACTACAAAGCATGAAGATAATCTCAATTTTACCACCACTTTGCAAAAACTACCAGAGAGCTAATGGGAATTCACAGGGATCTGGACAACTACTCAGCCACCAAGAGAGGATTGAGCGAAACCATGTTTATTATAGCACCAGGTTAAAATCATGTCCACAGGTGTTCATTTTACACTTTTCTCCTTCTTATTGCCCAGCCCTGACATCCAGGCTGCTCCCCTCAACTACACAGCTTCCCCAGGTATCTAAAAAGAAGACAAAATAAAGTAAAAATTCATTTGCTCCCACCATCTTATGTTTTGGCCTAAGTAAAGGGCTCATCTGGTTCCCAGTTTCCAAAATCCAGGAGGATTTTCCAATGTTCAGGGGTGACAAAGGATTGTTACTGAGCATAAAAAGAATGGCACAGCTTTGCAGAAAACCCCTATCTGATCAAACTGCTAATCTATCAAAAATCTCCCTGAAAGGCAATTCCAGGTGCCAACAGACAGGATTAGTGACAGGGGAAGGATCCATGTGATGACAGAGTGCTGTTCTTTCTGCAGACTCCATGCGCCAAGCCATGAAACTCCCCTGAGGACTGACTGTCCCAAGGAAATGCCCGTGAACAATGACCAAGGCACTCAAGATGTTTCTTGAGGTTTCCACTCCCCAAAACTGCTTATTCCTGATGCAGTGAGATTATTTTGTTACCTTCTTCATAAGGTGTTCAGCTTTAGTAATAGAAACCACAGGTATTAATCGTGCAGCTCCAGAGATAGGGATCTATCCCAAAAATGACACAGCCCAGGGAAGGATTTGGGATATGTTTTGTTAAGCCAACACCCCAATAACGGAGCAGCTGCTTTGAAGGAAGAGCCATGTCAGTAATCACTCCTTTAATAAGGTGGGGAGGCTTTGAAAGCTCCCCAGGAGCACTGCCCGCTCAGCCTGAGCAGACACATCCCAGCAGGGTGGAGATGTCACCTGCAGGTGCAAGCCTGGAGAAGCTATGTGAGAACACTCCCAGAGCACCACTGCTCCACCCATCAGTGCACTGGCACTGGGAAAATGGGAGAGTCCCTCCGGAAGCAGAGGAATCCACTATGGAGACAGGCTGGGAATGCCCAGAGAGTCACCAACATCCTGACTGCAAATGCGTCCTGACCCACAGGCACTCTGGGCACCCCAGGTTCCTGCACTGGGAAGGGTGGATACAGCAAGGGGAAAGAGGATTATGGAATTACAAAATCATTCAGGTTGGAAAAGACCTCCAAGATCATCAAGTCCTGCCATCAGCCCAGCACCGACACCGCATTCACCACTAAACCTTGTCCCCAAGTGCCACAGCCACACACTTTTTGAACACTTCCAGGGATGATGATTCCACCACTGCCCTGGGCAGCCCCTTCCAATGCTTTACAGCCCTTTCCATGAAGAAATTTTCCCTTATATCCAACCTGACCCTCTTCTAGCACAGCTTGAGGCCATTCCCTCTCATCCTGTCCCTGCTCCCTGGGAGCAGGACCTGAACCCCCCTGGCTGTCCCCTCCTCTCAGGTTTGTTAAACCAGCTTTTTTAACCCCAGTTCAGTTTCTGACATGTTTAAGGGCACAAAACAGTAAAAACTGAAATGAAATACACCCACCCTGCAAGCTGCTCTATGGGATAAATAGGGCAGAAGCAGGGAGGGGGGGAATGAGCTGGAGCCAGAGCACCCAAAGCCAAGAACCAAGAAACCACATCCTGATGAAGAACAGAGGGAAGAGGATACCAAGGGCTGCACATTCCTTTACCGAACCCCAAATCCTTTGTACAGAACCACCAGCACATGAGTTCACTCAAACCAAAAGGTTCTTAATCCTATCTTCCAGTAATCAGGCAAGAAAAAGCTAAACCATCTAAATCTTGTTTTTGGAATGAGTTTTTATCCAAATGCCCTGGAAACACAGTGTGTAAAACCTGAATACCTGTGGTGGAAAAAGAATGCCATAGGGCACACAAATTATTATTAAAAAATTGTTCTGCAAATCCAATCATAGAGAACTATACACTTTCTTTGGAAGATTATGGTATTTTTAGAAAATTGCTTGAAGCAGCAAAAATTAAAAAATAAACAAGCAATAACAGAAGTATGAGAAATCTCTACCTCTGGGTTTCCAGAATGTGCCTCAGGATTAAGTTAAGAAATTTGGAACTAGTCACTTCCCCATCCAGACATGTATAATGAATTCAGAGGTATTAAAGTCTCTCAGCATCCCTGCAAAGCACAAGCTACTCACAGATGAAGCAACCCGGGTGAATTTTGAGTATGGGACTTGCCCAAGATTAAACAAGACCCACAGACAGCTAAGACTACTCAGTGTCTCCCAGTTTCATGTTAAGTCTTCCAACATCCCATAAATCCTCCTGCTATCTTCCATCTGTAGCAACAAAAGTAAAGCTACGGTTTAATTTTACAAAAAGGGTTTTTTTTCATCGCTAGAAACAGATAAAAAAATCTGTAAGCTTAGAAATACATATTTGGCATATGAAAAATGGGAGGATACCTACAGTTACTGTGTGGGAAGATGCAATTTAACTGATAAAATTTCAGTATTGGAGTCAGTGAGGGATACCAAGGGAAGATGATGACACAAAGAATAAGAGATCTTAGCTTTCCTTTGTAATAATTCATGCACGGAACTGAGACCTGAGGCACTGAGTTCCAAGCGGAGCTTGGCAGAATATCCACATCCTTTCTGAGGAAGATCCTCTTCTGCTCTAGGTCACACCAATGTCACACTGACAGATTCCTACTCTGAGAAGATCTGCATGTGTTAAGATTAAAACAACTGAATTGAAAATTAAGAAACTTTGAAAATGTTCCTTCTCAATACACACCATTTATCCCAGTCCAACTAAAATGTGTACAATACTTGTTAAATTCTCTCATGCTCCTCAGAAAGTTCACAGCAGAACATTCACAAAGCAAGACAGAGTTCAAAAGTACACAAGAATAAAACATTTACCACCTGCTCAAAACTTCACAGAAATGTAAGAGATATTCTTCAGTTCTGATTGCAAAAGATTGTCACATTCTCCTTATACGAAAAATGCACAAAAGGAATCAATGTCAATGAAGGGATCAACCCAAATTAATTAATGGACTCTGTTCATTGCTTGACACTCCCACAGGCACAAAGTGTTCCTGTCACAATTCTGGAAGCAGCACAGGGAGAGGGAATGGGCAAGGAAGGAAGAGGATGGGAAAGCTACAACAAAGTAAGTAGATCTGTACCAAGTGGATTCTTAATTAACTCTAATAATGCTCTAATAATGCAGTGTTTTATGAAACCACTGAAGAGCTCAGTAGGATCTGGGCACCTCCTCACTGTGGTATGAGGCCCTGGCACAGGGTGCCCAGAGAAGCTGTGGCTGCCCCTGGATCCCTGGCAGTGTCCAAGGCCAGGTTGGATGGGGCTTGGAGCCACCTGGGATAGTGGAAGGGAGTGGAATTGGATGATCCTTACAGTCCCTTCCCACCCAAACCATCTCCTGACTCTGTGAGATGTCCCAAGCCACCATCAGCCCACTGAGATCTGCTGCTTCCCTTCCTCTTGGCTTGGTCCACAGCACCAGCAAGTAAAGGAAAGCTGCATTTCCTCATGTTTCGAAGAAATAAAACTTCATGACCCTAATCCAGTCAAACTGGCTCAAAGAAAAGAAGGAAGGGAAGAAATAAACTAATTTCCAAGCTGACTCTAAATTTAAACAAGCTCATTTCCTGTCTAGTCTTTCAGAGATAAAGGTCACAGAGCAGGGGATGGGTACTGGGCATGCAGGGGCATATTCTGTGCTGGGTGAGTCCCAGAGGCACTGCAGGATTCAGCAGGTATTTCACACACCCTGAGGTACTTTGCAGATGGCAATCTCCCCTCAGAGCCAACACCTTAACAAAGCCTGGGATTCAAACGGGAAAAATTGGAGCAGTTTGTTTAAAGAGGCAATGAATCACAGAACCCCAGAATGATGTGGGTTGGAGGGACCTTAAAGCTTATCCACTGCCACCCCAGGGACAACTTCCACTATCCCAGGCTGCTCCAAGCCCCATCCATCCTGGCCTTGGACACTGCCAGGGATCCAGGGGCAGCCACAGCTGCTGTGGGCACCCTGTGCCAGGGCCTGCCCACCCTCACAGGTAAGGATTTCTTCCTAATATCTAATCTAAATCTCTCCTTTTATAGTTTCCCCCGGTCATAAACTTTAAATTATAAATTTAGAGCCAAGAAAAATTACTCTCCAGGCTAAATATTATATGTTCATAGAGGAAAAGAATTTTTATCATCTATACTTTTTCTACATCAAACCCTTCCGCCTCGCACGCCTCATTCCTTCCTCTCACAGGCAAATGAAGGATTCCAAAACGGGATGCTAATCCTGGTGGGAAGTCTCCACACTTACATCACGGGAGGTGGTCAGGTTGTGGCTGTTCTCCCCCAGGAATGATTTGATGCTGTGCATGATGTTGTCTCTGCGCTGCTGCCGGAACCTCTTCTCCTCATCGCACAGGGCCATGCTGAACCGCAGGTCCGTGGAGGAGCTGTTTGGGAAAGGGACAGCCTGTCACAGGGGGCTCAGCATCACAAACATCCCCCTGGGAAACAGCAGAAAACCCTCACCCGCTTACATAAGGTGACATGAAATGGTATTTTTCATGTGGCACCATCCATCAGCTCTGAAGTGATGGAGGCAAAGTGCAATGTGTCTTTAAGACATGCATTTTTTATAGAACTCATTAAATACAGCAAGTGAGTTCTGCACTCACATAAAATTACAAGCACAGATCATGCTGGCACACCACAGGAAAAACTAAGCCCTTTTCTCTGTATTTTTCTCTACCTTGTGGGACAAAAAATATACACAAGGTTGCATAAGGATCTCAGTGCTGTACTTAAGGTACAACTTCAGCTGCAACTTCTCACAGACAGCAAAAGAGCAAAATCCACCCTGGAACCCACTGAAAAGCATACAATAGTGAAATGGATCCATTTAGACTAGATGCTACCAGATCGGTAGAATGGATCCATTTAGATTCAGATAATAATTCCCAGATTGGTAGAATGGATCCATTTAAGCTCAGATAATAATTCCCCAGATTGGTGGAATTGATCCATTTAGGCTCAGATAATAATTCTCAGATTTTTAAAACAACCTATTATGTAATAAAATAACAGGATTAAGAAAAGGGGTAAAAAGAAGCAATGTTCCACGAAGATATCCACAATCTGCAGGAATGTAAGGGAACAGCAGCAGAATTTGATAAAATCCTTTACATTTCAAAGCCTAAGAAGAAGACACAGCCAAGGATCTTGTGTTTATTTAATGTCAGAGATATTAAATGCTTGTAATGTACAAAGCCTGGCCGGTTCAAGGTGGTCTCAAGGACCACCCACAAATACATTTTCCTAGTACAACATGATGAGCAGAAATTATCCCTGGGGGATGTTTGTCATCTGGAGTAATCAGGAAATAACTTGACTATTACAGTGCTCAGTGCTCCTATTTATAGCTACAGACAAAAAATGACTCCTTAAATTCTTTGCTCTCAGAAAATCATTTTTAGACTTGAAATGCATTGCTCTGATTATGCCTCAATATGATTTATGGTCTTTCACCAGGACAGGTGAAGAATGAGGGAGAAAGACAGCTAGAGAGGGAAAAAAGTGGTAATAAAGGTAGGAAATAAAGGTAGGCATTTGCTTAGCTTTTACATGGAGAACTCCTGGCCCTAAATCTTCACCTAAACCTTCACTGTGTGGGGTATTTATATTTAAATACATTTTAGGGGCAGTTTTGTAACAGCAGCTGAAAGTTCATGTGAGGGGCCAAGTTGCCAGAGAAGGTAAAACAGTGAGGATGAAGCTGCACCTGAGTGAGGTGTGTGGGTTTTTTAGAAACAAAGCCCTTGAGAAGAAAAGGCCTTCACATAAACCAGGCTGGGAGATTTACGTGGGATGGCCTCACTCCTGCAAACATTTGGAAGGGTCACACCTCTTAGTCCCAGTAAGAGTGTTTAGTCAATAACAGAATTACAACATGAAAATTAACCAAAGTTGTAAAATCTCCTCACTTTTACAGTACCTGGTATTTCTATTCTACAACAAGGATTTTTTGCACTCTACATCACATGTTTTTAAGAAAATCCCAACAGGTGGGACTCTTGGGGTTTCCTGTGCAGGGCCAGGAGTTGGACTTTGATAATCCCCGTGGGTGCCTTCCAATTCAGGATATTCTGTGATTCCATGAAAATTTGAATGAACACTTCAAAATAAAAAAAATCCTTTGCTGCTGGTATATTTTCACCCTTAAAAAAAAAAAAAAAAAAAAAGAGATACTCACCATACTTCCAGAGACAATTCCAAAGTCATTTCTGTGACCTAAACAAGAAATATTTAAATATGGTTACAGCACTTAGAGAGGGAAAACTCACAAACACACCTGGAACATCAACTACTACTGTTGGAACTTTTCTTTCTTTCCTCTTCACTTTTTTTAAAAGGAGGATATTTTTGGCACATACAAATGAGATTCTTTTCTATGGATAATTTTTTTTAAAGCACATGGTGTGATTCCAAAATACACCACTAGAATTGAATACAGTGGAAAAAGTTGGTAAGGGCTGGCTTTCATTCCTCAGATCCTACTGTCTTGCCTTTCTTGCACTGCTGATCCCTTTCTGACAGTGCAACTCCTCTCTGTCCTAGGGGGATCTGATGCTTTTCACCCACTCATGGCTGGCAGGAGAACCAGGGGATCACATCTAAGTGCCACCTGTGTGAGGGAATCGCTGCTCTGTGTTCCACAGGAGCCACCAAGTGTCTCCCCACAGCTAAACATGCCTTAATTAGCAATCAGGAAGGGTGATGGCTTACAGCTTGCTAGAAAATGCAATAAATGTCACTGCACAATGACTTCACTTGCCAACCACACTGAACTGCCTGGCCACAGGCTATGGGTTGGCCTCCTCTGCCTTTCACAGAGCACTGAAAGGGTTGACTGCAGGCAAGAAGTTATAAAATGATGATTAAAGCACCAATTCCCCATCAGGCACAATCCAGAAGTACTGGCTGTGGAACTAAGAATGGAGAGGTGTTTTCACCCTCTCTGTGCAATCGCCTTGCTGGTACAGCCCTGGAGGAGTGACAGACTCAGAGTGTCCTCTACAAAAAACCAGATTTTCCTCCTCACTTGGGGCATGTGAGCACCATGGATGGAGCCACAACACTCCAGACTGAAGGTGTGCCTGAGCCTCAGAGAGCAGTGAAGGATCTGGGATGCATTCTGACTCCCCCAGGCAGACCCAATTCCTGACACGGGAATTGCAAATGAGGCCGGACATGAGCAAGGTGGGGGGAAAAAGAAACAACAGGCAGAGAAACAACAAAGGGAAGACATGAAGAAACAGAGTGAAGAGTCACTGAGGAAGCACTTCAAAGGCAGGGAAGCAATTACATTACATTCCTCACCTGGCATTACTTATTTAGAAAGCACTCCTGAAACCATGCAGTGATCCAATGCTTATAACAACATATGCACATGAAAGAAACACTTGGAGGGAAGCATTCCAACA
Source organism: Lonchura striata (assembly GCF_050655825.1). Taxonomy (NCBI): domain Eukaryota; kingdom Metazoa; phylum Chordata; class Aves; order Passeriformes; family Estrildidae; genus Lonchura; species Lonchura striata. The sequence goes on along the minus strand of NC_140710.1, from coordinate 24,991,859 downwards.
GGGAGATATCATGGCATTTTCTATACCTTATACAGACTGCCACAGACATTTCAGGAATATTATTTCATTCTCAATTTCAGGAATTCTATGTATACATTGTCTACATCAGGCTCAACCTGACTTCACCTCCCCTTAACTATTTGCTTATAAATTTCAGAGTGCATTTGCCTTTTTTGCACTGTTTCTTTCCCCTATGACTCCCTACAAAGCTTTACTGAGCACTGATGATAAATTCATGCAAGGCAATACCTTACATTAATGGCATGAGCTTTGTTAACTGTGTTTGCAAAATGTATTCATCAGTTCCTTCTCACTGCCCCACCTCATGCCTGGCAGAACCAGGACCTGCTCTCAGCCCAAGCTCTGGAAGACCAAGAGTTACTGAAACACTTAGTGAAATAAATTTGCAGAAACTTCAAAAAATGTTGTTATTTTAAAAAGGAAAAATAATGGAAGGTATCAAAATTCCAACTGCCCTAAGGCTATGCCAAATGAAATGTTAAACTTCACATATTAAGCTCTCTGGTTTCCAAGAAGTAGGCCTTTAACCAGTTATTTGCTGTTAACTATGCTTTGGAAGTTGCACCACATGGAAAACAGCAGAGTGGTGACAAATCAAGATCTCTGATGATACAATAAACCATAGCCCAAACCAGAAATGCAGATGGTATTTATAGATTTCAATATGTGCAGAACAAGATCAATTCCACCCAGATTTAACAAGTTTCCAGGAGTTACAGTGCGGGCAGACAAGCCCTGTTCAAGAGACCCTATCTGATTTGCAGACATGTTTAAAGGGAATAATCCAATTACTGCATCACCTGCATCACTGCATGTTAACCAGGTCTGTGTTACAACAAGCCACTTCCAGAAAGTGAAACATGTAATAATAAAAGAATTCCTGCAGCTTTCTGGAAGCCACAGGCAGCAGCAGGAGGGGCAATGCACTGACCAGCAAACTCTGAGTAACCTCACACTAACTGCGGGCATGAAATTAAATTGCATTGAGTGTGGAAGAAACTGCTTTAGGCAGAGAAAGTCCCAAACTAGACTTTCAAAGATGACTCTTCCAGCAGGAACACCAAGGTATTTAGTGTCACTGCTTTGCTTAATTCTCCTCTCAGCAGGTCTGTAAGAAGATAAATAATTAAGGCTTAAAAGTGTCTTTAGGCTCTGTGTTTCTCCATGGGCAACAGTGAATGCTCAGAAAACTTCTGACCAGGGCAAAGTCATGAATGCCCAACTTACATTATTGAAAGTTAACTGGACCTCCTTCTTCTCTCCCAGTTTCAGAGAAGAGATGGGAAATGTAGATGTGCCAAGAGTCTCATCCATAACATAGTTGGCATCCATGAGAGTAACCTGAAAGAGATATCTGGATATTCAATTCCACTGCAAGAAATCCGTTTTTAATTGCATCCAGCCTATGCCTGAAGTAAAAAAAAAAAAAGAAAAAAAAAAAAAAAGAAAAAAGAAAAAAGAAAAAAGAATGGGCCTGTGTCGCTGTCGAGGCATTGATGGGAATGAGAAGACTGACTCAGAAGACTGTGAGAGTAAAAACTCCTATTTATTCAAAACACACCGCTCTTTCATACAGAGCTTTGTGAGGACCAACTCCATTGGTTCTGAAATGAAAACAACTCAAAGCATTGGTGCAGAGTGCTTGATGCACAGTGATAGAACTTAACTATAAACAATGTGAAAAACAAGAGAGATAAAGAATTATTTACATTCTTCTCCAGCTCTTTCACAGGCTTTTGCCTGGCTAGAAATTCTCAGTTTCTTTCTTTGACTGAATCTGAGACCCACAGGCCTGACCCAACCTAGTCAACCTAGCTCAGTGCCAGCTGACATTTATTTTAAACCAGGATAAATGGAGGTGGCACTTCAAGGAACTGAACTGCAGGAGTATACCAGGATTACTCACGATGGGATTTTCATCTCGGCACCTTTCTGGCAGCAAATCTCACCATTTTTCTAATCCCTTCTACATATAGTAGAAGCAAAGCACAGTACCTTCATATTTCCAGTCAGTAAAATTTCCCTACGGAGAAACTTGTATAGTTCTGTGATACACCAAAAAAACATCCAGCAACTTTTCAGAGAAGGTGGAATCCACATACCCCAACCTTGACTCTACAGACCAAAATTGTTACAGCAGCAATTTGGCAAAGGGTGCAGCATTCCAATTTACACAAAGCTGCTCTCTGTATCCAGCCAGACCTTCAAGTCTCTTCTCATACCCTCCGTGTTGGAGCAGAGACCTTTCCAAAATGCGATAATATGCAAAGAAGGATGTGGATATGGCAGAACACCACTCCAAGATTTTGCTCTAATCCATGTGGATCTATCTTTAGCAGACTTTTGCCCCCAGTGGCTGCTTTCCAAGCCCTCAAGTAAGATATACAGAGAGAATTTCAAATTCTCATTTACACGGTTTTTATTAAATGAGATCTCCAGACTAATTTGATTTACGGGTTCTTTTTCCACTTTGTGGCATTATATCTTCTAAAATATCACATGTTCATGGCTTGGGCTGTATCTTTTGCAGAAAACAAAAGGAATCAAGATTCAATCACTTGAATAATTAGTTGCTACATCTGGGATCAGCATCTTCTCAGCTATAAAGAATCTTCTTCATCCTGTGCCACAAGCAACTCTTTGAAATTATGAATTTTCTTTGTTTTAGGACAGAGCTAATTACTTTAATGGTATTTACATTGCTCTGTTTCCTTTCAGAACTTTATGCCCATTCCTGCAATCTCTGAGCACTGTCTCTTAAAACCAAAAGCCAAAACTTAGTGGGATTTTGAAGAGCTGCTAATACTTCAGAGGGCAAACTGCACTTGGGATAGAGTTAAAAATGCAGATTGAAACAATCCAAGGAGTCACAAGGACTCTGGAGTCTGCACTTCCGACTTCACAGAGGGTTTGGGTGGAGAGGTGACTTTACATATTTTTGACACTGCACTCCACTGCAGAATCCAAAGGCTCTTGCCTACACTACCACGTCCACAATTAAACATTATTGAATGTTATAATTTATTCTTTGCAGGCAATTATCAGGGAATTTTATTGCACTATCTCAGAACCAGCAACAGCCTTTAGTTATTGTAAAGACACATTTCTACCTATAATCTATCTTTCTTGTTTGTGACTGTAGTAATTTTATCCTTTTCAATACCCTTAAACCAAATTTTGTCCTCAACAAATTCCTAGGGAAGCTGCAAAGTGTAAGGGAGCTCAGAGCAGAGCCCAGGCTCTGTTCCAGGAGGCCCAGCAAGGGCACCAGAGGAATAGGCAGGAACTGATGCCCAGGAAATCACTGTGAATTCCCTACTATCCTCTGCCTCTAGTGCAGGATGCACGGGACAGTTCTTCATGATCCAGCAAGCAGACCATGGGTGTAATGCTCGAGCTGTAGAGCCTTCCCCAGGAACACAGGGAACTTGTAGGAAGCACAATTCCCTTTCAGACCCAAGGTCTGATGGTCACAGGCTGCAGTCTCTGTCCCAGATGGCAAATTTAGACTGAACACTGGGTCAGAAGAGAGCAGGTGGCAGGGCCATCCTCTGTGAAGAACAGAGCTCACAAAGGACCAGAGCTAACCTTAAATCCTTGCCATGGCCATTCAGAAAACACACCCAACATTCAGCTCTTGTGTGCAGCCTGTATAGTGCAACACACTGAGACTGAACAGTGGCTTGGCCAACAAGGCTGCACATGGAGTGTGCAGAAGAGCCCTGGGTGGGCTCCAGGAAAGGAAGACACAGCAGAACCAGCCTTTTGCTTTGTCTCCATGGGCAGAAAATTGACTTAAGCCTCACCTATTCCCTATCTGTAGGAGCTGAATCAGGGTAGGAAGCAGGTAGTACTCTGCTGCTGATGTGAGGAATAACAAGTTACTATCCCTCAGGAGCTGTCCCAGAGATGACTCACAGGCATATCTTGTAATGACTCTTCAGGCTACTCCTTGAATAACTCAATTTATCCAACACCTCTTGCTTAGCACCAGCTAAACCTAGGTTTAACTTTTAAAACAAAGGGGCAATCTTGAGACTTCAGATGCCACACATAAGCCACTGTTGTTTTACCCTTCATCTCCCCAGCCCAGCCATGGATTTACCTCCAGAACATTCTCCAGATTGGGGTCCAGAATGAACTCGAAGGTCTCGTTCCACACGGGGTTGATGTCATTGTTGAAGTGCTTGGTTCTCTTCCTGCAGTCGGGGGCAGTGGGGATGAACAGCTCCACGTAGGGATCTGGAGTGTCAACTGTGGAGCAGAACACAGGTCAGGCAAGGGAAAACTCCAGCCTGGGCTGGAAAAATTGATACAATTCTGTGAAATCACAGATTCCCTCATGGTAAGGGACAGAAAGAGATGCAATTCTTTAAGTTACATAAATGTAATGACAAAAATGATACACCTATACCAACAATCTCCTCAAGAGAAATATTAGGCTTTTAGGAGGGGAGGGGAAAAGCCTTGAGCAAACAGAATGGCACAGGGACTAAGTTTATTTGGAATATGCAAACATCTGCCAAGGAGTGGTGTTTTTAAAAGCTTTTACTTTCTCCCTCTCTTTCTAGCCTTTAATGGCTTTGGCTCGTGTCACAGCAGCAAGTATCCCACCAAACAATGAGAACAAGCAGTTTGCTGTGGGGTTTGGATCCTCTTTCACCTTGGCTGATTTGGGAGTGATGGAGGAAATCAGTCACAGCATAAGTAGCACTCAGTTCTGAAACACTGCCACCACAGTTCTGGGGAATCACCACAGGATGAGGACACCTCATTTACACAGCAGAACCCCGGCTGGAAACACAGATATGGGAACTGCAGCTGATGGCAATTACCAGGGGAGAAAAGGAAACCGGCAAATCCCATCAGATGTGTCTAAAAATAGCCATTCCTAAGAGCCCCGAATGCAACCCTAAAAATGCACTTTCTAACAAGTTAAAGCATGCAGGGGTTTTTGTACAATGAAGGGGGGTTTTTTTGTGTCAAATGGAGCCAGGACTCAGATGCTTCCCAGGAAAGCAGGGGAAATTATTTCTGTGGTTGCGGTGGATCAAGAAAAGCCTCCTGCTCTGCTGTGGTAAAACACCCATGTCTTTCCAACACTGAAACAGAATCACAGAATATCCTCAGCTGGAAGGGACCCACAAGGACCATCAGTGCAACTCCAGACCCTGCCCAGACACCCCAACAATCCCAGCCTGTGCATCCCTTGGAGTGTTGTCCAAACCCTCCTGGAGCTCTGGCAGCCTTGGGGCCATGCACATTCCCTGGGCAGTGCCCAGATTAAATCCTATCACAAGGAAAAGCAAATTCAAACATTCCTCCTTGTATACATTTTAAGTCTAAAAATACCTATTTTCAATAAAGGCAAATTTTAGAACATTGCGAGTTCAATAAGACCTTATCCATGAGATTCCTGAGGTCCAGAATTACTTCTCCCTCCTACTGGGAGAAGAAGGAAAAGAGGAAAATGAAGAAGTCAGATAGTTTCAAATCAAATCAAATCAAATCAAATGTCTTTTGGGGAAAAAACCCTGACCAAACAACCAAAAGAAAAGGCTTTTGGAAACCACTCGGGAAGTTCTGAATGTGTCCCCAGGCAAATCCTATTCAGCATTATCTTAATCCAACTCATCAAGGAGTTTTCCACTGCACTCCATACCTGTGGGGCTCAGCTAATTGCTACATTGAGGTGGTCTCAGTGCTCTTTGAGTAATGAACAAGCAGCTATTTAAAGTTGGGGATCAGTGTGGAAAGGCTTTAAATAGCAACCTTTATTAGCTCCTGAGGAATTATGTCTGATCTTGTCCCTTCATTATGGGCAGGGGAACTGGGGGATCAAGCCCCAAGTCTTTCCTCACGGGCAGATGTTCCAACTTGCCAACTTTTCCATTCCTTTCAACTACTACACAAAGCTCTGCCACAAAGAAAAGAACCAAGAGAAACAAGGCTCTTTGAAACTAAAAATCCATTAAGTGACAAGGTCTTGCTAAGTCTTGATATCCAGCATGACTTGGCAATAAACACCCAGGGTTGCCCCGCTAAGAGACTGAAGTTGACTACAAAAAACTGGATTTTAGACAAAATCCCAATGGCTGAGCAGAGTTCTGGGCAAAAGATCAATGCCTACCTCCATTCAGATTATGCTGTGATCAGCCCCAACTCTTAAAAAAATTTTATCAACACAAATAGCAAATGGTTTCCTACCCATATTTAAAATCCCAAAGCATGTAGAAATCCCAGACCCCTGTCATGCAGATCCATTACTAACTTTCTATCAGGCAAACCCTGGTAAGTGTTGAAACAGAAACTAAACCCAAGGCATGGATCAACTGAACTTGGAAAAATCAGTCTTGGTAGTTCAGTACTGCCAAGTCACCTCACTCCATCTCTTTATTAGCTTTTTAACCCAAGGCAAAGATTTAATCACCTGCCCTTTCATGTTTGAAAGTTTATTTGGAGCTTTTTCAGTTAAGAAAATGAAAATTTATTCTAACTTCCTTCTTTAGATGAAGAGAAAATAAACAGGAAGACTGCTTGCTCTGATTAAGATATTGCTATAAGCAATACTAAAGACTTCTTTAAGATATATTATACTAATAAAAATCTCACTCCTTGGATGGGGACCAAAAGCTACCAGCAAGCTGGCAAATAACACAGAAGTATTCACTTAATGTATTTCAAAACACTGAAGTTATCAAATGTACATTAAACAGCCAGCTTACACTCTTAGCATTGGTGTTTTTATTCCTGCCTGGGCTTCTGCTAATTGATTTGCTAGGTAGTGTTAAAAAAACCTAAGCTGAAAATGTAACTAAAAATACCTTGACTAGCACTGTTATCACAGAACCCCAGAATGGTTTGGGTTGGAATGGACCTTAAAGACCATCCAGTGCCACCCCTGCCATGGAAAGGAACAATTCCCACTGTCCCAGGCTGCTCCAAGCCCCATCCAGCCTGGCCTTGGACACTGCCAGGGACCCAGGGGAAGCCACAGCTGCTCTGGGCACCCTGTGCCAGGGCCTGCCCACCCTCACATGGAAGGATTTCTCCCCAATATCCCATCTAACCCTCCCTTCTGGTAATGGGAAGCCATTCCCAGTGCCCTGTCCCTCCATCCTTTGTCCCAGGTCCCTCTCCAGCTCTCCTGGAGCCCCTTTAGGCACTGGAAGTTGCCATCTATACTTTGATTTTAAAAGGAAGAATCATTATGGTGTACGGTCAAAAGCTGATGTTCAGCCATGACAAGAGAATTATCTATGTCTGAGAATGATCTCTAGCTGGACCTGATGACCCTAAAGGTCTTTTCCAGCCTTAAGGATTTTGGGTAGGGGCAGCACTGTTGGGGAACTGGTCTTTTGTTGCAGCAGCTGCCTCAGCAGCAGCCACCTGGGGGAATTGCACTCGTTCCCAGGACATTTCTGAGGAAAGCAGAGTTTCTGTGCAGCTCAGCCCTAAGGCTGTTCTTTATGCAAGTGCTGCTGCTCCATCACCATTTCTCAGAAACCAGGCAGGCTGAACCAATAATTAAGCACAAGAATCTCAAACCCCACCTGCACTCTAAAAAGCACAATTAAGGCTTTCAGCACTGATGCCAAGGAGGGTCCTGCAATTAGCAGCTTGGAGGTAGATGAAGTCTTGGGTAATTAACAAAACGCTGATGATAATTCAGATTTACAGCCCCCCTCCCCAAAGCTCCAGGAGCTGAAGACTCATCCAAAAGCAAGAGCAGAGTCAGCATCCCCTCTGCTGGCTTTAAACTGCTGCCTTGGGAAGGGCTGAGAGGTGGAAAGTAGGGATTCACTGACTCTTCCTCATCTGGTTTATCTCCTGATTAAGTCATGGCTATAGTGGCTATAGGATTCTCCTTTAAATTACATTATGAATCACCAAGTGAAACACACAGTGGACAATAATTAGGGTCAAACATTTTCACAGGGAAAAATGAGTAATGCTTTAAGCAATCTGGCTATTAGGGCAACCTGTAAAATTTTCTGCAATGACTGGAAACCATTTGATCTTATGTTATTAGTCTGGTGAGATGGCAGCCATCAGGCCTCCATATTAATATGATTAATATTTCAGATCTATTCTTTATATTTCAGTCATTTTAATTACTTCAACAGCATCATTACCATAAAGAAACTATAGAAAGCCTGTTCAAATATAATACTGAGATAGATACATATCTATCTCAAAATAAAAAGTGGTAATAACCCTTATTTTATCCACCATTAAGTGTAATCCCATTGATAAAAACTTAATAGGTTCCAAATGACCATCTTTGTGTATATCCCACCATTTTTTTTGGCTTGCTGCACCACAGTACAACTTGTTTAGCACAGGCAGCTGAGCAGCCCGGCTGAGGTCAAGCCAGTAATGGGAATTGCTGGATGACCTCTCTCTCCCCAAAGGCGAAGGAAGCTAAATAACAACAGAATTTCTATTCAAATCATGTGATTTTTGATTTTTCAGTTTTGAAAAAGGGAATTCTTAAAAACTGTACTTAACAATAGCTGTCTCTCCAACCATGGAATAGATACTTGAGATGCTCCAGACAAATCCATAGTCTAGCAGATGCCAGGGGACCTGCCAGAAGGCCACAGCAACCTAAAAGCCCCAGGAGCACTCACTGCTGCTTGTGTTTAAGGCACCACAGGGAATGCCAGGGCCGGTGGCTTTGGGGATTTTGCAAAGGGGTGATGCAGTGCCAGATTTCGTGAGCAGAAGGTGACTCCAAGGGAAGTAAGGCAGCTCTGAAGCAGCAGCTATGCTATGAGAAATCCTGGGATTAGGTAACACCTTCATTAAGAATTATTTGTGTCTTTTATGACACTGCTTTTCATCTCTGGTGTTACTTCAGTGGAGGAAAGAACCAGCTCCCAGCACAGGCACTGCACTATCACCCAGTTCACTGGTGCAGGACACCACTGCTTTCACTGATCCAGCCTTGAAAACTCCCAAACAAGTCAGCTTTTGGTCAAACCACATCTGTAGAAGTGCAAAGAGGAAAGAAAGAAATACTGCCTTCTCTAGGTTATCTGCACAGGCCCCTTTGCAGACCCACACTGAGAAGTGACTGAAGCATTAAGCAAAATAACATTTTTCTAGTAGTCTGCCATAGTGTAAGGGGTTTAGGGTTTTTAAATGGATTTAAATGCCTAGTTCTCACTGCCAAACCAGTGAAATATCTCACTGCATGCATTGGGTTTGCACAGTTTGGTTTTTGGTAGTGGGGGGGCCACAGGGGTGGCTTCTGTGAGAAGCTGCTGGAAGCTTCCACCATGTCCAGCAGAGCCAGTCCCTGATGGCTCTGAAGCTGGGACATGCTGCTGGCCAAAACAGAGCCAACAAGAGAGATGCCTCTGGGATAACAGATTTAAAAAGAAAATCAAAACAATGTGGACAGGTTTTTCTTCGAGTCAGAGAAGAGGAGGAGGTGAGAACATGTGAGGGAGACACCAAGGTCAGTGGAGAAGGAGGGGCAGGAGGTGCTCCAGGGGCCAGAGCCGAGATTCCTCTGCAGCCATGGTGAGACCAGGGTGAAGCAGCTGTGCCCCTTCATGGGGATCCATGGGGGATGCAGAGATCCACCCCCAGCCCATGGGGATCCACGGGGGATGCAGAGATCCACCCACAGCCCATGGGGATCCACGGGGGATGCAGAGATCCACCCCAGCCCATGGGGATCCATGGGGGATGCAGAGATCCACCCCCAGCCCATGGGGATCCACGGGGGATGCAGAGATCCACCCCCAGCCCATGGGGATCCACAGGGGATGCAGAGATCCACCCCCAGCCCATGGGGATCCACAGGGGATGCAGAGATCCACCTACAGCCCCTGGGGATCCATGGGGGATGCAGAGACCCACCCACAGCCCCTGGGTGAGGTGCCCATGCTGGAGCAGGTGGATCCCTGGAGCAGGCTGTGTTCAGGGAAGATCCCTGGGGGAGGCTGTGTTCAGGGAAGATCCCTGGGGGAGGCTGTGTTCAGGGAAGATCCCTGGGGGAGGCTGTGTTCAGTGCAGCCCCAGTGCAGAGAGGCCCCTGCTCCCAGGCTGGAGCAGCCTGTCCTTGCAGGACTGCAGCCCATGGACAGAGAGCCCAGAGCAGCAGTTTTGGGAGGGCTCTGTGCCCGTGGCAGGGACTCACCTTGTGGCAGGTGAGGTTTGGCTGCTGCTCGTGGGAGTGGCCCCACGCTGGAGAAGTTCACAGGGAACTGTCTCCTGTGGAGGGACCCCAGGGTCTCACAGGGAAAGGACTCCTCTCCTGAGCAGGATGAAAATCTGGGAGATGAACTGACCGAAACCCCCACACCCTGTCTCCCTGTGCTGTCGGTGGGAAGGAGGCAGGGGCTGGGGGGGAAAGATGTTTTAAGGGCTAATTTTACTTCTCATGATCCTCCTCTCTGTTAATAGAAATAATAAATAAACAATGTACTTCGTACTTCTAAGCTGACTCTGTGAAATGTATAAATGAACATTCTTGAGTTGTAAGAGCTTTTCTTTGGTACAGATGGACCTGTGGAGCAGTTGGAATCCTACAAAATACAAGGCAGTACCCAGATGATGAATCACAGAATGGATGAGGTTGGAAAAGATCTCCCAAGACCACTGAGCTCAACCATCATCACTGTGTTCACCACTAAACCTCCTCCCCAATGTGCCACATGCACATGGTTTTTGAACACCTCCAAGGATGGAGACTCCACCACTGTCCTGAGCAGCCCCTGCCAAGGCCTGAGCACCCTTTCCATGGAGAAATTCCTGCTGCTGTCCACCCTGAGCCTCCCCTGGCCCAGTCTGAGGCCTCCTGTCCCTGTTCCTGGAGCAGAGCCCGACCCCCCGGCTGTCCCCTCCTGTCAGGAGCTGTGCAGAGCCACAAGGTCCCCCTGAGCCTCATTTTCTCCAGGCTGAGCCCCTGCCCAGCTCCCTCAGCCCCTCCTGGTGCTCCAGACCTTGCCCCAGTTCCCTTCCTTAGCTCCAGCCTCTCAGTATCTTTCTTGTTGTTAAGTTCCCCAAACTGACCCAGTTCAGATTCTTCAGCTCATGCTTTTAAAATAACATTTTCAAAACGAATTAGAAGTCTCCTTCAGCCAGCAACCTCTAAAACTTCTTACCCAAAGAGCTGTGGATGAAAAGGCCTATGTGGATCGAAGGAAAAATTTTTAAGTGAATTTTCTGCAAGAAAATCTCTGTGACAGCTGATTATCTCAAAGGCACATCCAGCTCAGGGAGTCTCACCAAAGGCAGCCAAGGAGAGGAGAGGATCAGTGGGAAGTGCCATATTCTTACCCTGCTCATATTTTCCCTTTACATCTCACTGTGACTGATGTTCTTCCCAATTCTCCCTTGGATCAGGCATTAGCCCAACCCTAACACAACTAATGCCCAACTCTAACACAACTTCAGAGCACTTCTGGGACAGGGGATGAGAGGGAAAAGAATCAAAAGCAAGAAAAAGTCAAATTATCACAGCGACAAATGGGAGCTTCCTCCTAACCGGAGGGAGTGAAAGGCCCGAACTGGAGGAGCAGTGATGTCCATGAGGTCCACAGGTTCCAGAGGGAGCCCCAGCAGGAAGCTCTGCCTGGAGACAGGACAGCACATGGAACAACATCACAGCTGAGATGGACATGATACCCAGAGTAACACCACACCAGTTCAGAAGGCTGCAGGCATCCACCCTTCTTGTTCTTTAGCCCAACCTTTTATCCCCTCATGTTCACAGATTGCACTGTGTGCCTCTGCTTCCTTTGGTGGCTGCTCAATGCCCCTGGGCACTCCATGGCTCATTGCTGTCAGTGCTGATCACCTGCTCCTCACAGCTGAGCCCACTGGGGATGAGGCTCCCACAGCCCCATCCCAATCACCACACACTGAGTGCCTACAGGACAGGGGCAGCTCCCAGCCACCACCAAGCTCTGGGGCTGGTCACAGCCTGGCAGGGCTGGAGCAGGGACAGGGGCTTCTCCAGCCACACCAGATGGATCCCAGGCCTGAGTCCCTTGAGTGTTCCATGTCACCATCACAGCACAACAGAGTCACGGGAGAGCTGCCTCAAGGATGGGAACGAGCTTTCAGCAACCTCTCACAGAAACAGGTCCCCCCTCAGTAACTCCATGGCAAGCACTCTCAGACAGAATTTCTCATCAAAATTATATTTTTGTAGCTGGGAAGAGCAGCAGCATCTGGATCAGTTTCACTGTGGAACACATGAGCCTGTTTCCAACGTGGCTTCTTCCTCCCAGCACTGGATACCCCTACAAAAGGGATACTGGGTGTGCCAAGGAAACTGAAATCTAGCAGTTGGTTGCCTCAGTGTTAGACTGAGATCTGCAGTAGGCATCTTGAGCAGTTGTTAGCAGCACTGTTCATTTAAGATTTTTTCTTTTAGGGATCCATATTTCAGCCACATGAAGACTTGCACACGCAGCTTGTAGGATGTGGAGGATTGGCCAACTCTTGACCTACTTTTCTCAGGTTGTCAGGCTGGAAAAGGGGAGCAGTTTAGCTTGTTTTCCCCTTGCAAAAATCAGGAGCTGCTCCAGGGCCTTGCAGGAAGAGCCTTATCTGATGGCACTCCACCAGGCAAGTGCACTGTAGCTAAATCCAGAGAACAGCTGGATGAGTCCTCAATGAGCTGCTGTAACACAAACCATAGTACAAGGAGGCAAATCTCCAATTCCTTCCTTTCAGCTAGGCCAGGTTTAAAACCCTGCCTGGACTGCCATGACATGGGTTTAACCAAGCCAGCTTCAACCCCAGGAGCTCTGGCTCTTGGGGAGCAGCCCCAGGGGACAGGGGTGTGAGGGATGAACAGTGCATGCTGGACATCCCTTCCTCGTTCCCAGCTCCCAGGGCCAGACAGGCAAAGGTGTGCTCCCATCCCAGTTTCCTCTGGAGATGCAGGAAGGGCATCTCCTGAACTTGGGGGGATGTCCACAGCTGGCTGCAGTGGCATGGGCTGACCACGCCAAGAGCCACCCAGGAGCTGCTTCCCAGCTCTGTCTGGGCAAGTTTTGCAACCAGAGCTGAGCTCTGGGGACTGCACTGCAACCAGAACTTGTTTATCTGAGCAGCTTAGCTGCAGTGGAGATGCATCCTTGATTCCAACGGCATGGGCAGCAACTGGGAGAGAAGCTGAGCACCAGTGCTGTGAACTATCAAGCTTTAAACGTTTTTAAGAAGGGAATTTTTTCCTATAAACACACGGAATGACATTGTTCATTACCATGGCGTCAAAAGAAGATGAAGCAAGGAAAAGCTGCAAATCCCAAACAGGATTAAGCAAGATCAGTGATTGTTAAGAGCAGAGTCACACAACTGGTTTCCTCTGTAGATACTACTGTTTGTTGTGAAAGCCAGGACACTTAAATACATGTTTAAAGATAGAAGATAAATTTTACAATGCTTCTTCTAACCCAGTTTTCCACCAAGAACCTTGAAAGTCCAGAAGGGGAGAGATGCCGTGGAAAGGAGATCCAGTTTGCAAGAATTTCTCTTCCACAATGCTGCAGTTTGGGACTCTGTTGTTTTGTTTGGTTTTTTTTTTCTTCCCTACAAGTTCTTGTACTGTCATGGAAGTAAGGAAAAGCTCTACAGTTTGGGTGGCATCTGAGTAGACTCAAAACTACACATCTGCTATATAGGAGCTCACTGGGCCAGAGATCCAGTCAGATAAGTGATTTTACAATCAGCAGCAAGCTAAGCAATTAAGATAATTAAATCTTCACCAAAACCATGCAGATTTTCTGATTTTTGGCCTTGTAATAGCTTTATGTAGCAGGTTTTGGGCAGCAGGGGCATAGAATCCTAGAATGGTTTGGGTTGAAAGGGGCTGTAAAGCTCTGCCTGCCATGGGCAAGGACACCTTCCACTATCCCAGATTACTCCAAGTTCTGTCCAACCTGGCCATGGACACTTCCAGGGATCCAGGGGCAGCCACAGCTTCTCTGGGCACCCTGTGCCAGGGCCTCCCCACTCTCACAGGGAACAATTTCTTCCTAATATATATATTTTTTTTGTCCTCTTTTTCACTGAACTGTGTTTCTGCCAATTCAGCAGGGTCTATTGTCTGACCCCAATCCCAATGACATCTGGCAGAGGGATACAGCAGAAAAGAAGGGAAGTGTACAGCACGAGGTGGGTATAGCTTTATTCCTGACTGTCCTACTCTGCTACAATTAACTGGCAATAAACTACAGTAATTTTCTCCAACTGAGCCCATTTGCCTATAGGGGTGAGAGGTGAGAGCTGTCCATGTCCTCATGTGACCCTTTCATCATGTGCTGTCCCCATCCTGTTGACAGAGGGAGTGACAGCAGCCAGCCAAGGTCACCCAGCACCCATCTGCTGCACTTACTCAGCTCACAAACCTCCCAGGCTGGACAGGAGCTGAGCACACCTACCAGAGCAGCAGCCTCTAAATCAGGATTTAAACCTTTGTAAAGCTGCAGCTGCATCACCTGCATGTTGACAGGAGGGAATCCAGGGTGTGGGAGTCACCCAGACAAGGACACTAAAACTGAAACAAGTGACACCAGTAAAGGAAGGACTTCTAGAGAAGCAACAGTAAATGGGCAGACACCTGAAATAAGAAGGGACTTAAATGAACTGCTGCGAAAGAAAGGATCTGCCCTCAAACCTCTTTTGCCCCCTTCCCACCATCCTGGGTGGTGAGTTCTACAGGAAATCTCATTTATCACTCCCACACAGATTCACAGAATGACAAAATGGCCATTCATGAAGAGCTCAAGAAATCTCAGAAAACTTTCTAGAAATACTGGCTATCTGCCCAGCCAGGGCTTGAGGAGACAGAGGTGTGGATGGCCATGCCAGAGGAGCCAGTGCCTCCATGCCACCCGTTGTGAGGGGCACCACACACACCAGACCTGCCAGCCAAAACTCCTTCAGCACAGGGAGAGTTCAGAGCCCCCAGATGAAAAATATCACACAAAGCACTTCAGCGTATTTCATAAACTTAGATTGCTCAGATCTCTAAGAGCTGTTCCAGAAAGTCTTGGAAAGCCTGATATGGAAAAAAAAGAAGAGCAAAACAAAATCCCTCATGTTGCCCCAGGCTCCAGCACGCCACAATGTAAAGTTAACTCTCTTGTTACCAGAGCACCTCTAGTTCATAACCTGGAGCAAAAACAACAGAAAAAAATTAAGGGCAGCCCTCCAGAAGAGTTAACAGTTTGGGAGTGTCTGTGAGGGAAGTGAAATTCAGGCACCCACCCCAAACAGGGCTCACACATGTCACAGCCATCTTCCTGTCCTTGAGAAAAAAACCTGATGGAAAAGTTCAGCAATTCCCTCAACAAGTTTCATTCTTGGCAAATCAAATAGAACAAATATATATATAAGTGTATCTATATCTATATATATATAGATAGATATGTATGTATATAAATATATAAAATATATCTATATCTACATATCTATCTATGTATAGGTTGGCACAATCAAGTGTAAAGCCCTTCCCCACTCATAGCTTCAAACACCTCCCCACAGTAATTAACACAATCATTCACTTCATCAAGTAGCTGCCAGGCTCCCATGACAGGAAATAAAAACACTTCTAATTTTCAAAAAAAAAGAAAAAAAAAAAGAAGAAAGAAGAAACAATCTGTTTTTTTCTCACTTTGGGGGATTTGCCAGGACCCCAAGGACTAGCCCTGGGTCCTTGAAGCTCACCCAGAGATGCCCCAGCCTGGGGATGCCTCAGGCTACTGAGCTCTGGCAGTTGTCCCAGACAAGAAGCCAAGCAGGTTTCAATGGCCTTCTACAGCATCACTCTGGCAGGTTTTATCAAAATAAAAAGTTCTTCCTGAGCAGCTTCTTGATTTTGATGACTTGCTAAGATAAAAGGATTTTTTTTTCTAGAAAAAAAGATACAATTATATTGAAGGATAATATTTGAAATTTATACTATAGGGCCATATTTGCTCTGATACACAAAGTTGCCACGATCTTCTGGATTTCATCACCCTTTCCATACTCCCTTTAATGTCATATCATGGGGTCCCCACTTCAACCTCCCCTTTTTCCCCTGCCCATGCTGCCCACACTGCCTCATGACAGACTCCTGTATCCAAGAACCTGTGTAGAACCTGTGTCTTTCCATTTAACTCATCCTCTTACTCACACCAACTCATGGGCTCCTTGTTCCACTCTTCCAGCACCTTTCCCAAGGCCTTCTTATCTAAAGACCACCGTATGTATGAAATTATACTTATCTATATGCACACATACACACACCACTGCATCTTCCCTGCGTGCTCCTTCCCCTTATCCCACAGGGGATGTCAGACTCCTAATTCCCTCTTTTCCCCTTTGCCAGGGCTCCCTTCTCTTCCCTTGTACTTGTGGCTGTTGAACATCCCCCTCCTCAAGTAACCCTCCTGCAATTTTAGCTTCAACAGTAACTTCAATTATGAAAACCCCCTGAAGGAAAGCTGTGGGTCAGAGCAGTTGCTGTACTTCTATCCAAAAGTACTTTCCAGGAGTTGGGAAACACTTTTATGTGTTTCATAAACACATAAAAGTCCAATCAGGTTGATGGGAGAGCAGGAGCCAAAGGCCACACTAATCCTCCCTGCCCCCAGCCTGCAAGCACTGGGAAAAGGGAGAGAAGTGCAGACAGACCTAAGGAAGAAGGAATACTCTTTTTGCAGATTCAGCCAATATTCTCTCCTTCTTCCCTCCTTAAGAGCAGAGCAGAGATGTTCTTCCTAGTGGTTTCCTGTTCATCTCTGAAGTCCAGAGGCTCAGCAGCCTCCCAGAAAGAGGAAGAAGTGCTGGTGTCATCCATCTCCCCACCACAAGATCTGCTGGCCCATTTGGGTGTTTGTTTTTTTTTTTTATTGCCTTACATTTTTTCTGCTTTTTTGCACTGACTCAGCAGAGAGAGAGCTCTGGGCTCTTTCTTTCCCCCAGCAAACCACAGCCCTGTGAGGTGGCAGCAATTTCCAGTTTCACTGCACTCACACAGCACTTCTGACTGAGCCAAAAAGCTAATTGTAGGTGTTGCTGGCTTGTAGGTAAATCATTTACCTCGCTCAGCCCTTCTGGATCAATGGAAAGAAGGACCGGCAGGTCTGCTCTCTGAGTGAGAGTGAGCAGTGACACGGGGACACTGCCCTGGCTTTAACAAGACAGACAGAAAGCCACCACCAGCCCACTGACAACCACTTCAACCACTTCATGCACACTGAATCACCATCTCCCTCTCCCTGCCCAGGCTCAAAGAAGAAAAGCAAAACAGAGAGAGAGATACTCACGCATGTCACCAATGGCTCCTTTGGTGACATTTGTGGCTTTCCTTACTGTCACAGTGAATATGTGTGAGTACTGGTGTTCCACCTGAAAGTCAGAGAGTGAGAGGTGATTAAGCTCCAGAACCAAAAAACACCCCCTCTATCAAAATAAGGTTTCATTTTGTCCAAAAACACAGAGAGAGAAATCACCCAGTCAAAACGTAAGGGAAACTCATACTGGATAGAGCATCCTAAAGCTGAACTGCACCCTGGAGCTTTACCAAGAGGTACCTGCACTGGGGCTGCTGGATTTTCCTGCAGCCACACCTACTAATCTCAACCAACAACACTCCTCCTCACCACAGAACCTGCTCCAAGGCGTTTAGTCAGGCAGGAACCATCTGAATATGGCAAGGGAAAAATAAAAATGGGCTATTTTACAGTTTGTCTTGGTAATTGCCTTCCCCTGCGAAAAAGAATGACAGGAATTACTTCAAAGTCTGTGTTCTGGAGCAGATAAATGCACAGTGAACACACAAGGGGTAGAGTTGGTGCTGCACCTTCTAGTACACATCAATATTCAGTGTGAAAGCAGCCTCAAGACAATGTAAGGAAGGTACAAAGCAAGCTGTTAAAACAGTCACCAGCACCTTTCATGCACTTTCTGGAGGTGCCCGCTTCCTGCAAAGCCCAAACACACAGCAGGAGCTGCCTTCCGAGGAGCATGTGTGTCCTCGACAAACCAGGGAAGTAGGAAAAGATGGGAAATTAAGAAACAAAAAGCAAAAGCCTTAATAAAAGAGGTCATCAACTTGGCTGCACTGTGGCTTTATCTACATAGCCCTGAGTTTGACCAACCTGTTGGATACCACTGAGAATCACCAGTGCAGACTGCAGGGCAGCCAATACTGCCTTTACAGGGACACAGAGATTGGAAGGAAATGTGAGGTATTAAAGCCATGATCAGGTCTCACACAATTGTATATTTTCTATCTTTTCCTAACCACCCACTGACCTTGTGAAGGACATTCAAATAAACTCAGTCACTGGGACCAAAACAACCAGGGAGAAGGCCACCATCAGGAAATTCACTGAAATTCATTCAAAATCATAGATAATACCCTTGCTATGGGACATGCTTATTCAGGCTCTGCCTGCTGCTTTTCTGCTCTTTTTTCATCTGGATCCTTCCCCTTTTTTTTTCAGAACTGGTTGTTTCAGCTAAGCCTCCTTATTTTGTGTCTACAGCTCACACCCAGAGACCTGAGCCAAACTGGATCCCTCACATATGAATAAAGAAAGAAGTTAAGATCTTATAGGTTACACACCATTTTCTCAAAAAAGAAAGAAAAAGAAAAAAAAAAAAAAAAAAAGGAAAGCCAAAACTAATCTTCTAAAGACAGCAAAGTGACTTGTGAGCGCTTCAGTGGCATTTGAGTCAGGAGTCATTAAAAAGCACCTCCAGTGACACCAACACAACTCCTGCAGCAGCCTGAGGTGTGCCAAGGCACAGCCACATCCCTGTGGCAACGCCTCCAGGAGAAAACACCCACAGCCACCCAGGGGTGACTTCACTGCAGCCATGCCTGACCCAGACACTGAGTTTATCTGCTTTATCTGGCTGGAATCACCCCCA
The DNA here is from genome assembly GCF_050655825.1 of Lonchura striata. NCBI lineage: Eukaryota > Metazoa > Chordata > Aves > Passeriformes > Estrildidae > Lonchura > Lonchura striata. Next base: position 24,972,941 of record NC_140710.1, on the reverse strand, counting down.
CGCCGTGCCAGCTGCTGCAGGATCCAGCCAGGACTGACTGCCTGGCTCCTGAATTTTCCCCTGGCACCCACAGGAGTTATCTGGAACCAAGACCAAATGAGCAGGCGAGGGGAAACTGTGGCAATGCCAGCTGTGGGGCACTGAAAGCATCCTGGCACAGCAAGGGTTCAGCACCCACAGGGAAAGGGGAATTCAGGCTCTTCCCAATACTCCCAGTGGGATGTTGCTCACCTCATCAGCCCCAGCAGAGAGGGTTCAGCTGTGGGAAGCCAGAGTTCCTAAGGAGTAACACCTATTTCACAGCCTTCCATGGGCTGACATGAAGACATCCCAATGACTGAGTGACATCCATCACCTTCTGCACTGCAGCTTCCATGATGGATGAAGGATGTGACTTCAGCCTGAATAAATTTCTGCCTCTGCTACAGACCAAAAAGAAGTCCAAAGTTTTCCTCCACAGTGGGGTAAATGGGGATTTTCATGGCTATCTGAGAAGGGCTGGGAACACAACTATGTAAAGCCATCCCACTCTGTCTGATTGTTTCATTTACCCTGCCCCAAGAACTTTTACAAGCTGTGACTCTCCAGAAACCACGGGCTCTTGCTGCCCCCTATTTCCAGTTTGCTGTCTGAGAAGGTTCAAAGCTGCTTTATTATCTCCCTATTTTATTATTTCCCATGTATGTCAGATTGATGAAGTTCGTTTCACAACTGGCCTCAGTTTCTTCACACAGACTGAAGCATTTCCTTTGTCATACCCAACCTTGTAATTAAAAGATACAGCTCAAAGTACAAACCCACCACCCTCCTCCTTTTTCTCAGCTGTCAAGAAAGACACTCCTCACTGGAGACCTCAAATCAGAGATCACTGAGCATTTAAGAGTGGAGTTATAATTAAGTGACAAGGATGGGACATGGGCATGCTGGGTTTAGTTCTCAGCTGATAGGTGAAGTTCGTGTGCAATTCTGATGTCCCACACCTCTGGCAGGAAAAGGGGGATACTACACAATATTCCCTGATAACAAGCACTCTGTAAAGTAATTTGCTTGCATCTCCCATATGCCTAAACTGATATTCCTAAATTCTTATGCCTACCATCAAAGCAAGGCTAAGCCACCACTTCCCAGTTTGCTCTTCACAGCAGCACAGAGATCACCTATTTCTATTACAAGTTCATAACTGTTTTACTAATGACTTCACAAAAAATTGCTTTTTATTGACTTAAGCAGCAACCTCCATCATTCCAGCTGTTGTACTGCCAGGACAATTAAGTCTGGTTTAAGACTGGGATCCTCTGAAAGGCATGTGAAAACACAGAGGCCTGGCAAAACAGAAAAGCAGTATCTTCTTTCCCTGAGCCTCACCCAAAACAACACACTGAGGATTAGAATTATACACAGTTATTAAAATTTGGCCATAGTTATACACTTGGAAGAAATTTGCCACTACTGAAATAAACAATCTCCCTCTTAGTAACGAAAAAATAAATATACAGATACGCACAGGAAGCTCGAAAGTCTAGATCTCTTCTTACACCAAAATAAATGTTTTTCGTGCAAATTAAGTGCAAAGGGAAATTAGGGCAATTTTCCACTCAGGGTCCAGTTTCTAAGGAGATCAAAAGGCCTAAATGTCCATATTTCAGAAGCCTTTTCTTAGTTAGTTTTTTCAGTAGGAGTTCTGATGAAGGCCCCTGAAAACACAATGAGAAATGTATTGACTCTGAAGGCCTTTACAAATCCAGCCCTTGCTAGTTTAGATGACTAAGATGAATTTTCTCAAGTGACTTATGTTCACCTTCACCTTAAGTCTTGATAAAAATCTGTACAAATACCTCAAGTACTTCTGAAAAACAGATGATGGTAAATAAATCACTTAAACGTTGCAACACTGAGAGGGGCAACATCTACATTCCTTTAAAAATCTAGGATAGGTTACAAATTTCAAAAGCTCACAATCAACTCCAGTGCAAGGTGTCCCTGCCCATGGCAGTGAGGTGGGGATGAGCTTTAAGGTCCCATCTAACTCAATCCATTCTGGGATTCTATGGATTTAAAAAACTAAAATACACCATGCAAAGTGACCTGCTTTACACATGTGTTTCATTTCACTTCCTCTTCCTCCATAAATTTAGAGAGGAAACGAGAAAAACCAAAAACTTTTCACCATGCCCTGTCTGAATATGGGTTTTCTGAGTTATGGAAACTCGGGTGGGCAGTGTTCACTGTTCAATCCACAGCATTTTCCATGACTGCGCGGCCATGGTTCAGCATCTCCTGTTTTCACACCTCAGCTCTCCTTTGTTCCTCTCTCACCTTTGAGTGCTTTCCTTCCCCTCAGTAAAATTTCCCTAATTATCTGCTTTGCCCTCTTTTAGGGAAAAACACCACCCCCTTCCCACCAGGGGCTGGGACACGGCCCCAGGATCTCCGGGAACATGGGCGGGTTTTGCCCTTCCGGACGTGCCCAGCGAGGCAGGGATTTGCATGTGCTCAAAATCACATTTGTCATATTCCAGAATGCTGAGTCACAGAGCAGAGCTCCACCAGGACCCTGGCATTCAGTGTGCCAGGCAGTCAGGCAGACTGCACAGGTATTAAATGGGTTTACTTGCTTCGTGTTAAGGACACTTGAGCTAACAATGGAGCTGGACAAACGAAAATATTTGCCTGTTTACTTAAGTCATTGATTTTCATGGAATTCCATGCTCTTCTTTCACAGGGTATTACAGTTAAGATGAACTTTTGTGCCCACACACAAATTTTATCTTGAAGTGTTTATTCCATTGTTATAATATTTATCCTCCATATCAAAGTAAATGAAGAGAGGTATTACACACTTTAATTCTCTGCATTCTTTGAATACTCAGTTCTGTCTGCATCTGCAGCAGCTTTCTGAAAATCTTAATTTATACCTCAGAGTCTTTCATAAAATGAACATCTTAATTTATACCTCAGAGTCTTTCAAAAAACACACAACAGTCAGCACAAGGACTTCTGGAAAATGCAGAATCCTTTTGAGCAATTTAATGCCAAATATGATTTAAATCCAGTAATTTTGCATTGATGTGAGCCTGCTGCCCATGACTGCTCAAAATTGCAATAAAACTTTCCACGGGATTTCAGTTTTCAAATTAAAAAAACTTCAAAGATTTCCATTCACTTTCCAAGCAATTAAAGGATCAGCTCTTGCATGAACTGTGTTGATTCTGGAATTAGCAACATTCCCACAGCAACAGTTCAGCATTCCCAGGGAGCTATAACTACATTTACTACACACACTTTTTATTTACTATATTATATATGTAGGACAGCTAGATTTTGTTTATTATTGGTATAAAAAAGTCCTTTTATGTAAGTGATTTAATAAAATATATAACCGAGTGCCTCAGAAACCACTCCCATAAAGGTACAGATCATTCCAAGCAATCCATCCAGGAGAGGGCACTGATGCTGAAAGGAATTAAGTCAGTATTGTCTTAACACAGACATCACCCTGAGGTTTGTCCTCCCTCCCAGCAGTTCACAGGACTGGGCAGGGAGTAGAAGCCAGTTTGACATCTGCTGGCTGCACACTGGTGTGGAGGATGTGAGTGCATGGGGCACAAACCACAGGGCTGATAAGAGATCACTTGTAGGAAGCACAGGGAGTATTTTTAGCCATGCAAAAGTAAACCACTGTGACAAGTGCGTGGCAGCTATCTCTGGGGACACCTCACTGTTGCTGCTGTCAGCCCGGGACTGTGACGAGCAGCCCCTGTATAGGAACACACCCAGTGTGGCTCTGGATTCTGGCTTGGGCAGGAATTGCCATTCCAGTGTTTGCTTTGGAAACTCACTTCCAGCACAGCTGCATTCACAGGCTGCTGAGCCACTGAGGGCAGCTCTGCTCCCATTTCCCTCCTCCTTCCCTTGCTCCTACTTCTACACGTCCACAGGATGAGCTCACCTTCCCCTGAGCTCAACAGCATAGAATGGATTTTCTACCCCTTCCATGGAATCCCAGAGAGGTTTGTGCTAGGAGGGACCCTAAAGCCCACCCAGTGCCACTCCAGACCATGGGCAGGGACACCTTCCACTGTCCCAGGCTGTTCCAAGCCCTGGCCAGCCTGGCCTTGGACACTTCCAGGGATCCAGGGGCAGCTACAGCTTCTCTGGGAACCCTGTGCCAGGGCCTGCCCACCCTCACAGGGAAGGATTTTTCCCTAAGAAATTTTTGTCTAATTTTGTATTGGACAGGTTTTTTGCTCATTCAGCAGGATCCATTGGCTCACTGCCAGCCCAAGGGGGTGACAGCTGGGACAAGGATGCAGCAGGAACACTGGAATAAAGCAGGAGGAAGGGAGCAGGGGCACAGTGTGACAGTGTGCTGCTGAGTGGCACAGATCATCTCACTCTGAGTTTGCACGATATATTCTGAGGATTCTTTTTGAACCAACATTAGTGACATACACCAGTTTAAGATCTAAATATCCCAAATTATTAACCTATCTCTCCATTTATAGTAATGGAAAGGGAAAGAGTGAAAAGGGAAAGAGTACAACCTCCTGCCCCCTCCAAAACTGCACTGTAAGGAAGAAAGCTGACACACCGACCATTTCTTGAAGGAAATAATAACAACTCCAATGATACGTGCTTATTTAGAGTAACTTCCAGCAGGGAAGGCATTATACAAGACAGGGTATATATATATATCAGAGAAGATGGTGTGTATATATAAATATATATATATATATAAGATTCACTGCTACTTACCACAATGTGTTGATAAGGATCTATGATAGACATTTTTGACGTAGTTTATTCAAGGCAACTGCCAAGTATCTATTTCAATCCCACACAGGAGAGGCTTCCACTTTTTTCAGAGTAGAGTTCAGTATGAAAGGTCCTTCAACTGATAAATAAAACAGAAGATATAATTAAGATTAATTTGTTCCTTTTAAACTGTATTTTGCAAAGCAAATCAGTTCCTACTCATTAAGAAGGTTTCCAAAATTCACATGTTTACCAATAATTTAATTTCACTATAAGCTATATAGATATAGGTATTTACCTGCCTGAGCTGGAGAAATTTCTCGTGCTTATTTCCTCTACCTCAGGGTAAGAGCAGGAATCAAGTATCTTAAATTCCAGTCATGCCAGTGTTTCTAGCAGCTCTACAGATAAACAAAAGAATAGAGGAATTTTATTTGTCCCATAAATGCTTCCAGGCATTACAATCCTAGTTACAACTGTGAGCTCTGCAGGAGCAGCAACACTGCCCTCTGTAAATCCAGGACAGCAATTCCAGCTGGGGCTGTATGCAACTTGCCGGCTATCCCGGCTGTCTGGAGATGTTCCAGAGGCTTGGAGGGGCACACTGCAAAACCAGGACTTCATGGCTCTTCCACAGGCTCTCCATAGGCCACTGCTTTCTGAGCCCTCGGTGAAGATCAGGGGCCACCAGAGGCCTTCAAAGTCAGAACTGTTTTCAACCATCAAAGTACCAGAGGTTATTTCTTTCCGCATCTTTAAAAAACTCGGCAAACTGCTGGGCAGGATCAGCTCTCAGATCCAGCTGGACCATCATCAGACTTGAACCATCAGCAGAAATTTTAAAGTGAAAAGAAGTGAAGCACCATTTGGGGTTTTGTCTCAAGGCAATGATTCCTAACGCTTAAATCTGAAAAAGCAGGATAAGCCCTAAATGATTGTATATATCACTTCCAAACCTTTGCTCTTGAGCAACTACATGAAGGCATAACAATAACAATTTCGTTTCATTATGATCATTAGAACATTACAATGTCCTTTCTTTAATCACTGAATCATTAAGGCTGGATAAGCCCTCCAGAATCACCAAGTCCAACCATTAATCCAGCACTGCCAGGTCCATCAGTAAACCACATCCCAAAGCGCATATTCCACACGTTTTCTGAGCGCTTCCAGCAACAGTGATTCCCTCACTTCCCTGGTCATGCCTGACCACCCTTTCCTTGTCAGCCCTAACAATAGTTTGAGGCTAGGAATCACCCTGGGTTTATTTATTCATTTTTATCTGAGGAAGTATGAATAAGAAAGATATCAGCATTGGAAAATCATGGTAAACGTGCCCAGCTATATCATTTCTGGAGGAACTGCTGACATCTTGGAAGACAATCCAGGAAAGGGAACAGCAGGAGCTACCCAATCACCATAATGGAGAGGAAATTTGTAAAACCAGAAAATACTCATTTCCCCTAAGTGCACAGCCAGCTGCCACACTCACTTTGAGAGGATACACAAAACCAAGCCTAGGATACTGCTCTGTCTGGTGAAGTAAGAGAACAGGTTAGACCCAGGACGAAAAGCCTGGTTCAATTTAGCGTCCTGCATCCTAAAGGCAGAGTTCCAGTTCCCCAGATGATCCCTCGACTGGCTCAGACATGAGATCATGCTCTCTCCCTACAAGCCCCCGCCTCATTTGTTCCAACATCTGCAGGAAGCGTGCTGGTGATGCTGCAGACACAGCCTCTGCGGCTGCGGGGCCAGGGCGAGTCCCCAGGCGCCATCTGCCCTCCATGCTGGATGAGGCGCGGCTCGAGCAGATGGACAAAAACACAACCACGTCATCATCTGCATCGCAACGCCCCCGCAGAGCGCGGCCCGCGGGCAGGGCCGTCGAGAAGGAGGACCACCACATGGTGCAGGCAGCTTCAGAAGGGGAAGAGTTAAGGGGGCAGAGCTGAGGGCAGGAGGAACTGGTCTGTAGGGGAGGGTGGGGTGATACCAAGCCAGTGAGAGGACAGGGAAAGGGGAAAATGGGGGAAATGAGACAGAAGTCCATATGGGAGTCTCTTTCCCCCCCAGGAGGACCAACTCTATGGTAGTTCATCACTGCCCTCACCAGGGCAGAGGACTTGAGAACTGACTGAGAGCACAGAGCTCATGGGATGCTGCACAGGGCTGGCAGAGGGACAGCTATCCATGCTCTTCCCAGAGCCAGTGGGACATCTCAAGAGCAAGCAGTCGTTTATGTGACTTGAACACTTAATCCCTTACAGTGGATTTAATTCAAATCAGTTAATTACACCACACCCTCTGGAAGCTCACACTGCATTACCCACGGAGTTTGGGTAAAGCACACAAAGAGGTTTCTAGATCTAAAAATTGTAGTGTGGCAGAGGAGCCAAATACAGCACAATCAGGAAATTCTGATTACACTCATCAAGAGCCGTGAAGAAAGTCTTGAAGCATGTTTACTGCAAACATCTGCAGCAAATAGAGCTGTAATCCCAAAATTATCTTGTTAAACACTTCCCCTACATGCTGTCCATCCCACACAGCCTAAAGGGAAAGTCCTCATGGAATCACAGAATGTCCTGAGTGGGAAGGAACCCCCAAGGATCATCCAGTCTAACTCCTGGCCCTGCACAGACACCCCAGCAATCCATGGGAGCGTTGTTAACACTCTCCTGGAGCTCTGGCAGCCTTGGGGCTGTGCTCATTCCTTGGGGAGCCTGGGCAGTGCCCACCACCTTCTGGGGAAGAACCTTTCCTGGTATCCAGGAAAACCCTCCTCCTCCAGCTCCAGCCCTTTCCTGGCTCCTGTCCGTGTCCCAGGGAGCAGAGACTGGAGCTGTCCCTCGTGAGGAGCTGCAGCCCTTGCTGGGCTCTGCCCTCAGCCTCCTGTGCCCCAGGCTGACCATAACCAGTTCAGGGCTGTACCACAAGCACACACAAAGTCCTGCCCTTGAGCTGGAGTTGGTGAGCCCCACCCTTGGCAGATGCAGGGGAAGCAGTGCCTCTGAACACATCTTCAAGGACACTCTGATATTACCAGCACAGGTTGTTTTGCTTCCCTGATAGCTGGTGGTGTCACACCATCTGTGACTGTGCTGCTGCTGGGGCTGACAGCATTCCTTCCCAAAGAAAGAGCACCTCAAGGCAGCACCACCAACATTAACTAAGCTGGCCATACTGTTTGACTGTACATTATAGGTAATCAAAGAAGAGATTAAGTTACCTGGAGAACAGAGGGCTGTGTGGAAACCTTCCAGCAGCCTTTCAGGATGTGAAGGAACTACAAGGAAGCCAGAGGGGGACTCTGCATCAGGAATTGTGACACAACAAGGGAGAACGGCTTCAAACTGACCGAGGGGAAATTTAGATTCAACATACAGGAGATATTCTTCCTTCTAAGGGTGGTGAGCCCTGGAACAGGGTGCCCACGAAGCTGTGGCTGCCTCTGGATCCCTGGAAGTGCCCAAGGCCAGGCTGGATGGGGCTTGGAGAAACCTGGGAAAGTGTCCCTGCCCATGACAGGGGGTGGCACTGGATGGGCATTAAGGTCCCTTAAAACCCCAATCATTCCATGACCCTCTGATTCTCACTGTTTTATTGGTCAGCGTCCAAATTGACACAAATTTACTAATTACACAGTAAACAAGCCACAGTTTAGCCTGGCCCTGTCATGGAGAGCTAGCCTTTCCCTTTCTCCCAGTGCCATAAATCCCAGCCCTGTCATGGAGAGCCAGCCTTTCCCTAAGTGCCTAAATCTTACTTTCACCCAAAGTAAACTCTACCTCTAGCCCTGTTTCATTGCCAGGCACAGTTCCAGACACCATCAGTAGCAAGCTATCAGTGGATAGCTGGATCACTCCTTGAGTCAATAGCCTTCTGTGAACTCAGCTTATATTCACCCGAGGCGACAGACTGAAGTGCAGAAGGGATTGTTGTCTTGGAAGACCAACTATAACACAGTAACTCACAAGAAGAAGCTACACAAGCACATTGACAGAGATTATTACTGGAACATTTTCATTCTCAGTACATTCCTGGATAATTCATTTGTACAGGATATGTCAAAAGATAAGGAGAATAATGAGATTTTTCCCATGCTGAGCACAAGCTTACTCTGGAGTTAGTCTCACCAAGTGGAAAAGCCCTGAAAATGAGTAAACACAGCACAATATAAATATCATTGCCAGAATATGTCTCTCAAGTGTAAGAAAAATCATTAGAGGAAGGTTGTTTATATCAAGTTGTCCAATTCTCCTTAAAAAATCAAAGACACGAACAAATTTAAATATAACGTGTGACTCACCAACACAGTCATTAACTTTCAATCTACTAGGAGAAGAGTAAGGGGTAGAGAATACGCTAAGTAATGACTCAGACTTTTTGTATGAATGTCACCCTCCATTTGTATCAAATCAGATTACAGCATTTTATTTGGTTAGATTGATCCTGTGATTGTATAACAGAAATAACAAATACTCTGTTTCTACATGACTTTGTCTAGCATCCTGGAAAATCACTGTAATGTTATTTCTTAACTTAGGGCTTCCCACACAAGGAGGAAGGATTACCTCTGACTCCATGTAGGGCACCCATCACTCCACTTCCACCACAAACGGAAAAGGGAATTCTCTGCTGATGTGCCAAGCAGACCCATGGGCCAAGGCCAAAGGGATGAATGACAACAAGGACAAATGCTGGGTCCTGGCCTTGGGTCACCCTAACCCCTGCAGCTCCGGGCTGAGGGGGAGAGTGGCTGGAAAGCTGGAAGAGGCTCTGGGGGTGCTGGGGACAGAACTTAAAAATGAGCCCAGGTGTGCCCAGGCGGGCAGAGGCCAATGGCCCCTGGGGCAGTGCCAGCCCTGGTGTGGCACAGCCCCAGGGCAGTGGCTGTGCCCTGTGCTGGCCCTGCTGAGGGACCTCGAGTGCTGCTCCAGCTCTGGGCTCTCACAGCCAGAGAGACCTGGAGGGGCTGGAGCGTGTCCAGGGCAGGGAACGGGGCTGGGGAAGGGGCTGGAGCACCAGGAGAGGCTGAGGGAGCTGGGAAAGGGGCTCAGCCTGGAGCAAAGGAGGCTCAGGGGGACCTTGTGGCTCTGCACAGCTCCTGACAGGAGGGGACAGCCATGGGGTCAGGCTCTGCTCCCAGGAACAGGGACAGGAGGAGAGGGAACGGCCTCAGGCTGTGGGATTGGACATCAGGAGAACTTCTTCATGGAGAAGGTTGTCAGACATTGGAATGGACTGCCCTTAGTGGAGTCCCCTCCCCTAGAGGTGTCCAAGGAAGTGCTCTGGGCTGGTGACAAGGTGGGGATCAGTCACAGGCTTTTTCCAATCCCAGTGATTCTGCAGTTCTATGACTGGTCTCCCCATGCCTTGCTAAGGAACTATGGGGTGGGAGGAAGGGTTCTGAGCAGAAAGGCAAAAAGTCCAACCTTTGTGCCACATTTTTGGAGAACACTGTGAGGTGAAGCTTGTCAAGGAAGTTGACACAGCATAGCTAGACAGGAGATTTTAAGATCTGACTTCCTGCTATAGGGGAGGTAATAGATAAAAAGATAGTGAATCTTTTTTTAAAGATTACTTGTTGGCCTGTAAGCAATTACGGAAAGTATCGGTGACACAGCAACAGTGGAAGGAGGGCTGTAAACACTCTAGCAGGGCTGAAAGTCTGCAAAAGTCCCAACAATCACCACCAGTGTAAAGTTTCTCCTTTTCTAGTGCTAAAAGCTACTTGGGAGGCCAAAAGTGAGGAAGACGAAAGTTGCAAAATTATCAAGCCACAGATACACTCCATGATACAGGAGGCGAGGCTTGGTGAGTCAATGGCATCAGAAATGGTCCTTTAATAAACTTGAATTAGGCTGGATTCAAAACACCCTCCCTATCTTATATTCTGCAAGGAATGGCCTCCCCAGCAGGAATATTCAAGAGGCTGAAAGCATCTCTGCCTGAATACCCACACCTGTGTCACACTGCCCATGGGAGCTCCCTGGGCTGGAACCCAGCCAAGTGCTGCAGTTTCCCCAAAGACAACATCTGCAAGTCTGAGGAAGAGGCAACTGATTCAGGGCACAATGGTTTATGTTACAATTATCCTGCTTACGCAAAGGGGACTTAACAAGAACCACTCGCTGCAACAGCCTGTGAGGTTATGAGAAAAACCCATGTGTGAACCCGCTGTATGGCCAACTCACAGGAGGATTTCAAAGTGGAACTGAGTAAATTCAAAGTAAGGAGTTAATTTTTTCAACAAATGAAACAGCTCATTGAGTTGATACATGTAAATAACTGTTCTTCAACATCATATTTTACTTCAACTGAAATTTCACTGGAAATAAAAAACAGCCTTGAGAAAGAACAACAAACTCAGCTGAGAGATGCCAAGAATACTCTTTAAAAATGGCAACAATCACTGTCCTTTGCTACAGAAATCAAAGCCACGAGGCAGAGTTTAGATGGCAGAGTCTCAAAATTGGTCAAAAAACCTCAGGCAGCTGACCAGTAATCCCCGCTGCATAGGTCAGGCTTATGTGGGAAGCAGCACACTTGTTTTCCAGCAAGAAAGCCAAGAAACAAAGAGGAACATGAACAATCTGATGGAAGTTCAATGAAAAACAATTATTAGGATATGGACCTGAACCAATTAGAATGCATTGCTCAAGCCCACCTCTGCAGGTCATTTACTATGAGCACAGTGCAATTAGGAGAAGCAGATGGAAAAATGCCCAACATTTCTATACAGTAGGAATTTGGGACCTAGTTATTCCACAAGTAAACTTTCCATCATATAATCCTGGAATGATGTGGGTTGGAAGGAACCTTAAAGCCCATCCAGTGCCTCCCCTTGTCACAGGCAGGGATACTTCCCACTGTCCCAGAGTGCTCCAAGCCCTGCCCAACCTGGCCTTGGACACTTCCAGGAATGTTTGACAGTTATTTTTTAAGGGTATTTTCACTTTTGGAAGCCAAGCTTAAGGCTCACTTTTCAATTTCAAGATATTGGGTGTCCCAAGTACCCAGAGTCAGGCTCTCTGAAATGAAAAAACTCAATGCCAGTGGCAGCTTCCAAAGTCTTGCCAGGAATGCAAACACTTATGCAAGAACTCCTAAAATAAAATGATAGACATCTCAACTGCAACACCTGACTGGGCAGAGCTTTTTGTTGACTATATTCCTTTAAAGCTCATGCGAAGGGGGGAAAGGAAGGGAAAAAACCTCCCTGCCTTTCTTTCTTACCTGGAGCATTGGCAAAACTTTCCACTTGCTCTGCTGTGCTGTGGTCAAGAGCTGCTGCCTGCCAAAACCTCAGGGTCCCCCTTCCAGAAGCCTCACTGGTACCGTGGCAAGAACTGTTGCTGCGTGATTTAGAGCTCTAGAATCAGCTTCCAAAATTCTCATTCCAAATCCAACCCCGTTCCCTGGGGACAGCACCAAGCTCAGCCAACTTCTAAGTATCTCTGAGCCAATGCCTTTTAAAGATTCTACTAAAATCATGAGGGCTTGGTTCTTACAGATGTGTAACTTATCCACGCCTTCATTCCCCTTCTTTTGCTTCCCTGCTGCAAAGTAGGAACGGTTTAGGAAAAAAAAAACAACAAACCCTAGGGAAAACATTAGAATAACCTTTTATTTAAGTATTTATGGGGTTTTGGGGAGACAATCCAACATGTGAAGGTGCCTGATGCACTCACTTCAACTGAGGCAGCTGACAGTCCTTCTGCACTACAGTTAGGCAGTGGTGTCACACAAAACCCCAAAAAATCAGCTAAAAATGGAATGGGCTGGTAAAATTTAACAGCCAGCTTCCCATCAGTAACGCATGTAAAACAAATTTAGCTGACCATAAGGTCAATATTTCCTTTCAATATCTTTTTCAGTTCAATTGGTATCAAGTTTGGGGATTTCCTGGCCTCTTGGCACAGGCTGTAGCCCCGGCCAGGCTGCTGGCACTGCCAGGCTGGAGGAAGGGTTGCATGCACAAAGTATGTTTTGTCATCTCCCACTCGTCATGTCTGCACAATGTGACTCAACTTTCTGGTTTTGGGCTCCTCACTCCAAACACGAGCTCTGGTCACCGTCTGCAGCCAAGGGGACAATTGTGCAGCACTTCCTTTGGTCTCTATGGTCACAGCATTTAAAGCATGACAAAGTCAGAGTCACTCAAGGAAATCTGTCTGGACTTTCTAGTAAAAGTAAGCATGAACAAACTTCTGACGCTGACATTTTTCAGCCTCTTTAAATGCTGAGAGTAAAATTTATATGGAAATATTTCATGGCTATTGACAAGCTGGAGTCTGAGTAAGTAACATAAATATATGTTTTACACACAGACACAAAGACAAACATAGACATGCCCAACACATATATTACATTTTTGAGAGGAGAAATGAAGTACTTCCATGACAGTGATCTTTGTCTTGTATCCAAGCATCTTGTATCTTTGCTGCTGAGCAAAGCCAGACCTGGAGCAAATCCCACCTGGCTCCACAGAGCCAAGCCTCTGGCCAAGCAGACCTTCAGCCCTGGATCTGAGCTGTTACACAAAATCCCAGACTGGTCTGGGTTGGAATGGGCCTTAAAGACCATCTCATCTCATTCCACCCCCAGGGATGCCACTCACCATCCCTGGTTGCTGGCCTTGGGTATTTCCAAGGATGGAGCAGCCACAACCTCTCAGGAGCAAGCAGCTCCTGAGTTTCCAGCTTGTGTTTGAAGGCAACCTCATCTTGGCAAAGCGCTTGCACAGGGGTTTGATTTTCTGCACCAGACTTGGCTGGGCTCTCCTTCACCCTCCTGTCCTGCTGGGGAGGGCACAGTGGCACCTCCCTGCTCCGGGACCACACTGGGAGCGGCGCCTCACTGCCCCTGCCCAGCTCCTTCCTCTTCCTGTGCCGTGGCTCTCACAACTTCCCCACGTTCTCTGGGCAGCATCCTGGGCAGCTCTGCCAGCCCTGCCCTGCCAGCCAGGCCCTGCTCCTGCTTTGTTCCAAATGCATTCAATTGCATTTGGAATTTTGGCTTTTCTGCCCCACCATTCCGGATGGATTCAGGGATTCCAACAGGGAAAATGCCGAGCTGTGGCACGAGCTACAGTGCCACCCCTGCTGATTTAGGAGGAAAGCTTTGAATCAGGTGCCACTTCATTTTTAGATAACTCTTATCTTAACTCTTATCTTATCTTAACTCTTATCACAGACACACAGTCAAGCCCTGAGAAGATGAAGGGAAGGACTGAAGCCACTACAAACAAATGCCCAACATTCCCAACTCAGGTTTTGGAGATGGATTAAGACTGATGTATTAAAGAATATCTTTATAGAATTATTGGAAAAATAATAATAAAAAAAAAGGTAAATTTCTCTTTACTGTAATATGACTCTACCAGTACCAGCAGTTACACAAAGCAGAAAAAACCCACAGAAGTAACAAAACCCATAAAAACACAGCAACTTAAACATGGATTTCAGAAGTGTGATACAGTAACTCTCAGTCACTAAGGAGCCACAAAAAAATTACTTCAAAGGCAAAAGGACAGCAATCAAAGGGAGGAAGAAACCCCAAATTTGCATATCCCTTTGTTAAAAGAGCTTTGCAAAATCCGGGACACAAGGGGGACTTTCATGCTCCTCTCAGAGGCACAGAAGATTGGTTCAGGAAACTTAAATGAACTATGACTACTCTCTTACCAAACTACCTAAGCTTCTAATTTAACTATTTCTTAAGACACTGAGGGCTTACTCCCTCCCTTGCCAACTCAAACTCTCTCTCAGCATATGAAACACCCATGGATGTGTTGGCTCTGTGGTGAAAGGGAAATGACTGACACATTACAGGGCAGAGAGTACACAGCACAGGTGTTTGACCACTTTTCAAGAAGACTTTCTATAAAGAAAATAAGCACAAAGAAAAGAAAATAAATAAAGAAAATAATAATAAATAAAGAAAATTTGGAATTCTTGGAAAAAGAAATTTAAATATAAAAATCAAAGTAACACTTGGAAGCATGCCCCAGCTGAATGCAATAGCTCAAAAACCTGTGTGGACATGTGATATTCCAAGTGGAAAATGCCAGAGAAATGCAAGATGTTGGCAGGCTTTGTCATTAAAAGAGCTGGTTCTCATTACCAGCAGCACAGGCTTCAGAGCAGCTTCCTCAGGGAACCTTACAGTGCCTGGGAAAGCAGGGAGCCTGAGAGCATCATCACTGCAACAAACACACCCATAAAAACACTCTGGATTTAGGGAAAGCCAGGACCTGCTTCCCAGCACCCTCCTCTCAGATGCTGTACAAGCTTTGTTCCCTTTTTGTTAAGTTTTTCACCAGCACTGTCCTTAAGTCACAACTGTGGGGCTTTGGTTACACGGAGAAAATTACTTGTTCTTCACAATACAACAGTCCAAAAACACCAGGTTTGTGAAAATTGCAGAGTCCTGCCTTTATCAGGAGAGAAAGGGGTGTTACACTCAGTGCTATGGTTGGAAACTCATGACCCATTCTGCTTGGATTAAGGAGGAAAAGGATTCAAACAGAACAGCAGCACATGAATAGTTAGTTCTGTATTTTGTAGAAATTGTCTAGGATGAGAGATGGTCACTATTGCAATGTTCACTTCAAAACACATCCATACTGATTAAATTAAAGATGCACTTCAAAAGTATTTCAAAATTCTCCATTATAGGCTAGTTTTGAAAAACAGAACACAAAAGGATCAACCAGAAAATTTCCATATACTCACATTCCACAACCACCTTCTCCTCAAAATGTTGTTTTATGTTGTTTCTTCCAGTACTGCCAGATCAGGCAGCAGCTGCTGGCTTTGCATAGAGCTCCAGTTTTGCATGTGAGGTCCAAAGGCAGAGTATTTGGGATGGGGCATGCAAAGTGATGGTGCATGCCACAGCCAGAGCTGCTCCCTGTTCAGTGCAATCATCTACAGGTGCTGTTTGCTTTCCCCTGAGATGGGACAGAATGGAACCTCTGCTTGGGGACATTTGTTTTTAGCATCCATGTGACAGTGCAGTAAGTTAAATGCATGAGAAACACAGTTTTAGTAATTAAATCCTATTTATAATCTCTACCCTTAAAAAACAGACATGGTAGTGGGAGGGACAGGGAAACAACACAAAAAGTAGCTTCACATTGAACCTGTAAGGCTAAATCTTTCTATTTCATGGTCTGGCCAAGGCCATGGAGCAGATGGGATGAGACAGCCTGGACATGTGCACCCAATTCTTACTCCATCTATCCCAACATTGCACTTATCAGTCCTGTCCTTCATGCATGTTTCATAAAATGCAATCCCTTGGGGGCTGGGACTGCCGCTTACAGCAAGAAATACAAATTTGTATAGACCTTATAATAAGATCTCTGTGTGTGCATAAATAAGGACCTTTATAATCCCAGTAAATAGAAAAGGATAATTTATTACAGAAGTGCACATTCCTATTCATCTTTGCAAAAGATATAAGCACTGATAATACTAGTAGGAAAAGAAATTACGAGTCTTACTGATTTATGCTGAAATCATTCTAAGGAAAATACCAGATGAATATCAAAAATTAGTCAGCTCAGCAGCTTTACTATCAGATAACTACAAAAAAACCACAGATGCGACTGATATATCTCAAATAGTTTACAACTTATGTATGTGGAAGCTTTTGACCCTGTATTTTGTGTCTCCTTCTTAAAGTTGCACATTTAGGGAAGCTGGAAATAAAAATATTTTTGTTTGCAGGCTTAGCTGTATTTTTAAAAGTACACCTTCAGCATCCTAAGCTGAAGTAATGTCGTTACCAGGAGAAAAAGCAGCCCTGTATCTTTCTCTCCAAGTTACCAGTGCTACCACTCATCTGGAAGGAGATTAAACATCACAATTAAAGAGGGCTTGCCAGCAGAGCAGTGCAGCCTGGACAGCAGCCCAGGGCTCAGAGACACCACAGGCTCCACTCACCCAGCTCTGACACCAAGCCCAGAGACTGCAGCCCTTGCACAGAGCAAAGGGCACTCCCAGAGCATCACCTCTGTGCTCTGAGAGATCTGTTTGGAATCACATGGATTCCACTGAAGCACTTGCTTTTCCTCTAGGAATCACTTAAAGAGTCTGGGACACTCAAACACTGACTCCTACTCCGGCTGTTTGTCAGTCCAGATCCCAAAAACATCCTTGCCAGCCCCCCAGCCAGGGGATAATTAGCATTGACTCCATGATTGCAGAAGGCCAATCAACTGCTTTATTATATCATCTTATACTATATTATACTATCCTTATTAAGAAACTCAGTGACCCTTTTAGCCAGTCCGATGCAGTTTTGACCTAACTGGTCAATCCATCCAAACACCATCCAGTGTCCAATTAAGAAATCACCCTTTGGTAAACAGATCTCCATGGTACATTCCATATGTGCACAACAGCAGGTGCAACAAGTGGAGATAAGAATTGTTTCTCATTCTTTCCTCTGATCTTCTCACAGCCTTCCCCAGGAAAATACCTGGGAGAGTGGTGCCTGCTCTCTGTGGGCAGAGAGCTGCTGCCACACTTCCCCACACGTGCTGAGAGTCTTGGAATTACCAGCACGCAGCAAAAGTGTGAGCTGAGATGGAAGTGTCATCCCCATAACCCACTCTCTGGGAAAGGCAAACACCCTGGGGAAAAGCTGCAGTGTCCCCTGGCACAGCTGCCAGCTGAGACAGGACCAGCACAGGCTGAGGAAGCACCACTGCTGACAGCCCTAATGTACTCGTGAGAAAATCAGTCAAATCTGTACATCTGTCAATATATGGCTGATATTTTCTCCTCATCAACACCATTGGTTTATTTTTTACAGAAACTGCATCATTCTGTTTAATACCACAGAAGGGACCTCAAAGCCCATCCAGTTCCACGCCTGCCACGGGCAGGGGCACCTTCCACCAGCCCAGGTTGCTCCAAGCCCCATCCAGCCTGGCTGTGGACACCTCCACAATGTGTTCAAACTGGAGAACTAATTGATATTTCTAAAATAAGTCCATGAATTCTCACTTGCAGTATCGCCACAATATTTTTCATTAAAAAAAAAAAAAAAGTTTAAATGTTTACTAGGCCCTTTTGCTTTCCCCATAATTTGTTTAAAAAGAAAATATTGGAAGTTTTTTGTGCTCAGTTTGGTCCTGCTTTGGAGACCACTTTCCCCTGTCCTAGAGCCCACCTTCCATCCCTGCCTCATGGGCTGAGTAACTCTGCTCCAGACGTTGACACACAGGCTACTGGAAATTGGTACAGTCAGGAAATTTGGGTCATCTCTCTGAGGTAAACAGTAAATGAAAATTCTCAGGAAAGTCTGAATACCAAGGTGATGAGGGGCTGGTTTTTTTCTTCTTTTTAAAAAAGGAAGAATTCTTTTGAAAGTATTCTGTTACTACATCCCATTATAACCTAGGGCACTGATGAGGTAATTTCCATTACTAAGGCAGGTTCTGGGATTTGTTTTTCAGACTACTGAAAAAGACACAGTTATATCAGTGCCACAGCAAACCCAGACAAGAGTTCATCACCTCACAGCAAGATCCTGCTGCCTCTGCCCACCAAATCAAAGACAAATTCTTCCACAAATTATATAGAGCTTCTGTTTTTAGAAAGAGACAAATGAAATAAAACCAGACCAGTGGCAAAATCAGTTTAAAAGTGTTTCCCATGAGTTCCCCCCAGGCTTTAACTGGAAGCTGAATCCCTAGCTGAACCAGAGCTGTAGGGAAGGACCTGCTTTTATAGCTTGAATCATGTCCAGACTGTAAGGCACCAATATTTTTGATATGTACTTGCCCATCAATGTCAACTAAACAATTAGTTAAGAATTCTGTTTTGCTCCCTCAAGGCCACTCCCCCAGATACAGAGGATAAGTGCCCTGAAGGATAGGGAGACTGCTCCACAGTACTGTTATGTGTCAGGTAAAAAGTAAATTGGAATTTAATCTCTCAGCTCCACATTCACCACCACAAGGCCATACTATACTTTGAGCTTTTACCTCTTGAGCTAGAAATTTTCCATGGGGAAAAAAAAGGATTTTCTCATATTTTGTAGTCAGTTTTCATATACTTGAACTTCTGGGTACAAGGGGGAGACACTTCCTTCTCTGGATGCTACTTGCTGCTACCCCTGGTATTTTCCATCCCAAGCCATTCAATTAACTTCATGTGATTTGAATTCACAGCTCCCAAGTCTCCAGTCCTACTGCCAAGGCTGTCCTGTTCCAACCCACATGGAAGTCACCGAGGTTGCCACATCCCTGGATACTGCACATCAATTCAAACACTCCAGCAGAGCCATTCCCATTATTCCTGCAGCAATGTGCACCCAGAAGGTAATTTCTGTATTGCACTGGGTTCAGCCCTTGGCACTGCCAGGAAGAACTGAGGTTATCCAAAGTGTCAGTGAAGTCTGCTCAATGGCTTTGCAGGAGGGAAATAGTGCTCACCCCATGATCATGTTTTTTCCCCTTTGTGGTATGAAAATTCAAGAACTGAAGGGAAAAACTATGGCAAAACCTGAAATATTTCCTATTCTAGCTGTTTTAGGCAAGCTGGCAAAAGTAACCTATTCAAAGTGCCATGAAAATTATACTTGTGATAACAGTGTTCAATGGAATATATTCAAATTAAGATGAAATCAAATATGCAACTCTAGTGATACAGCAGCAATGGATAGCTTTTTCTCTTTTTTTTTTTTTTTGGGGGGGGGTTGGCTTTTTTTCTAATTTTTTTAAGAAAAACATGTCATAAACACCACTTGGTGCCAAGAGTCAAACGCGTGTTTTTCCAGTGTAGATTGACTGGGCATGTATGAAGAGATTAATTTATGTGATTCAAGCATAAATCAATATTTGCATTTCTCTTTTGTTATGGATCCCTGCCATAGGGGAACAAGAGAGTGCAGGAAGGTGGACAGGGCCAACATGAAGATTTGGAGAGACAATAGTGCTAAAAAGAGAATTTATCGCCACTATATACTGAAAACTTCTCACTAAAAAAAAAATAAAATAAAATAAGCACATCAGTTTTAGATTCATGCTTTCTGTCTGGAATCCTTAGCAGGCTGAACAACTCTTGGTAACCACAAAGCAGCTGATCTTATGCATGAATAGCTTCACGTGCATCTCACCCTACTGAGGTGCAGAACAGCATCTCCTGCCAGGAACATCCACTGCAATTACAAGTCCTAGCCACACCACTGCTCCTCCCTTGGGGCTGGAGCTTCAGTCTGCATCCCATCATCCACGTGGGAAATTCCGCACTCAGCACTTCAGGCGGCCGAAGGGATTTTTCCCAAAGGGAAGGCACAAGGTCAAGCTGTGGGCAGGGGTCACCAGCAGCTCCAGCTCCCCAGGGAAGGGACAAACCCCAGCGCAAAGCCCTGGGCTGCTGGGGGAGCAGGACCGGGGCAGCAGCTTCTGCACAGGTGCGGCAGGGCTGGCAGAGCAGCTCACCCCGCACCTGTGAGCGTGCGGGTCCCTGAGGGCACAGGGAGCCCCCATGGAAACCAGGCTGCTCCAGGCCAGGCTGCCCCGGGCTTGCAGCAGCCTGGCACAGTGGAAGGTGTCCCTGCGCACGGCAGCGGGTGGCACTGGACGGGCTTTAGGGTCTTCCCAACCCAAACCATTCCGTCATTTTTGGTCCGTGACCGCACCAATGTAAGTGAACAGAAACCTGCTAAAGGCCATGACCAGATCCCTTACAGGCATTTCTCTCACATCAGACCCAAGAGAAACGCTGCTCTCGCAGGCATTTTGCAAAACCTTCCCTGTGCAGCCGCCCTGCCGCACTTCCCCACAGCTCGCACGGCCGGAGCTGCCCCGCCGGTGCCCGTGCCGTGCCAGCCGCGGGACAGCGGCCGGGCACGGCGGGGGAAGCTGAATCCCTGCTGAGCCGGCAGGATGGGGATGGAGCTGCGGGAGCCGCGCAGGGACCCGCCACCGCCCGCTCCCCCCGCGCGCCTCCCGCGTACCTCTCGGAGCCCCGCGGAGCGAGCGCAGGGCCGGGCGCGGCCGGGGCTGTCCGCGCAGGGACTGCGCCCCGCGGGGCTCCCCGGCCCGGCCCGGCCCGGCCCGGCACGGCCCCTTCCCGGCGCCGCTCCTCGCCCGCCCCGCGGCCCCGCTGGCTCCCACCCCGCGCTTACGGCTCCGGGCTCCGCCGGCGCGGCCGCTCCGCTCCCGCCGCGGCCGCTCCGCGCTCGGGCGGGGAGGAGCCCGCGCCGCCACCGCCTCTTAAGGAGGATCCAGGCGCCGGCCGGGGCTGCGGGGACAGCTGAGAGGGGACAGGGGCTGAGAGGGGACAGCGGCTGCGAGGGGACAGCGGCTGCGAGGGGACAGCGGCGGCTCCGTCACTCCGGGCGCTGCGGTCACCGGAGGAGCCCCGAGCGCTGCCGTGGGGAGCGCTTGGCCGGAGCCGGAGCGAGCGACTGATGTGGCAGACAAGAGTAACCAAATAAACGGAATTTGCATTAAAATATCCCCTGCGTTAAAAAGGCCTTGCTGTCGAGGCGGCGGTAGGTGTTGCTGTGGGAATATGCCTTCCTCAAGGTGTTTGATTCAGCAGGTGTGACCACAAAACGCTTTCATTCTGTTCAAGTACCTCGTGAACATTTGCACGTCTAACACTTTCACTTACAGACTCTTGGTTTTGAAAGGATGGGTGTTGAAACAGCGGTGACTGTGCCCTGTGGACCTTGGCCAGGTCCACCAAGGTGTTGCTGGATCACTCAGTCCCCTTTGGTCCACTTTACACTTCCATCTGAAAAGTGGAATTTTAAGTCATTATTTATTCTACCACCTTTGTCCTCAGTAATGATTAAAGAAGACCTTAGAATTCCCTTCCATTCACTCACAATTTTTCTTTTTTGCTTTAATAGATTTGAAATTGAAGTGTTTTGAAATATACTGAAATTGGAATTTTTTTTTCTAAATTGTATTGTATTATTTGCTGCATTGTTTCCTGCTAAACAAGGAGTGGCCTTAAGTTGAAGGAGGGCAGGTTAGATTAAGAAATAATTGTTCCCTGTGTGGGTTGGCAGGCCCTGGCACAGGGTGCCCACAGCAGCTGTGGCTGTCCCTGGATCCCTGGCAATGTCCAATGCCAGGCTGGACAGGGCTTGGAGCAACCTGGGACAGTGGAAGGTGCCCCTGCTCACAGAAGTCCATGGGACTGGATGGGCTTTTGGGTTCCTTCCAACCCAAACTATTCCATGAGTCTATGATCCTTTGTTGAACACCCAAAAAAGTATTTCCTACCTGGGCTTTTGGAGCTCACAGTAAGTCAGTGGGAGAGTCTGACAGGCTCAAACCTCAGCTGCTGCTCACCCAGAACCTGCACTCTTAACATGACACCTCTCAAAGATGCCAGTTCTTCTCCAGACATGCCAGAAGACGAGACTGAGTTTCACTTCAATGTTGACGTCAAGCTCTTTCTGAAGACCCATTTTTACGCTGGGGCTTTGCACAAACTCAGTGCCTAAATTGGAACTCACTTCTTTGAAAAATGTGGTCTTAAATAAGCAAAGATAAAGCGGGGGAAGAAAAGGCTTTTAAATTACTAAACCGAGACGTCAAAGTGCAGCAAACCAAAGGATACTATTCTACAAGTGAGGGGCACGTAGGTGGCATTCACATTGTATTAACAAAGTTAAGTGTCTGGCAAAACAGTAGCCACAATTAGAGGATAGCAAACCATTCCTCAGCACAAAGCAAGCCAGAAGCCTCATTTTCTCCATTATCTTACTAGTCCCCTGCTGTGATACACTGAGGGGCTGAGCCACTCTGGCCACCACTGATGATCTAGTGGTCTGTCTCATTTGTGAGGGTAGGGAAGCAGAGTAGGGAAAAGATGCCCTGTAAGTGCTGTCACAAAGAAGGCAAATGTATGTTTAGAAAGCCAGCCTAGGACTGCCAGCTCAGAAAATGCCTGTTTGATGTGGTAGGCTCCTCCTCCACATCCTCAGTGTGCCATTTGAGGGAACATTGACCAGAAAAATGCAGCGAATCCATGATGGTGCCATTATTTGGGTCCTTTTGTCTTCCACGTCAACCACTGTCTGCAGACCACCTCACCTCATCTCTTGGTAGGAAAGGACTCTGAAATGTGTCACACAAGCTCAGTATTGGTCTGGAGACATGCAGAGATGACAAAAACATGAATGAAATTGTTCTCATCGAGTTAGTTACCCTCTCCCCTTTGACTGGGGGTTGACCAGTGAGGCTGAGGGTCTGACCCCCTCATCTGTGCTCTAAATTCTCCAAATGCACTTTGTTTGACGTGCCCAGGAGATGCCCTGCTGAGCACAAGAGAAGCAGAGCTCCCAGCGCTCCAAGGTGACCATGAGTGCCCAGGGCAGGTGTGAGCCACGTTCCTGGGGGTCCTCCTGCTTCATCTTCTCCCTGGCACAGCCCTGCTCCAGCACAGACCTGTGCAGAGCCACGTGCTGCTCGCAGGCCTGATCAGCTGCCCCTGAACTCTGCCAAGGAGGGGGCATCTGCACACCCAGAGTTTATCTCTGACTCTCCTTCTCGGCATTTTAAATCTCTCCAAAGCGCGATTCCCAGGGGACGGCTCTCGTTCTCGTTTTTGTGGGTTTACAGATAGCAAATGCTGGAATAAACACAACCCCCAGCAAACAGGGGATCTCCAGTATTTCCATTAGAACTCCCAGAGTCAGTTCTGATTATCAAAACTCCGATTTCTCCCTGGTCAAGGAAACAGCTCAGACTTCTGATAAGGAGCTGAGTAACTAAAACTCAGAAATTCCTCTTTCCTTCTTGTTGACGCAAGGAGAAATAAAAAGCTTTTTTTATACATTGTGACTGTTCTTGTTACTTCATATAATTATTTTTGATCTTAATCCTGTTTCTCCAAGAAAATTATGGGTAGGGTTTCATGGTTTATTTTTTTCCCCTGTGACAAAGGAAGTTTAGCAGCTGCCTTCCCCCATCCCTCATTCTCTCCCACACACTGCGAGTCCTGTGCCGTGGGGTGCCTAACCTTGGAATGGGTTAAGAAACCTCCTTCTTTTGTCTTTTTTGTGAAGTTTGTTGTTCTAATTTCAGGCTGTTTCAGCCCACTAAGAGCTGCCTGCTGCAGTGTCCCTGACCCCCCCTGCCCTGTGTGTCTGGAGGTGCCAGAGCCCCCAGACCCTGCGCTGCTCCCCTCCCTTCCTGCGGCATTGGGAAGGAGCCCTGGGCTGTGGTGAGGCAATGACAGCCTGTGGAAAAGGGCCTTGAGAGGCACCAAAGAGATCTCTCCTGAAGCAGAACTTTAAGGGAAACCATGCCAAATTACAGGGGCCCTCTGAGTGTGTCCTCAAGGGCATAGCTTCAGGCAAACCATGGAAAAGGGAGAGTGGGAATAGCAGGACAAACACGCAATTAAGTAAACAAGAAGGGGGTATTTTGTCGGATGCTTCACACAAACTGACTACTTTCTTCCAGACATTTCACCATGTATCAGAGAAAAATCACTCTTTGATCAGGCTCACAAACATGAGGTGTTCCATGTTGCTCTTGTCAAAATATCTCTCCTCCTGTGGTGAAAATCATTATCTATAGCACCATGAGGTGAGGGGGAGACTGTAAATGTGCTATTAAGATTTCTCCAAGTGAAAATTAGCCATTTGCTTATCTATTGCATATCCTGACATGTTTTAGCTGGGGTTCTGCCTAAAGCAGGATTTTCAAGCTGGTGCTTCCTATCATTGACATCTGGCATCTGGCAGAGTAAATGCATTCCTTTTTACCACTTTACTCCTTAAGACCATTTATCAGATATATCAGGACTGCAGAAAACTGGCTTTTCCTCCAAGCCAATTTGCCTTTGCCCTTACTTCCCCACTCCCACATGGAAATATTTCCCCTATGACATAAAAAAATAAGTTATAATTCTGGAGGACTTTTAACTGTGTATGAAAAAACTTTGCACCAGAAGGGACTTCTGGAGGGAGCTCTCAGTCAGGTGTCTGATTCCTTGATATTCCTCTCCTTCTTTCTCTCCCTGCTTCTGCCTACAAGGTGGTTTTCTGCGGCTGTGGCCGAGTCACCCATGGCCCTTATGGAAACGAATATAAAGGGCTAAAATAACAGCAGGTTTCAGCCACAATCCTGTGATCCTGAAATATCCTCCGAGTGCTTGAAGTGCAGCATGTCAGGGGAAACCTTCATATTAAGGGAGAAGTCAGTCCCTGTAATTGCCTGCTATTGGATCTGTGGTGTCTGCCCTCATAAAATGATGGGATCACAGGAGAACCGTCTGGAAGGGACCCCAGGAGGCTCCTGTCCAACCTCCAGCTCAAAGCAGAGGCAGCTCTGGGCTCAGACCAGGGCTTGATATTCCCAGCTTTCCTTGAGAGGAAACTAGCTTTTCATAAGACTTTGACTTTTCAACAAATTAGAATAATTTTATACTAAGACTAGGATCTTTTAAATGAGATGAGTACAGGACCAAATATTTTATTAAATTATATCCAGGAGTACCACTTATATTATTGATGTAAATAAAGTTGTCTCAGTCTAAACAAAAATCAGTCACTAAAAGAGACAATAGACAATAAACCCCAAACATTTTAAGAACAATGAGAATGCCAAGAAGCTCATTATTCTAAAGATCTTTTGTCCTCATTGTCATTTCCAACCTGCCTTCTTGCCCAGCACCTTGTTGACAGCTATGCCCAGAAGTTTCCCCTTGAAAAAATCATGTGGTTATCACATATTTTTGGATATAATTTAATGTTCCTTGGGAAGAAGTGAGGACTCACAGGTCCAGAAGTCTCAGCTCTGTCCTGTATCCATTATTAGAGAAAAAGTCGGTGCAAACAAAAAGCTACAAGAAATGAAATTCAGTTTGAAATTCAAACTAAAAATCAGTAACTAATGAAGACCTTGTAATGAATACATAAATCAATAGAAATTAAGTCAATCCCACTCCTAAGAAGCGCAAAGAACTCCCCCAGGTATCACAAGAAAACAGAGAGGAACCCAGAGACTATATTTGGGATATGCTTTTGAAGAGATATGTTTTCATTAAATAGCTGAAGGTGTTTGGACAACCTTGTTTGCCCTTTTGAGAGTAATGGCACCATCAACATTCACTTCACACTCTGTTATTAACATCATGGGTCGCTGGTTTTATGGTTCATTCAGGCTCTTCAAAGACAACACTCCATTTAAAGGGTAACTTGCACATTTCCTCTCTCAAATGAGGCCATTTCTGTTCTAATGCCTTCCTTTTCTTTCCATGAAGCCATTACTCTTTGGCTTCTCTGTCGTCTGAAATCAATCTGAGCTCTGCTGTGACCACAAGAGACTCGGTTCCACATCAGAAATTATAATGGAAATCCAGGAGCAGTGCAAAACTCCAGGTGTGACAGACCAACAAGACGCTCTGAAGAAATGTGTTTGCTGAGGTTTGCATCTTCTTTGACAAGCACTGCCTTCATCTCCTTGGGTTATTTTATCCTCATTCTCCTGACTGTTACTTTGTTTGTGTCACATCCATTAACTAAATTAGACATCAAAGACTGATATGAGACACTACACCAGGCAGAGGGCTGGGTTTATTTTAAATATGTCCTAACATTCAGGAAAGTTCCTAGATACCATCAAAGTTTTTGGCTATTAGGAAACTTTATTCCCTAATGCCCTATATCTATTATATTGTTATGATGAAGGCAAAGTACATAAAAATATTTTCTAAACACAAAGAAACACTCTTCTTTAAAACAAGTTAAACTCAAATAGGACAATTTTTTAACCAGTAGGAGTTGTGGACCCTCAGTTCTTTTCTATCACAGGAAAATGGATATTTTTGTGTGCTGAGGCTGAATTTGAATTTTCAGAATATTGCTAGAGCAGCAGAACCTCAACATACTGATTCAGTCTGGTACCAAGCATAGTAATTAAAAATAATAAAAAATAATAATCAATAATAAAAATAATTTTTAAAAATCAAAAATAAGTCTTATATGGAACAGTCTCCCAGACTGCTGTTTTGGGAAAAATTGAGTCAAAATTTTCAGAATTCACAGAAAAGTGAACAATTTTTACATCTGCAGAATGAGGAATTTTTTTAATTTTTTTTCTAGCTTGGTCTTTTGTTTGACACTGAGGAATAGATCAGCTGGAAGTTAAACATGTTTGCCTTAAAATACAAATAAAACCAAGGAAATCAGGAGCCAGCTGCTTCTCAGGTACTGTACAGACTTGCAGATCTCTCCCTGAGAAACTACACAATCTTTTCTCTATCTTATAAATGGTGAAAGGCACTCTGGAGTAAGAGCAAACCTAAAGATTTCTCACTGACAGCTGAATTTTGGAGTCGCTGTTCCTTAGCAGATTGATCCTTGGCAGTCACTTTACACAGCAATGAATATTTCCATTATTTATTTCTGAAGTGGAGGATCCTTGTGATTAAAGACATCTGCTCCCAGAAATAGCTGGAAAACATCAGGATGAGGCAAACATCACCCACACCACCCTGCCTGGCAGCAAGCCATCACTCTCCCCAGAATAACAAATAGACAGATCATTGTGAAAGTAGAAGTTAAGAAACAGAAGTAAAACCTGGAAATGTTCAAAGTCACTATCACACAGAGATCAACATAGAACAATAGATAAATACATGGTGCATGCAGAAGAATTTTTTTACAACTCAACAGACATACCTGGGCATTCCAATAGAGCAAGAAAAAAGTGCATTTAGTGTCTCAGGAGTATCCCAATTAGTCTTTTTGTACAATGTTGAGTTACAGAAATACTCTGGGTAATTGTCTTATATTTTACCTCATTCTCTTAAACTTTGGGGTCTGCTGGCCCCAGCCTGGCATCCCTGGTGCTGCTGCTCAAGGCAGTGTGAGGCAAGGAAAGGTTTCCAGCCCTGTGATCCCTGTTCTGTAGCTCCATGGACTCATGTTCTGCGCTGGACAGAGGGGTTTGGGGGGTGGGGGGAGTCTAAGACAGCTAAATTCCTAAAGAATTAAAATCTCTGTGGTGGATGATTCCTAAACATGAGATGTGCTGTGGGATTTTTACTTGCTCTCATAGTAATGAACAGGACCCTCCCAGAATAAGGTAGTTCTTTGTTACATAAGGAAATTGAGGAGGTCCCTATGATTCTGTGAAAAAGGGAGCACCTTCCCCACAAACCATGGCTCTTCTGGGAGGGCTTCTCTCCACAGTCCTGCATTTAAACTCCATCTCTGTCTCACTTACCCCTGCCTTGGGAGAGAAGCAAAGATCAGAGTGCAGAACAGCAGAACAGGAGGGTCAGGCTGGAGCTCAGGGAAAGGCTCTTCCCCAGAGGTGCTGGCACTGCCCAGGCTCCTCAGGGAATGGGCACGGCCCTGAGGCTGCCAGAGCTCCAGGAGGGTTTGGACAACATTCCAGGGATGCACAGGGTGGGATTGTTGGGGTGTCTCTGCAGGGCCAGGGGTTGGACTCTGTGATCCCTGCGGGCCCACTCAGGATATTTTCTGACCCGATGATTCACGCCTTATCTACTCACCCATTACAAGTATCACTATCTACTGGAAAAGAATACACAGTAATTTGCCAAAGAAAACAAACTTTATACAGGAATTAGTAGAGGATGTTATTATTTGAAGGAGCATAATCCTTTTTATTAATGACTAAATGGGCGCATTGAGCTTAGTCCTCAATGATTATGCTTCTTTACATTCCTGGATATTCCCAAAATAAATTATGTGAAGGGACATAACTCTGTACTTACAGTGAGCCCAACAGGGCTTACTCCTGTGGAGGTGCCAACTAAAACATCTGAAGAAAAAATACCTGCAGATTGAAGCATAAACTATATTTTTGTCAGTATGTGATATGGAAATGTTTCAGCCTGCTAGTGGCAGAAGGACACAGTCCTGTGCCACTTGCAGGAGCAGGCAAGTGAATGAAGCACATGAGGAAAACTCACTGATAATATGGATAATTTCATAAAGACCCTGGTGAAGAATCATCATGGCAACAGGGTACTCAGGTATGCAATTGTTAGAAATAGTCATGATGCAGAAAATAAGGAGAACAAACCAGTCATTGTGCTTGACACATTTGCAGAATTTCTCTTTTTCAATTTTCCACTGTTTGTGGGAATTCAACCCAGCTGCCCTGGTGAAACAGTGCTGACTGCAGAGCAGGGCACTCACCTGCAGCTACACCCTCCACTCCTGGGCCTGCAGACCCAAACCTTCCTCTTTTTGCTCTGCTTGTTTTGTTGTTTTTTTTTTTTTTTTTTTTTTTTTTTAACACAGAAGTAGCATAAACCACAATTGTTGTCAAAACCCAGAGCTCAGCAAGCAGGTTCAGCACAGCTGATATCAGCATGCCCTTTCATTTGATGCCAAGCACCCAGAGCTTATTCCAGCACTTTGCTTATCAGAACAAACCCTTGTTTCCTTGCTGGTTACCTCTTCCCTTTCCTCATGGAAGGATAGCATCTTATTCAAGGAATGTAAAACTATTCCCTGCTGTCTTTTCCCTAATGAGATCTCTCCCAAACAAAGTTTCCTGTGGAGACAAATTTTGACAAAGCTGTATAAAATCTTGCCTTCAATCCTGCAGCCAGCTCTGGTTCTGAATATGACTTGGCACTACATTTTTATTCTGTTGTGGACACATTTGCCAGTGGGATTGAACATCACATAAAAATGCAAGGAGGCTTTAAGGACATCTCTTTTAATCCAGGTTTAAACCAGCAGAACTATAAGGTGATGGAAGCTTCTCTAGTCAGGACATCACTTAAGCCCCATAGAAGTCCCACTGACGTCAAAGAAATATAAACATACGCTTAATTTTAATTGCATGCTTAAAGGCTGGTCTGAAATGGGTCACAAATTGCCACGTTCTCTATTTGTTCTGAATTCTATGGGATCATTTCCATCAGGGGAATTAATTCTCATTAACAGTTTCATTTTTCCAAGACCAAATCCTTTCTGCATTCTCTATGTATAAGCCACCCGAAGCTTAACCAGGAGAAAATCCTAAAGCATAAGTACCTGACAATAAAAACTACATTTCTTACAATAAAGTGCTGAAAACAAACCATTACTGTGCTTAATGATTAATTTGCTACGTCTTTAGTTTTCAGCTTTGCCTAAGGCTGCAGTCTGTTCTTCCAGGCCATTACTTGCTACAAACATCCAATTTCCTATGTGTTTCCTTGGGATTTATTATAACACTACTGAGGGGTAAAGGTCACCAGAAGCCTTTTCCACCCATGCTCCACCTCTCCAGTGTGGTTCTCAAGGCCTCTGATTTCTGATGTCCCGTTGGGAATATCACACATTGTCTTGGTTTGAAAGGCAGGTGTCTGCTAAGGAAGGCAGGAGCCTCCCTTGGCATGGAGAAATATAACCTACAAATTGCTACAATTTTGAAATTAAGGGGTTTTCAGGCAAAGGTATGAAGACAGGGCCTTCGCTCCTGGCTCCTTCCCTGCGCTGCAGTGCCAGGGAAAGGATGGAGGAGAGGCTTTGCTCCACAAACCCTGGGCAGCTGATCCCGTGCAGGTGGGGACAGGTCCCTTGTTTTAGTGAGGGAAGTGTAAATAAGGTCCCAGTTCAGTGGCTGCTCTCACAAGCAGAGGCTCACCCCATGGCAGAAGCAGCAGCAGTGAATTCCCTTCCTTGAGCAGCTGCTCCGACCGTGCTCCGAAACAGAGAGAGAAAGAGAGCCAGCACGTGACCCAGCCCCATCTTCTACCTGCCCAAATCTCTACCAGCCCAAATCTCATGGTATCTCTGCCCCTTGAAGAGAAATTTCCAGATAAGAGAAGTGCAACCAGATGCCCTCCTCCCCTGAGCTTGGCCACTACTTTTGTTTTTCTTAAGTACCCAGTTGTTCGTGTTTCCTAGTACTTTTTTGGAAAAAATTCCATAACCAAAAAGAAACAAAAGGAAAAAACCTACAAGACTCATCAGTAAAGAATAGACATGGAATGTTATCAGTGATGGAATATACAGAATCACAGAATGGTTTCGGTTGGAAGGGACATTAAAACCCATCCAGTCCCATCCCCTGCCATGGGCAGGGACACCTTCCATTGTCTCAGGTTGCTCCAAGCCCTGTCCAGCCTGGCCTTGGACACTGCCAGGGATCCAGGGGCACCCACAGCTTCTCTGGGCACCCTGTGCCAGAGCCTCCCCACCCTCACAGGGAAGGATTTCTCCCCAATATTCCATCTAACCTTGCCCTCTGGCAATGGGAAGCCTCTTGTCCTGTCCCTCCCTCCCTTGTCCCAGGTCCCTCTCCAGCTATCCTGGAGCCCCTTTAGGCACTGGAAGGGGCTCCAAGGTCTCCCCAGAGCCTTCTCCAGGTGAACACCCCCAGCTCTCCCAGCCTGGCTCCTGTCAGGGCATGACTCCCCAGTTAGTGGGTGTCACTGTAGGCAATGGGCATTCCTTGCTCTGGCTCCTCTGGATGGCACATCCCCCTCTGCTCCTAGGCCAGCCCTGAACTCAAGCTCTCATATCACAGCTCTCTACTACCAACCACATGAGAAAAGGCAATTAAAGCGTGTCCTGCTACCTAAAATCCCATTGTCATTGGGATGGAATGCATGTTCCAGGCAGGGCTGGAGGGATTCTCAGGCGCTGAGATAAAACCCTCAGAGCAGCTGTGCTCAGAGAGGCTCTGGCACACGGAACAGCCCCGGCTCCTCGGCAGGATGCTGTCCTCCAGCAGCCACTCCCAGCACAGCTCTGGGGGGACTGGCCCAGCGTGCCTGAGAGGAGGAGAAAACAGGACAGGGTTTTTGCCATCTCTCCTGCCTCTCACAAAGCACTTTGTGCCTGCTTTGCTTCTTACTACCCCCTCCCCATTCCTTTGTTTCTTACTACCCCCTCCCCATTCTACTTCCCCATGTGCTGCTAAGCACCTCCCAATGTTTCCATCACTTCTCAGAGCGAGAATGGGATGATCTGTAAGATATGATTTTCCCCTGTATCCAGATGAATATTTCCTCCATTACTTCATCTGCTATTTTTAAAGACACCTGAAACTCTTTCCCCAACCAGTGTGTCCATAGAAGGTGAACTGTCATGGAGCCAAGTTATGTATATTTACCTACTTTATTACCCTCTCAGAACTCCAGCCTTCCAGGCATTTACCTGGTTTATTTCTGGGTCTGAACTTCTTCCAGCTCTTCTCTACTCAGAAGAGTATGACAGGATCTAGGTGGAATTGCACTAAAAACCATTACATTCCACTCTGGTACTGGATGGGGTCAGTTTCAAAATCATACTGGGTTAACTTCCTAACAACTAGGAAGTTATTTCTTTAAGTAAACCATAATTATTGAGCATATTTGATTTACTGCTAATCAACCCATTATCAGCCAGCTGGAAATTTCAAGGAGTTTTGCACTTGAGATGGCAGAACTTCATTTTCTCCCTTTTGACAATGCTTCACTCAAAGTCTGTTACCAAGCTGTTGTCCCTTCAGCCATTAGTTTTGTAAAACTCTCCTAGGAATGGATGTTGGAATTTTGAAGGGGGACATTACCATTCCTTGGTATAAGAGTCATTTTTAGCCCAAACTTTAACAAAATACCTGAAGTTCTAAAAGTTTGATTCACTTTGGAAGTCCTAAAAACATATCTTGGATTCAGACCTTTTCTTTTCAAAATTTTCATCCTTCAGTATAAAACATCCAGATGCTTTATTGTTTCTAAGAGCTGAGCAGTAATTCTAACATTCTTAAAGGTCCCAGTGCTTGCAGTTCTAACTAACTGAGCTCAGGTCATAAATCCAGGTGAATAGTGCTCAGAAAATCCCAAGTAGTCCAGCAGACACAGAGGGCCGTCAGCAAAGAAAGATTAGGTAGAAAAAACTAACTGCTCCTTCTCTGATGGAAATTACTTCCAGTTTCAACTCACCACAGTTAAAAAAAGCTCCACAAATCTGAAAGGATCCCAAGGAAGAGATCCCTGTACTGAAGCTGACTTGGGAACTGTTTGTTCTAGCAAAGGACTCTGCTCCTCCATGCCAACTCTGACAGTGCCAGAACAGCCCTGTGTTGTTACTGCAGTTATGCAATACCTAGGATTGTGCCTGGCACACAAATTGTCTTCAACTCTCTTCCCATATTAGAGAAATATCCCTTTCTTTCCCCCATCCACAGCCTCAAGTGATTGGATGGGAATGCTGGAACAAAGGATAAGAAGGAAGGAGGAGAAGGAGAAGGAAGGCCAGAAATTCCATCTGCCATTGTTAAATTTACCTTCTTTGAGTGCAACAGGCCCCTAGTACAAATGGCGTGCACAAGCATGGTGAAATTCTGAACCCATCAGCACCACACTGTTCTGATTTGAAAGCAAAACCAGTGAGAGACTCCAAGTCAGAAATACAATTTATTAGGAAAAGGGAAAAAGAAAACAAAAACCACTTGCAGAGTCAGAATGCAACCTGACACCCTTTTAGTCAGGGTGTTGGTAGCAGTCCAAATTGGAGTGGCTGCAGTCCTCCTGGAGTGGCAGATGTGGTTCTGTGGGAGCAGTGATCCTGTAGAAGGGTGTAGTCTTCCTCTGAAGGTCCAGTGGAAAATCCCAGCTCTTCCTCTTGGGAATCCAGTGGAAAAGGTTGAGTCTGGTGTCCCAAAACCCCAGATTATATCCATGTAGGAATGCTTGGCTCCTCCCTCTGGGTGGGGCATCTCACAATGGGACACTGTAACTTTTATCAGTCATGCAGCAACATTCAATAGCCCTTTAACAGCATATGTCTCCCCTGAGAGAGGATTGGTTGTGGTACAGATAAAGAAAACTGCCCAATTAACAGAAGATAACTGCCACACCTCTAACAGATGGTAACTGAATACATCCTGCCTTGCAATCTAGGACATACACAAAACCTCCGCATCCATGTCATCCACCTGGGTTGGGGGCTTGAAATAATCTACATCTAAATCAAGTTGACTGCAAGTTCCTATAGCAGTTAGGTAAGATATTTATCTCTAAAAGCACATAGTATAGATTTCTTAGCCAGATTGGAATTAAGTCTAGAGCTTCAAACACACAAATCAATTGTTCACAGTGGGCTCTCAGAAAACCTTTTATATAAAGGTTTATGTGGTTGGATGTGTCACATATGCAAGCATACCTCCACACACTCTGTATCTATATAAATGTGTCTGGTTAGGAGGTATGAGCCACAAACAGGCACAAAAAGCAAGGTAAACACAACCTGCATCAAACTGGAGTAATACCCGTTACTGGATAGAAAGGCAAAAGAAACCAAAGGAGAAATACTAACCAAGTAAGGTTTCCTCTATACAACTGGATATGCTCAGGTTTAACAAATTCACAGAAGCCTAGAATGATTTGGGTTGGAAGGGACCCTAAAGACCATTCAGTGCCACCCCACACCTTCCACTGTCCCAGGCTGCTCCAAGCTCAGTCCAACCTGGCCTTGGACTTCCAGGGATCCAGGGGCAGCCACAGCTTCTCTGGGCACCCTGTGCCGGGCTCCAGAGCCACCTGTACAGCAAAGATGTCCCTGCATTGTTGTTGATTCCAGATTTAATCCCACCTTGATAATGTTAACCAAAAGCTGCAATTCTTGGGTATTTTCACATGACCTGCCCAACTCTTTCCTCTGTGAAAAAAAAAATGACTGAATTATCAGCTCAGCTCTAATTCTCTGCTCTTCTCAGATGATTTATCTGCTGATTTATCTTGACAGCTCACAGCTGTGATTCTGCTCAGCCAATCCTGTGTCTCTGCTTGCTAGAAAGATTGGGAAATTTGATTTTCTAAATAGTGACAGGAACAAACCTAAGACACAAATGCCACTGTGTGGTGGTTTTTGCTGAAAGAGGTACAAGATACAGCTAAAACATGTCCTGGGTAGATGGTTAGGGATCAATACATGGGTTCAGGAGCCTAAAACGTCAGAAACAGGCTGGCTTTGAGAAAATTGGGGTCATAGTCAGCCAACAACATGCCAAGCAACTAAGAGCACGTGGGTAAGAGTCATCCTGGAGGAGGGGGTCATGGATTCATGTCTGGAAACCCAATAAACTGGGGTTGAGCATGGATGGACCTGAACAAACATGAGTAGAGTATTTCCCCAGGTAAAAGACAATTTGCTTGCAGACCCGTCCTCAGCATGCACAGCGTGACCTGGAAATTTCTCTTAATTGAAATGCATAAACAGGTCCAATCCAATGAGCACAGATCACACACCTCGTGACCATGAGTTTGCAGTCACACTCATCAATCTGTCTTGTTGGCAAGATTATTTGCACTTTGTGTCACAGGCTCCCACTCCCCTTGGAACCCAGGTATGATGAATCCGGTAGGAATTCAAAAGTGTACCCCTACGCAGGGGACAAGGCAGAGGTGACAAACCAGTCCTGTTCTTCTGCTCTTACACTTGGGAGTTTGGCACAGGTATCTGAACAATTCTCACCAGGCTGCACATGAAGCTAATGGCAAAAGCCTAATTTTAATCTCCAAGTCACCTCTTCTAGCTCTGGAAGGACTAGTTCACTTGTTTATTTCTCCATGGATATCTTGGATAAAGGTTAAGGTGATAACGCAATGCCTTGCATGAAAGGGTAAACATGGAAATTTGTCATGAACTAGG
Organism: Lonchura striata; assembly: GCF_050655825.1. Lineage (NCBI taxonomy): Eukaryota > Metazoa > Chordata > Aves > Passeriformes > Estrildidae > Lonchura > Lonchura striata. The sequence continues at coordinate 24,937,580 of NC_140710.1, read as the reverse complement.
AACATGCAAAAGAAATGATTATTCACTTCCTAATATTATGCTTTCTTTTAAATAAAACTGTATATTGCCCCATGTTCTGTCAGAAGAAGTGAGAAACTTGGTCACAAATACAGAAACTTTGAGACTGGGATTAGGTGAAGATTTGAGAACATTCATATGATCCATAATGCCATCAATAGCAAGACAGCAATGGGTTTGCTCTTAACAATGCACATCTCCTTAAGTAATTATCTCTGAGCATAAGGGAGAACATAAATATCTATGGTTGGTGTCTGGAAACATATAGATGGGTCCTTACCCTTCTCTGAATGAGGCAGGTCCACATGTTGGAACAGCAGCAGAAGTATTACAGGAAAATCTTTGATCTGGGGCTTCTGTCAGCAGCTCAAACTTCCCATTCAATTCTCTCCAGGTTCAGCTATTCCTAAAGCTTTTCCAGTAGCTTACCCCTTTTATTAATTCCTGTTTTTTCACCTTACAGAGTTGCATAGTTCTTTAGAGGTGAGTACATCAGAGTCCACTTTTCCTCATCATAATTCTGTGGATTAAAGGATGAGCACAAGGTTGTGCCACTTGCAATGTAGATATTCACCAGACAGGACTAAATCAAAATCTTTCGTAAGCCCAACCTTATTTTGGCTCCATCTTTCCCATTTTAAAGTTGTAAGGAAACAGCCCAAAAAGAGTCACAATTTCACCAAATGTGTGGACAAATTTTGTGTTCTCTCCTCAAAATGTTGATCTGTTTAACATTTTTTTTTCTTATTTACTATTTCCTGTTTAATGAATTTTATTATGCCTTACACATATTTATTTAGTAAAGTTCATAAAACTTAAATTCTAGAAACCTGTAGAATGCTGAGGTCAGAGTCAGGGAGAGGAGACAGAACAAGGCACATCAATATTCATGGCTTGCACACTCTCACCATCATCAGGAAGAGATTTTGGACTCCCCATCTGTAGAAGTGTCCAAGGCCACGCTGAATGGGGCTTGGAGTAGCCTGGGATAGTGGAAGGGGCAGGGGGTGGAACTGGATGGGCTTTAAGGTCCTTCCCAACCTAAAACATTCTGGAATTCTGGGGTTCTAAAACTTGACTGAATCATATGAGTGTCCACACCCAGCTGAGAGTAACTTGCTGGGCATTTTCAGTTGGCAAATATTTTGAAAACCAACATTTTTCCTCTTTGATAACAAAGTGGGAAGACAATGGGAGTGAGAAACTAAAGACAGATGATTATTTTTGGTGTTGCTACAGTTTCACCTTTATTCTCTGGTCAAACAAAAGAACAACATGATGCCAAAAACAATCACCTAGCCACCCCCATTATTCCTTAAATCCAGTCTCTGAGCTGAACACATGGTCCCAGTGACACAGGAATAGGCTGGTGTTCCAGAGATTGCAGCTCCTCATAATCCCCAGTAAACTTTTCAGGAGATTTCAGGAGTTTATGGCAACATCAGGGAGCTGAACAGCTCCTGTAACAGGAAGGCAAACAAGGCTCACACAGCTCCCAGCCCATGTTACATCATATGGATAAAAGGAGGAGGTGTGACCTCAAAGAATGACAGCAGTGGCTATCGCTCCTTCAAAATTTGTATGGATTATTTTAAGATGCACGTCAATTCAAATTTGTCATCTCATTTACCTAATGGCACTTTATTCAGTAACTAAGCAAACTATTTATTTCTGTTAGCATTGGTTACCTTCATGTTAATTATTACCTTTCAGTTTTGAGGGTAGCAAAATAAAGGTTTTTTTCCTTGGGTTTGTTTGTTTGTTTTTTTTTCCCCAGAGGTTTTTATATGCATCTCCCCTAGCTACAGTACCCAGTTTTGAGTTTACTAATACAAAATTGTGGGTGGGCAGGCACTGGAAGGGGCTGCCTAGTCCCTATCCCTGGAGGTGTTTAAGGAATGACTGGATGTGGCACTCAGGGCTCTGGTCTGGCTGACAAGGCTTGTTGTGCTGAGTGCTCTGGTGGTCACTCACAGGTTGGACTGGATGATCCTGGAGGTCTTTTCCAACCTGAATGATTCTGTGATTCTAAAACCTCTTTAGGAAAGTATACTTCTGACCAGCCCAGGTGCATGGAAAAGGCTGAGGGCTGAGTCCCTTTACCAGGCTGGACTAAAATAATTTCAGCTCTTGTCAAAACAAAGCACTTTGCATATCCTTAGGAAAAAACATTGTATTTTAAACAAAAATTCTGCAAATGTGGAATACATTATTTTCCACAAGCTTCAAATATGCTATTCCACATGATATGGATATGGATATGGATATGGATATGGATATGGATATGGATATGGATATGGATATGGATATGCCTGGGGTGACTGTATTTAAAGATATGTTCTCTAGCTGTGGTCCTGTTCATGAATGCCTGAACCCAGGCACAACAGGCGTTAGAGCTCAGGGATGAGCACTCCATCCCAAAATCAGGACTGATTCCAGACACTGGTAATTTAAAAAGGTTAAAAAATGGCTATATCAAATGTGAAATTCAAAGTGAGAGAAAAAGATTCACCTTAAGATTAGGACAGAGCTATATCAGGTGGAAAACCCAATTTTTAATGCACAGGAGGTGAAGATTTTGTTAATATTTTGGTTAAGCATCAGAGCAAAATGGAACGGCTGACAAAGAGTAAAATTAAAATCACCTCCCTAATTAAGTTGGAATTAGAACACTTGGAAAGGGGATGTTTTGAAATGTTCACCTGGATGAATACAAACAGCCTTAGGGTATGGAATGAAACATGTTGTCTCAATCAACATAATTTTTGATGACTGCAAGCCTGAAGTCATATAGGGCTTTTTGCATAGGAGGTGGTTCCAAGTTAGGTAAGTGCTATCCAGCAGTGTATGAAACCATTGGATCTGAGGAGTTCTGCAGACAGGTTTGTCGCACTGATGCCCACCATGAACATTTTACCTGTCCAGATTGTGATGCTGCGCATAACTTCTTTATTTCACACTGATCTTGCACTGCCTTGTGCTGAGGAGGACTTCTAGGTAATTGGCAATCACTAAGGTATTCCAGCCCAAGGATAAAGTAGAGCATCCAAATCATTGCATTGTAAATCTCCATGGGGCTGCAGAGACTTGTTTTGGAGCAGCTAACAAATCACCTGATATGAAAATATTCCACGCCCAGTGGGTGCAGCACACAGAAAAGGATGTAAGGTGGTTATCTGGTGATTCCTGCTGTGCTTTGCATTTGTTGGGGGCTTTTTCTCCACTCAGCATTGCTCACAGGCCTCCCTTTACTCATTTATATTCATTAGTGCTGCAGAGCAGGGAGCAAGGAGCCTTGGGCAAGGGACCCAGCATTCCTACTGCTCAAGTATAACAGAAATTATCAACACATAAATATTTCCCCTCTTTCCTACCCTCTGGAAAGTCTATAAACATTTAAAATCCTCAGGAGCTAAGCTGCAACACTTCAGAACTATTTTGTGTGGAACAATCCATATTTGATTGACCTGGGCAGGAACTCCAGCCTTTCACAGGAGTTCAGCCAGTGGAAGTTCACAAGGTCTCTCTGGCCACATCCACACTTCTATTCCCAGCCATCCCACATGGGACCGACCCTGGATAATCCTACTTCATGGAGTCCAGGAGTGAGGGTAGAGGAGTGTGTTTGTGGTGAGAGGAGCCACGGGGAGTGGTTTATGTGGCAGCTCAGGCCCTTCCCACAGAAATCGAATCAAGAGGAAACACAGGCATTGCAGAGTCAGGTGTTCTTTCGCCAGAACTGGACCTCTTATGGAGCTTCAGGCACAGAAAAGCTCTCTGGAACAGCAGGGAATTGTGATTCCCACCAGCCCAGCCACTGGCTGCTGGCCTGGGCACCACTGGTGGCCTGCCCAAGGCTGTGACAGCCTTTGTGATGACTGGAACCAGTCACACACAGGAACTGCTGATGCCTCAAAGAAGCACCAGCCCAAAATTAGCTGCCCAGACAGAGCTCTGTGCTAGTGATATAAACCCTGCAACCCTGCTATTTGCACCTAAACCTGGCCTCCAGCCCACTGGCCCTAGGTTGCTGGCAACCCTCTCCAAAACAATCCCCAGAAGAATGCCATCTGAAACAGAACCCCAAAATAACACATACCGCCAGAACGCTGCAAAGCCCTCATTTACTTAATGAACAGAGGGGCAACCTGCACAGAGTTTCCACAGCTGCTGGAAACCACTGAACAGACAGGCTGATTGTTTTCTGTTGGGCTTGTATGATTTATCTCCTCTACACCGGAGGTCAGGATGAGAAATAAATCCCAAAATACAGTCAGGACTGCCTCTGGATAAACAGAAAAATAGTGGAAGAGAGACATGTCAATATTAAACCAAATTTTCAACTGCTCCATGAAGAAACACCACCAAAATTCATGATATGGGATGAGTTGTGTGAAGGACAATAATAAGAACCATAAATTCACACACTTTACTTGTAAAAACAGTAATTCATCTAGCCTTGAGTTAGTCCCTAACCCAGACACCTCAGTTCCTGGAACAAACACTCTTGTGTGAGAACACATCCCCTTGCAAATCATTGTTGGAGTTGACAAACTACAAGGTCTTTTCCAGCCTTAAGGATCCTGTGATCTCCAGTTCTGCTTTTTGAAAGGGCTGTTTCAGCAGGCACACACCGCACCTGGCTGGCTCAGGTTCCCCAAGACATCCAAATGGCAATAATAAACTGATTATGTTCCTGAAGAGAGATGACTGACACAGCTCCAGCACCCAAAAAAGACATGGGATGTTTTTCCTTGCAGATATAAATTCTCTGGGCTGTGGCTCTGAGCTCTTACAACCACTACAGGGCTTGTAGATCCCTAATTATTTTCTATTTCTGTAATTTTGATCATTATACATTTTTTCTAACTGCATATTCTAGGGAGAGGAGTCAAAGCCAGCAAGGCTTTATCTCCTGATGAGCATCTCCAGGGCACAGTTTCCCTCAGAGGCTGGATTTTAAGCCCAATGAGCTGGCCAGGTTTTTATGCCATTGCATAATTGGCTGTCTCAAAAAGGAGAAAAGTATCTGAAGAATTTCCAGATGATTTGCTTTTGCTTAGAGTCATATGTCTTGGCAAGACAAAATATGATGTGATGTCTCCTTCCCAATAATCTAATTTCACTTTGAATAAAGCAGGAATTTCTCCAGTTTGTCTCTCCTGAGTTGTACATTGTCTTGATCTTGTTCTGACCTGAGTAGTTTAACTCACAGTATTTCTTCAGGTGCTTCCAATGTGGTAAGTACAAATAATTTGAGTTTCTGGAGGCCTGTTATGGAAAAGGATCACGGGGCACAGTTTTAATCTGGTTGCTGAGTCCTTTTCCCTCACCAGTAACCTACTCATTCAAAAAAATTTCATCCCTTTTATTTCTTAATTTCTTCCTAGTTTGTTTTTTCTTTTTTTTCATTGCAAGGGTATGTTGGAAATGTGGCAAAGTGACAAGCTATTGGAAAACAGTCCTGATTTAATTCTGGAAGTGAAGATAAGTAGAGCCTTGGGAGTTTGGGTATGCTGCAGTGGGCAGAGCCTGCTCTAGGAGCCTCCCCACCCTGGTGCAAGCCAAAGCCATAATTTGTGAGGGCACTGTCCATCCCAAGGGTTGCCACAGGAGCTGTGTCATGGAACATTCTTCTCTAGCTGACACCAGATGACTCCTCCAGCCTCCAGCTGGGAAGAGCTAGAGTCAGTTTTAAGGAACTCAGTGTCTCAGTATCAATATCTGAACCCCCTTCAGGCCCCAGGGAAGAGCCCGGGGCCACCTTGGTGGCACCTTCCCTGTGGGCACTGATGGAAGGGTCACAACAAGGAGCTGCAGAGTGGAGCTTCCCCCTTCTCAAAGCACTGGATGGCTGTTCTGGAGAGACCTCAGAGCCCCTTCCAGTGCCCAAAGGGGCTCCATGAGAGCTGGAGAGGGATCTGGGACAAGGGAGGGAGGGACAGGACACAGGGAATGGTTTCCACTGCCAGGGGGCAGGGTTAGATGGGATCCTGGAAGGAATTGTTCCCTGTGAAGGTGTGGTGGCACAGGGTATGCAGAGAAGCTGTGGCTGCCCCTGGATCCCTGGCAGTGTCCAAAGCCAGGCTGGATGGGGCTTGGAGCAACCTGGGCTAGTGGAAGGTATCCCACGGCAGGGGGTGGAACTAGATGGCCTTTAAGGTCCCTTTCAACCCAAACCATTCTGAAATTTTGATTCCAAGAAACCACGAATTCACAGACAACCTTACAAAAGCCTGCAGTGCAGAGCTTGCTTGTAGAACAACAGGTTTTGCACTGTTGTAAACTGATCTGGTAAATGCTCTGGTAGAAAAAAAATCTTATTTGCGGAAGTAATGTTTCCTTTCTTTAAATTGAATGAAAAATTGGATTAATGAATAAAGCTAAATAAACTTCAATACCCAAAGGCATGTTTTATGTAAGAAAGCATTACACTAAAATAATTTTCCACTCAGCAAAACCCACCTCAGTTTCCCTTATCCAGTTTAATATCCATGTACTTGAAGCAAAGGAAAATTCCACATGATTGTATTTGCACAACAAAAGAGCATGAGGCTGGATGACAGATTTCACTAAAATTAAGCAGGAAGTTGCTAAAAGAAAATTCAAGCATCTGCATTGAGGAGAGAAGTATTTGGAAATTTCTCTAAGGAGGGTTTTCTGTGCAGGTTTCCCACAGAAAGATAGCCTTTCAATATACAATGAAAGGCTAAATACTTACTAAAAATGGCACAGCAGAAGCAATTACCTTAATGTGAGTTGCAGCTGGTGACCAAAAGCAGATAAAATGTCAGCTGACGTTTCTTTATGTAAGGCAGTTACAAAATCTCATGACGTATTTCAGACTTGCCTGTGATCAAATGTCCACATCCGAAACACATGGAGGCTGCGTGGGGAAAAACAGGGCCTCTGCAAAAAACCCAGGATCACGGGAGCGGGGAAGTTCATGGCTTAACTTTGGTAACAATTGCCAATAACAATTGCCAATAAAGAAAACATCCTTTCCTTCAGTCAAGAAACGATGAAAAATATTTTCCATTTTAACAGATACAGCTTATATAGGAAAAAAAAAATCCCATAGATGAGTGTATCCAAACAAAGTCTCTGAAAAAATTATTCAAAATTTAATAAAAGTTAAAAAAAATATACAAGCCTATTCCAGAGTGTGGCTGCCAAAATCTTATGCTTATCCAATAGTTCATGTTTATGGTCTTCCTCTTTAAATTCACCATAAAAATTAATTTAAAGTCTTGTGATCTAAAAAAATAATTTAAAAATGGGACAGATTGTAGCTAGGATGAATTTTCAGTCAGCCTCTGCCTCAAACTACCATTTAGGATAAACATGTTGTGCTTCATCCTCCATTCATCTACACTCCTTGGATAAAGGTCATAGAGAGCTTCAAGCTGAGTTTAAGTCATTTAGGGCTTGTTTGTCAAGGACTAGTCAGGCAGGACTGAAGTTGTGACTACCAAGAGTGACAATTAGGAAAGGAATCGTCTAATACACCCATCTGAACAAACAAAACACAGTTCTGAAAGCCATTTCTGCAGGGGCTTCATTCATTCATTCCCTTTCATTTAAAATTATGAGGATTCAGTGTCTGGGCATCTCCCAAGGAAAGAGCTCAGCCTTGCTTCGGATCAGGTAGAGATCCACATTTAAGCTGGGCAAAAGGGAGCAATTCTTGTGTTCTTTTCCACTCAAACTGATGTGTGTCATTTCCCAAGCAGTGTGCAGATGCCCTGTAGTCATGATATCATATAGGTACCTGGCAAAGAATTTGCAAAAAAAAACAGGCTGGGAGAAACCTGGGCACCACACAGCACTGTACAGAAACCTCATTTCACGTCTCATCTCTGCAGGTAAATCTGATGTAAAGTCACTCTTCTCACCTGTTTCATTACAGTCTTTGACTCGTAACTGAGTCTGTCAAGAATGCCACAGAATTAAAACAAGAACTCAGAGACGTTATTAAAAACAGAGGCTTGGAAAGGGTTTGTTGAGCAAGGTTTACTCTATGCAGATGTTAATGATAAAATAAAATCTATCATATTGGAAAGCATTCCTCAAAACTCTCACTGGCTTGCAAATAAAACACAAAGTGTGGATTTATGTTTTTTGTTCCAGCAGCTGAAGTCCAAAGGGAAGCTGCTCTTAAAAAGGAAAAAAAAAGGGGGGGACTCAAACTTGCTCAGGTCTTGCCTAAGTCAGATGTAGATTTTTGTGCACCCACCTATATTTTTTTTTTCTTGCACATTTTAAAAAATATAATTCCAGGAATAAAAACAACTCCAACTGAAGCTGATTTGGATAACAAGGTATGCTGTGTTTCCCTACACAATGACTGGTGTCCACAGGTGTCCCCCTGAGGTGAGGTCCCAGCTCACCTTCCTATTCCCCCTGCAACAGGTGTGTGCCAGCAGCCCCAGCCCATGCACAAACATTCCTTGCCAATCACTGTCCATGGGATTTCTCCTGAGGGCAAGGCACTCCAGCTCCCAGCTCTCACACCCTCTATATTAATACGTAGTTTTGCCTGGAATTGTTCTGAACAATTCCAAAATTGCGATAGCCTGGAAACTCCATAAACGAGGCACCTTTTTACTGCAATTTTCCTGTGGAAAATAAGCAAACCTCCCTTGTCTCCAAACCAGGTAATGAGTATTTTTGTTTTCCAGCACAACCCAGGATGCCAATGAAACTGGGTCTCAAGTGATCAGAGTGCTCCACAAGGACACAGCAGGAAGACACGGGGAAGTAGAGCCTAGTTGTCTAGCCAGGGTGATCCCCTGAAAGCACAAAGCAATTTCATAATCAAACCCTTCTGTTAATACTGTAAAAGGCAAAATCAGGAGCCTAAAGACATCAACTTCCCCTGGAGATCCCTCAGTTCTCGAGAACGTTGTCGGAGCATCCAGGATTGTCATTGTATCCCTGTCCAATGAGCCTTGGATTGTGCTTGCATTGGGAGCAACGTATCCAAACTGACAACAAATTTCAGATTGAGCTCCTTCTGTCAAAAAAGAGCAGCAAAAAGGCACAGAGCAAATGAAACGGATTCATTTCCCAGGAAAGTACTGTGCTATAAAACATGAGATTGCCACAGTCACGGAGGGAGGGAAAATATTTTAAATACATTAAAAAGGCTAAATTCAGTGCTAATTCAGCTGGGTTCAGCTGACCCATTGCAAAATGGAGCAGCACCAGTGCTGAGGGACAATGTTTTCCCTGTTGCCACTCCATCTCCCTTTCTTTTGGTGGCATTACTGAAGCAAGTCAATCCTTACAGGTCACTGCATCCTCTGTCCTGAACCTTTGCCTTGGAAAGGTGTGAATTTATGCAGTTAAACCTAAAATAGAAACAGGAATAGCTTCAGGGAATTGCCTCCTGTAGAAATGTCAGTAAATGCAAAAAGGCTGAGGTTGACGAAGGTTCTCTGTTCCACAGGCTGCTCTGACCTGGACCAAAAGGTACTTCAAGTAACAGAAAGAAAAATAACATTAATTCTTAGCAAAGATGGTTTATGTGCTAGAAACGCAAAGAGCACTTTGTTGATGCATGAAATCTCCACCTGGTGGTGAATCTTGCCACAGCAAACTTGCATTCCTGAGAAAAATTCCCTTTCCAACATATAATCAGTTCTTTACCCAAGATAATCCCAAAGCAATAAGTAGGGAAGGGCAGCCTTCTGAGAAGCAGCACTATTGTATCTCCCTGATTTTTCACTATTTTGGAAAGCTGAAGAATCCCTTCAATTCTACTGCAGCTGACAGTGACAGTGACACAAGTGACCTTCCCCAGCCAAAATCAGACTCAAGAGAGATCACGTCACATTAACTGCAGCATTGGGTGGAAGCGGGGGGGTGCTGACTGGTTTTCTAGTTGCAGAAGTACTGCTTCTCTAGGAGAAACATCCCCTCCAAAGCCTGGAGTTCTGCCCTGGCTCTTGGTTTACATACTGATTAATTATAATAGTTAAAAACTTTAAGCATCATCACTCATTTATATCTCCTCTAAATCATCGCACAGTTACCTTTGAATTATCATTTTAGGGGCGGTTGTCTGGCTGCACAGAATTACTTCAGTTTCCCCCTTAATGTTGCTGGTCTTACACTCTAGAAACATTTTCCTATGCATGTTATTTAAACACAATGTCTCACTTGCCTGATGTTTGCAATAAAGTCTTATCATGTGACAGCATCCGCAGAAGTTTTGTGAGATGGAACAAAATCAGTGTGAGATGGACATATGAAATGTATGAAAATGTGTGTAGACCCTTGAGCTACGGTGCTATGCATGCCATAGCCTGATCCACTGGATAACCAACATTCCATATTTAATTGATTTGGCTTATGCAAGAAAAAATATCACCCTTTTTACACTTGATAAGACTGAGCAAAACGTGGCTGTGGCCACAGGCTCCCAGTTCAACTGGGTTGGCAGACATCCTCTGATGACCCAGCCCGTGGTTTCTGCATGCAAATGTATAAAGAAATATTATCTGCCTTCTCTTGATTATGCAGCTTTTTGTGTACCAGTCTTAAAACATCCAGAAAGACTCACTACTAATGTACACAAATTACTCACTGACCACAATACGCTTTGGGGCCAAAAATAAGATTATGTTTAAATCGGCCTGAATCCACTTTCCGTCAAGCCACGGATTTGCAATTCAAACACCATCAGCCTCACAAACTATCCTTGCTGAAGCCACTATGAGTTTTTGGTGTTTAATGCCGACCCGGAGGGCGAAAGTGCAGCTCCGCACTGCAGGGTTGCACAACGGCATGACATCCTCCTGCTTTCATTGTAATCCCTCACGCAACAGGCACTAAAAATAGTAGCAAAGCATTCTGGTTAATAACAAAATAATCTATGACCAAAAGATAACGTATCCTCAAGGAAACTGGGGAAATTTTGTTTACAGCGCAACTATGGGGGGGTAGGAGGTGGAGAGTGGGAATTTAACGGAAAAGTACTGGGGGAAAGCCACTATTTGTGCCAAAAATGCCAAATAACAGGAGCTGGTCTCGCCAGACACACTAAATTCCGTGAAACTCAACTAAAACTAACGTCCCTGCAGCATTCCTTCCCTTGGCAGCGCTGCCGGCTGAATTAAGGCGATGGTGAAGCCGGGAGCGGCGCGGCGCGGGGCCAGCGCCCCGCCGCCCCTCAGCCGCTGCCAGCCCGGCCCTCACACCTGCCCCGAGCGCGGCCGGCCGGGGCGGGCCGGGGCGGGCCGAGAAATCCCCTGCTCTCCCCGCGCTTCCGGGCTAGTGAGTCAGCCTGCCCCGCTCGGCGCTGCCATAAATAGGGGATGCGCGGCGGAGGCCGGCACTTGGAGCTGCCAGCTCGAGCCCCGGGGAGCCAGCCCCGCCAGCCCAGCCCCGCCATGCCGCTGCTGCCCCTGGCCCTGCTGGCCGCGCTGCTGGCCGCCGGCCGCGCCGGTGAGTCCGCGCCGCGCTCCGCGGCGACGCGCGCTTTGCCTTTCTGCTTCTCCTGCTCCTCGCTCGCTTGTCATTTCTCTGCTGTGTGTGGGAGCCAGGTCCCCGCTGGCCTGTGAGGGATGATCTCGCCTTCTGAGCGGGGTTATTGCTGGCAGCAGACGAGAGGCGAATCCCTGCATACCTCACTTTTTCCGAGCTGCTCCCTGGTAGCCCAGAGGTGGATGGATGGTCGCTGTGATGTGATGCCTCCCTGATCAGCGTTGAGCTCCAGGGCGTTCTCGTTTGCTGTATGAAGTCCTGACAAGGTGGGAATTATTGCGGAGATGCTAACCCGAGCTCTGGTTCCCCCGCAGCCAACCCTTGCTGCTCGAACCCCTGCCAGAACAGAGGCGTCTGCATGACCGCTGGGCCGGATCGCTACGAGTGCGACTGCACCAGGACAGGCTACTACGGGCAGAACTGCAGCACACGTGAGTATCGCACACCCCTCTCCGTGGGAATGAAACGCGCTGGCCAATTCCAGCATCGCAGGATAGCCTCCATAAGCTAAATGATAATAACCTGCCCACTGTCGTTCGCAGCGGAATTCTTCACCTGGCTGAGGCTAGCACTGAAACCATCGCCAAACACTGTCCACTACATCCTCACCCACTTCCAAGGAGTCTGGAATATCATCAACAACATTCCCTTCCTAAGGGACGCTATTATGAGATATGTACTAACGTGTAAGTGTAAATTGTCTCTTCCAGTCATCTTAAATTTTACTTCAGAATATTGTACTGAATTGATCTGTCTACAAACCAAGCAGCCTAAATTGCACTGAAGTTAAAAGACCAAAATTTAAGATTTCTGCATGGTGCAGGCTTGTATGAAACATGCTGAAGTGCAGCTTGATTCTGCTTTCTGCAAGAGTTCAGGATTTTGCCGACATGAACTTGGCGCCCCATTGCTCATGTTAATAGCGAGATCCAGCTGATCAGCCAGGATCCAGTCCTGTTATTCAGTAACTGTAATCATATTTAACATCAGTAACTGATATGTGTGGAATTTACACCTGCTGCCAAATATATGCAAAAGATCTGACTTTGTGATTTACTTTTTGAGACTAAACTGTACAGTTAAAAATAACCAAATATTTATTTGTCTTTCAGCAAGATCACACTTGATTGACAGCCCACCAACTTACAATAGTGACTACAGTTACAAAAGCTGGGAAGCTTATTCCAATCTTTCCTACTACACAAGAAGCCTTCCACCAGTAGGACTTGACTGCCCAACTCCAATGGGTGTTAAAGGTGAGAAATAAGCCAGACACGTAATGATTGCTTGGTCTTTTCTAAGAGGAAAAAATAAGTAGTAGTTCCTATGAGACCTGCTTGTCTGTAGCCTTTTTTCTGTGTAGTTGACTTCAGGAATAGCCATGTTTTGCATGTATTGTTTAAATATCTAAAAGATACTATTCTGGTTCTTGCTATTGAGTTACATGCTAAAAGCAGGGAATTTAGAAATTTCTAATAAAATCAAGAAAGCAAGCTTAGAAAAGTAGGTAATTCTCCTTGTTTGTATGCCACTGTCATTATGTTCCACTGAAGGTCTTAAGCCCTTTTCTTAGGAACAAACTTCAGTATTGCATAAAGGGTTGTCTTAAGTATCTCACTGTCTGTTTCTCCCACAGGTAAGAAAGAGCTCCCGGATTCGAAGCTGATCGTGGAGAAGTTTTTGCTGAGGAGAAAGTTTATTCCCGACCCGCAAGGCACAAACGTGATGTTCACGTTCTTTGCCCAACACTTCACCCACCAGTTCTTCAAGACGGACCAGAAGCGGGGTCCTGCCTTCACCAGAGCGCTCGGCCACGGGGTACGGTCACTGCTGGGGACGGGGCTCGTGCTCTTTGGGAGCTGCTGAGTGCTGCAATGGCCAGAATGGCATCCTCTGTTGCCAGGGGACACAAACACCTGTGCACACACTGTGCCACAATTCCGTGGGATTACCCCTTTCTAACTGCTCCTCAGGCCAAATTCCAGTGTTCGGCAGCATCTCTTCCCGGCTCAGAACCGCGTGCTCTGCACAAGTGGTTCTGTTTGAAATACCTGCCCAGTGATCTCTTATTGTTCCCAAAAATCTGCTTTCAGTTAGATAGTAGTGAGTAGATGGTAGTGAGTATCCAAAACTTCTCTGGACTCTGTCAGTTCCAAAGAGCCGTATCCAGCATTTAAGTATTGCTTATTTACTGCCAATACCCTTAGTTTAAAAAGAACTTCAAAAGCAGACTTGGATTTAAAATTTTCTCTGCAAGATAGGCATCCTTTGGACAAAGAGTTCTTTACTATAAGTGTCACTCTTATGTCCAAACCAAAGCTAAATTGTGTGTGTATATATAGAAAGCTGTCTGCATAATAAAAAATTGCTGACACTTTAAACAGAGTCCTTTTATATTACTGATGTAACAACCTCCTCTTATGCAGAGGTGGCTCCAGTTGCCAGGAAATAATTTGGCTTCATCTTAAATATCGGTGCATGATACTTATAAGGTAGCAGTAGTATAATTGAAAGGTAAACATCTAGAGGGTGAACTCCTATTGTTATCCATAGAAGAGGGACTTATCCTAAAATAGAAAAAAATGCAGGTTAGCTTCATGTTCCAAATGCTTTTATTTTATAGGTTGACTTGAACCACGTTTATGGAGAGACTCTGGAGAGACAACTTAAACTGAGGCTTCGAAAGGATGGAAAGCTAAAATACCAGGTATGTCTTAGCTCAGAATTCCTACCTTCTTACTGGATGGCATAGATTTCCTAAATTAGTGCTGTGCCAATGGTGTAGGTGATCTAAAGTGTGAGTCAGAGCTTACCCAAAGTATCAGAGCTCACAGCTTCTGTTGTTTCCCCCTCGCGCAGATGATCGATGGAGAAATGTACCCGCCGACGGTGCGGGACACGCAGGCAGAGATGCTGTACCCACCCCACGTGCCCGAGCACCTGCGCTTCTCCGTGGGGCAGGAGGTGTTCGGGCTGGTGCCAGGGCTGATGATGTACGCCACGATCTGGCTGCGCGAGCACAACCGCGTCTGCGACGTGCTCAAGCACCAGCACCCCGAGTGGGACGACGAGCAGCTCTTCCAGACCGCCCGGCTCATTCTGATCGGTGAGAGCCCTGCTGCTGCGTGCAGCTCCAGCCCGAGCCTGCATGGCTGGAGCGAGGGGGAAGCTGTCCCCTAAATTGCAGTGTGAGTGGCTCCTTCGGGGCCTGTCGCTGGGGTTGTGTTGAGGTGCAGCTTCCCCCCAGCTCTGCTAAAGATGGAACTGAAGAAAACTCAGGGGCAGTCAGTTCCTTCATCTGAGGGAAGCAGAACTGAAAGCAGTGAAAAGACAGGAAGCTCAGGTTCCTTTCTCAGAGAAAGCCTGTGAGGGTGGATGACCTCAGGCTCCCTGATCTGGGGTTTTGACTTTTTTCCCCAAGGGTTGGGTCAGCTCAGGTATGCTTTAAAAGAAGGGCTGTGATTAAGTCTAAAGTTCAGAAGGTTATGTAAAATGTAATTCTGCATAGTTCTCCTGTCTAATTGTGTGCCCAGTGATATTTCATCTTATGTAAAAGGTGATGTGCTCTAAGCTGGAAAAAACCTTGCCTCAACTGAAACCATAAACCAAGGCAGTTGTATTACATAGTTCAGAAGCTGAGATTTGCTTTCAGACATCAACTTTCTTCATTATTCCCTCCCTCTGTCCTAGAGATATTGTATAACTGAACACAGTGTAAATATTGGTGTGTGCTGTTCTCTGGAGGGTGCAAGGAATTGTGTCTTGGGAGGGGGAAAACAGGCTGTAGAAAATACCTTACTACCCACAGCCAAGAACTCTTGGGATCGAAGTACTGTTCCACCCCCTAGTCACATAAAATACAGGAATTGCTTTCTAGGAGAGATTACAGAAAAGTGTTTGTCCTGATCACTGTAGTATATTTTAGAGCAGTTCAGAAATGGTGTTTTCCCTGCCACTGAGAAGAAGCAGTGCTAACATTCTCTCCTGTTCCTTTGTCCAACAGGAGAGACAATCAAGATCGTTATAGAGGACTACGTGCAGCACCTGAGTGGGTACCACTTCAAGCTGAAGTTTGACCCCGAGCTGCTGTTCAACCAGAAGTTCCAGTACCAGAACCGCATCGCAGCCGAGTTCAACACCCTGTACCACTGGCACCCGCTGCTGCCCGATACCTTCCAGATCCACGACCAGGAGTACACCTTCCAGCAGTTCCTCTACAACAACTCCATCATGCTGGAGCACGGACTATCCCACATGGTCAAATCTTTCTCCAAGCAAAGTGCTGGCAGGGTAGGTCCTTCCTCAAGTTGATGGTGAACTGACAGAAGAATGAGTCTCTGGGGGGTGGGACAAGGGAATGGGATAAAGGCTATTTAAAACTAATCACTGGAAAGGCACAACTTCCTTATGACTCATATCAGGAGATCTTACAGCTTTTCCTCTTTCGTGTACAGGTTGCTGGTGGGAAGAATGTTCCTGCTGCAGTACAGAAAGTGGCAAAGGCCTCCATTGACCAAAGCAGGCAGATGAGGTACCAGTCCTTGAATGAGTACAGGAAACGCTTCATGATGAAACCGTTCCGATCCTTCGAAGAACTTACAGGTAACAGCCCTCATCCTCCCCAGCAAATGAGAGACATTGGCTTAAAATGCCCACAGAGTCCTGCAGAGCATTACTGGGCTTGAACAGGGCAGTCTTGCACAGAAAATGGGGTTTTTCCACTTACAGTTTTTACTTGTTGCAGGAGAAAAAGAGATGGCAGCAGAGCTGGAGGAGCTGTATGGAGACATCGATGCCATGGAGCTGTACCCAGGCCTGCTGGTGGAGAAGCCCCGGCCCGGGGCCATCTTTGGCGAGACCATGGTGGAGATGGGGGCACCATTCTCCCTGAAGGGGCTGATGGGCAACGCCATCTGCTCCCCCGAGTACTGGAAGCCCAGCACCTTTGGGGGCAAGGTGGGCTTCGACATCGTCAACACGGCCTCTCTGCAGAAGCTCATCTGCAACAACGTGAAGGGCTGTCCCTTCACCGCCTTCCACATCCTGCCTCCCGAGCCCACCGAGGCCACGATTAATGTTAGTACCTCAAAAACTGCCATGGAAGATATCAACCCCACGCTCCTGCTGAAAGAGCGCTCTGCCGAGCTGTAGACATCCAGCTATCTCTCTATTTATTTATTTATTAACTGTGTTATTTATTCTATTTATGGCTTAGTATTTAAAAAACCAACTTGAGCATCTTCATTGTGGGGGTTGCTTTAAATTCCTTACTGAGGTAAGGCTTAAATTTACAAAAGGGATTTTCTGTGTTTCAGCTTGACAGTGGTGAATCCCTTGTTTAAAATCTTCTGTAACAGAATGATGTATTCCAAAGTGGATAAAGGTTCCATCTTCTTTTTCCTATTGTTTTAATACTTGATGAAGGGGAGTAGTGGTTATTCTGTCTGGCAGTGTTCATAGGTCACATAACACTACAAAAGCAACTATTTTTTTTATCAGCAAGTTGAAAGCAGCTATTGATCTAAAAGTACAAGAAAAAAATCTGACTTAATGAAAACTGCCAGAAGAGATTATGGATTTCATATGAGCACTCAAAAATTAACAAAAAAATACTTGAGACTCACGTCTTTATGTAAGGTCAGAAAATGCATTGCATTTGTTGTTGATACTACCTCTCCCTCACTGCAGAGAGGGCACTTTGTATCATAACTTAATGTCTCTTATGTACAGATCCACTTCTGGATTTAGATGAAAGTAAATTTTTTTACAGCTTTATAAAAATGCATTTTTAATGTTTTAAATATTTAAAGTAATTTTTTTACATCTTTTTAAAAATATATTTTTAATGTTTTAAATATTTAAACAAAATAGTACTTTTCCCGGATTCTACTTCTTTTTGAAGGAAGCGTGACAGATGTATTTGTTGTGTAAGGGGGTGAGAATGAAATACTGAGCTTAGCAGTAACTGACTGTCAGGCTGCAATACAAGGCTGCCTGCATTTGGATCAGGATTTTTATTATGTAACTCTGGGGAGGTCTTGAACTTCGCCCAAGGCACTGGGATTCTTTTCATAGCTGTAGTTCTCTGGTCTACTTGATAGTGTAATTTTAATGTCTGTTACTCTAAGGACAGGAGGACAATATAGTTGGAATTAGGGTGTGCTGTGGCTTTGTGCTCCCAAAGATAGGGGGGTTGTAAAGTGAGCAGCTCTGTAAATACACAGAAGACTGAACACAAGATTCAGCAGCACTTGAAGGCACAAGAGGTAGCTCTGCCTGTGTGCACAAACTGTACGTGCAATTTGTACTTCTATTTATTGGGGTGGGAAGGAGGGATAATATTTTATTTATCATTTATAAAGATAATTTTTTTAAGTAAGTGGCTTAAGCTTCTTTAATACTGGCCAGCACAAAATCTCCTAGACATATTTGTCCTAATCCAGCAGTAAAATATCTAGTCTCATCTGGGCACATAGATTACACAGGATCTTGTATAGGACTTCAGACTTTGCATGTAAGGGTATCTTTTTTTAATTTCTAGAGAGGAAATATAGAAGATGATCTTCCCATAAAAGCAACTGGGGAACTATAGGGGAAAAGAAAATGTCACTTCAGACTGGAATAGAGCAGCAACCGGGTATTCTGTGCCCCTGCCCAAAATTACTTGACTACTTGTGGAAAAGGACTTGAGTTTTCTATTTCATCTGAAGTCTCAAGCACTTGTAGAGGCTTGTGCATTGTACCAGCTCTGTCAGCAGTGTAGTTTGTCTGTGGCTTCTGTTTCCATGGATTTGTGTAGAGCCAGCCATGCCTCATGCTGGGTAGGGCTGTAGTTGTGGCCATCAACAGCAGAGCCAAGCTCTCCTGCAGCCATCGATACCAGTGACTCATCTGGAGTGGTCCTTGGTATGGATGCTGTGGGAGCAAGAAGGGCATTTGTTTTCCTTTCTCTGTTTGAAGCACGAAGAAAGGAAAACCTCCTCTCCCCTTGTTTGCAAAGGTGGTCAGTACTGTACGTGCTAACGAGCGAGCGCTGCTCGGACACTTGTTCCTCGTGCATATTGTCCATCAGACCCAGCTCTGGGCACCCTTCAGAGCACCCTTCTGCCACTAGCCCAGGAGCAGGGTTTGGCAGAGTCAAAGGGAGGCAAGTCTGGACCGATCGAGTTCTTTTGGGGCAGGCACAGAGGAATTCCTCAGACCATCTCACTTGAATTAAGTTACAGGCTGCTTCAGCAAGGATTCCTGTACACTCTGCATTCTGTACTCTGCAGCTACTAAATGTTGATGTTTGAGATTATTTATTTAAAATTCTGTGAATTGTTTTTCACTTTATTTTTGTAGGACAACAATGTTGTTAAAATGCAATTGTTTATATAAATAAATTGAAAACATTACCTTTATGTGCCCGTTTGTATGTGTTTTCCTTCAGCAGTATTTAGAGTGAACAGTTCTTTAATTGATTACATTAAGAATTACGGGGCATTACCAGCAGCACTAAATTCTCTGATGTATCAAATCCAAGATGCCTGTAGCTTAAATTGCCCAGATGGAGTAATTTTTTTTCCCTTTGGCCTCAAGTGAAAAAAGATTTCACTGTTCCATCCCTGGAGGAGCCAGCTTCTCTTATCTACAGCACAGCTGCCAGCGCAGCCCTGGCAGTTTCAAAGGGAAACTACAATACTGGCGTTGCACAACACCACCTTGGTGTAACTGACTTCCCTTCCTTTCTTCCCTTTTCCCAGGCTAGAACAGCCTAGAGCTGTTTCCTTTCATGCATGGCATTCTCCAGAAGGGGAAACTGCTTTGGGATGCAAGTGACCACTAGACCAGAGCAGGGCTGTGAGGCCACCCAGCCTCTTCCCTGCATTTTCACCTCTGGTGAGAAACAAGGGGAAGCTGAGGAGACATCCCAGGAGATCCCTGTACCACCTGTCAGTCACCACCTCCACCAGCCTCTGACCAAATGTCACCTCAGTCCCCCTCAATCATCCCACTGCTGACTGTCCCCAGTACTCCCCCATCCCAATACTGGTGCCCTGTCCTCTGCCTAGAGACCAGCCCCAGAGTCACAGTACTTCACCCAGAGCCACCCACAGTACTTCACAAAGGTCCAAGTTCATCCCATTCCCAACTCTCCAGCCCTGAGAGTGTGGCAGTTCTGCCTCCACTTTGGAGCTTGTTTCCATCTCCACAGATGTGCAGTTCCTTTGCATTCTTCCTGTACCCAGGCACCTAAACACCTCCAGCAATTCTCACCACTCACTCCTCATCACTTCAGTGACCATCTTCAGTCCCAAAAATGAAACATCCTCAGGACTCTTGCAAAAGCATCACTTCAATTCCTCTCCAGGCTGTGGGTGAATGGGGCAGGTGCACACCACATGTGGGGCTTTTTTCCTTTGACGCCCAGTCAGCTCATTGTCCCCACAGGTGAATTGCCACTCCCCTGCTTGGGGGGAAGCTGAGCAAGGGAGGAGGGAAGACAAGGCAGGTGGTTTCAGTGGGAGATGATGGGCAGTGATCAGGAGGCTGCGGGATCATCCATGGAGAAGGTGTTTTGGGTGACTGCTGCCCTAATTAGGGAATGGATTCAAGTGCAATGGCTGAGATAGTTTGATCGAGGAGTTCCTCCTTCCCTCTGAGCAGGGGCATGTCCTGATGACACAAAAGACAAGAATGTTCCCCAGAGGAAACCTGCCCTGCCAAATTCTTGCTCCCCAACCTAGGTTGAGGGAACTGTTGCACCCTAGGAAGTGTGATCAAGGACAGGGGCTCAGCAGGAAGTTCATGCAGGCTCACGAGAGCTCCATGCTTTGGGAGGAGGTCACCTCCCATCTCTGCCAAGGGCTTTCCCCAACATTACTCCCTCTCTGCCAATGCGTAGGAATTCCTTGCGTGCGCCGAGTAGGAGCCCTGCAAGCACCTGATTAGATTGGGTTCTGCACCTGAGTGAGCTGAGCTGAGCTGAGCTGAGCTTCACAGTGAGCTCCCAAGGCAGCTGCTTTTCTAGATTCCAAGAGACCTTCCTGCAACAAGTGGCTGTAAGAAAATAATCCTTTTGTTTTCAGAGAAGTCAACAGGTGCCTTGGCTGGAGAGAGGGAATGGGTCTGCCATGTGTTCCCTGCCTGTCTGCAGCAAATTAAACAGGTGAACAGCTCTGGAAAGCTTATTGCAAATCTGTGCTCTTCCCTTTGGAAGATCAGGAAGGAAAACACCAAAATGTTGTAGGAATATGCATACAGGACAGAAAAGAGCAGGCTGTAGTTCTATGCTCTAAATGTGGAAAAGGAGGTGAACTGAGACATCCTACCGCCTTTGCTAAAATGCATGAAAAGGGCTACACAAGGCAGAAATGCAGCGATATCCCAAAGGAATATTATAGGGAATAAACCCTCCTTGGGAAGAGCTGAGTGCTCCTCTTCCTTTAATCTGGGATTTCAGTTTGCAAATAACACTGCAGAACAGCAGGACTGGATTCCATTTGTAATTCTTTCCTCTGAACCTCTTGGTTTTTTCCTATTAGCATAAAATCTGGGACTTCTGTGCTTACTTACAGAGTAAGTCCAGATATTTTCATTATTAGTGGCAAGACATGGATCACAACCAAAATCTAACCCAACCCAGTTTTCCATTCTGCGATTTTCTTGTCTGAAAATCCTGAGTCTGCACTGAAAATCTCAGCATTCACATCCAGCCAAAACTTGGGAGATCAAAGCCAGAGGTGGCCTGGGCAAGTTGGGAGCTGAGCAGCTTTGGGAGAGGGAGCCTGTTAAAGCTGGTGAGACCTCACCAGTTTGCCATTGGAGAGGGCAGGGTACAGAGCACTCTGAATTTGACTCATGCTGGTTACTTTTCATCCAGCAGGCATTCCCTATCGAAGAGAAAGCAAGGCAGGGAAACACTAAACCTGGGGGAAGAAGACAAATAATGTTCAAAATATCTGCTTTCAAACCAACCCACTGCATACCCACTGGGGATCTCTGCATCAATGCCTCATCCCTGGATGTGTCCAAGGCCAGACTGAAAGAGGCTTGGAGCAACCTGGACTCCTGGAAGTGGCAGGGGATAGAGAGGATCTTTAAGGTCCCTTCCAACTCCAGCCACTCTGGGTTTCTAGGATTCTGTCTAGCCCATAGCAGAGCACATCTACAAAAACTTGAAAATACTTTGCATCTTCTAATCAACTGCAGCCCTAATATACATAATATATATATATATATATATATATTTTTTTTTTTAATGTTAAATTGCTTAGCACATACCAGAAGGGCACTGGCAAAACACAGTGTCACACAACCAGGAGCATCCTGCTTGCAAGTACCTCAGATCTTTACATAATAGAATCAGAATCAGTAAGGTCGAAAAGACCTCCAAGACCAAAGTAGCAGCTCATCCTTCTGTCTCAGGACAAGCCCCACAATCCTCCCAAGGCACTGTGGGAGATGCATTCCTGCTCTGTATTTTATTTTCTTGCAGTAACCAGGTGTAGCCCAGGCTCACTCCATGGTGGGTGTAGGTGTGTGCGAGCACCCCTGTCCAAACCTGCCCTGCTGACAGGGAACTTTAACACCCATCCGTTTGCCCCAAAAGCGCCGCGTTTGAGGTTGACTTTCCTCTGAGAGTACCTGAAACCTTTGAAACACACACACACAAAATTGCTAAGAGAATGCCCAGGACACTGAGCAGCTGTGGAGGTGGGAAGGCCTTTTCCCTGAATGGTCTCATCTTCCTTTCCCGTTTAGAAGATCTACCCAAAGAAATTATTCCATAGGCATTCATCAAGGGAACACCGTGCAAGCCACACAGGCTTCAGCTAACAGGGATCCCCAGATTTATGCTGGAAGGTCCTTAAAGGTGGGAGGTGAAACCATGACCACAGGGAGCACCAGGACTTTGGGGTAAAAACCTAGCAAAAGGATCTCTTAATATGATTTTAAGCACTGAAACGCTCCAGTGAGCCATGACAGAGTAACAAAACACAGCTGTTCTCCAGCAGCTCCAAAACCCTGCCCTGAGAGCTGAGACAGCTCAGTGTCCTTGCAGTTGTGGCTTGTTGCCTAGACAAGATTAACTAATCCTGCCTAACAAATAATGGCAGAGTTTCTAAGTAGCAGTGGTGGGTACTCATTAAAGCAAATCCTGGCTGAGCTGGCACAGAGGTGAAATAGCAGCTCTTACACAAGGCAGGGATATTCCATGTGGTGATGCCATCACATCCAGAGCTATTACGTCCAAAGAGGCAGGGAGGGAGAGACCATTCCAACTAAATCAGGGCTGGGGTTTTTATAGCATGGAGAACTTCCACGAAGGCAGGAAAAAAAATATTTTAAAATTAAAAATGGACTGAGTTTTCTGAGTGTCCAATGAATTGGTAGAATTTCAAGGAAACTCAGGATGTGTTTCTGGCAGTGGGACAGTGAACCATCTTTTCACTGCTTGCTAGGTCAAGTGTTTCATTATTTGTCATCATAACTGACCCAGGCTGGATGGGGAAAAAAGATTTCCCAACCTAATCATGAAGAGGAAGACCTATTTATAAATCAAGAAAAGGATTTAGCATAATTCCAAAGAGTAAATGGCATAATTGTACAGTAAGAAACCTTGTATGTTCTACACTCTGTATAAGGAATGGTTTTCATTCTATTATATATTGAATCTTCAGCTCAGTAGGTGGATAAAACACTGATCTGAAGTTTCTATGTGTTTTTTCTCAGTCTGAAGAAAGAAAAAAAATCCTTATCTCATTTTGAGGAAAATTTGAGGGGCATATGAACACCATCCATGAATTTAATGTCTCCCATAACTGCAAAAAAAATATCAGAACACTCAAGGAGAGATGAGACTTCGAAAAGTGACTCTGTTTCAGCAGAGCCCAGGGGTTTGTTTTCTGCAACTTCTGGGCACTCCTGAAAGCATCTCTGGAAATTTTCTGTCTGACAGTGAAGTCCACAGTGCCCCCAGAGTGCAGGCAGGTTTTCTGGATCACTTAGGAAGGAGATGCCAAATGTGTAAGGCTTTTCAGTTAAAATATCCCTTTAATTAGAAGAAAAAATAGGGCAGGCAATGGTTCATAGCAAGTCATGTTTTTAAAAGCAACAGCAAAAATAAAACAATTTCTCATGTGAATTGAGAATAAAAATCCCCAGGGTTCCTTTTTTTTTTTAGGAAGTTGATTTCCTCTTTGAAGTCACTTCCTCATTCACCCTTTGTTGCAAATATTTCTTGTAAATCCCTTTAAATTTTCTCTGCAAATTAGTGAACATTTACCACCATTTTCCTTAATATTTGTTTGTTCAACAGCCAGGTCTGCAGTGGCTTCAGCTGTCACTTGAGGTGTCATTGGTGAAACTGCACATGATTTGCATGACTTTGGGCTGTTGTAAACATAATTTGCACTTCCCACTCGCCTTCTTCAGC
This sequence comes from Lonchura striata, assembly GCF_050655825.1. NCBI lineage: Eukaryota > Metazoa > Chordata > Aves > Passeriformes > Estrildidae > Lonchura > Lonchura striata. The sequence continues at coordinate 24,913,651 of NC_140710.1, read as the reverse complement.
AAATGTAATGACAAGAGATATGCAAACTTTTTCCCTATGGAATTTGTTATAGACTGAAAATGTGCCAGTGTGATTCGACACAAACCAGCACCTTGGGAGGCTCTGTGCTCTGAACCATTGTGAGAAACTCTCCTGCATTTGTGTATCAGATTTAGAACTGACTTCTGAAAAATTCAAGAGCTCATCTGCATCTCCTAACATGGCAAAAATGGACAGGGAAGCTCCCTATAAAAGGTTCCTGTGAGATTTCTGTCACGTCTGATTTCAGACAGGTACTACAAGAACAAACTCCAAAATAAAAATTTAATGATTTTTTAAATTTTTTGTCCTCTTCACTTAGAGACCAGGAACCAGAAGACAGACTGAGGAATGATTTCATAATAGTTTGTCTGAGAAAAAAATACATTGAGAGAAGGATGTGCTGCTCCCCATCACATTAAATCTGTTTGCTCATCCTCAGTAACTACAAAATTTACTGGGGGAACTGGAAGTCAAGTAAATCATCTTGAGTGACTAATAAAATTTTTATTTATTTGCCTCTAGCTCTATTTTCACACGAAGATCCATCCTTTAAAAAGGAAGCTACATTACTCATGAATAGCACCTGAATGGGTAGGCAACATGGGAGGTTGATTAAGGTTCTTTATTACTAAAGGGCCATAAATGCACACACTTTGACAGAGCAGTCCATCATTGCCTGCCTTGCACAAAGCCAGCCCCACCTTCCAGTTCACAGCCAGGCTCAATTCTCCTCAAATCAAGTTATTCTTATTCCACTGGTGATGTTTAATCAAAAATAATGACAGTACACTTTGAGTCTCCTAACAAGCCCCCTCCTCATTTCCCCTCCCTGCTTCTCATAACCCTGACATGCCACAGATTCCAAGCTGCTAAGCAGTGAAGTGCATTTACTTATAAAACAAGTTCATACAAGCCAAATTTTCTGCAAATTTTGCTTTGTAATTTTATTGAGCTAATTTTCACCAATCTAAAAGCTTGAAAATGTGAAAAATTGGACTTGGAGCCTCTCCTTTTTTTTTTCCAGACAATAATTTTTCAGTTCCATCCTCAGATCTATTTTTAAAGAAGGAATATGGGGAGGACGATTCCCAGGTGAAAGGGAGAGCTGCTTTGCATTTATTGATTTTTAGGTGAGAGCTGGAACGTGTCTCCAAATCCAGTATTAAAAGCTATAATAAACATCTTCCAAGTTTTGATCTTCATAATGTAAAATACTACCCTGCAGACTATGATAAAACCTCTTTTAGGCTTCTTGCTTAGTATTTAAACAAGAATATATGTTTAGTACTTAAATAAGAATATATTATAAGAGAAAGAACATTTTTGATTTAGAATAGAATAAAACATAGAAATCTTGCAATGAATAAAAGTTAAGTTTGAAGGAAATACAGACCTCCTGAGATAAGGAGCTGCATGTCAGGCAATAAACAGCTTAAGCCCTACTTCACAATGATATCAGAAATCGGAAGAGGTGCAATGAAACCAATTTTAAAATAAATAAATACATTAATTATAACAGGGAACACAATAGGAAAAATTCATGGGAGGGCAGTGCTGAGGTTCCTGTGGCTGAGTGCATCTTTGAGAAAAGCAATGTGGGATTTTACTCTCAAATTAATTTTTTCTTTCTTGTAAAAAAATATTTACTATCTCCTTACAATGTCTGTGCAGGTCTAGCCAAAATCTTAACCTTCCTATCCATAAACATAAAAGCATGGGATCATGGAATAATTTGGATCTTCTCGTTCCTTCTGGGCCACAGCCAGTGCTGAGGAGAGAAATATTCCTCACATGGGGCACCAGATATGAGTTTGTGGGCCCCAAATTAGGCAGCTCCCTGGGGGCTCCCCTGGCAGGGGAACCCTCCTGGAGCAGTTCTGTGTCAGGAACAAGAGACTCATGGGACTTTTTTGGTCTTCAGCTTCTGTTTATTGTTATCTTATCAAAGCTTCAGCACGCTGTCTGCACCAGATTCTGTGTGCAGGAAAAACAGCACAAAAATGGCTAACAACCTCGTGTTGCAAGGTTTCTCAAGTCTAATCAAAAACTAAGCTACCCAATTAAGAAGTGACACCCAAATTATTTTCCTTTCTAACCCAATAACTGACCCCTAAAGACCTGCAATGCAGTTTTTTCTACCCAATTACGAGATACCACCTAAACCCAAGAAGAAGAATGAAGAAGGAGGAAGTGAAATGAACTCGAGACAACACCCTATATCCTCCATCTTGAACCCATCTATATCATACTAAAAATCCTAAAATCTAAATTTCTCACCCATGTGACATATTAAACTACTCTACAATCTATTTCACAGTTTTGTAGTTTCTAATTTATCCTGAGGTCTAGGAAACTTTCTCCATGAATGAGGGTCAAAGTCAGTGCTTCCCTGGGAGTCAGAACCCCTCAGGGCAGACAGAGAAATATTCCCGGTGCCCTGGGTTTCCACACTGAGGAAACTCCTTTGGACTCAAGCTGGGCCCTGGACTTTTCCTGATTTCCAACAAAAGCATCTTTAAGGTGAAGTTTATTTTGTTCTGTGACATTACGCATCTCGAGTGGCCTCAGGATGAGTAAGGAGCGGACGTGTGGAGCTGCATGCACCCAGAGCTGGAATCCCCTTTTGCACCCACCCCACCAGAGCAAACAGGAGCTCATTTCCATGTCCTTTGTGTCCTGGGAAGCAAGGAAACCACTCAGCTTGAGCCCATGGAAATTTTCAGACAAATCAGTCTTTTGTTGGAATGTAATACTTTGGAGAAAAGCCAAGTTCAACTAAAGTGTCCTTGGAAGTGTTTCTCAGGTCTAGCAAGGAATGTGTTGGTCAAAACACAGCTGAGGCCTTCCTCCTCCCCTCCATCTGCCAGAGAGAGCAGAGGTTTAACCTCTCTTGGGCCAGCACTTGGGATGAGCTTTTGTGACACCTCAATCCTCCAGGTAAGAACATTCACTCCCAATAAAATCACTGTTGCAGGGTCACTCTTTCTCTATCAATTCCTGTCTTTCATTTAAAAATCCCACAACTTTAAGTTTCCATTTCTCTTCCGTCATAAAATAGGAACATTTTTGTAGGATGACAGAACTCCTGCCTACCACTAGTCCTGGAGCAGAGTTCTTTGGCAGAGAAAGCATCACCTGGACAGTGTATTCCCAGGGCCACAATGTTCTAAAAGGAAACAAAGGCCAAAATATGATTGCATCACTTGGATCATATTTCTTCAATTGTCATAGAAAAAAGTATGTTTAACATGGTATGCATAAGCTGTTTGGGATTTGAAAGCCTAGGAAAATTAAGATATTTAATGCTGCCCTCAAATGAACTGAGACAAGGAGAAAGGTTTTAAAATTCCCCTTATATGCGAAGTGGAACCATTGTCAAGCACAAAAATTCATGCTAGAGCACAGCAAAACTGCCTTTGGGAAACAACCCAAATTAATTTAAATTGGGTAGGGAAAACCCTACCTATTTGTTTTTTCTGACTCTGATGTCAGGCTGTGAAGGCGTGTGAAGATAGAGACACCAACCCGTTCATACTTTTGAGCCCTACGTGGCACATCTGACGCACTCCAGGAGGGCAGGACGTGAGGGGTGCAGGATCTGCTATGGCACCACGGCTCCCTCCTCCCCTCCTTCCCAGAGCATGGTGCAGAACAGAGCCCTGGAATGCTGGGGGGATGCAGCCAGTCATGGGCCCAACCTTGGAGTCACCAAGCAGAGCCTGGTCACAGAGTGTTCCCTGCACAGGGAATGGGAAAATCTGTGCTCTGATGTGAAAGGGAGACTCAGGCTCCCTGTGGGGTCAGAAGAGATTTCAGAGTTATGAGATACTTGGGAATATTAACAAAACCCAGCTCTTTGTGTGATGTCATGGTCTCTGGGGTTCCCACCACAGGGCTGTGGGTGCTGGGAACAGCACAGTGGGATGGTCACCCCAGCATGTCCCAAGTGTGAGGATTCCCCTGGCACCTTCTGTGCATCTCTCAAAGGACACCCCTACAGGACACCAAGCTGAGCACATCACCCAGAGGTTCATGAACACCAGGGAAGTGGGTGAGAAGCACAGATAAGAGCCCTGCAGCTGCCTAAACTCAGTGGGGATGATCTCAGGTGTCCTGGCATCAAGACTGGCTGTCCAACTCCTGTGGAGCTGTAAATTGAATTATTTGGGGTTTGACTACTGCTCCAAGAGCCTGGACAAAGGAGGTACCTCGTGGATGAGAGCAGAAGTGCTCCCTGCTCCTTTCTGCCATTTCCAGTGTTTCTTCACTCCCCTCTCCTCTAGCAGGGCTCTTTGCAGACACAAGGACCTGGAGAAGTTTCCTGGTAAGGCTGTGCAGAGCAGACACACATTTTAATGTCCAGCATTCACTGCTTGGCTCAGTGCCTTTGGAAGAGCTCCACAAGCTCACTTGATTGAGCTGAAGACCCATCACCACAGTGTGGGGATGAACCCAGAACCTTTAGGGTAGGGATGTTCTAGAAGAAGGATATGGGAAAGGGCATTGCATTGAGAACTGCTCCACAGCTGCAGGAGAAACATCTCAGCAACCTTTCCTTAAGGGTCTCAAACATCAGCCCTGTGTCATCAGTTCTTCCACCTCTTCCACATATGCAGTGCTCCATTAATTATCATTGTTCATATTCTTATGGTGCCTAGAGGCTTCCATCAGCAGCAGCTCTTGTGGTCCAGAAACAAAAAGTTGCAACACAGACCTTCATGTGAAGGGCTTCCTTTTCAGAAAGACACAATTCAGCAGAGAAACAAAGCATCCAAAGTGTGGTGGCTTTCCTTGTGTAGGAAAGAGCTGACAGCTGACAGATACGACGTGGACATTCAACTGTCCCCCAGGAGCTCCAAGGACAGCCCCCTTGGGCCGGCTCATCCAGCACATCTGCTGGGCCACCATGGAGCTTTCCACCCTCGCTTCACCGCCTCTGCTTTCCAGCTCTTCCTTGCTTTTTCTTTTCTTTCCTTTTCCCTTTTACAGAACAGCTCTTGTTTCTGGTGGCTCTCCCAAAGAGATTTGTCTATCAGATTTTACTCCTTTTGACAAATGCCAGGAATTTCTTCCCCCTGAGGAAGGAGGCAAACCTATGGCCCACCTCCTGTCTGATCCTTCTCCGGTTGCTTTGCAAAGACGACTGAGCTGTGACTCAGAAGACAAAAAAAGAGCCTTTTCTCCCAGTATAGTCAGTGGACAGAGCTGTGCACCTACAGGGAATGATTCAGACCAACTTGGATGTGTAAAAACTTTCAATTTTTGGAACATTTTCTGAAATCGTCTGAAATCATAAAGGTCCCTATGGCTGCCTAAATAATCTGTGACTTACACTAAAGCAGAGGAGGGAGAAATACGGAGTGAGGCACTTAGTAGGGAGAGAATATGATGAAAATTTCATGGTTCCTCCTTACATTACGTCAAATTACATCAAAGCTGGTCTTCTATGAGCTTTTTGGGTCCCTTCCAACTCAGGATATTCTGAGATTCTGTGATTCTATGTAATGTGGAATTGTAACTTTCCTGGTTTTTAGAGATTTGAATGCATAGAATAACGAAAAAAAAGATAAAAATTATGAAGGCAGAAACTGTTTATGTGCTCTCATGCTGTCACTCATGCAGAGAGAAAGTACCCAGAGTGAAATACTTTATGGGGTGAATGAAGAAGAGCATAATAATTTCATTGCAAGCCAGAAGAACTGAGAGGATCCCAGTAAAGTGAAATCGCTTCAGATTGCAGCCAAAACACTATGAGATCAAGATTAGGAAAACCTTGTAAAAGGCTTAGAGAGCCAGGAGTTGTATCACAGTGCTTGGAAAGCTTCTTGCAGCCCCATCCCTCTTTGTCCCGCTCCAGAGGAATGGTGTAACACCACTCTTGTTCCAGCACTTTGGAACAGCACCGATGATTTCTTTTGTCGCCTGTTTTTGTTTTTTAATTCCTGGGCTCTGACATCACCTGGCACTGGTTGGTGAAGAAGTGTGAGTTCCTGGGAAAGGCAGGGATGCAGACGGATGGATTTTCCATCTGCTGCTCTGCTCACGGTGACGTGGTGCTAGCGCAGCACACCCAGACCCAGCTTGCACTCCACATAAGGATTTTCCTTCCGCCCAAGAAAATGAAAGCCTCTAGTGACCCCAGCAGATCACAGCTGTGTGGCAAATGTGATTTACCTGCTTTACTTTTATCCATTACCAGCCCACCTGAAGTACTCTAAATGAGGAGTGTATACACTATGTATCATAGAGAGTATGGACAAGTTATAAACTCTGTTTAAATCCAAACAAAGGACTGCTAACAATACCACCTGAAAGGTTTCTGAGAGCAGTGGATTATGTGTATAATGTAATTACACATGTAAATGTCATCCATTGCTCCTGACCTGTTTTGAGTCAATGGATTGCGTACATCAATAGTCAGAATTAAGAGGAGCTTCACCTTCACAACTGATTTCTCTGCCTGCTGTGAATCATCAACCCCAAATCTTTCTTTGACCAGAAGCAGACAGCAGGGTTGTCCAGCAGACAGCTTAGGTGTGCGTAAGCAAGTTTAGCACAATGAGGCAAGTCTGAATCGAAAGCCTGAAGCCTGTTCAAACATTCCTCCTCTCATTCCTGCTGGAAAACCTTATTTCATGGCTATTAGTGCAGCATCTTGTGTGTTCATTCCACAGGCTGAAATGAAATAATCTATAACTGCTTCTCCATGAGTTTAAATCCCTAAAGGAAATAACAAGGACTGGCTAACTTTTGAAACTGATGATAGAGGAGAAAATTGCCTTTCAGGATCATCAGGAGAAGACATTAGAGACCTGAGGTAATTTACTCCCAGGCACCAGGACACGTGTGCAGTTCCCCAGGTTCCTTGACTTCATGAGCACTGTCTATGTGAAGAAATGCTCTCAGGACAGAACAATCCTTCAGGGCAAAGTTTTGGCAACAGGATTAATTTTCCTAATCAGTTCTGCCTTGCATGCCTGGCAGAAATATGGCAAAAAACTCATGTTGTCACCTGAGGAAACCCAATCTCGATGTTGGGTGCTGGCCAGCCTGCAGAGGTAGTCAAAGATCTGTGTGGAAGACAAGTACCATGGACAAAATCATGCCAGGACCTGAGACACTTAGATATATAGATTAGATTAGATTAGATTAGATTAGATTAGATTAGATTAGATTAGCTCAATTGGTCAGAGCATGGTGCTGATAACACCAAGGTTTTGAGATAGATCTGTGCAGCCATTCACTGAAGAGTTGGATTTGATAATCCTTGTGGGTCCCTTCCAGCTCAGAATATTTGTGATAATAAAGTTAGTGGCAAATGTGCCATTCTGTGATTATATATTATATATTATATGTTTTGGAAGAGAGCTGGAGGGAGAAACTGGCTTCTAGGAAAACTCAATCTGGAAGGGACCACAGGAAGTCCCTGGTCCAACCAGCAGCTCAAAGCAGGTCACCCCTGGAGTCAGCCAGAGCTTCGCCCATGACGCAGACATGAGCAGATGACATTTGGAAGATGACTGGCACTGAAGTAGTCACTGCTTCTCCTTACCCAGCTTGAGGCCTATTCAGCTCACCTGATGCAATTCTAAAACAAAAGACTGACATTTTCCACACAACTTGTAAAGCTGCATGACAGTTGGGTGTAAAGGCAAAGCCCAAAATATGTAATAACTAGTTGGATTAATGGAAGAAGGGACATTCATTGATTAGTAACAATAAATAAATGTAAGTCAGTATGGTCACCCTTATGCTATTGCCCTGGGCTGGGGACACAAGAAAAACCCTGCAAATAAGAATTGCTGCCATAGATAGAGAACCAACAGATTTAAGTGTCTGCAGCCTCAGCTACTCTGGCCTCCTAAAAGCTTTTTCCAAAGCAGTGACATGAGCACTGACACCATCACCACACCGGTACTGTGCACGGCTTTCCTTCTGCAAGGACACTTCTCTGTTTCTGTCCAAAAAGCCCCTCCTTGGATGAGAGCAGCCCCAAGACTATATTCCAAGAAAATTCCACTTATGCTACCACATTATTGCAGAACCCACATTAGCTCACACAAAACTTCCACAAACCCATACTTTTAAGGGCTTAGTATCTTCACAAAAGTATTGTTCATGCTGGTAGGCTATAAAACTGTGCAATAACCTGCCAAGGGAAATTTCAGAAAATTTCTCATCTGAGTCATCTCCATCAAGGGCATGAAATAGAGAAAACCTTTGAAACAAATTACTGGTTCCTGAGTTGGAAAAATTACCAACACCTCACCACACATACACACACACAAACACACACACACACACCAGTGAAGTAAGATCTTTCACATCACTTGCTTTTGTTTCTCTGTTGTTGTCCACACTACTGACTCATTCCTTTTGCATGGCTGAGAAAAAGACCTGTCAGGCTGTAGTGGTTTAACATAGCTTGGTTTTTAAAGAGTTAGTTATGGAAGTGATTCTCCATGAGGACTGCTAACAGCTTCCTCCAGATCCAACAGAACCAATCAGCCAGCTAGTTCTGAATATTGACACATGGTTAAACCACTTAAAGCTGAACATGCCTCTGTGAAAACAAACAAACCCTGGGATGCTCTCTCTTTCTTCCAGCCTTTGAATAGGTAACTGGGCACTGGCTGGGCTGGCCCCACATGGCCTGTGCAGCCTGGTGGGGCCGGGCCAGACTCTCCTGTGGCGCTGGCCCCTTCCCAGAGAGCCTGTCCTGGTGGAGCAGCTGGAGCCCCGTCCCAGCAGGGCCAGGCCCCTTCCAGCAGAGCCTGCTGGTCCTTTTTCTTTTCTGGAGGTGCCACTGGGCCATACCACCTGGGACCATCCCAATGCCAGGAGCAACCCTGTGGCTGGGACCAGCACCGGGAGTGGCCCCGTAGCTGGTGATGGAGGCCTGAGCTGGGAATGGCTCAGTGGCCTGGACTCGTCGGCCAAAATTGGCGTGGCCAGGGCAGCGCCATGCAGCGATGGCTATCTCGACGTGGCTCGCAATGAACTTCATTTGCTCAGCTGCTTTTAGCCAGCCATGCTGCGGACAGAAGGACAAAGGCAGTGGCAGCAGCTTTTCTTTTTTTCGGCACCCCACATGAAGAGAAGGCCTGGGGTGGCGTCAGCATCAGCGCGACTCACACCGTGTCGGCGCAGACCGTGTGCCCAACAGAGAGGCACAGTGAGCGATTTCCCCGATGATGACTTGGATGAGATCAGCCTTTCAGCAGGATTCTAGAAAAGTTGTTTCAACTGATAGGACTTGAGAACAAATGAACCTACGAACACCAATTCTCTCATGAATAAGGAAAAAGGAAAGGGTGAAGACACGTAAAGAAAAGGACATGGGACGCTGTCCTGTGGTGAGTGTTGTCAGTAAATAATTCTAGTGGGTGCACTGGGATTTGGCCAGCTCTAGACCCACTACACACACGGCACATTAACAACAGCTCTTCCAATTTGCAGGGAATTCCAACATTTTCAGCATGGGTGTATTGCAATTCAAAGAAAAATGTTGTCGCAATTCAAAGAAAAATAGGTTTTCAAGAGTTCTCATAGAGTAGAAATTCTCTAAAAAGAGCTTTCATAAATGGCAACATCAGGAATAATGAAATAAGGGTGGCTGTGATGGATTTCAGCAGCTGCTGATGGATTTCATTATTTTCTTTCTTTGGTCATGTACCAGTGATACAGGTCTACAATCTCTCATAACAAAACTTGTTACAAAAAAAATTACTCAATTTAAATTCCTATTCGCACTCATGTGCTCACAGAATCCCAAATTGGTTTGAGTTGGAATTACCTTAAAGCTCTTCTACTTCCACCCTCTGCTATGGACAGGAATACCAGGTTGCTCCAAGCCTTTTTCAACCAAGCCTTGAACACTTCCAGGAATGGGGCTTTTTAATTAATTAATTATTAATTAAGTCACAGCTTTTTAATTAATTAATTATCTAATTAAATTCTCTATATCTGAGGAGATAATAAATATGTGCATAGAAGTATATGAAAACATATGAATCATCTGCCCAAGGGCCATATACTCAAAAACTGTAGGAACTAAAACCAAATATTTATAGGAAGTGCCTCTCTTTCTAGAGGGAAGGCAAAAAAGCACAGAAAATTCTTTAATCCTTTAATCTCTTTGGTGCTCCTTCTTAGCTAGGCTTCATTTCCAAACAATGGAAATCAAATTGTTGGGCACCAAGCAGCAGCACAGGCCTGTTTACTTTGAGAAGGAACTCTGCAAATCCATGGACCAATATCTTGTGCTCTCCTCAGGTTTCAGTGTTTACCAGGTGGCTCACACACCGGGTATGTAAACATGGATTAATCCACTAGATGAGAATGCATACAAATAAATGAGCCTATGTCACTAATTTCCCCTTAAATTTGGCATGTAAATGTCACCATGGTCACAGCAAAAATGTCCAGGGATCTGCCCAGGCCTGCAGAATATTCACAGCATCATATAATCAGATCAGAGTTAAACCCTGCCTTCTAGAATAAACACTTAAAAAAAGGTTTTCATGTGTAAACAAAGTTTCTTAGGCTTCTTCACTTCTATAAACATTCATGGCAGCTCTAAATACTCTCACCTGGCAATTTCTGATTCAGTAGCACCACTTACAAGAGAACATTCATCCAAATACCATCTTGATTATTTGACAGGGTTAATAGCCAGGTGAGAAGCTGAAGACACAGTAGCAGAAGCTGAAGCAGGAGCTGGAGCTGAAGCTCCCCCAGTGAAGCTGAAGGTTTCCCCAATGAGAAAGAAGAAATTCAAGTATCACAATGTGCTTTTAGGTCTAAAGAGAGAAGGAAATCTCTGCCTTGAGACATTTTCTATGTTCAAAACTGAAAGCAAGTTCTTACAAAAATAGGAAGTCTGGTCTGGGGATGTGGAAGTTCATGTCAGCCTGGTCAACACTGAGATCCAGACTGAGGAGGGAGCACACAGAGCTGGAAGGAGGGACAGGGACACATGACCCAGGCATGCAGGGGTGCCATCTGGAAGGCCACAGCTCAATTGGCAGCAAGAAGAGTTTCTAAACCTACACGAGCAGTATAGCTGGACAAGGAAAATGTGTCTGAGTAGAGCAGAGGATTTAGTGACTGATGATGCAGGTGGGAATGAGGGGCTCTGTCTATTTTGCATCACTGTTCACCAGGAAGGTCTCCAGACTCCAGAGCTTACGGATGGGGCTCAAGGAGGAGGGGATCCACCAGTGCTGGAAGGGAATTGACTCAGGGTCTCTCATGAAACCTTCTCCCTTAAAGTCCATGGGATCTGATGGGTGGCACCCAGTGGTGCCCAGCATGCTGGCTGGAGTCCTTGCAAGAGCCGTCCATCATCTCTGAAAGGTCATGGAGATCAAGGAAGGGCCCAGGGGATGGAAAAGGTAAATGTTGTTCCTGGAGTTTGTTCCCTGCAAAAAGATAAAGGAGGGTGGGGAAAGTAAATCATATCATGGAGTTCCAGAATAGTTTGGGTTGGAAGGGACCTTAAAAAACTCATGCCATGGGCAGGGACACCTTCCACTAGCCCAGGTAGCTCCAAGCCCCATCCAACCTGGCCTTGGACACTGCCAGAGATCCAGGGGCAGCCACAGCTTCTCTGGGCACCCTCTGCCAGGGCCTGCCCACCCTCACAGGGAACAATTCCTTCCACGTATTGAACCTAAATTTCCCCTCAGTCAGTTTGAACACATTCAAAGATTCAAACAGACCTGAAACTTCTCCCACTATGTCACAATTTTCTTAAGCAATGACAGCACTGTAAAAAAGTTGCAATGAGAAGAATGAATTTTACTTTAATTTCGTTGCCTTCAGCAATTGCGTGTTATGTTGCAATTCATTTCACTCTGTAATGCTTCCTGTTACAGTAGCTGGTGTAAATCAACCCCATTTTGTTTATAATGTGCATAAAAACATTCTTCATACATAACAATTCCACAAGCAGCATTGAAAACAGGTGGATTTCATTTAATCCCTTGACCAGTCACTGACAACAATTAAATTGGCCATAAAAAAAGTAAATAAAAATACTTTGGCCATCCATGGTTTAAGGAATCTGTTTTCTTTTACATCCTGCCTGGGGCAAGGGGAAAAATATTTAATTCAAGTGATTTTCCTTTAAGGCTTTAGCAAGGACAATAGGAATTATGCAATGCAGCCTATGAATGTTCAACCTCCTTAAAACAAACTGTGCAGAGTTTGAAAAGAAACATAGAGGGAAAAAAGAGTGTTGTCTCAAGAAGGAAAAGTTCCTATAATTCCTACTGTCTGGTACAGTGAGGGAAGTCACGTCCTCAAAGCAGATCCTGACACTCTTCTCACCTCAACTCCCAACCATCTGTGAGTTCACCGGGGCCTGGCTGAGATTGTCTTTGGGTTTCTTGCTATTGCTGGTCAAACACAGAACATTTAGTGTAGCTTTAGTTTTGTTGGAATCTATTCACTCTGCCTAAGAGACAAGCAGAGCAACAGAGGTGCATTTGAGACCCAGACCTCAGATGGGTTCGAGGCCCAGACCTCAGATGGGTTTGAGGCTCCTCAGGCTGGGCAGGATTATCACCTCAGGAACTGATTAGGATCAGGCATTACAGTGGCCATGTGGACATGAGGGCTGACCCTCACTGCTCATTCCAGGCAGGAGGAAGGTAAAATGTGCTCCCAGGGCCAGCTCCATCCATGGTGGCTCTCCAGATCCAGCTGCTGCCAGCCCTGAGTGACCTGGTCTGACCCAGAGCTGACCTGCTTTGAGAAGGGCTGGACAGAGACCTCCTGAGGTCACCTCTAGGCCAAGTGATCCTATGACCACCCCATGGCACGGACAGGATGCCCCATGTGCATCCATCACTCAGCCCTCACAGTGTGTCACCAATCGTTGACACAACTGACTTCCTGCACTTGTGCAAAGCCATTTCCCTGCAGGATATATGATCCAGGAGCAGGATCCTCGGGCTGACCACATCAGCAGCTTTCTCACACTTACACAACCAGAGACTTACGAGGAATTACGCACCGTGCGTCCTTTCAGCTTTCACAAATGAAACACCGGTTTTCGTGGATTTACAGCCCTTTCCCATGACCAAACATGGTCACTGGTTGGACGTGTTAACCTGTGCTGCAATACCCAGTGCTGGTCACACAGTTATTAGTGGTCTGTTAATTGCACATCCATTTTCTGTGCAATTGAGGAAAAAAAAAAAAAGCTGTATAAAGGTCAGATCCTGCTTTTCAGCTCCAATCCAAACAGTGACCCACATTTCTGTTGCTCTAACTAGTTTTGTACATGAACAGGATCTGGGAAACCCTTAAAGCCCATGGAGAAAAGAAAATGCTGAAACTGCAATCCAAAAAATTCCTCCAATCTCTAAGAGTAGAAGGAGCAGCCCCATGTTGACCATTACCAAAGGTCCCATGGCAGGGACATTACCTGGTCTCAACACATCCAATGATAACTTCCAGGTTGCTCTGCTCCTTTAGCCCTCATGATCTGCTGATAGACATTGGTTTTGCAGTAGCTAAATCCATGGAGAGAAAAGTAAATATTCTGGTTGAATGCTTGAGGAATCCTCATTTACTGCACACCATGCTAAACTCTGGCACATGTATGTAGACCCCTGACAGCAGCATGGGAGGGAAGGAATTGCAGTCACTGGGTTCCTGCAGCAATGCCCATGTGGAAAGTTCATATGATCCACCTCAGCAGCCAACAGCACAGGCATTTTTAACAAACAGAAGCAAAACCTGGAGAAATCTGCCCCAAAGAGTGGCATGGGTGTCTGAGACATCAGTTGGCTCCAGCAGGTGTTGGAAAAGTGTTTGCACTCACTGAGATCCCTCACCTGCTGCAGACACATTTTGTGAAGGGCTGCCCACACTACAAGTATCGTGGGGGGCCAGAAACTCTTGCATCCTTTTTCTTTGCTAGGAAAAGCTCCCTTGAGTGAGGTTGTAGGCTCAGAACAGATAGACCAGAAGAACTTGATGAAACTTGGTTCCAGCTCCACCACGGCTTACGAGCTCTCATATCAAGCCCACATGGGGTTGTTATCAAGCTCAAGTTACTCAGAAGAACAAGCTATTCACTGAACTGGTTTGTGCCACACCCCTCACTCTCCCTTTCCACTCAGATCCTTTCTATAAAGTGCTAGAAGTGTTTCCTTGTTGATGAACTTGCTGTTCTGAACCCAGCAATTGCACTTATTTGGCTTTTCTGCAACTTTGATAAGATGGAAGGATTTCATAAACTCCAAATCTCTCCCTTCATATGACTTAGAAAGGTCAGTGGATAAGGTTGTTCCTAGAGGTATTAAAGGCTCTCCTTCCCTAATATCTGCATTTCAATCAAGTTATTCATATTAAGTCTTGAAGTTGCACAGAGAGTCCTACACACCAGTAAAAGGGCAATAAAACCATTTCCTCTGGCTCTGTCCTGAACCAGAGCAGTCACTGTAGGGAAATAAAAGTGATTTGGATCTTTTGAGCAGTTTTCGTACCTGTTTGCTGGTGCTTGACAAATACATTAATGTTTGACCAAGGTTGTGTCACTTAAATTTTTCAAATACTTTATATAGAAAGAATCAGAAAAAGACTTGTTTTATTAATAAAATCTTCTCCATTTCTTAATGCAAGTTAGGGCCAGTATTAAAATATCCTCCACTGTAAATCTAGATATAAAAGGGCCAACCAGCCCTCTGAAATGAAATTTCTAGATGACCAAGAGGGTTTGAAGTCCCCCAGCCCTCTCACTGTGTTATATACCATTTGCCATTGCACAGAGTTAACATATTCTCTTCATCCAGCAGGTTATGGGAAGCAACAGCAAATATCTGCCCATTTCCTGTGTCTGGGACCGTGGGACTGGCAAAGGAAAGCTTCCCAAAATCACCCAGATGATGCAAATTTGAGTGGGATTTTAAAAGAAGAGCGGAAGTTCCATTCATCATCCCTGCTCTCTTCAAACAGGAGTTAAAGGTAGTATTTTTATTATTCAGGGAAATATAAACAGTTCCTGGACAGACTGGCTGCATGAGAGCAGTGACTAGGAAAAGGGGAACCCCTGAGTTTCCTGGAGAGGGTTTTTTTAGCCAAGAGGTTGATGCAAGATGCCTGAACCTTGCGCACATTGCCAGTGCACGATCACTGCTCCGCCAAGCACTGCTCTGTACCTGCACACCCACACGGGCACTTCCTGGGCTGCCTGGGTGTTCCAAGCCTTCCTGACTCCCAGTAAGGAGAGAAAACAGCTGGTTTCATTCACACTTTAACACATTGTATGGGGAGAGGGGTCAGGAGTGTGGATGCTGTCAGGCTTAGCTGGGCAGGGAGCACCGTGGTGAGACAGAGGAACCAGCACTGACACCAACACCAACCAGGCTGAAGAGAGAAGACAGGGCTGAGCTCACTGGGGGCTGCAGCTTCTCCCAAGGGACAGCTCCAGTCTCCCTGGGGCAGGGACAGGACCCAGGGAATGGCTACAGCTGTATCAGGGATGTTTAGGTTGGATCTCAGGAAAAGGTTCTTCCCCAGAGGGTGCTGGCACTGCCCAGGCTCCCCAGGGAATGGGCACAGCCCCGAGGCTGCCAGAGCTCCAGGAGCGTTTGGACAATGCTCCCAGGGATGCACAGGGTGGGATTGTTGGGGTGTCTGGGCAGGGCCAGGAGATGGATCTATGATCCTGGTGGGTCCCTTCTCTCTCAGGATATTCTGTTATTCCACCAGTATGAATCTGACTTACTTACATATGGTCAATGTCACAGCATCCATGTCTAACAAACAGAGGCCTCCAGAAGAGCATCCTAGGTGGATCCTGGCAGAAAAAGCCACAGACTAACATGGGACCTTGGGAGACTCACCTAGAGAGCTGTTTTTGACACAAATCCTCAGATCAACCTCCTACAGGACCCTTGCAGTTGAAATGATCACATATTTCCTGGAAAAGTGAACACGCAGATATGTTACAAAGGTTATTTGGTGGGTGAGGCTTCCCAGAAAAAATCTCCTTTACCTTGTGTTTGAGAGACCACCAAGCTAAAGCATGTCCCAAGGACAAGCCTGCTGGACACCTCTGGCATGGCTGAGCTTGTCTCCCAGGCAGTGACCCTATGGCCCAGCTGGCCACAGCAGGAGCTGCTGTGCTGAGACCCTGGATGCACCCTGGAATTTTTCCATGCTTCAGAGAATCATTCCCCAAAGGCCGATGCAGCTGAAGTGGTGCTTTTTGTGCATCAATCAACATGAAGCTTTTGGCACTGGCTCAGTGGAAGAGATGTGCTGATCCCCTTCCTCCTCTCCCACTGGGAACGGGAATCTCCAAACTGCTCATCCCCTTGTATGGGCAGCACAGGAACAGTCCTTGTTGGGAACTTGAAGTTCCACCCTTTTCTCCCTAATTTGCAAACACTTTTCACAGGAGAAAAATTCTTGCACACAACTGTCACCAGAAAACCTCATGTAAGATACTGATGTCACAATCCTCGAGTGTAACCCCAAACTCCTGGAAGTTTGCTGTAAATACCATGGTGGGGACATGGATACACCTTGAGTGACATGTTGTCAAGGAGAAGGGGAAAACCATTGCCTTCAAGTGGAGGATAATTGTTGGGAACTGCTGCAGTTCATGCAAATCTTTTCCAGTAAGAAGTTCCCTTTATAAGAAAGGTCTTTAAAAACTTTTACTGTGGCTGAACTCTGAAACAGAAGTTATGGTGTGGTGTGGTGTTTGGGCTGCTGCTCTCCGGTAACATTCAGATTAAAAACTAGATTGAGAACTTTTCAAAAGCAAGATGTGATCTGAGGGCTGGAGCCCCTCTGCTCTGGAACCAGGCTGGAGAACTGGGGATGTCCAGGCTGGAGAAGAGAAGATTCCAGGGAGACCTTAGTGACAGGACAAGGGGGAATGGCTTCCAGCTGCCATAGGGCAGGGATGGATTGGATATTGGGAAGGAATTGTTCCCTGTGAGGGTGGGCAGGCCCTGGCACAGGTTGCCCAGAGAAGCTGTGGCTGCCCCTGGATCCCTGAAAATGTCCAAGGCCAGGTTGGACAGAGCTTGGAGCAACCTGGGACAGTGGAAAGTGCCCCTGCCCATAGCACGGTGTGGCATTGGATGAGTTTTTAGATCCTTTCCTATTCAAACTAGTCTAGATTCTATGATATGTTGAATCATTGTGGGGTTTTAGAGTTTTTTGGCTGTGATCTCTGGCAAGTAAGATTTTAACCTCCAATTTGAACACTCAAATACACACACATCAAGCAGTGACAACTCATTAAACACATTAATGGAGAGTTTGGCTCAAAAATTAACAGCCAAATATGGATTTCAACCATCAAGAGCTCCCTGTTTCTGACACTACAGTGGCTGGGGAAGGAAGTTAGTGAACAAATGAACGATCTTTGGGTTCCCTCTTCAGTTTGAAACAGATTGAAATAGGGAGCTTGAAGGCAAAGTTAGAGAATATGAACCAGACAAACCAAAAGAGCATTTACATCTTTATGAAGCACAATATGGAAAGAAATTTAATTCTGGAATGGAACCATTGCATTGCCAGTCCTCCACGACAAATGCAGCGCAGGTTTTTCCACCCCCTCAACCAGACATTCACCTTCCTTTCAGAACTGGAAGCATGGGAGGAGGAAAGTCACCTTTTCATGACTTTTACTTTGCAAAGCCACCAGCAATCTGGGTTGTCTGCTTTTATCACTATACATCTGAAACAGCCTCAGCTCCTCAAGCAGGTGCTCTTATAGGTCAAACCTATTTCTACTCATTTTTACCCTCTCAGGGAAGAAAAAACTTTTCTTTTTTTGGTGCTTCTATAACCAGCAGCTACCAATAAATTTATCTTTCATTGCAATTATTTGTAGAGCCAAGATTTTTATGTACATAGGTCTAGTTGACTATGAGCAATTATTTTAAAACAATCTTTTCAATTCAGTCCTTCATTGTAAAGGTCAAACATGAAAGCATGGACACATATGGAAAAACCCCAATACTTATAGTAAAAGTATTTGCAGACCCAGACTGCTCTGAGTGGAATTAATGGTCAATAATTTTTCTCAATGAGACAGAGTAGTTGAAGTCCTGAACTCCCTTTCACAGTATCGGTTTGGGGACAGAATGATCAGGTGCAGGGACCTGTTCCTTGAAATTTACCCTGCAACTCCCATCCTCTAGCTGCAGACAACAGCATCTCCCACTGTGCTTGGAAGAGATACCACAAATATCAGGAGGATAACTCAATTTCTCAGTGGCCAGAGTAATGGAACTCTGCAGACCTGCCTAATTATGTGATTTGATTCACATAGTCCATGAGCTGTGTGTGTTGAGGGAAAAACTCCAGTGCTTCTGAGACATCCAGTGGTTAATCCAGGCAGGATTGTCTGGCTGTCCCAACAGCACCTCCTCAGCCCTGCATTGTTCAGCCTGTTCTGGATTTTCAGTGACTCAAAGTGGCTTCTGGGATGCTGAAAAAGCAAATGGAGAAAGGTCAAAAGATCCTACCCCTGAGTGGTCTTTCCTGGCTCAACCTGGAAAAACCTCATCTGCATGGGGAAAGCATAGAAAAGTGAGACATGAAACACCTACATGGACACTGACTGGCCACACACCTTCCAAATCCACACAAAGCTCCCTGCACTGTCCCACACCTTCATTGTCCAAATCCATACAAAACTCCCTGCACCAAAATTTTGATCAGGCTGTCTGATCCCTGATCTTGGAAAGCCATAGATAGGAACAAGACCACACAATTATTTTCAGGCACCACCACGAGCTCTCTTCTGGCAGCTGGACACCCTGACTGGCCCAGTTCTGGCTCTCTCCTGAGAGGTGCTCTAACCTGTCCAGTTCTGGCTCTCTCCTGAGAGGTGCTCTAACCTGTCCAGTTCTGGCTCTCTCCTGAGAGGTGCTCTAACCTGTCCAGTTCTGGCTCTCTCCTGAGAACTGGACACCCAGCTGGTCAGACTGGTGTCAGGCAGGATGGTTCCCAGCCTCCCAGTCATTGCCTAGACAGCTTTCCCAAAACCTGCTCTGGTCATTGGGATTCCCAGTGACTCCCTCTCCCAAGGGCAAGTAACCAGGTGGGTTTATACCAAAACACTGGCTGCTTTAGCCATGAGTCTCTCAGAAATTACGTATTTTCCTGGATTCTTTTGGGTGTGGGGAACTCAACATCATGTCTCTCTTCTCCATTATAAATTTCTTTGTTGGGATCACCCTGGATGCCTTCCTTCTTTCTTTAACTACTGTATTAAAAAATATTCTAGGTTTTCTTCCAAATCTGAAAGTGAACACGCCACTTCTAGAGATATAGAAAAAAGGGTTTGTTTCCACAACTGCCTTGTGCTGAATGAAAACCAAAATCAGAGACGAGCCAGCCGCATGCCCTGTGATATCTGTGTTGAACAGCTCTGCAGAATCCAAAAAGCAGCTGGGAACAGCCCCACTTGTATTTCTGATGGATAAGGAAGAAGAGAAAACAGGATGTGGTTTCTTTTCAAATCCTCTCAGAAGATACAAACTTTTTAAAACATAATCCAGAACTCTGACACTAAGGAAAACATGCAAAAGCCCCAGGAAATCTGAAGAAAACCCCAAAGAAACAAACAGACAAAAGATTAACTTTTTTTCTTAATGAAACAATTCATTAGTAAGTTGTAACATTCCTGCCATATCTGACTATGCCTGACTCACAGACACTGAAATTTATGGAGCATTAAGATCTGCCTGCCCTCAGAAAAGTGAAAGAGAGAGATTTGCTTCAATGTTTATCATCTATTTGAATAAAAAACACATATATGGAATAACCCTAAGTGCCAGCAGGTGCTAAAATGCTCCTTAATATGACCTCAAATCTGTCATGGGAAAGCAGCAAACCAATGTGAACTATAATCTCCTTTATTTACCTGTCCCCTTTCCTTCTGTAACTCAGGGCAGGGTTAAGCTTCTCACCTGTATTTATTTAACAAGCTGGATGGATACAAATCTGACCAAGAATTCATGTAACCCAGGTCAAAAAATGTTTGTACTGATAGATGATTTCACATTTTATACCCACAAGCATAACTTCAATCCAGTACAGCTAAAACCATGCCAAAAGCCAACATCAAAGCCCAGTTCTGTAGCCTGTTCAGTGCTGTATCTCTACTTTCCTCTTCCTGGGGCTTTACAGAGCTCTGGAAATGAGTAATTATAAATTTATGTACAAATTTTACAGGTCAACTATTTATTAATTTTTTTAATCACATGTAACAGTTTTAGGATTGTCTTGTTGCAAAATAGAGGTTTGGGGTTTTTTTTCCTAATGAAACCATCTTTTTCTACCATAGTGCTGACATCATCTGTTTCCTGAGAGTGATTTCACCAATTAAACTGAGGGGTAAAATGATGGGGGATAGAGGAGCAAGAAAGATGCTGAAACAGACACAAGGAAGATGAGAAATTTCCAATTATTTCATATAATTAGAAGAGGATTTTTTTAAAAAAATCTGCAATTTCTCCTTAAATATTTCCAGCTAGCCTAATAATAACTTCTGACAAATAAATTAACTTCCTCTCCTAGAAAAACTGAGGTCATGCACCATTTGCTATTTTATATTTCCCTGACATCCCTAACTTTACATAGAAGAGTTCAGACAAAAGAAACACAAAAGTTCATGAAATATGCAGCACACAGAAGGAGGAAACGATTTTTCAATGCTCATCAAATTAAGTACCTTAATAACATACACAGAAGAGGTAATATGGGAGCTGGAAATGCACTTTAGTGTTTCAAACTGTTATACTTTAAGTTTCTGTTTTACTTGGGAGATTCTAACCCCACCCCCTCCCCCCAGCTGAAAGCAGAAGTTATGGAGGCTGCTTTATTTGTGGTTTTGGGTTAATTTTAAAGCGAGTACTTAAATGTAATTATGGCCCAAAACAAGCCGGTGCAAGAGGAGCTGATTTGGGTAGATCCAGAAATAGATTTTACTTTTATTTTCTGTAGCTACCAGGACAGAGGAATCCAACCCACTCAAACTGACTTTAAAAAAGCACACAAAGGAAAAGAAAAAAACAAAAACTTCAAACTGTTGAGGCTGCCTGAATGTGATCTGGAGCTGGGCTATGGAAACAAGCTGTTTTTCTTGTACAGGTGCAGAAGCTTTGGGGTCTGAGAACAAAGGAAAACCTGTCCAAACCCTATAAAAATATAATCACTATAGAAACCCAAGCTGTACCAACCTTTTAAAACAGATTTACTGATTTGATGGTAATTCAATGGCTTTGCTTCCCAACTACCAGGGGAACACATGATTTGCAAAGTCACATGAGACAGTCCCTGCATCCCTGTCAGATTGAAAAAGGACCTTCCCTCACTCCCACAGCCCCACCAAAAGTACCTGAAACTTCCTATTTTTCCCCATAAAAACTCATTCCATTTCTATTTCTAGCCTGTGATTGAAGACTCCACCTACAGCACATATCCAGGGAGCTACCAGAGGTGTGATCCACATGCTGGGAATGCAGAGCCATGGAATGGGACTGAGCTGGTGGCATGAGCTGCATGTGGGGCTTCCCTACAGCATCCCACAGGTGCATCATCCCAGAGTGGTGGAGGGACACTCTCCACTGGCCACAGATGGCATGAGGAAGGGTCAGAGCAGCAGGAAATCATTAATTAGCTGTTAATTCTAATTTATGTGTCTGCACTTGAAACCATTAAACACAAAGCACCTTGGGCTAGCTGTGTGCCTCGAGCCTTGCTGCCTGCTGAGAAAGTTAATTAAAAAGCAGCTTAAGTGGTAGGGAGAAGAGAGAGCTCATTTAACCCACCACAGAGTCACCCTGAGCCCACAGAAGAGGAAGGGCTCAGGAGTCAGATGTTAAGCCTGACTCTGGAGTTCCAGCCCACATGTGAAATGAGACAAGTCTCTGTGTGTCCCTGTTTCCCAAATGCATGGGCAATGCATTCCCAGCATCTCCCTGGATAGTCAACATGTGTTTTTCCTACTGTCCCTTTCCCCTTCCTTCCTGCAGTTTCAAACAGATCCATCCCAAGCCAGCTGTTCCCCAGCATGTCCCCTGGCCAGAGAGGCAAACAGCACAGGGCTTCCACCAGTCTGGAATGAAAAGCACCGAGCTCCTTGCCTGGAGGAGCCCCACAGACAGGGAGAGGGATTTCTGCAGGGAGAAAGAGGAGAAGTTCAAGCCCTGGTCAAAACAGATTTTTTTGTTCCAGTGAGCCAAGTTTGGTTATTCCAGGCTGCCTTAAATCAATGAAAGTGCAGCTCTGCAACCACTGCCTGAGAGAGGCTTTGCAGAGACCTCAGAGCAGCTCCCTGGCAGCAGAAGTGGCACCTGGGGATTCCAAACGTGCGGAGGAAATGCACTCAGCAAATGCTGTGGGTGTGAGTCAGCTCCCCAAACCTTATCAGTGCTAAAGTTCAGCAGTTTGGTCAGACAGGCTCCATCCCTGTGCTGTAGATGAGGGATGGATGTGCTCCCAGGTGAGTCACCCCTCACTGACAGATGTTCATGATGTGTGGTACCAGCCCCGTTTAGACAAGACTCTCAGATGGCTAAATATAAACTAAATTCATTCTCTCCAACCGTGATCTCACCCCAAACTTGTGAAGTCTTGCCCCTCTCAAGGCTGCAGTAGATGTGCTGATGTACAGATGTTGGCATTCCAGCATCACTGAATAGCTTGTTCAAAATCCAGGGTTAATTCCATTTGTGCCACGTGCTGCTTACCAGTGGTGGATTAATCATACTCAAGATTTCTGAGGCAAATACCAAATTCCCCTTTTCTACACCAGTATGCATGAGCTGTGGTTGATTTCCAGCAATATTGGCCATCTTAATGACTCCAAGTTAAGATCTCTGGGAAGCATAAATACTCAATTCTGCAATTATCACATCTGTTAAAATCACCTAAATATACAAGCTGGGCCACACAGGACCCACCATCACCTTCCTCTGATAAAAAGGCTCCTGGAGAAGCAGATCCTTTTCAAGACCAAATCTGGTTGAATATTTTCCTCTCAATTCCTGGTCCAGTCAACAGTGATAAGGGTTCAGCATTCTTCTCATTTCCTCAGTAATCAAAGTCTCCTCTTTTGAATCCAACTGTAAACGGTTAATTTCAGTGAACTGCTCTAAAACCCAGCACAGGGCTCCGAGAATCCACAACTGAGCATCCCCTTCAAAATGAAAAAGAAGAGGAGCAGCCTGGGGTGCGAGGATGTTTTATTATTTCCTAGTCTGTATTTGAAAATAATGTATTGTCCAAAGGGCTCAGGGTTTGCATGGAGGAGAAGGGCTGAGTTTCTAATCTCATGGATACCTAGATGTGCAAGTGGATGAGGAGCTCCAGCTCAGCTAGGCACTCCTCTGGCACCCACTGCTTGAGGGGATGTGGGGCATCACTTCACTTCATTATAAAATTGAGTTTCTTCAGTGCAATGGATTTAACAGAGCACCAAGAAGACACCAGAACTTGTTTTTTGTTTTAGCCACTGCCTGCTTTAGAAGAGGCCTCCCAAGAGATGAAAGAAAGTCTCCAGTGAGAAGTGACGGAGTTCTTTCTTTTGGTTCTTTTGGAACCCATCACCAAGTTTCATGATTGTGGTAGGAAATGCAGCTGAGGAGAGTGGGGCCTGTTGAGCACACTGAGCCTGTCCTGCACACTGACACAAAAAGAGGATGGTTTTCCCCTGTTAAAGGCTGATTCCTGGGAGCGAGGGAATGAACTGCAGTGCCACATGCAGAAAACCAGGATTAAAGCTCTTCTTTCATGGCTTACACCTGTCCCTTCCCTCCTGAGATATCCAGCAGGATTTTTGGATGTGAGGACACCTGTGTCACTGGGAAGCACCAGCCCAGGCCACGACACCAAGAAAGGCAGAGCTGTGTACAGGATCCAGGATGGATCGTGCTGGGCATGGCAGGGACAGCGCCAGCAGCTCCTGCCCCTCCCTGGGTGCAGCTGGGGCAAGCACACAGCTCCACGTGGAGAGCAAACCCACTGGGACAAGCACACAGCTCCACGTGGAGAGCAAACCCACTGGGGCAAACAAACACACAGCTCCACATGGAGAGCAAACCCACTGGGGCAAACACACAGCTCCACGTGGACAGCAAACCCACTGGGGCAAACACACAGCTCCACGTGGACAGCAAACCCACTGGGGCAAACACACAGCTCCACGTGGAGAGCAAACCCACTAGGGCAAACAAACACACAGCTCCACATCTGTGTTTAGCACATCAGCCCCCAAAGCACTGCTGACTCAGGTGCTCAGCTCGTGCCAGCTTGAATCTGCCTGGTGGCCAAGGCTGAGTTTTCACATCTGAGCACGTACAAAGCTCTGGCTGGCAACTGGGAGATTGTGTCAGTGAGCAGACAGTAAAGTCATGTTCTAATTTTGCTCTGAATAATTAACTAAATGGGTTAATTGTGTAAAATTAATTGCTAGTGCTTGAATCATTACAGTCCATGTTGGGATCATCAGTTCAGCTAAGAGCTGTATTGTATTTCAGTTTTTCACTGCTTCCCTCTCCAGGGAAAGAAAGGAAATTAAAGTATCATACAAAGAGCCAAAAAAGAGAAATTATCCATGGCCAGAAAAACTCAATTCCAGCACTGTTTGGGAGGGAAGTCAGCTGAGGAAAGTCTGCTTGTCTTGGGTCCACTTTACAATAAGAATAAGCAGTCACAGGAAGGTGCTGCTCTTCCAAACTTCAGGGTTAGTCCAACTTTCCCAGCTCTGTTCTTTGCTCAAATTACAGCCCTACTGAAACCAAAGCACACTTGTGTCAATGCTTCCATCTGTACCTCTTCAGAGTAATTTATTTCCTTCTCCCTTTCCCTTTATTTTTCCACAGACTCAAGTTCCAAGAGACACATTTTTGTTTCTGGCTTTCCTCAACTCCCTTTCCTTTTTAGTTTTTTCCCCTTAAAAGAATGCATGCAGACTTAAAAATGGGTTTTCTAGGATGAGTTTTAGAGAGCCCAGCCTCTCTGCTGAGGGCTGGATGCTGCCAGCTTTAGAGGATGTTTCTCCTACTCATTTGGCCCACAGACGCTCACATGTGACTCTATGACAAAAGCACCCTCAGCCAGAGGAATCCAGGGGAGAATCCCTATTTTATCACCTCCCTTGTCAACACAACCAACCCAACACATCATGGGTGAGCTGTAGGGTGGAACTGGCCAGCACCAGATGCTTCTTCCATCAGCCCAGAGCTGCTGCAGTCACAGGGCTCCTGCACAGGCAGCAGCAGCGCACGTACAACATTCCTGTTCTGTCTTCCCCAAACAATCCCTTCTCTGCCTTCCCCAAACCAAAGGGATGACAACTTTCTCCTAGATACACTTCCCTTTAAGAGAACAGTTTTATTCGAAGCTGAGTGTGCTCAGAACTACAAAGCTCACCTGAGCATCCAGGTATTTGCTAATTCCCTCAATGCAGATGGGGCCCCCAGGCTGTGGGCTCTGAAGTTCACTGCCTCTTCTGTTCTCACAAAGATCCTTAGGGCTTGCCTAGGGTGAGGGAGTCACAGAACCATAAAATCATTAAGGCTGGAAAAGCCCTCCAGGTCATTGGATCCAAGCTGTGCCTGATCCCCACCGTGTCCCCAGCCCAGAGTTCTGGGTGCCGCCTCCAGCCCTTCCTGGGACACCTCCAGGGATGGGGACTCCAAACCTCCCTGGGCAGCCCCTTCTATGAAAAATTTCCTCCCGGTGTCCAACCTGACTGTCACCTGGCACAGTTTGTGGCCCTTTCCTCTCACCCTACCCCCTTTTCCCTCTGAGATCCAGACCACCATTTGGCTGCACTCTCCTGTCAGGGAGTTGTGGAGCACAAGTTCTCCATGAACTCCATACCGATGAATTCTCATTATTTGGTTCAAGTGTTTAAAAAACTCATTGAGCACTTTAAAATACCAAAAAAAAAAAAAAAAAAAAAAAAGGCATTTAGAAGCCAGGGGGTTTATGCTATTGCAGCCATAATCATAGGGAAATGTCCTATTGTAGGGCCTGTGGTTCCTAATAAGAGGGTTTTTGATGAGGGGCAAGAACAGATGAAATAAAACACCCAAGATGGGTGGAATCTGCCAAATTTTTATGCATGGAGGAGAGCAAGGAGCTGGAAAGAGCTGTCCTGGTAGGAAGTGAGGAAAAGGTGCCCAAGGAAAGGGAATGGTGCTTATTCCCTCAGTGACGCTCAGCTCAAAGGAGTCCTGACGTGCTCCCTCCCACAACCCCAAGCCATGATCAATTTGACCCAAATAATTTGACAGATGCTGATCCAACCTATTCATAAAAACCTCAGAGATACCACACCCTCAGACCCATGCTTTGCTTCCATCAGAGACAGGCACTGGAGTTTCCTATTGGAAATTAAACCCACAGCTTCTCACTGTGGCCAGGAAGGAACAGCTCACTCCCTTAATCCCTCCCAGAGACCATTCCCTTAATCCCTCCCAGAGACCTTTCCCAGCTAAAGGATGTGCTTCTTTCCTCCAGGATCTAGAAGCCTGTCCCGCATAAAACACAACTTAAAACTAAGGCTACCGAGTAAAGTCTATAAAATATAGTGTAGATAAACAGGACTGTAGTTAAAGGACTCAGGATCTCCCATATCCATTGAAAACATTCCTGGTTCAAAGAACTTTAAAAACTGTGTGTAAACTCATCTGTTTTTCCATTTTTCTTTGGTGATCAAAGTTCTCCAGACGTTGCTCATTCTTGCCAACTTTGTCTCCACTTTAACAGAGCCAGAGCTCGTTAGAATCCCCCAGCCACCACATCCTGAGCACCCCAAACACAAAGGACCTTGTCCACCAGCCAACCCCCAGGAATCTGCCCAGGAACGCCTTTGGGAGCAACGCAGGAAATCAGCCAGCAGTGCCAGAGACAGGGTTTTACAGTGCCACAACTGGACTTCATAATCCTTTGTTCTCTCCAGCCATTTCCCAGAAACCCATGAATCTTTGGGCCTCAATCAATTTCCAGCCCTGGGATCAAACTCAAACTGGGCCAGAAGCTTCATGACTGAGCCTAAATGGTGGTCTGGGGCCATGGGCAGGAGTGATGAAGCCCCAGCTGAGGCCACCCCACATTCCCTGTGAACACATTTATTAATTCTTAATTTTACCTTTTAAGAGTATTTCCATCCATGTCAGTAAGTGGGGTTTATTAACTTAAATACACAGGAAGGAACATTATCATCACAGCACCCTACAAAATCTTTTCCTGAAAGAATCAGCTCCACCCACAGACATAGTTTTAATTTTATTGGGTCTGTCTATTAAAATTCATCCATGTTGATATGCCTAAATCATACAATAGCAAAGAACTGCACTTCAGCTGAGACAAAAGTCCCAAGAAAGAAAATGTTTCCATTTAAGAAATGTTTTAAAAAAGAGCACCAGGAAGAGCAAAATTAATAATATGTTTTGCTGCAGGATTATTTACTGTGCCTTAGTGTCACAGGTATTTTTACCAGATGACTTACCTTCAAAGCCTGAACTCACCCTGCACTTCTAATGGGCTCATAAAAGTTCAAGGCAGCAGGTTCATAATCAATAAAAGTCAAACTGCCTTTAAAGCACTGCAGGAGCGTGTCTTCCTTATCCCTCACCTGCTCATGTCCCAGGCTGGCAGCTGCCATCCTGAGCATCCTGCTGCAACAGGTACTCCAAAAACTCCTCTTGATAAATGGGGTAAATGGAGGGCTGCAGCTCTGGCAGGAACCTCAGTAAATCCCATGTGTGCATGCCAGTGGCTTTCTCTGGAGGAAACATCCAAAGCCATGATCAGGGTTGTTATCAACTACAGAGGCACAAAGGGACATCCATGGAAACATCACAGCTGGTGGGATGTCCTGAGTGAGAAGGAGGCCCTGGTGGGCCCCAGTGGGATGTTTCTGAGCACCCCACAGCTGGGTCAAGCTGCTGAGACCCTTTCCAGGGAAGTTTTGACGCCTCCAGGTGAGGAGAGCATGTGGCCACCAGTGCCAAACTTCTTTCCCTATGAATTCCTATTCCCTCGTTACACTGGGTGCTGCTTCCTTTTCCTGGGGAGTTCATCCAAACTCCCTCTTTCCCAAGGTCCTCTGCACCCCTGAGACTCCTCCTGCTCCCGGATGGATGAGGCTCCAGCCACAGCAAAGGTCCAGGAGCAAAGTGATCGAGACAAGAGGAATGTGCTGAGCTGCACTGGAACAGACACCGGCAGCTCTTACCATGCCCAGACAAAGGAGGAATATTTTCCAAATTTTTCCTCTATGTGTCATCTTTCTCCTCTGGTCAGCCAGGGCATTTTCCTGCTATTCTACCCCATCAGAGTATTCTGTGATCTGATCTGATCCATGGAGTTGGTTCCTCTGGGCACATGCCTGACACTGGCCGCATCTTCCCCTGCCTTTACACTGTTTTTGTTTTTTTTTCTTTTGCATTTCTTGGGCTCTTCTGCTCTTTACCCAGGAAATCTCTCCAAAGTATCCATAAACTTGCTAAGAATTACAGGTCCAAAGGTTTGACCTTACCATAAAGCACAACCACAAAAGGAAGGCACCATAAGTCTGTCTCCCATGTAAATTGAGATTTTGGCTCATACAGCTGACAGCAAGTTTTTAGCATCTCTTCTTTTCTGCATCCTGCAAGAGAACAGGACTGGGCAGATTGAATTTGCAGTAGAGTCAGTGCCTGTGCAGTACTTGCCCAACAGTATTTGCCCTTGAATCCACCAAATAATCACATTTGTCTTCTTTAAAGATCCATTTCAAGAAAAAAAAAAAAAAAGAATGAATCAGCAGGAAAATAAATTCTCTTTTGAACAAGAAGTGAAAATAAAACCAAAAAATATTCTCTCACTTATTCTTTCACTATTTCAGCAGCTAAATCAAATGCAAAAACCACTTTGAAGCTCAAGCTTTGTTTAGCTTCATGAAACAGCTGAGGGAACAATTCCATTTTTACACCTGCAAGGCAGCACTGGGCAGAACACTCATCTTTAAATATTTACAGTCTTACTTAGCTAAGCACTTGAATTACTTAAAAAATGGATTCAAACTGTGCTTCCTAAGGAGAATCAGACAGGTCTACCTGGAATATTAAATGATTCTTTAGTTAAGTAAATATTTTAATTTTCTTTAATTCAGTGTTAGATTCAGCTACATTCAAGACAAACATTTTGGAGCACTGATGACCCTTGAAATCAGAAAATAAACAGAATGCTGAAAAATTCAGGTAGTTTGTTGTGTGGAGGTCTAGAAAAAAACTAGTGTAAAATTAAGTCTTTGTAAGACACCCATCATTTGGACTAGGTAGGCTTCAGAAAGGAAGGGGAAAATCTGACCTCCAATTACATCACCGTGTTAATTAGCTAATGTCAGTCATAAATCTGAACCAGACTGTGCTAAGGGCAAGCAAAGAGTAAGCTCAGGGACCCTGGATTGCCCCCAAAGGAACAGCTGCTGGAGGAGAACAAAGCTCTTCAGGCAGTAAAAGATGCTCCAGTCTGTGAAATCAGCTGCTTTTCTTTGCAAAACCTACCTCAGTGAGAACGACCATTAAAATACATGGTCATGATAATGAGAAAGATAAAATGTAATTGCTGTTACCAACTCATCATACATAAAAGAAAACACGTGAATGTGGAGAATGAATAAAGTGAAGTCAACCTTTTCAGTCTTGCATGCAAGTTATCTGAAACCTCTTTTTCCTTTGCAAAGATTCTCCTCAGAGAAAAAATGCACAAAAATTGCAAGTTCATATTAAAAAAAAACCACAAAAATAAAGCAATGTAAAAAATGAAGCAAGGCAGTTTTGCAGAAGAGTGTGAGCCCAATCACACTTGTAATTAAGTTTCCTACATTTACCTTTGTGTTTCTTGTGGCTTCCTGGTTATCAAAGATGTTTTATGCATTGCCCTATTTTGGCCCATTTCTAGTTCTTCTCTGAGCCTACACAGTTCTTCCTGGTCAACCTGAACCAACCAGGAAATCCTGTTCAGAAATACCCATCTCCTGTCAGGGTTCAGCATTCCCATGCTCAGTGGACAAACATCATCCCACCCAGGTGCTCCAGCAACAAGAGACCTGGGAAAATGCAAATAAGGCCATCAGGAAAGATATTTTGGGTTCAGATAATGTTCTGGATGAAGTTTGCCCTGTAGATCTATCCCATTTCTTCCTCTTTTATATGCAGAAATTTGGCAACAATTAACGTGCAATCATTTGTACAGCAGATACGATTCACATGTAGAGGAAATGCTTTTAGCAATGAAAATGAGATAGAGGCAGAAGAGAAGGTATCCATAAGGGGGAAAAAAAAACCTCTCTGTGGTTATTGTCAGGGTTGAGATGGTTTAATGCCAGCCCAAGTGGGCACAGAGTGTGGGCAATTCAGCGCAAGAAACAAAGACTCCTCTGTGACTGCTGTGCCCCCCTGACACCACGGGTACCCCGCCTGTGCCCAGCACACCATCACCCCCGAGGAGGGCACCTTCCCTGGGATCCCTGTGGCCACAGCTCTCTTTGGGAAGGTGGGAATGGGCAGGACAGACGGACGTGCCGTGGTACTCTGGGCTGGTGCCCACGGGTGTCTCCACATGGGGCAGTGGCTGTTCCCTCAAACCACAGGGGACAGCTGGGAAAATGTTCTGTCATCTGCAGCTCTGCCCCAGGCAGGAATAGCCCACATTACAGAATACCAAGTGGGTAAGGAAAAACCACATTTTCTCATTCTTAGCAGGGAAACTGTATTTTCCAAACAGCCCGTTCCCCCTGGCACTCAAAGCTCAGACTGAATAATTCCTGGGATGGTTTACCTCATCCCACCCAGGTGGTTTAGACCTCAGGTTGCCTGTAGGATACAGCAGGATCAAGGCAACCAGACAAACCAGCAGCTGTCGTGCATTAACCGGTCTAGCTGGCAATGAGATGAGAAGTTTTCTACTTTATTTTTTGTTAACTTCTCTGTAGGGCCATTCACACTCTGCCAAGTAGCACAAACTGATCAGAGGAGACAGAAACTTCAAGCCAGTTTCCTAGAAATCAGGTGAAGATGGATCCTTTTTATAATAGTGGATACAGAAGAGAAGTGATGTAGACAACTTTTTAGGGGAAAAAAAATGCCTCTGACTGCACCAGCCCCATAAGACTTTGGAGAGAAACTGGAAAGGTGTATTTTTCCATAGACACTACCCAATTCTGGCTGTCATGTTTCACCTGCCCCCTCTTCTTCTTTCTTGTCCACACTTCAGAAACCACCTCATCTCCTGCCTTTCTTTCACTGAGGACACACCAGATCTTGAACTGTCTCATATCTTCCCCCTGGGTAGCCTGAACACACATCCATGAAACCAGGAAAACAAGCCCTGGAACAGACCAAGAAGCTTCAGAAATCCCTGTTTCTAGGTGATTCTAGAATCTGTAGCAAAAGAGGGGACTTGCTGCTATGGTCTGTGTTTGTTTCTCCTTGTGCCTATGAAACAGATTTCCAGGACCAGCTCCAAGTAGGTGCTGGAAGTCCACCTGGGCAGGAAATGTGGATGAAAGAAGATCCACGTGTCTCACAAGCCTATGTAGAAGGTAACTGTGCCTCAGACTCCAGCTGACTCCTCCCTGCATCAGTGTTCATGTTCCCAAATAAACAGGAAAGCACACACAAATGTTTTCTGTTTGGAGCTTTCTCTGCTTTCCCTCTTTGCTCCAAAGTGTCTCTGCAGAATCTGGGATCCATTCCCTTGGAAGGCAGGGAGCCTTTGGCTTAGAGCCTCCCAAGACTCTGACTATCAAACACCAGAATGCCAATCATGAATCACTCCGGATGAGGCAAAACAATCTCTTGCATAAATGAAGAAAGTCCAGAGTGAGAGCTAGCATGACTAGAGCAGCCTACCACACTCTAGAACGAAAACCTTTGAAAAAGCAGCAGAATTATTCTACTTCCTGTTGATTTACTCTCTCCAGCCACAAGAAATGATGATGACACAGACCATTCTGGCTTGCAAAGCAGCTCTAGGGAATGGCAGTGGCTGGATCATGTCACCAACAGAGGCATTTCATACATGCACTCAGTCACATACAGCCGTGGCAACACCAATTTATTGTGTCACCATTTCACACCTTTCTCTTTCCTCCTCACAGATAATTGAATTACTGCACTTCTGTTTAATCCCAAGCAGGGTGCATTGCTTGCACACCTCTCACTCAGCCAACCCTGCAGAAGATCCCCTCTCCAGGGCAGCATTGCTGCAGGGACTGTGTCTGAGGAGGGAAAGTCTCTTTCCAAAGCTCACTGAGTGCCGGGGCACAGCCAGCACCCCACACCAAGTGCCAAAGCCAGACCATGAGCTCAGGGTGAGGGGTTTTCCTCTCAGTGCAGGACCTGTGGGGAGCAGGGCTGGGGAGAGCCTGTGCTGCTCCCCAGGTGCTGCCTGTGTAGTGCCTGGGAGCCTCTCCCTGCCTCTGCTGAGCTCCCAGCCACATGCTCAGCCTCTAATTTGGGAAAGGAAAAACCCAGTCTGGGCCAGCACCACCCTGGAAATCCAGCCCACCTATCTGTAAACACCACCAAAGCTGCTGTTTCCAGCTCCCCAGAGCAGGTCAGCGGGTTCTCCCCAGCCCAGCACTGCATGGGGCGCGCACCCACAGGGGTGCCAAAACACTCACTGAGTTCTGTGCGCTTCTGCACCTCACACAACCTTCCTGAAGCTGTGGATTTCATCCTTCTCCCATCAGGAGACCACAGGAGAAACCATCCAAATCTCCTGGGATGTCTTCTGCAACCCAGCCACCCTACTGAACTCCTCACAACAAAGCCAAATGAAGCCCTGGTGATGGAGTGACTGAAAACAGCCACACGAAGAGAGAATTTTCTAGCATCACTTCAAAAGAAAAACACCTTTCCTTGGTATTTCAGTACTGCACAACCACAGCTGGAATCACACAGATTGCAGGCCACAAGCATGGTCTTACCAGCTAGCTGAAAAAAAAAAAATAATAATATTAAAAATTTCAACTCTAAAATTGAAAAATTAATAAAAATTAACTTTAAGGGGTGAAAATGGCACCAGTATTTCACTAAAACCATTCAACAATTCAATTTGGAAAATGTAACTTGCTCTTTGGAGATACTTCTCCTTTAGGCTTTAATCACTGTGCAAAATATTCGTCACTGTCATCTTCACTTTTCATCTTTCACATTTTCACTTTTTTCTTTTTCACTTCACTTTCTGCAGCAAGTTAAAGCATAAAGTTAAGACACAGTGTCCCCCTCCAGCCAGGAAACCCAGAAAGGGCTTCCCCATTCAAACCTTTGATCCAATCCATGGAGTGAAGTTCTGGTTTTTATTGTCCATACACTAAATGAGAGCCAGCCTTGGGCCAGAGAACAGGAATGGGGATAAGACCCCACCTCACTTCCTGCAACATCTCAGCTTTGATGGGATCATGGTGGAGCTCAGCCTCACATTCCTGAGCTCCTATGGGGACAGAAATGACAAAGTCTGTCTGTGCTGAAGTTTTCCAGATGTTCCCCAATTCCTGCAGAGCTTTTCCCCCTCTGTCCCCACACTGGTCCTTGTGACCAGCCCTACAAGGGTCATTTCCCACTTCACCTTGCTCAGAGTCCCTTTCCACTGAATGCTGGGGGCTTGTTTCAGTCCCTGGCATCAATCAGATCCAGAGGAGAAGGACTCCAAGGCACAGCTCACCATTTCTGACCATGGTTCACTCTTTTCCGGGCTCCTCAGTGCCTCTGGCAGAAAATCACCATAATTAAGTCTTAAAAGTTTCATGAGGAAACCTTTCCTCACATTCAAGGCTTCACCAGTCTTTTTGACAATGCACAAAAGTCACATAATAAAAATCTGTGGAATTTTCCAGCATTTCTTTTTTCTTTAAAGCTTAAAAAAGAGCTTTTAAGGAAAGAAAAAAAAAAAAAACCACCAAAAAATCACACCACCAAATTCAGTCCCCAGACATGGAAAATGCTGCTGAAGGAAAAATTTTTACAATTTTCCCCTCCCCTGAGCAGCTGGTGTTAATGGCATTTTTGAAGGAGAACAGAAGATCAAAGAGATATTAATTGAGATTCAATACGTATGTGGTGCTGGAACATAGGAAGCCCAGCCTTAGTTTGCTGCTGTTTATCACACTTTAGGCCACTGAAGAGAACACCTCCTACAGCCTCTGACACCTCTGCTATCCTTCAGCCAAAATCTTCCTACAAATTTGAAGGTCCAACAAAAAATCATAAATCTGCACATGTAAATAACTAGGATGTGCTTAAAATTTCCCAGCAGAAAAACAATTTATTAAAAGCAGTCTTTTTATCAAAATGTGTCAATCTTGGAGGGGAAAAAAAAAAAAATTGCCCAAAGAGTTCTAAGTTAGTATTTGTGGTCAAAATAGCTTCCCCACAGGGTGATTGCTCCTAGTACCAGCTGGCTTCCAGGTATTCTCCTGGCAGACTACTCCAAGCTGGCTGTAGGAGCTGCTCCAAAATGTTTCAACAATTAAGCATTCTGTGAAGAAAGAATTTATACTTTCTGTATAAGTTGTAAATGTAAGGACATAAATTGTCTATGTAAGAACTGTAACCAAAGGCCAACTCACCCAGCTTTTCAATAGTCCTTCTCTCCCAGCATAGGCAGAGCCACAATAAAAGAAGGAATTAATTAAAATATAGAGCACATGCTTAGGACACAGATTTGACATTCAAACCCACAGAACACAGGAAAACTCAAAAAAATGTTTATTGCATCCTAAGATGGAAGATGAAATTTTTCACATGCAAAAATTTGCAAGAAATTGGGCACAAGAAAGCCTCCTTGATGTATTTTTATGACCTTTTATTTGTAAAGGCTCAGTCACATTCTGCATCTGAAACACAACACACACAACTGACAAGCCTGAGAGAACAAAATCTGAGTTTTGTTCTGAGTTCAGGTCAGAGCTCAGATTGCTAATTAGCACCATGGCCATGCCCAGGGCTTCTCCCCATACTGCAGCCTTTCTTGAGGGATAAATTAACCCAGAGGAGTGGCAGCTTCTTCAAAGTCCTTATTTTACTGTGAAATATCTTGTGCCTTTATTTGTGTACTGATTGCAAATGGGGCTGTAATTAATAGCCAGGCAAATATTTGGGTTTGGTGAAATGCAGTGAGCTACTGGCCCCATCGGTGGGTGTGGGAGAGGTGACTCAAGTGACCTATAACAGTTGGCATAAAAGACTGAGGATATGAATGAATATGAGAAATGAATTCTGAGAATGGACTAACTCATTAGAAAGGAACATGTGATCAGCTCGGCAACACTCTCTGTAATTCCCCAAACTGAGCAAAACATTGCCATCAAATAAAATAATAAGAATTGTGGCTTGGGGGAGAACAGAGAGGAGAGGAAGGCTCCTGGTTGGGCGTTGATGGCCAAAGATGTTCCCAAGCCAATACCTGTCCCAAATTGCAAATCTCCAGGTTTTAGATGTAAAGGGAATGCAGAAGAGGGGGAGTGGACCCAGGGAAATTCACACGAAGGAGAAGGGTACCAGGCTGAGCAGCAGTGGCTCCTGCAGGAAATTAGGGGAAAATACACAGAAAAATCCTATCCAGCTCTTCAGCTGATGAAATTGGGAAGCAGCCTCAGTGGAGGTTTTTATAAGAAGCCAACTGTAACACTGAGTTACCTTCAAGTGTTGTTTGCTTGTTCAGATTTTGGGTTGTTTTTTTTTTTTTTTAATTTTTTTTGAGGTGAAACAGAGACTATAATGAAGGTATGGAAAAGAAAGTTTTGGAAAAAAGGTGTACTCAAACACCTTTTACAACTGAAAATTCAAAGTTTCTCATGAGCAAATATTTTACTCCTGTTTTATAAAGGTGGAGAACAGGGAATAGAAGCACAAGAGGCATTTTAAGATTTCCCTGAAGTCCAAAAGTGGCAAAACAGAGGAATTAAGACAACTAAGTACAAACTGTAAAATCCCATTGAAATAAATTTGTCCTGTTGAAGGTCTTACATTATATTTATCCTCTAAAGATCCACCTGAAAGCAGCATTCTGCCCTCGACTTACTGACTTAATTCCATCCACTTTAGTGCTGCGTTTCTAAAGCAGCAGTTCACCCCAATGGAACTTAAAAGTTCTTCAGGGGAAACTTCTGAAAGCAACTTCTCCTTTGCAAAAGGACCTGCCCAAGATTTAATCTTCCCCGAACAATTACTTCTGTTTGATGAGGAAAAAAAACCTCATAAACTTGTTATAATTGGTGTCAGCTTAAACCACACACGAACTAAGAAATTAAGGAATATCTCTATTAATACTGCTTTTGTAATGCAGTGGCTGTCTCCCAAAATGAACTGCAAGCACCTAAAAATAGCCACAAAAAAAACCTTTGGGGCAATATTACCTCTGAAGAATAAACAGCTCCAGAATTTTATTCAGCACACAAAATTCCTCTGCTCCAACTACCTCCTGTTCACAGGCAAGGAGCCAATAAAAAATAGATTTGTAATTAAAATCCCTGGAATTTGTGCAGTCAAGCTCTTTATTAACAATATAATTTTTAGATGTTGATTAGCACAAGAACACCACTGTTCAAGATTTATCACTGCAGCTTTTGATTCTTCTTTTTATATTTAGGTCTTCCAACCATCTCCAAACTTCTAAGCTAACCAGAGTTTTATTAGTGGAGAATTAAGGTGCCTACACAAATAGTTTTTCTTAAAGAGTCTAATTTTTTCCTGATCCTGAAGAGTTTTTTCTTTTCCTTTTCCATTTCTTTTCCATGTGGCAGTTATACAATTGCATGTTCAGTTTATTCTTTTATTTCTCTTGGAATTCTTCTCAAAATGACAGCCTTTCTCAGTAATGCCGTTAGTTTACTTTTTGTTTTCAAGATATTTCCAGCCAATTTGGATTAAATATAGCAATATATTGTTAAAAAAGAAGAACCTGCTTCCAGCTGCCAACAGTAGCTGGGAATGCACACCAGGAATGTAACTCTGCACAAATGAAAAGAGAAAGTCATCAAATATAAAACTTCTCACAGCGGGTAAAAATTGCTTTGAAAGGAAGTTAAAGCTAATATTCCAAAATTGTAACTTTGTATGAGAGATCCTACCCCAAAAGTAAGCAACATAAAATAAATATAAACTAAATAAACTAAGTAAATAACATAATTTTCTTAATTTTAAATAAAGAAATTTGAAGCTTATTTTAAGACAAAATCAACACCCAATAAGGTATTTTAAAAAAATATATATATAGTCATCAATTACACTACTGTCTGTGCTTGAGGCAGAAAAGCTCAGTGTCAAATTTCATAGACACAAAGTATTTCTCTATATTTTCTCCTTTTACAGTGTCCTTCCAAGGTAGCTTTGGATTGTTTTGGTGTTCAGACTTCCCTTCCTGGGAACAAGATATAAAGAAGGTAAGTTCTCTGAGTTTCACAGAACACAGGGAAGAGCTGTTGGTTTATGAAGAATCATGGCCAGAAAAGCCTAATTTTAAATCCATTTTTAAGCTGAAGGTAGGGAAAGGGTTGCCATAAATTGAACAGACAATTTGTATTTTCAGTACTCCACAAAAAACTTGGCCTGAGATCAGGAACTGAATTTCATAATGAACTTGCTTTTTAATTAGCTGAACAGGGAAAAATGGGTTTTTCTCTGAGCATGTGGCTAACTGAATAATCTGCCAAAGAAGAACTCTGTAATTTTGATCACAAAACTCCCTCTCCCTTTGTAAAAAATGAATTTTTCTCATCCCTGAGCAGAACTAGCATGACCCCAGCACTTGGTCAGGATTAACCTCCTCTGATGAGTAAGGTCAGTGTGAGTCCATCCAAAATACTTAAGCAACCAAATGCAGCATACAAGATAAAAATGGATAATATCAGTTTCTGCTGAGCGATGAGCACGGTCCACCCCGAGTGCGTGGATGCATTCTCAGAGTGTGAATTCACACATACTCAGCCCAGTGGGATCCCACCAGGGAAAACTTGCCAGATGCTTGATTCAAGAGGAAAGATTTTCAAATAGCACTTAGTTAAATACCATTCTCTTCTCTTTCTAGGTAAAACAACAAAATGAAAAGCTTTTTGCAGCAGACTGTGCTAAGAAAGGTCATAATGAATCATGTCAAGAGTCCTTCAGACTATTTTAGAACAATTATTGCTAAAGGAAGTTGATTCTTAATTACCTCCATTAAAACCTTCCAACCTCAGTCTAACAGTAAAGCACTAATAACCACCCAGCCTTCAAGTGTGCATTTCCAACAAAATTCCATCTGTCTCAATGAAGAAGACAAGACAAAGAAGCAAAGTTGAAAGTTCCACTTGGTAAATGCCCAAGATGTTATTGATACCCTACACAAACACCCTATAAGGATGGAAGAAACTAATTAAAAAAAAAAAAAAAAAGACAAAAACCTGATATTAAAAATGTTCCACAGTTTAAGACAGCCACAACCAGATCAGCAGCAGGTGAATCAAAATTGGATTCTCTCTGCTTTCCAAAGGAAGGACAAGTGGCATGAAAGGGTTCAAGTGAACCTAAGCAGCTGCAGTGGAACTGCTGCTGTCTGCACCCAGGGTCAGGGGCTTTAGAGGAAAGTCATCTCATTGCTCGCCAGACTTCCTTCAAAAGCAATTTCCACATGTCCTGGGGAGCACATGAATAATCTTCCTCTGGAATTTTATCAGGAGATTATCTAAACAAATGGGAAGTTATCAAAACAAGTGGGATGTTTTTGTCTCCATGGTGTCCCCAGCCAAAGTAAAGATGCTCAAGGTGGCCTCAGCAGCAGCTGCTTCTAGGCTGGGAGGTCTTTACAGGGGCTGTAAGAATGGAAGAAAGTCCTGGAGCAAGGAGTGATGGAATACAGAGCAGCCAGGTTCATTTTAAGTTACACTGCCAGGAAACTGAGACAGGATTAATTATATCTGGATTATGATGGGAGGAGGTCCTTCTTCAGGAGAATTGGTATCTACAGGTCATCAGAGCTTTAGGACATGGCAGATTTGCTTCTTTCCTAGAGGGATCTGCCATATAGAGGTGTCTTAAATGCCTAGAAAATAAATAAATACCCACTCCAAAAAGCAGCAAACATAGGACAGTGACTATCTTAACACCTGAAATAAAAATGTGACCACAATATTAAATAACTATAGCAAAAGAGACATTAAAATATTTGGGGCAGCAAGTCTGAAGCTAGAGCAGCATAAATGCACTTTGCAACTTTCCCTCTCTGAAGGAAAAAAGAAGTTATTTGATCTCATACTAAAATGGGATTAGCTACATTTTAGGGAAGAGATCACAGTATAAACCCTTCCAACTCACAGAGAGGAACATAGAATTCCTCACATGCTGTATTCATGTCTTCTCCTGCATTGCCTCTTTCAAGTCTTTCTAATTTGAGTTTCAGATTCAAATAGCTGCAATTATGGAACTATGCAATTCAATCACAGGGTAAGGGAATGGAAAAATAAAACCCTCACCAGAGCACAGTTTGGCAGGGTGTGTTCTGCTTTAAACAAAGATTAAATTAGAAGGATTGTTCAAAATAAAGTAAATCCATGCAAATTCCTAGAATATTGGATTATTTCTCTTTATTACTCCTCAGCTGCAATAGGTTAGTCAGAACAGGAATTTTCCTTTCCGTGGGTGTTGTTCAAAGCTTCCGTGCAGACACCTAGAAAATTCACCAGTTACCAAGGCTGTGTCAGGATTTTAAGAACAATTAAATCTAAATTTGTAATACTGGCTGAAAAGCTGAGAACAAATATGACAACCAGAAAGAAGCCTCTTTTACAAGCTCCCTTCTGCAAAGTTGAGCAGAGATCAGAAGAATCTCAACACACAAAATCTGATGCAGACTAAAATTATTGGAAGAAGCAAATTTATCTTCATCTTATTGTCATAATAGCAACCAGCCCTTTGGCTGACATTCCAAACTATTCAATCCTTATTATGTTGTAAGGAATTTGAGATACACTGTGGAAAACTGTGATTAAATCCAGGTTTCACATGCAAGTAGGACCCATTCCACCAGCACAGGCATTTCCAGGCATGGTCCACTCAGTGCAGAAATGCTTCCCACTGGATTATGCACCTTGGGCAAATTGTCAGGGGGAAAATACGATCTGGAGATCCCATGCAGAGCTTGCTTCCTGCAGGAAATCCCTGGAGAGGTCCCCAGCAGGGTCCCTGCAGTGCAGCAGGACATTGACACATCACCCAACACCAAGGCAAAGTGACAGGTCCACCTCGTGTCATTTGGGGATTTTCCAGCCTCAGAACAGTAAACTGGAAACTGAAGGAGTGTCATTGCTGCACCTGTGTTTTCTGAGCCAGGCACAGACACTCCAGCTGCAATGAAGAATTCCCATTTTGTTTGGTTTCAGATGTATTGCCTTTGATGAAGGGTAGTCAAAAGTTAGTTTGGTCAGTTAACTATTTGTTTGGAAGCAGTCTGTCAAATTAGTGTCCATTTTTTCAAACAGGTTACACTCAAAATACCTAAAATGCATCAATACAGAACAGGCAGTTAGTGACAAAAGGGAACCCAAAACCCCGAGATTCTTTTATTTTGCTGATGTTGTTCTTGAAAGAGTGACTGAGGTCGGGTTTTGAGTGAGGAACACGGTGCTGCAAAAGAGCCTGCATTATGTCTGCGACCCTCCTGGTCACAGCTGTGCTGTCCAAAATCAAAATAAATAAATAACCTAAGTTTTATGGATAAATTCAAGTTTATTAAGGTGTAGCTCACTGAGCTGTGCTTAACACCAAAACAAAAGCTGGATGTGGGATTCCTAAGGGAATTCAATCTGTCACTCAGCTTTACATTGAAAAGCCAGAAAGGTATTGGACCACATGAAACAACCAGAAAGCAAAGACATTCCTGCGTGATTAAGAAGAAGTGTGAAACACCTCTTGATCGTGAAAGTAATAAAAGTAGTTGCATTAACATTTCCCCTGCCTCTCCCCTCAGTTACCCTTTTGCTACCACATATTTAGAAATATTTTTTTTGTAATTACATCACTTGCCAGATGATTTATAAAGCAGAATGAGCAAGAGCCAAACATTTACTAGAACTGTTGCTGAGCAGTGAACAAATGCAAAGTCCTACTGCTGTGCCACAGTAGGACAAACAAGCTGGGCTGTGTGGTCCATACATAAACACTAATGATCTCATTAACTCAGTCCACTTCATTAATCACTACCAAAGTAAAGGCCACACTTCTACCCTCTTCTGTCCCTGGATACACTGCTCCTCTCAAATGAATGAGTTCAAAATCATCCTCTTAAAACCTATCTGTGGTCACCACCTGGCTTGCTCACACTGAACCCTTGTGAAAATGTGGAGAGGTACTTTGCATATTCCCCTTCTAATTCCAAGAATTCAAATAAGTCCCCATTCTCTGAAAGTGAGTCATTAGTTTTGAGTCCACCATCATCATTGTTTCCAGTCAAAACATCTCAAAAAGGAAATTGCAGCAGCCAAGATAATCAAGCATTGGGGGAGACATTTTAACACCTTAGATCTTACCATGGAAATTTGCTCAGAAATTTGAATGAATCAGTAACCTGGAAAAATAACAAAATGAGTAAAACACAAACTACAATAGGTTGTGATTCATTTTTTTTCACTGTTTAGGGGCTACGTGCACTTACCCCATGCTGAAGGACAGGCTGGAGGAGGAGAAATCCAAGGCAGCATCTGCACCAGAGAATGTCTGTGACACATCCCAGGTTCCAGGGTTCCATGACTGAAGGGGTGCTTTGACACTGGAATGATGAATCCAGTCAGAAAATAAATGGACAAAGGAAGAGAGCTCAGCTGATGGAGTCATCTCTTCACTGCAGAGATCTCTCCCGAGGCATTGGGCAATGTCTTTTGCTCTTCAGGGTGATGTTGAATGTTAAAGCCAGTGAATAACAGGCTCTGTAGTCACTGCCAGCCCCAGCAAGCATTGAAAATGCTGAATCCTTTCCTTCCAAGCCTGGAATAAAGGTCAGGTGGGCACTGATTTATCACTGAGGGGAAACCTTTTGGTTTTATTTGCCAATTATTTCTGCTTGGTAGAGGAAAGGAGTTAGAAGCCATCTGGACAATTTTAACTGAAAATTTTCACTTTAAACACAGCAAAATCTTCAAAAATTGGTTAAAGTTAAAATCTAAAGGTTTTCCAAATCAAAAGGTTTTCCAAAGGTATCAGTGATTTCAAGATCAATAATACATTTTCATGTAGTAAAATATTAAGTCAAAATCAGTTTTTAATGTTTTCATTTCAACAACAAAAAAAAAAAACATTGAAGATGCTATTTTGACTCAGAAAAAGCCCTTTTTCAAGTTTGCTGAGCCACATCTCTCTTCTGCCCAGCTCTAATCTGTAAAAGCACATAAACAGGACAAATAACATCAAGCATGGATGTTATGGTTTGATACTGGCCAAACACCAGGTATCCACAAAAGTCATTCATTCACCCTTCTCCACTACAGCTGGGCAGGGAAGAGAGGAAAAAACTTACAAAGGAGTCATGAATTAAGGATTGGGAGAAAAAAAATTCAAGGGCAAATCAGGCTCAAATCTAAAGGTATAGAGTAAATTTATTATTAACAGATTCAGAAGAGGATAATGAAATATAAAATAAACCTTTAAAACACATTTTTTTCCTCCCAGCCCCTCCTTCTTTCCCACTGACAGTGCAGGAAGATAGAGCATGGGGAATTTGGTCAGTTTATCACTCACAATCTTTTTCTGTTTGCTCAGGGAGAGGAACCTTTTTTCTGTTATGCCGTGGGGTTCCTCCCATGGGCAAACAGTCATCCCAAAACTGCTGTGGTGTGGGTCACTCATCCAGGGGTACAGTCTTTTAAGGGTAGGCTGCTCTAGTTTAGAAGCAAGGGCTTTTTTTTCCTCTATCTCTGGAAGCAGGGGCCTTCTCTTTCTCCATTCAGGTCTCCCACTAGGACACAGCTTTCCCTGCCATCCACCCACTCTGGCATAAGCACTTTTCCCATGGGCTGCGAGTGGATCTCTGCATCCCCTGTGGACTTCAGGCATTCCAAGGGGACAGCTTGTTTCACTTAAGTCTGTCACAGTGCATGTTGCAGTTGGGACAGCCACAGCACAAAGAGTATCACACAGCTTCAGAAGGCTCCAACCCATACAGAGTAATATCTCACCGTATCAGAAGGCTGCAAGCATCTGTCCTTCTTGGTTTTTAACCCAATCTTTTATCCCCTCATGTTGATGCATTGCACCTGTGTGCCCTTTGTTCTCTTTGGGATTGTTCAGGGCACCTGGGCACTCCATGGCTCATTGCTGTCAGTGCTGCTCACCTGCTCCTCACAGCTGTAGCTCATTAGGGATGATGCTGGGCTGCAGCCCCACTCCCAATTACCACACACTGTGTGCCTACAATAGTCCTCACCATGGCCTGCTGAGGGATCTCAGCTCTGACACTTGGAGCACCTTCTCCCCTCTTTCTTTTCCTCCGACATTGGTGTCACCATGTTGTTTTCCCTCACACATCCTCATTTCTTCCTCTTCTCTGAGTAGAACAAAAACTGCTGCTTGTAGGTACCATTGCCAACAAGTTCCACTGATTCAAAGATTCTTGTGAGATCCCGCAGTGCCGAGGGGTCGATCTTGTCTAGGTTCCACTTTGGGGAGATGCCTGCCGTGTTTTCAGTGCCGACCACGTGTCCCCACTGCCATTGCAGGGGCAGCGGCCGCCGTGGCGCTGGTGCTGTTTGAGGCCTCTGTTCGTGCGGGGCGCCGGCAGGAGAAGCTGCCAGCCCTGCTGCCCTTCTGCCGGCAGCACGGCTGGCGGGGCGGCCAGGCAGGCAGGGCTCCTGGGGGCTGCCCAAAGGATGGCGGGGCAGCCACAGCGCATTGCCACGCACCACACCAGGGTTGGTCCCCAGCAGCAGCGCTTCGCCAGCCCTGGAAAAACAAATTGTGCGTGTGCAGTTTTGATTTTCTTCTTAAACATGTCATCACAGAGGCATTATCAACCTCTCTAACTGGGTCAGCAGCACGTGCATCTCCAGAGCCATCAGAGATTGGCTCTCTGTTGGACATAGTGGAAGCTTCTAGCAGCTTCTCACAGAAGCTTCCCCTGTGGGCCCCCCTGCTACCACAATCCAGGCTGTGCCAAATCATCGCAGTGGATCAGATCAGGAGGTTCCAGCAGAAAATATAGGTGTTTTTTCTGATTCATAAGTTCACAATTGGCTTAATAGAAAAGGGAAAGAAAAGAGAGTTAAATCTCCTTATTTTTAAAAATTTTATATACATAACATGACTTGAAGAATCCATCTAGCATGCTAGAGAGCTCCATAGCTTGGACGGCTCAGTAAATTTTCTGAAGATAATTTTATCTACACTCAGGTAACCTCAGAGAGTAAAGTACTTTTTCTTCAAAAAGAAAACAAAAACAAAAGGTGGTTTCAGAGCACAAGTGCTTCTTTTATTTCAGAGACTGAAGTCATAGCAGGTCAATGAGAAGAAAAACAAAACCAGAAATATCCATTTTTCCTTGCACTGGATTCCTAAACCCCTGTGCTGAGGCCTCTCGAGTTAGGAAAGCAAAAAGTTTCTTTGGCTGTAAGTATTAAATTGTAGAATT
Organism: Lonchura striata; assembly: GCF_050655825.1. Taxonomy (NCBI): domain Eukaryota; kingdom Metazoa; phylum Chordata; class Aves; order Passeriformes; family Estrildidae; genus Lonchura; species Lonchura striata. The sequence goes on along the minus strand of NC_140710.1, from coordinate 24,868,990 downwards.
CTTATATTTAGAAAAGACCTCCTAGAGCATTAAAAAAAAAAAAGGTTGTGTGACCATCCTTTATTCATTGGTAATATCTGCTCCAATGTTTGTGTACAGGGATTACAGGACTGTTTCTAACTTTTCTTTGGGAAGCAGCTTTGGAAAGCAGCTCTTCCCCACAGGGTTTTCAATCGTTCAGACACTTAATCCTGGGGAGATGCTGCTGAGCCCATGGTGCTCCTGCCCTGCATGGGCCCCATTCCCACCCCGTGCTGTGCTCCAAGGGACTCCCCACACCTGTGCACAGCTGCGGGGCTCAGGACAGTGGGAAAACCACTCTGGTGTTTTGAGGAGCAGGGAGGAAGGAGGAAGGTCTGCTGGTTTTCCTCCCAGCCCCCTCCAGTCTGATAGCAAGCCTGTTTTTCTGCTGTCTGGAGACCAGGGTAGGGGTGCCAGGCTGGGTTTGGCTTTGCCTAGCAATTATCTCCCATCTTTTGGTAACATGCTCTACCCTCCTCCTTCGCAGTCGAGAACTGTCCTGATACAGATGTTCTCTGAAGTGGCTCTGGAGCTGCTCTCCACTTCAACTGGGGATTTCTGTTGTTTTTCTTCAAATATTTACATTGGAGCAACCCACTGGAATATTCAAATGTATACACAAAGAACTCCAAAGCAGGAGGAGACAGCCAGTCCTACCTCCTTCATCCTCTTGTTTTCTTGCTGCAGCAGAGAGAAGCCAAAATACATGTCTGGAAGGGGTCAACACTTAAACCACTGGAACATGGGAATGAGGTTTTTCTATTACTAGATAGAGCCTTATCTAGTAATGGAAAAGATTCTCAAACCTTACCAGAGAGAGACTGGGGGGAAGTCAGCAAAAATGAGAAAATGTCTCCTTCCAACAACTCCTGTTTCACGTATTTCAGTTTATGAAACTACACAATAAACCCTAAAGGCAGAAAAATATAGAAGATAACGACCACAACCTTCAGTAACAGCTGTGGGATGTATTCAACTTGGAGAGGGGTTACAATGTTAAGGAAGCTTTAAGTCACCTTTGTGGTCCCCTAAGCCCAGGCCAGATGTGTCTGCTCAGCCATGGAGCATAAATTCCAGCAGTCTGCTGGAATTTAAGCCAGTTATCCATGACTCCAGGGGCTGCTGAAAGCATGTGAGCAGCAAGTGCTTCTTGCAGAGTCACTCTCCACCTGTTGCCAAGGAGGGAAAAGAGGAAAAAGATGTTGTATTTTTGAAGTGTTTATTTTCAATTGCTTGTAAAACTATGATTATTACACCTGGTAAGAGCAAGCTACATTTTTTTCACTTTAAGCCTTCACTTCCCTCATCCCCCTTTCAGGTACTTGCATCATCCACACAGCTCCCTCATCACCTGCCTTGTCATTGCTACTTAGAAGTTCCACAACTTGTAAAGGGCTACATCTTTGCAGAACAATTCAGTGGTATTTGTTTTGAGATAAAAATGAACTCTGTGCCATAAAAACCAAACGTTTACACACACAGTTTTCTCTCTCTCTGCAGGTCCTCCAGGGAATCATTTGCTGGCCCAGCACACCCAGTCCAAGGTGGTGCTGACACTGCTGTGCAGGCCCTTAGAAATCCTTTTTAACTATGAAAACAGCTGAAATTTCACTTGCCTCTTTTGTCTTGTTCCTGTTACAAGGGCAATAGAGGAAAGGTGTGACATTAACCCCACATACCCCTCCATAGATTTCTCCACTGAGAGCACCTCAGCACAGCTATGCAATGTTTTATATGGAATCCCAGAATGGTTTGGGTTGGAAGGCACCACAGAGCTGATATTGTTTCAACTACTTCCACTGGCAGGGACAGCTTCCACTATCCCAGGTTACTCCAAGACCCATCCAACCCAGTGATGCATGGACAGCCACAGCTTCTCTGGGCACCCTGTGCCAGGGCCTCCCCACCCTCATACTCAGCTTCTTCCTCACACACAAAGATCCACGTGCATGTCCTGGTGGGACTTCCCTGGATGGATTTATTTTATTCAGGACACCCTGGAGTTCAGCTGCACTTCATGAATCACTGCTGACAATGAGAGATGGGGATGTGATGCATCGAGCACGTTCCTCTCTCAACCGACAGCTGATGATGGTGAATTTTTCATTCTCCCCCTGGCTTACAGGGCCTGGGATTTCTCAGAGGAGGCTAAGGGTGTTAGGTGGCGGGACCAGGGGGCTTCAGTGGGCACCCAGCCACAATATTACACACACATCCTATATCCTCTGGTATGTCCTGACCAGATGCTGGTTTACAAGCAAATTCCTATTGCTCATGTCATAGGCTTCAGGCTCCTGACTTATAAACAACATGGAACAGATGCAGGATCACACACAGCACAGGAGTTTCAAAAGGCCACTCCTGTTAATATCTAAATCTCAAGGTGGGCAGGGCTCTAAGTTTTCTTGAGTGAGTTGTGTCAGATGAAAGATTGCCAGAAGAAACAACACCATCACACTGGAAGGTTCTAGTCCAAGCTAAATGAGAGTCTTGACCATGGATGTCCTTCTGCCTTTCTATCTTTATATTAAACTCTTTGGGCAAAAGATTCGGTGAGCTCATCCAACCAGGCAATGTCAGATCCACAGAAAGATAAGGAAAAATATGTAAGTGCATATGAAAACTAAAGCCCTGCAGACCTCTACCTTCTGTTGGATAGTGATCATCTTATGTGGAAAAGGTTGAGGTTTAAATACTCACAGTGATTAGCCAGGCAATCATTACTGACAACATAATAAGGCCCAAGCAATAATTGTCAGCATTTCCCTGGATGGTTTATGATGCAGGTGGTAAACGAAGAAATAGTGCCAAGACTGATTCTTATGTGCATTTCTACAACCTCTTCATGTGCTGAGTTAAAAGGGCCTCTGTTAGATATTGACAGGTACATTTGTAATAATCTGCAAAAGATTCTTTGTTCAGAAATTACCTTCAGATCATCCTCTTTCCTCGGAGTCAGCCTTTAAACATTCATCTAAATCCCGTATTTTGATATATTCTGCAGCTGCACATTTCTGAGCAGAGGAATATGCCACTCCCAGCATTCCCATTGCTCAGGAAATAAAACTTGTGAGAGATGTTCACAAACATTAACTCTGACATCTAAAATCTAACTGCCATGGATTTCCACAGCCAGTGTAAATAAAGTAGCTGCTTATGAGTTCTTTTACAGAAATTTTTAGAACTGCAAGATTTTGAGGCATGATTTTGATTAGGCTGCAGTGCTGGTAAAAGAAAGATCCAAACCCTTGGAGGCTTATGGAAAAAGGAAAGAGCCTTCAGCACAGACATGTTAACACATTCAGGCAAGAATGGGAGCCAGCACAAGTATGATTTAAGAAATACATTAGTTTAAGTAACAGAGCTAGTAAAAGCCCCAGGAAACAGAGAAAACAATCTCTTTCCCTTAAAATCTGGGATCTACCAGATTACAGAGCTGTTGTGTGTGGTGCCATTAACATTGTGCCAAGACAAGGCAGGAATCTTCCCCCTCAGGTAGTGACTGGCAGGTTCAACAAAGCAACACTTTTGAAAAGTCAGATGAGGCAACAGAAATGCCCAAGGACAGAAGAAAAGGCCAAGGGCCTATTTATAGTCTGTTCCTACCTTTATGAGTTTGGGAATCTGACATGCCAATGAGCCAAAGGAAGCAATTAGCCCATTATTGTAGTGGTACCTGAGGAAAGGCAAAGACTTGAAAGAGCGCTAAAGACTATGAAAATAGGAATATCCATGAAAAGGACTGGTAGAGAAGACTCGAGAGCCTTGTGAAAGGTAAAAGCTACAAGAAGGGACAACAGATCATAAATGAAGGAAACACTTCAAGCTAAAGTTTATAACATGGAACCTCAGGATCTGTCCTTGTCCCTTAAAAAGCAGAGTTAGCACATCATCCCACTCAAGATTTTTACTAAATCACATTAATGAAAAAGAAATTTGAATCTCAAATACACATGGCAAAGAGTTCACAAAAGACCTAAACTCTCAAAAATTCTTTACAAACTTTATTTAGGATCACACATAGATAAAATAGAGTCTGTTCTGATAAGTCACTGCACTAAAAGGGCAATTCTTGATAGGAAAAGTAATTTTCAATTAATTAAACTACTGCAATTTTTCACTTCCTCCAAGCAAGCAGAAGCAAGTCAAAAAATCACACTCTGACAGGTCTAAATGTATGTGGAACACCAACATACAGAGGTGACACGTATATATTATATATCTATAGTTTAGATTGTTCTATGTATAGGACAACATAAATCAGCACATGCATCTGAGACCCAAATTCTTTAGCAAAAACTGAGACAGAAAAAGCCCCGAATTTTAGCTCCCAGGGAACATGTTCCATGACTCCGGCTCAGAAGGCAAAATTACAAGTTTACTTCTCCACTGAAAACACTGGGTTGGAAGTTCCTGGGAAGCTGTTACCATGGAGCCCAAGCGATCCCATTTTTTACTGTCACTTCCCAGAGTCCAACAACACTACGCTGCAGTCCTTTTTTTTTTTTTTTTTTTTTTTTGTAAGAACTGGACAGTGCAGGAGCTGCCAAGAAACCTCTTTACTGGCCATAATGACCCCTGAACCTCCCTGGCTGGAGGGGCCACTCAGCACAGTTAAACTCTTCCATGACGCAAGGGACTGTGCCTGATGATCAACAGAGGGCTCCTTCCAAAGACCTCTCTGTGATTATGTGCTGATTAAATACCTGCGTGTATTGCTGCCTTATTTCCCCATTTGCTCCAAATTCATCAGGCTTGGCCCTGCATCACTTTGTGACGTGCAGTGTTATATCAGGACCTATGAATAACTGTCCCTCTCCCTTGCGTGTCTGCCCTGGGAAGTTCTGCCCGTGGTTTTTTTTTGTCCACTCCCTAGTTTTATAATAATTTTTCTCTCTGTTTTGTAACCACAGCCCTCATACAGCCCTCCCACCAGACCCTGCACGCAGAGAAGTGGCACAAGCAGCCTGACATGGTGGATTCTCCCAAGAGCTGCCAAAACGATGCCCTTGATAAACTGCACAAACACCATATTAGCACAGGCAGTTAGAGCTTCACTGCTGTCCATGGCTTTCAACTTTAAATAAACTTCAGAGGAGCAGCTGAACACTGGAGGGAAATCTGAGAAGGAGCTTAAGGAGTTCAGCAAGGCCTGCACTTCTCTGCTGTTAGAAATGGTTTGTTTGGGTTTGCTTCAAAACAGGCAAATAGGAGAGAGAACCAGCCACTTGCTGGGCTCTCAGTGACAGAGCCTGCCAGAGCTCCAGGAACATTTGGACAACACTCTCAGGGATGCACAGGGTGGGACTCTTGGGGTGTCTGTACATGGCCAGGGGTTGAAGTCCATGATCCCTGTGGGTCCCTTCCCACTCAGGCTATTCTGTGATTCCAGAACAATGCACAGGTGACTTACCACACACCGAGAGGCTCTCCACCACATCACCCATGTGTGCTCTGATTCTTGGAATCATCATTCAAAGCAGGGGGAGCTGAGTGGCCTGGCTCTAGGAAACAGCAGGTTCAGCTCTTTGTACCAGGAACAGTGACATCCTGGATGCAGACACCCACCTACTGCAGAGTGTCCTGACAGAGGTCTGTGTGACAAATTAATATCTACAGGAGATTATCTGGACCCTGTTAGGGGAAAACTTCCAATGCTTTTAACTGAACAATGTGTGGAGCTCTGGTTAATCCTGGGAAGGAAAACAAACACATGAAAGCTGACTATCAAAGCTTTTGAATAATGGGGTGACTAATGGACCAATTTACCCTGTTCAGTTTTGAACCTGATGTTTTTCTCTGTTAAAATACCTTCATTTTGTTACACATGTTCAAACAGATTTCTGCAATTCATCCTTTACACTTCACCCATGGAAGTGAGGTGCCACATTGTTGACATCCTAGATGACACTGTCTGCATGATACCAAATTGTGAAGTTCAGCAATGCCCAGGATTTGGGGATATTGGTGGCAAATGGGACATCCCTGGCCATGAGTGCTGGCACACAGAAAGACAATGGTATCCCAGACTGCATTCCCAGAGTGTGGGCAGCAGAAAATGGGGGGATTCTGTCCCTCTGCCCCATTCAGGTGAGACTCCACCTGCAGAGCTGCTCCAGCCCTGGGGGCCAGCACAGGAGACATGGATCTGTTACAGCTGATCCAGAGGAACCACAACAATTGGGTCAGGGGGCTGGAGCACCTCCCCTATTAAGAACAGTTGAGAGAGTTGGGGTTGTTCAGCCTGGAGAAGAAAATGCTTTGGAGATAACTTACTACAGCCTTTCAGTGCCAAAACGGGGCTTAGAAGAAAGATGGAGAGAGGTTTTTCTATGGTCTGTAGTGACAGAACAAGGAGTAACAGATTTGGGATGAAAGGAGAAATTTAGATTATATTTTAGGAGGAAATTCTTCAATACAAAGGTGGGGAGGCCCTGAGACAGAGAAGCTGTGGCTGTCCCTGGATCTCTGGACATGTCCAAGGCCAGGCTGGACAGGGCTTGGAACACCCTGGGCTAGTGGAAGGTGTCCCTGCCCATGGCAGGGCTTGGCACTGGATGAGTTTTAAGGTCTCTTCCAACATGAAGAACTCTATGATCATATTGAGGAGTGGCAAAATGAAGGTGGTGTGGCAACACATACATGGCAAACCCCTAGGAGAAGACAAAGGGAGAATTGCTTCATCTTGCTCCAAGATGCCGTTAATGTTAGTAAGCAGAGGCTATAGCAGTAGTGAAAGAAGCACAAAAGTCTCATTACGTGGCAACAAATCAGTATAGAAACTGCATCATTGAACAGCTCCCAGCCTCACCCTTTACCCATTGTACTGGTGAAAAAATTTGCTGCCTAAACATACCAAGCCAGCAGAAACTCAGGTGTAAGGAGAACATTTCAGTGCCTTAGGTAACAGTGGCTTCTTCCAGCTTCAGATTCCAAAGAAAATCTGAAAGAGAGTGATCTTCATTTGCCTACATGTAAATTGAGAAAGCCATACATCATGCTGTCCTATGCACTTATTAAAAAAAAAAAAAAAAAAAAAAAAAAAAAAAAAAAACTAGGATTGGGAAGTTAATTTAATAAAAAGTTAGGGGGAGCACACCTGGGTGCTAACAGGATTTCAACAGTCAGAATCCCTCAGCCACTGCCAAGATGCTTTAGGAGGAGACAACACCTTAAGGAAGGAAAAATAATATTACTAATAATGTATAACCACTTTTAGCTGAAGATTTCCACAAATGCCTTTCCCAAAGCACTGGATGCACCACACTTTCCACAATAGTTTCATTGATAACCTACCCTCCATAGAAACTTCCCAATGAATGGAGTCCCAAGAGCTATCCAATTAAATCAATTGGTTTGATTTTTTTAGAATAACTGTCACTCTTCAAAGAGGAATTAGGCCAATGCAATTACAGGAACACACAGAACTACTAATTAAAATACTATTAATTCTCACCTCACTTTCCATGTGAAAGCACACAGAAATCAATTTAAAGTATCATATTTTAATATGCTTAGGAACATTACCTGTGGTTCATGTAAAGAACATTTGAGGAGACAATTCCTTACAAAACACAACCTGGTTGTTGAGTGATGGCTTTTATACTTTGCTCACTCAAAACCACTCCACAGACTTTATTTCCCCAAATATCTTCCATAATCTCTGGCAGACAGTTGGTGTAATTGCTCTCATGTTGTTACTACCCCTGACAAATCATGGGGAGCAAGTGTCAGGATAAAGAGGGAGCATTTTGTTCCACAAGCACATCACTGAAAAGGTTTCATGTGCTCAGCTAGCAAATGACTGCATAAAATATATGTAAGATGATAACTACAGACACAGTGATCCCTCTGAATTATCCTACGCTCCTCTTTAAGATGTGCAAATATTTTACAAAATGTCAAATTCTTGGGAGTTTTTTTTAAATACCATGTTTGATCTTCTAAAATCTGTTAAAGGTAGCAAAGCTTAATGCTGTACCAATATAAACACCAGCACCTTCCTTGTCAGGGACGTCTTTAGAAGCTCAGAAGAGATGAATGTAACGTTTTTATCGCAGGGAGGTGGGGGAAGCACCTCTGAAGCAAAGAGGATGTAAGGAGAGAGACAGTGGCGCTCCAGGCACCCGGCTCTGCTTTCCCAGGCAAACACCGACCTCTATGGGCAACATAGAATGGTGCAAAATAAAGGATTCAAGAAAGGCCAAATGTTCGAGAAAAAAAGGAAAATCAAAAGCTTGGTGAAGCTGTCTGGAAGACAAAGTCATTATACTGAAGTAGGATATGGATCCCCCATTCTGGATGTCATGATGGGCTCCAGAAGCAGTCACACCCCTCCCCAAACGCTTTCAGCGGTTTTGCGTTGACCCTTGATGGAAAAGATTTTGGTGGCAAACAGACTCAACTCAATGTACAGAGCACTCTTAAAATCAAGGGAATGACTCCCTAAAGGAACCTTCCAGTGCCTGAGCCCCTCTGACTCCCAACCTGGGCAGCCAGGATGGAGGAGCAGGATTCCCATGCCAGAGCATGGCCAGTTGGGAATATGGCTTCTCCTCACCCCTCTTCAAAGGCAGGAAGGTCACTGTTCCAGCAGGCACGGAGCCATCGTCCTGGGTGATGGAGACTGGGCCACAGCGGGAGCAAAACCAACACAACAATTAGGACACAAACTGCAAAAATACAGAAGGGCAGTGGATGGCTGGGCAGTGGGAAGGTGGGACCGGTCTCTCCCTGACAGCAGGAGGCTGCTCTGACCCCTTCACTGTAAAAGTAACTAAATGGGCCACAATTTTAAGCCTTGTTTTGCCTCAGACTTGCAACAGGGCAGGATGCTGCAGCTCTGTGACAAATTGGGCATGGAAAACACATTGCACCTCTTCCTGCTCTGCATTTTAATCTTCCTTAACTTAATGACAAGGATGCATACAAATGGAGTTTTCCTAATTGGTTTAGGATCAGTTTCCATGTCAAGATTTAATCCATCTTTTTGCAACAAAGGGGCTTTTTGAGCCAGTGATGAACAACTGTAATTTTGTAGATATTCTTGCAAGTGCAAATTCTTCATCATTAGATATAAAACTATCACAAAATAACACCAGTAATCAATTTTTTGGACAGCTATTTTGTCTGAAATTGTAGCATGTACAGTGCAGTCACTAGCAGTGAAAATGTAATCTAAATTTAAAACATTAAGAGCATTAAGGCTTTTAACCTAAAGCTGTAGAAGAGGTATTTCACCAGAACCAAGGAGGAAGGAAAAATATATAATAATAATTTTTTTAAAAAAAGAGAGAGAAAAACAGGAAAATCCTAAAAATTTAATAAAGCTTACCAGTTGGAGAAGACTAAATTGTTTCAAAATGTTCTTTTTAGGCCTGACAAAGATTTTTTGGAGATACTAGTTTAAAAGGTTTCCTCCACAGGAATGTTTTTAATGTTTTTTTTTTATGTGTCTGTGACCTGCAGCAGTGAGAACCTAGAGGCTGGTGGAGTTAAATCATATCCAGGCCTTGCACCAGAATAAGAGAACATCTCACAGTCTGAAATTGCAAAATTAGACAAAACAGCAAAAAGTAGAAGGTTCAACATCTGGAAAAAATGGTATTCAATATCCTGCTCAAATACAAAGCAGTCTCCAATGGAATGCCAGCTTAAATCTCCAAAGAACTGGAAGCTGACACGTTTATATTTTGGCATTCCCTGCCTGGCCCCTTTCCCCTGTCTATGTCTCCCTGTGAGGCTCTGGAAAAGCTCCATCAGCTAGTCACTGCTGAATTAATTCTGCCTACACAATGCTATGGATTTTTATATTTTATATGTTTTCACAGGGAATGAAATTTCTTGGTTTGCCCTTTGGAAGCGAGCTAAGTGAGCTTCTCAATTTAATGGGATCTTCCATTAAAAATTAACAACTATCTCATAAAAGACATTTAGCTAGTCCATAAGGAAGTGAAAGGAATGAAGAAGCTGGAATCTCTGGCAGCTCGTGCATGTCAGGTAGGAAATAACTCTTAGCAAAGAGAGACACTGAAGTCCCAGAGTGGATTGGGTTGGAAGGGACCTTAAAGCTCATCTCATTCCAACTCCCTGCCTTGGACAGGGACACCTTCCACTAGGCCAAACAGGGAACAAAGCCAGGCAAACAAGCAAAGAACAACTGTACATAAAACTCTACATAAATGCTGGAAGTTGGGGGAAAAAATGTCACTGAACTGGAATGTCTCATTTTAAAAGAATCTGTTGCCATTTAAGTTTTCTTGGAACTATGTTTTTTTTTTTAAAGCTGGGGCTCCAGTCCAAGCCCCTGCTCAAGCAGGGCCCAGCTAGACCATGCTGCCCAGGAATCCCCAGCTGGGTTTGAGAAACTCCAAGGACAAAGGCTGATAACAATCCTGGTAACATCCAATTGTGAAAATGTCCCCTAACCTGATCCTCCCCCACTGGGAGAAGGAGGGGCTTTCCTTGTCCCAGGCTTTCTGACATAAGGAAGATGAGGCTTAATGAAGGCTGGTCTTAGCAAATACTCAGGCCTCTGGAGAGCTTTCAGTGTTATCAGGAACAAAAGCTTTGGATAACCTGAGCCAGCAGCCAGCCACTCCAGCAACCCCTCCGGAGACACAATTCCAAAAGCTCTGGGTACCCTGCAACTCTTACTCAATACTCACATGGAGCAATAACCCTCAAGATTGCACCTGTGAAGGATGTTGTCTATATAATTTTTTTAACTGGCTCAAGTTTGCTGATTTTAGTTAGACAGGGGGTGATAGGACATGAGGAATGTCTTTAACCTAAAGGATGAGCGATTTAGATTAAATGTTAGAAAGAAATTTTTCCCTGTAAGGGTGGTGAGGCCCTGGCACAGGGTGCTCAGAGGAGCTGTGGCTGCCCCTGGATCCCTGGAAGTGTCCAAGGATGGGGCTTGGAGCCACCTGAGATAGCGTCAGGAGCAACCTGGAAGGTGTCCCTGCCCATGGAAGGGGGTGGCACTGCATGGGCTATAAGATCCCTTCCAACCCAAACCATTCTGTGGTTCTGTGATATTCTTGATTGCAGAGCATCCAACAGCATGTCACAGTCACAGATGTGAGTATTTAAATGCAAGCCTTCCATTTAAAACTGCGTAGAATTTAATGTTCCTTAATGCCACATAAGACATTCGTAGTCTTCCATAGAATAAAATTCTCCCTCAGCCTTTTTTCATTTGTGTCCTGTCGATGCTTAATGAGTAACTGGGTGTGACTGTGTTATTTATTTAAATATTAGCAGAATTTCTGTAAATGCTTTTATCCTTTTTATAAACTGGAGTCTCAGAAAAAAAGAAAATGCCATTATGACTGTAAGGGCAGCTTTCCTGCACCCAATAACACCATTCCTATAATCCATCATACACTTAAAGTATTTTTAATAAACCTGGCTCTGCAATAGCAAGGTGCCATCTGTGATGGCTCTTGGAGCACAGTTGTTTTTCTCCCTGCCCAATTATATTTATGTAGCAAATCCTTTAAACCTCTCTCCAGTCTGCAGCTTCATTGGCTCAAACTAATGAGCAGAATTTTCTAATTCCCTCCTGATAATCCTATTACCTGTCCAAAGCTATTTCTGCAAGGGTCATCATTGCAGAGGGATGTAAATCTGGGGCCAGATCTCACTGTGGTCACTCGTAATCCAGCTCCTCTCCTGGAAACTCCAAGGACATTGGTCAGCACCTGGGAACAGCAGAGCTGAGTGACTGAGCCTCTCAGGTACCATGATTTGTTTGATCAAACCTTGCCTTTCAAGTTTGATTTCAGTAGGGGAAAAATACAGTGTTTTGAAGATGTATCAGTGCTGTATGAAAAGTTCTAATAAAGACATGTAAGTGATGGGGTCTCTCAGAAGAGCCTCGCATTTGGCAGCTTGGGTGAAATGGGGCTGGTGACATAACAACTGGTGCCAGGCTCCCAGCTGTGAATTTAGCAGGTTGCTTTAATTAAGTTGAGAACAACGAGCTGCCAGAGCTGTCATTATTTGTGCTTTAAATGAATGCATGGGCAGTGAGTGGTGCTTCACTCCAGCTGGGGTTATCTGGGGAAAATGGAAATATATTAGAAATCAGATCTTGGACCTGCTGACAATGTGTGTCCAGACTATTGGAAGTGACACCTGTATCTAATTTAACAAGGCATTTATTCCTTGCATGGAATCCTGTCTCTCTTTATTTGATTTTGGCATTGATTTGATTCAAAAATGGGATTTCTACTCTTTTGTAACCTACCTTTGAATACTAACCTGTATATAAGGATCTGCAAGAGAATATAAAGACATCATTCCTTCTGCTTCTTCTGGGATGGAGTTGTGTGCTCTGGGGAAGGGTGAGTGAAGGACTCAAATCTCTGAGAAAATCTCCAGAAAATGTTCATGTCTGGGCCCATTTTGGAGCCTCCAAGGAATTCTAAATGCTAACTTTATAATTAATCCTTCTTATCCAGGTATCTAATCTCAGCTTGGCTTTGCAAGAATTGTTTTCTTGCAAAAGCATGTTTTGGTGAGTACAAATATTGGTGTGAAATAATAATAACCCAAATGTACCCTAGACAAGACAATTCCATCTGTAGCTGCTCTGACAGCACTAGTTTTAGGCAGGTGACAGGTATGTAACTAAAGGTATAAATTATGGATTACATAAAAAGATGGAGAAAAATCCCAGTTTTTGGCCCTGAAAGATTGCTTTGGACAGCTGAGATCCTCAGAAAATAAGCATGTTTTTAATAGGACAGGTCTGAGTGGTCAAGAAACCTTGGGGCAAAATTACACCTTGGATTCTTGCTTCCACCCCCTTACACAAATAGTATCACCTGCACAATCAATGTCTTTACAGGTTTCCTGCAAGTATTTGGCATCTTTTTGACAGGAGGGAATAATTTTAACCTAACCAATTCTTCTGCAGCTGATCTGTACCAGATTGCTAGAATTATATGGAAGTGCTTCATCCCATTTCAGAGTGGGATTTTAAGTTGATCTTTGTTATAAATATAAAAGGCTAATCCTAGCAATTATAATTACAGCACAGTTAAAATATGGGGAAATGCATTAGGGCATGACAGATAATCACCAAAGTAATACAGCTTGAGAGCAAATAACAAAGATGATTTCTATACACCAGGATGTCCAACTGCTGGTTTCTAGTGATAAGGGGAATTCCTCTCTAGCAGCAGTGGATCTCAAAGCCATCACAGGGTTCCTATATTCCTCATTTACAAAGTTCAAAAACTCTACAAGTATTTCACACCTTCAAAATACTCATGGTGCCATCTGGTCCTACACTCAGCTCCACTGCAAAGGCTTTTCCTGGCTGAATCACAGCAGCAAAGGGCATTTCCTGCCCACTTCCAGCCCTCCAAAGCAAAAAACCAGAGCATGACCAATGCAATCAGTGGAGAAATAATTCTCCATAAATATTGCACTGGATTCCAGGATTAGGCAGCTCTGGGGGGTTGCAACTCTCACTCAGCACCAGCTCTGAAACTTCAAAAGAATCTTAAATGTAGAACTGCAAGAACTTAGGAAAAATCCACATCATCCTTAGCTTCCCATCCCATCTTTCAGACCTATTGTGCTCTTTCACCTAGCCAGTGATATGACACCAGATTAACCCCACAAGGCACAAGTGGACAGAAAACCCTCCAGAGACTGTACTGCCCACTTAGTCAGGCATTGGTGAGCAAGGAGAGGAAAGAAAATCAGCTTGCCCCCGAGATTTGGTGTGTGTAAGGTGGCCAAAGGACATGGGGAACTCAGCTGAAGACTCTGGTAGCCAGCTTTCTGCACTATCCCATCTTAAACTCCATAAGAGGCTCACCCTAGGGCACATGGCCAGCCACAATGAGACTGAATTACACCCTTCATTCTGAGCTGCTTGAAGGAGCACAGCCTTCAGCCTCAGTCCAAACACAGAGAAACATCTCCTGGATTTAAATGTAAGCTGGAACAGGCTATAAACCAACATATTATTGTGCTGAGCAGAATGCATCCCACAGCTCCTTCCTTTAATGCTCAGTGCCTACAGAATTCCAGGCAAAGCTGTAGGGCATCTCCACAGTCAGCATTCCAGTCCAGAGAAATTCCTAATTTGCTGCTTACTGGAATGAGGATTTCAAAGGGCTATGAGTAGAGGAAAACAAAGTGAAAGTGAGAAATGGGGTCTACCCTAATACCAGGTATGAGCAGAGTTGGCCAAAACTATGGGATTTGCACTTCCTGACAAAAAAACAAAACAACCCCATCCCTTCCAACTCCAAGTAAAAGGCTTGGTGAATTCATGTCACCTCATGTAATATTTTTTTTAAGCTAAAATGAAACATTTCAAATTTTTATTGGCATTTTTGTTATGCACAGACATGGAAAATGAAGGCAACAACATGCAGAGAAATAATGACAACCCTGAAAAATAGCTCCATATATTTGCCTGCCAAACAAGGAACTCTTTTTTGATGACCCAGAACCCTTTCCAAACTATTAGCCAGAGATCAGAAAGATAAGAAAAAGGCAGGAAATTGCAGTGAGCAAACAGTTTTTCTTGCTGCATTCTGTCAGTGGAAGGGATTGCAGGAGCAGTGATTCCTGCAGACAGAGCTGATCTTCTGCAAAAGCAATCTCTTTGTTTTGAAAACATTAAAGGAATGCATTCAAATGGCATCTGGAAATGACACTTGTTTCTATTTGCATATCCTTGCCATTTTAGCAGTGTAAATCATTCATAATGTAGCATAATTAAAATATTCTTGAATGATTCCATTTGTGCAACACTTCACGGAGTTGCTTTAAATGGAATTAAAGGCTTTACCATAATTTGAGATGAGAACAAGTTATAATAAAGGCTTGGCATTCTGGCACAATGTGCAAAATAAAACAACTGGGATGCTGACTCCTGTCCTTACAATTTGCTGGAATCCCATGAAAACAGCTCCAGCAGAACCCAAGGATAATCTTCATTCCCATT
Organism: Lonchura striata; assembly: GCF_050655825.1. Lineage (NCBI taxonomy): Eukaryota > Metazoa > Chordata > Aves > Passeriformes > Estrildidae > Lonchura > Lonchura striata. The sequence continues at coordinate 24,853,989 of NC_140710.1, read as the reverse complement.
CTTCCTGGGAGCAGGGACACTGTGCAGGCTGAAAGCAGTGACAGCACAGCAATCCCATAAGGAAAGCCTTAAAGGCACTGGAGGATGTTTTAAAGGGAATTATGAGATAAATCCTTGGACCCCACCTCTCTGCAAGCACACAAAATGATGAACCACCTTCCCTGGCAGCTCTGAGTTAAATCCAGGTCCACGACCACTGTTGGCCACTGATTCAGAGCTGGGTCCTCTCAACACTCAGTGTCACACACAGCCAGTCTTGGGGAGGCCTCATTTCTGCCCCAAGATGCCAGGGAGCAGCACCTGCCAGCTGCTCACCTTTGCTGCTCTCCACACTGGATGTGCCCAGGTTTATTTTGTGACACTCCACATTTGGTCCCAGACAAGAGGCACATTTGGAAATAGAGCCTAGCTAAAAGTAGCTAGGCTAAGCCTTAAGCCAAACAGGATAAAGTAGGTGCTCAGAAGGAGTTAGGAGAAGTCAGGCTCTGCCAGAGGAGGAAACAAGCCAGACATGGATGGTGTGAGATCTAAACATACTGCTTTCAGACCCTAGGGGCTTTCTCAGCACCCACAGCACAGCCACCCCCAGCCCTTCACTTCCAGGGACCATCTCTGCCAAGGAAAGTGAATTCTGATCCCCATTATCCATGCCTGCATCCTCTCAAGATGAGCCAAGTTCTATAGCTCATCCAGAAAGGGTTTCAGGCCACTGAACCAAGTTGTCTCAGCAATGTCAGTAACTCACAGCCCATGGCAAACCTCACACCACAATGTGCTCATCCACATCTGCCTTGGGGACCAGTGGAAGATGCCCCTGCCCATGCCAGGGGGCCAAGATAACCTTCAACATTCCTTCCAACCCAAGCCATTCTATGATTCTATTCCTTAATTTTAGAAAGTGCCTGTTTATTTAAAGCAGAGTAACAATCATCTTAGGACTTTAAAATTTGATTATACCTTTCTGTTCAGCATGAATACTGATGCATCACCCAAGACTCTCCTACAATGTTTAAAGTAAAGGGATTCATATAGACTTGCTGCCATATAGCCTAATCTGATGCTGTTAAAAAGTTAAATGAACTGTGATTTGATTTTTTTAAGAGACCTTGTTGGAACACTTCAGTACATAAGGCTCTTACAAATTGGTTCATGTTTGAGTTGTTCTATTACAGCTAATACTACAACAGTCATTTAGGAAGTAAATCCAAATCTCTGACATCATGGCAATCTGTTTTTTCTCTGATGCATGATTCTCTCTGGGTTTGTATCTGAATCTGATTCTCCCAAAGGGAGAGGGAATTCTCTCACTTGCATCCACTTCTTATTCATTAGCACAGGAGAATCCACAAATAGAGCCCCATTTAGTGCTGAAGCCACAGCAAAAAAAGCTTTTAGGTGCCAAAATAATTAGAAAACAAAACTAGGAAAAAAAAACAGATTTCATTACTTCTAAAGCTCATGGAATTCCTGTGCTTTCCCAAGCACAGCACACTGCTAGGGCTGGACCTCCATCCTCTCCCACATCTGCCAGAGCCTTCACAGCTGGAGTCAGGCTCAGGCTTAACCAAACATCACACCCTGCTCCACAAACAAACGTGCAGAGAGGAGAGAACCCACCATGAGAACACCTCCAGTGTCTCTTGTCCTGCCTCCTGCTGATCCCATGGCCACCTGCTGCCAGCAGAAGGGGTCAGGACCTGGCTTATCACGTCAGCCCCAGGGGCAGCAGAGCTGGGGCTGCTCTGGGCTGCTGCAGAAGGTAACAAATCCAGGAATATGGTCCTCAGGCACCTATGGTGAGCATATTTTCCATTCACCCTCAAGGTTGGCACAGGAACCCAAGGAATTGGGCACTTTTCCCTCTCCTAGAGCTGCAGTACCAGTGATATTGTCATTCCTTGGGTTGTGGAGCATGGCAGGAGCATCTTCCCAGCATCTGGGCAATCAGAATGCTGCCCCTGGGCTCAGCTCCAAATCCCCTCCCTGGGACGGGTAAATTGGCACTGGAGTGCTGCTCTGCACACATGAAGTGGATGAAATGAATCAGAAAGGTTTACAGCAAGGTCTTTTCCAACCAGATCATTTTGTTTCCTTTATTTTCCCTTTTCTTTCTTTTCCTCTGCAACAAGCTCCTAGTCTCTCCTCCTGCTTGTTACAACATGCTTTGCTGCTGATGCTCTTGCACTCAGTGCATGTCAAAAGCCTCGAAGAATACTGTCAGATGGCTTCTCAGGAGGTGATACAACTATAGCCTGAGCACAGAGAAGGCTAAAATATTTGAAATTAATTTTTGCACAGAGCCATGGCAGTCCCTGTGAAGAAGTCTTAGAACAAAACAAGTGTGCACAGAGAAACTGTCCCAGCATTTGTGCTCCAGTTTCTACATAAACAAAAACAAGTCCTTGGGAAAGGATTTGCTCTGCTGTTTATCTGAGCTATGTTTTGGAGCAGGAGAGGGAACATGTGTGTTTTAAGCCATCAGCCTGTGCTTCAAATCATGACATTTATTTACGTGCTCAAAGCAACACAAATACACGCCTCAGCTGCTGTGTAACTGCAACCCCATCTTGCCTCACTTGGGTCTGAAAGGGAAGCATAGTAATTCTAATTTTGTGCAGTTTTACAAGCACATGTAAAGATATTTACAAATTAGCTGATGAAAGGTCACCAATTATAATCATATGTCAATCACAGGATGCAAAGGAAAACATGAAGCCTCTGGAATGACATGAATGGAATGAAAGCTTTCTGCAGGAAAGGGATTAACTTTTCTGTGAGAGTGACTGAGCACTGTACACTCTCCTCCTCTGGAGATATTCAAACCCACCTGGATAAGATCCATCTGCTCTAACAGAGAGCTGGAGTTGATGACCTCCAGGTCCCTTCTAACCCCAGCCAGGATGTGATCCTGGGATACAGGGAAGTTACAGACCTGATGTAAACACTCCAGGGCTTTCAGTGGCCATACAATCCTGTCTCCTTTGGCTTTTATCTTCTGATTAATAAATGTTAATAAGAGGAATACATTCCTATTATCACTGACTTCATGCAACCATAATTGCCACAGGGATGTCAGGATCATTCAATGGACACTGGTGCTGCAAGCAAATGAGCAGCTAGTTGGAGCAGGACCTGGGCAACCATCATTTAATCAATTACATGGGAACTCAATTTTTTGGTAAATGGTCAAAAACAAAAACAAACCCAAAACAAAACAAAACAAAAAAAAAAAACCAAAAAAAAAAAAAAAAAAAAAAAACCACTACATCCGGCTGACCACAGATGTAAAGTTCAATTGAGAAAATTTTTCTTCTCTTTTGGATATACTGAACCCAACTCCAGACCTGGCAGCATCCTCCTGACAGCACCTACACTGCATTTGAAAAATACACAGACCACTTTTACCTCTGGATCTTTGCATTTAAGAGAAATGAGAAAATTAACCTGTCAGATTTTCTAAGATTCAGAGGTGCACTCGATGCATCAGCAGAAGAATGATAAATGGAATGGAGGAAGAGGAAGCACCTGGCAGTCACAAGTGAGCACCACTGCTCAGCTCTGCAAGCCCTACAGAATAGTTCCAAGGAAGCAGGCTGGAAAACACAATAAATTATTGAGAGCACAGAATTTGGGTTGGGAAAGATCTCCAAGATCATTAAATCCAACCATTTACCCAGCATTGCCAAGGCCAAAACATGTCCCCAAACTGTTGAATCCATGCAGGGATGGGGCTCCACCACTGCCTGACCACCCAAGGTCACCTGGCCCTTTCCCATATCAGGGTTTTGCTCTGCTGTGACTCACTGTACACCCAAATCAGCACCACAAGATGTGGAAATCTAATTCACAGTGTAAATCCTAACTGCCACGAAGTCAATAGATATCCCTGGTCAAGGGTGTTTGCTCAGTGCCCAAAGCAGTGGATGGTTCACTCTTCTCCCTTCACACAAGGACTTTCTCTGGAAAGAGGGGTCCCAGCTGCAGAGAAATGCACTAATTCAATGAGAGAATGTCAGAATTACAAGATTATCTAAATTTTTTTATGATGGGAAAGCAGCAAAAGAGATCCTCATGCATCTGAGAGGATGGATGTTAATGCTCAGAGAAAGCCAGGAATAAAAAACACATAAATATGAAAGCTGTTGTGAAGAATTTAATTTTTTAAAATTGCTTAGCTCTCAAGTTTGAGATAATGACTGTTTAGACTCTGCTTTAGAGGAAGCTTGTTGGCTAAGTCAAGCGTGCTTATTCCAAATTATGGTAACAAAGTGTAGATATGAAAAAAGTAAAAGCAAATATTCCTACTGATTTGTATATACAAATACACATTTGAAAAGAACATCAAAGAGCTAAGGAGAAAAAGAAAAGGCTAGAAAAAAACCTCCACCTGAAATAAATGCTATAATTCCAAAAATATATTCTTAACTGTTTATTCTGGGCAAATTTTTGCATGTCTAGAGCCTTAGGAGGCAGTTTTCGTCAAATCCATCCCAAAAGAGACAGTGGATGCTCTTCCAGCTTCACAAGTGTTGATTCCTCTCAGCTCTGCCCCACAGGAATCTTGTAGTTTCTGATGGAAAGGGACAGAAAGAGTTGCTCAAAGGCCTCAGAGTGTAACTACTTCTAGACCTTTAATTAATCTCACAACAAACTCAAGTTCTTTCCCTTTTCCATAAAACACCAGCCATCAACCTCTCCAAGCGCCTCTCTCCAGTCACTGACAGAGTTACAGCCCTGACACAAGAGATTCTTGACAAATTACAGGGATCATACATTGCAAACATCTGTTCAGCTCGGGGAAAAATATGCACAATCTCTCCCCTGGGCTTCTGCCATCCATCATGGCTTTGCTAAATACAGCAATAAACTCCAACCGAGGCTCTGAAGGATGTGTCAACTTCAGCAAACATGAACATGGAGTTCAGACAGAAACACACACTTAAATATGAACTGAAAACTCTGCCCAGACTCCAGGAGCACTGTGGTGAACTGTCCAATCCATCTGACAAATCAGTCCAGGCATTGAGGTTAAACATGGATTGAGGTTCATGCCCTTCAATAATCTGCATTTGAAAATGTTGGCTGTTCTCTCCTGCTTCAAATAGACATTTTCTCAGTATCCAGTCACCCTCCTCTTCTATCTGCTTGATACAGCCAAGTTTGTTTAAAATGAAGATAAATCAATAATAGGTTTCCTGGAAGAATAAATTAAAAATGAGGATTAATTCATCACAATAGTAACAATGATAGAGCTGCTCCAACAAATATGTAAAATGCCCCAAAATTTGAATCCCAAGTTTCAAAATATATTCACCACTTCATATACAAAATTAAGCTTTTCCAAATAAATTTTTTTGGTTAATGCTAAACAAAATTATACATGGCAACTGCTAGCAATACTAATACTATTGCCTTAATAATGACAACTGTTGTTTTCCTTTGAAAATAAAACAAGTCCTGTTTTAAAATATCTGCATTCTACCTTTCAGACAAAACTGTGGTACTCTGGTAGAAGTGAATAATAGAACCACAGAATCATGGAATGCTTGGGATGGAAGGGACCTTAAAGCCCATCCAGTGCCATCCCCTGTCATGGGCAGGGACAATTTCCACTAGCCCAGTTTGCTCCAAGCCCTGTCCAACCTGGCCTTGGACACTGCCAGGGATCCAGGGGCAGCCACAGCTTCTCTGGGCACCCTGTGCCAGGACCTCACCACCCTTACAGGGAACAATTCCTTCCCAATATCTAATCTAAAGCTACTCTCTGGCAGTTTGAAGCCATTCCTTCTTGTCCTGTTACTGATTGCTGTGAAGGGATTGAGCTAATTTCCTGTTTTGGGAGTGATATCCAGAAATAAATGTGCAGTCCAGAAAAGATTAATAATTCCTTGTGCATAATTACAGGCCAAATTTCAAAAGACTAAAATAAAGAGGAAGAGAAAGGGATATTTATTTAATCCTATGATCTTGCAGCCCAACACGGCATTGAAGACAGAGGTAGTCACATAAGGCATTTCCTAATTGGCAAAGCGCTAAGGATAAATGAAACATTGGACTCATCTATTTGGAATGTTTCGACCTCCCAAATAAAGAACAGAATAACTCTGCTAAAGCGGATAGAGGCAATAATCCAATCCCATAACCCTCTCATCAGTCCCAGTGACGCGCTCCCTGCATCAGCCCGGCCTGCTTTATGTTTTATTCCCATCATGTGACCTCTTCTCTAGCAAATCAAGTCCTGGCCTGGTCTTTTGAAATTATGTTTTTTCCCAGCTATGGTGACCTGATCACTCCATGATACACCACATTTTTTTCCTTGAGGTGAGCCCAGGACGTTTCCATTTTGCCACACAATCAGCCTGTCTTTGCACCTTGGGATGACACAATTAGTCAAAGCAGATTGGCTCTTAAGCCTGTCTTTAGCCACTTTCCTGTAAGGGATCTGAGTGCCCGTGATGCAAGGGGAGCTGCAAGTGCTCCATGTTTGCTGCTCCATGTTTGGTGCTCCCTGGCACAGGGTCCAGGAGCAGATCATGGAAGGTGCTGAAGGGCCTTGAGCAAAGGGCTGGAACTGCAGCCTTGGCATTGATCTCGATCACATATTGCTGCTAATGCCTCCTGCGAACCTCAGTGCATCCGTGACCAAGGATTCTTGGAAACCTGTCCCTGCTGCAGGCACTGGAGGATGCTGGCCTTCCCAAGGGTACATGAAAAGTGGGGGCTCGCTCCATTTCCCTGCCCAGGCAGGGGAATGATGCCTTCTCCACTTCCATGTTATTTACCCAATTCCCCCACATTTCAGGAACCTGACCATTTAAATCCATGCCTGCTCCTTTTCTTGTCTTGCTTGCTTCAGAAGCTGCCCATGTGCCAGGTATATCTGTGACTATTACTTGCCATTTGAGAGAGAGGACAGGAGCAGTCAGAAAGGGAAATTTGCAGCTGGGAACCAGGGAAAAGGGGCAGAGAAGCAAGATTCAAATTAGCCCTTGGGAGAGGGCAGTGCTGCTCAAGGTCAAACACTCTTTCCAAGAGCCAAGGGAACACTCAAAGCACATCCCAGCTGAGCACCCACCCATAGGGAGCTCGACACAGATGTGCAACCACATCTCACTGCCAAACACCCCCCAGTTTTCCCTCCCCTCCTCAAGGGTCCCCAAAATGTCATGCTTCCCAGTTCACCAGCAATATCCCACTGAGCACTGGGGACTCACAGCCTGCTGTTGATCTGCTTACCTTGACCCAGACACAAACACCATTTTCAGCAGGAATTGCACAGATGGAAAGCAGTAAAGTTGTGCCTAGAACATGTTTATATTTTAAGTAATGTTTACTTACTAGACTAGCAGTAAAGACTCATATTGGAAAGCAAGTTTTATTTATTGGCTCTGTCATTTGCAGAATGCATCTTGCCTTTTACAGTTTGTTTCAGGATATTTTTCTTTTATTTTCCTTATCTTCTGTAACTACAACTCACAATTACAAGACACTATTTTTGTATTTACAGCTGCAATCCTTTTACAAGGATTAAATAAGGCTTTATTACAAGTACACAGCTGCAGTGCTTTCTTCATGAGCTACCTCAGAAGATAAGAGCCAGAGAAAATAGTGATGTTGTAATTTTGGGTAAACAGGGATATCTCTGTGAAGGCCAAAGGCATAAAATTATTCCCCATTCCTGGAAGTGTTCAAGGCCAGGTTGGAACAGGGCTTGGAGCAACCTGGGATAGTAGAAGGTGTTCCTTCCAATGGCAGGGGATGGCTGGTCCTGTCCATCCCAAGTCATTCCATGATTCTGTGCTTTGTTACTAAGCAGTAGACCTTCTTCCATATTAGATAAAAAGGAACCACTTCATTAAATGGTTATTTCTACCATGTAGTAAGGCTGGCCCATCCAGTTTGATGACACCAGAGGAATGAGCAGCAGCAACAGGGATTCTGCTTCTGATCCACAACAGGTCCAGAGCTTATAGAGATTAAATGGCAGCATCAGGCTTATACTTTGCATTTGGGTTTTTTCCTCCTGAAGAATTTTTCTTTACACAAAAACCTTCTCTATTTCTTATCTCAGAAAATCTGCCAGAAAGACAGGAAAGTAAATAACTTGCAGAATGATCAGTCTCTTAAAATGCATATGTAAAGCCACCATATGTATGACAAAATAGGGCCTAGTGCACTGATGACCCACAGACCTGATAAGGCGAAGTTGTTACACCTATTTGAACTTTTCAGGAGCCACTTTCAGTCATCAAAACTAATGAGAAAAGCTAATTAAGATACAAAAGATTTTCTAAATGAGCAATTTACCCCTCCCCAGAGACTGCTGTTCATCTGGAATGTAAGAATGGTACAAAGGGATTGCTTGGGGTCAGTACCAATGGCTGGAATGTCTGTGGTTGCTTCCTTAGAACTAGGAGACATAACTAACTCCAGTGATTTCATTAATCATCATATCTCCATCACTGCACATCTTCCTTCTCTGTGAAGCAACACCCTCTCAAGGGACTCTGTGCTCCTACCCTGAGCCAGTTGTGTATTGGGATTGAGAGACTGCACAGTTACACGATTTTTAAAAAATAAAATAATCAGCCATAAAGCAGTAAGGAATCTGTAAGAGGAGGTTGGAATGGCCAGGGATGGTGATTCTTAAGGGCACAAGGCCATTCCTGCTGAATCAAGTCATCCCCAAGCAGTGAATCCCTGCCTCTGAGGATTTGGCCTAACAATGCTCTCAGGCCAGCTCAGGTTGATGACCTTATACAGGTGACCTTAAAGGAATTTCTAAAAGACAACACTATCAGTCAACAAATTATGACCATTTTGCACCCACACAAGCCTCTCCATGGGGCTGCTGATTTTGCAAGAGCTGCCATGTGATGCAGAGGAGGGTTCCAGCCTACCCCATGCCGGGCACACCAGGTGCTAGCACACCTGTAGAGGCAAGCAGGTGGCACCTTTTCACCTGAGACACTCATGATGGGCCATCCTGACCTACTCTGTGACACCCTCTGCCGTGCTGACTCAGCCTTACACACAAACATTTCCTCACAGGGGCACTTGCATAACAACAACCTCCACAGCTGGCAGCACCCACACTTCCCCATTTATTGGGAAGCTCACTTTTAACTTTGGAAAATGCTGCTTGCCTGGCACATAAAAGAACACCTCCTCACCACCCAAAAAAAAAACCCACGCAGCAACTCCACCTCAACCCTTGGCGAGGATGTGGGAGAGTTCCCTACCCAGTGATTGCCCGACTTTGCCCACGCACGACACGCAAGAGCTTCCGCTGCACTTTCCTCAAGGAGAGCCAGCTCAGCCTGGAACACCCTCCCATGGACCATCCTGTCCATGTGCCATGTCCTCAGAGGCCTGGTTGGGAAACACCTGGCTCGGCCACCCCCATTCTCCCAGGGCTAAGATAAGAATGACAAGGATTTACAGCTCCACTGAGATGAAAGGGGAAGGGTTTGCATGCCTGGCTCCCAGCTCACAGCCCAGCTCATTCACAGGGACAGGATGAAATTTTAGGAGTTGCCAGCCCATGGTCAGCCTCCCAGCCTGTGCACGGTCAGGGCTGTTTCCTCGTGCCACACTGCAGAAGAATGGTGAAACACAGCCTTTAAGCTGTTATGATTCATGTAATCTTCACAGATTTATGGGGCACAATAGATCAGGGACGTAAATTTTACAGAGACCTTTCATTAGTTAAGAAATCCGTTCCCACCTCTGGGAAGAGACCTGTTTCACCAAAAGCACAGTCAAGTTTTCTGGTTTGAGCCTGCAATTGAGTTGCTTGAGTTTCATACCCTGTGCTTCTCAGCTCAAAGCTCTGAGACAGCAAAGCACACAGAGAATCAAATCCTCTTGTTACCCCCAGAACAAAGAAAATCCCCAACAGCAGCCACAAAAGCTTATTGTAGATGTCAGTGTAAAACAAGGGAATGACTTAAGGGTTTGACCCAGCATATATATCTGCTCATCCCTGACATGGCAAAGATTCTTAGTTTTCCCTAGTGAGAAGGGATTAGTTCCAATTTCTATTTCAGAACTGAGGGAACAACAAATAATCTGATAATCTGGATCTATGTAGTGACAACAGCCTATCTATAGAGCAACCTAGAGAATTTATACTAATGAAGCTTAATTAATTACCTGCTTTCCTTCCAAACTTACTTGCAATGTTTCCCACAAGTTCTGATTAATTGTCATGAGAACACGCACAGAACAACTTATTTGCACATTTGCTAATCAGCTTCAGTCCCAGTACCTACAAGAATCAGATCCCTTGTGTCCTGCTCAGCTGGTGCTATGGAAAAATGAAGGCAGATACATCACTATTTGTCATTCCACTCTAACACCCCAGCAGCCTTTCAATAAGGCAGTCATGGCATGAGAATGCCTTTGCTACTGGTGCTAAGCTTAACTTAGCACCTGAACAGCTGAAACTAATCCAGACTTAATGGGAACACTCAAATCACCTGCCTTAAGGCTTCTTGCTGCTCTGTAGTGCTCTGGCACCACTGGTCTGGTGGGAACACTCAAAATAAATGTGGTTCTCCATCAAAATCTCCACTGTAAGAGACAAAAAGGGTGTTGGTGAATCACAGCACCCTGACAGTGTCATCTGGTTCTTTGGGTTGTCTGGTTTATGGAAAGGGTGGAACATGAAAGTGATTTTGATTTATAACCACTATCAGTTTGCTGTCTTGCAACAAACATGGCCCAACCAGCTCCAGGATGTTCAAAGATCTCTTGCCCAACAGGTTCAAATATTTGGCTCCATTTTCTGTATGTGAAATGAGCAATTTGGGAAAACCTTAAAAATAAATGTTAACAGCACTTGGAAAATTAATAGGGACCAGTTCCAAGAGGGATTAAAAAAAAAAAAAAGAAAATACTCAGTGCATATTTCTGTTGCAGGAAGTTTTACACTCACTATTTCCATTATCACATCCCTGATATTCTCCAGTGATTGGGAAGGAACAGTGTAATGAAGGAGCCCTCACCTGAGAATCTGGCCAGGCAAAGGAGACTGGCAGATATCCCAATTGCTTTCTGTGGGTCAATGACAAGCTCCATAATTACCATGTGTATTTTGATCTTCACTGATACTCACCAGCTACAGGAAATTATACATTGTGTTGTACCTGCTGCAAGCTTATCCTTTTGCTATCCTGTTATTAACTGTTCTCCCTTTGGGACTTGCAGCATCTCCTACTCCAGCCACTGAAATGGAAGAAAATGCGAACACCAGCTTGGAAGAAGACTTTGAAGGGCAGGCAACACACACAGGCAAGGAAACTAACAGGGTTTTTTTCCCAAAAATAAGTCAAACTCTCACTGTGCCCTGGGGAAGCCTTGAATTCCAGTTGTTCCAGTGGCCAAACCTCTTGCCCACAAACCCAGGTTCTAAAGGCAATGAGAAAGTGCCTTTGGGGCAAGTGACAGCCCCCATGGAGGGCAGGTAACAGCAAATGTTGTGCTGCTCTCCTCAAACCTGAAGCAAAAGGCAAATGCAGGGGACACTTGACAAAGCCACCAAGAGCCATGGCCCAACATGGCTCCTGTTGGTTTATTGCCTCACTCCTGTGGTTTATTTTTTCACTTTGCTCTCCAGGGGAGGAGAGAAACAACAAAAGAGCAACAAAACCCATGTTAGTATTAGGTGATAACGTTTCACTAGAAAGGCAAAATTATTTTTTCTTTCTTAGAGAAGGAACACTTGGTGCTAAGCATGCCCCATGTAACAAACACAGCGCAGCATTTATAAGCTTTTAAAAAAGGCTTCAGTCAAAACCATCATTCTTTTTAATCCAGTGCTCAATCACCAGGATTTTTATAAGTACTGACATTGTGTTCAGCCCTACAGCTCCTCCATCCCACTGCCAGGTAACAGGATGCCAATCATTCCCTCCCTCTGCTCCAAGGGCTTCTTTTCCTTGGAGCTATAATAAATGCACAATATAATAACTCTGGGGTTCTTTCCCAACCAGCCTTGCTGCTGTTGGCCAAGATTGTGATATATGCACAGGCTGGATGGGGCTCTGAGCAACAGAGCTAGAGGAAGGTGTCCTTACCCATGGCAGGGGGTGGAATGAGATGAGCTTTAAGGTCCCTTCTAACTCAAACCATTCTATGAAAAAAAAACCCCATATATATATATATCCACATCTCATTTTCATCATATCTTCCTTGTGAAAATGAGAGCTTCTTACCCAGCCTTTTCTAAATTTTCCATAGGAAACTTCACCTGTGAAAACACTGAAATATTCTTTGTTTTTTCTTTATAATCTAAGATGCAGATTAAATGTTTTCATTTTGAAGAACACCACCACAATTTCAAAATTTAAGCAGCTTAATTAAGCAGCTCCAAACAACAAGATCTGCATTACCATCAGAATTATCATTTGCCTTATGGGTTACTCTTCCAGTGCAAAAGGTATTGTTTGGGGTTTTTAAAGATAATCTCAAATGTCCTGCATTCTTAGTTTCTCTGAGTCCTTATGCATATTTAATATTTAAATTTTATTAAATATTTAAATTAGTACTTAACCCATTTTTAAAGAAACCAAGTATTTTGTTACAAAACACCATCTTTGGCCAGCATGGCAGATTTATCATGCTTCAACATCCTCATCCATGTTTATTGCTCATGTAGTTTACCAAAATCCTTCCAAAGTATCCTGATGGGAACCAGATCACCAAAGTGATCCAGGTGAGAAAAACCCTCTTTATTTTTTCTTTCTTCTTTCATCTTTCATTGATCCAAAAGCTCTGTTTCTCAGCTCTCCTGGAGAGTGCTTTGGAAGGAGTAGGGACAGATAAACTAAGGCACAGGACAAACCAGCAAAGAACACAAACTTCTCAGGAAAGGTCTTGTTGCAGTCACTTTCTCACCCAACTTCATCTCTCTTAGGGCCCAAAGGTGTGATCAATGACTGGAGGAAGTTCAAATTAGAGAGTGAAGATAGTGACTCCTTACCCCTGAGTAAGAAAGAAATGCTTAGACAAATGTCTTCACCACACAGATCTTTCAGCAGAGATGACAAAGACACCAGAGAGAGATTCTGCCGTAAGGTAAGATAAGCAAAAGGAATTAACTTTGGCTCTATATAAACATGTCTGTTACAAGATAGAAAATCTTGAATTTCCCACTCAATTTCCATGCAACTTAGCAGAGCTCTCACAATGCAGACAGAACACGTGTGCAAAACAATGGAGTTGGGGAGGGGACCTGAGCACCAGGAGTGGCTGAAGGAGCCAGGAGGGCTCAGCCTGGTGAAAAGGAGGTTCAGGGGGGATCTTCTGGCTCTGCACAACTCCTGACAGGAGAGGACAGCCAGGGGTTGGGCTCTGCTCCCAGGGAACTAAGGACAGGATGAGAGGAAACAGCCACAAATTGCTCTGGGGAAGCTTAGATTGGATATCAGGAAAATTTCTTCCCCATAAGGGTGGTCAAACATTGGAAGGGACTGCCCAGGCATTGATGGCATCACCATTCCTGAAAGAATAAAAAAAAAAATAGGAATGTGGTACTCATGGACACGGGTTAGAGGTGGATTTGGCAGTGCTGGGTTACTGGTTGGACTTAATGATCTTAGAGGGCTTTTCCAACCTTAATTAGTGGCTCTGTGATTCTTTTTATCCTGTCCTCTTTCAAGCAAAGGGTAACTTCAGTAAAACAAGCAGTGTATTTCACATCTATCACAGCACACCTTGACATTTGTTCCTCCCTTCCCTGCCACCATGCTCTATCCTTGGTTAATGCAATGGAAAATTTTTAGCAGGTTTAAAAACCTGTAAGCCAGGATAGAGCTCTGAGCCTGAACATCACCCATGAACATTTACTAATTCTGAAACAGAGGGGAATCAAACCCCCAACAGCACAGGAATTAAGCCTGCCTCAATACTGGCAAAATTTCCACTGGTTCTGAGATCCATACATTTTTGCCAGATGTGGCCACTGCCTTCAGTACCACCATGCTGACAGGCAAGTGTTGAGACAGGTGTCGCCCTGTTGTTTTAAAAGTTTTAAAGTTCCTTCAAAAGTTTTCTATACCTTCTAATGTTTACATATTCCTACTGGAGCTCTCACACACTGTTCATGTAAATAATTATTGTTTTGGAGGAGAGAATTGATAGACTGTTAGTTTAACCAGTGTAGTTGGAGAAGTAACAATTTCATCCTCCAACCCACTGTCATTTCTAAAATTATGATATAATGAAGTCAGAAATAAAAGTTAGGAAGTAACTTTTTATTCTTTTGATCTTGAGTAAATGCGTGAGTTATTTTGTGTCATAGTACAACAGATGGGATCTTCACCTGTCTCTCAGCAAGACGTCCCGAGTCACTGTAGGGAGTGATGGTTCTTCTAGCTCAGTTTTTGGTGCTCTCCAGACAACAGGTGGGTCTGTCCCCATTGCAGCTCCAAGGGGCCCAGTCCCTAACCTCCCTCTCTGATATCCGCAGATGAGCATGCAGGAGTACGAGCTGATCCACGCCGTGCAGGAGGACGAGAGCTGCCTACAGCAGTACCGCAAGCGCTGCATGCAGGACATGCACCAGCGGCTCAGCTTCGGGCCCAAGTTCGGCTTCCTGTGCGAGCTGCAGAGCGGGGAACAGTTCCTGGAGGCCGTGGAGAAGGAGCACAAAACCACCACGGTCATCGTGCACATTTACGAGGACGGCGTCAAGGGCTGCGAGGCCCTCAACAGCAGCCTGACCTGCCTGGCGGCCGAGTACCCCACCGTCAAGTTCTGCAAGATCAAGGCCTCCAGCACGGGCGCCGGGGATCGCTTCTCCAGCGAGGTGCTCCCCTCACTGCTGGTCTACAAGGCTGGGGAGCTCCTGAGCAATTTCATTAGTGTTTCTGAACAGTTCAGTGAGGAGTTCTTTGCCGTGGATGTGGAGGCTTTCCTAAATGAGTATGGGCTGCTACCTGAGAGGGAGCTTCCAGCGCTGGGAAATGGCACGGATGAGCCAGATGTTGAATAATATTAGAGCCAGAGTCCTCACTGCCTCCCTTTCCTCTTCAGTCAGCTGTAAATCAATGTCAGTAACACCCATCCCACTTAGAGAAGGCTGTCTTTGCTCATTTACATGTAACAAATAACTGTTTAACTGTTAGCATGCAAATTCTACTTACAACACATACAGCTGGCAGTCCTGTACATACTTCTATGCCAGCCACAAGAAACAGGAAGAACAGCAGTGATATTTAAGAACTATAGGAAAAACAAATTAAAAATTGAGGGCCGATGCCTGTCACCACAAAGCACAAGTCCTTCATCTCAGCGGGGACAGGACTGGTCCATCCCTCTGTGCACACAAAAAACCATCTCCATGTTCTGGAGATGTTACAGCAAGTCCTAGCTCCCGATTCACTTCTACCAACTTTGGCAGGAACAAGCAATTTTAAGGGCAGACAAATAGGCCAAAGTCTTTGCATTCCTAAATGGCTCAAGTATCTAGGTCATTATTTTATTCCACATTTAATACTCAATACGGATGCAAAGGGAGAAGTTAGCTTGGTGCTTCTGTAAGATTTTCACCCAAACAGTTGACACAGACACAGCATCAGCTGATTTCAGTTCATCAGTGCTGGGCAGTCACATTTAAAATGCCTGTGAGTTTCTGGAAAAAGTATGTTATGCTTATGTAATAACTCTGAATAAAGCTTTTCAATTCTCAAAACTTGCCATTGGAAGTGTGGAATATATTGGTAGTACACAACCTTACCCTTAAAAACATATGAAATATTAGTAAGTATCACCAGATACTTAAAGTTTTAAGTTTTGTTAAATGGAAATTGCTGGGAACTACAATTTAATAATCTGATTGAGAGGAAGATATGGGATAAACTCACTATAGACATTCTCTGATACAAAACAACAAACATTAGAAACACTTCAGTAATTTCTGCACACTGGCAAAGCTAAAGGCTGGATTTGACTGGGGATGGAAGTACTTGTATCTTACTGAGATCTTAACAGCACATATTAGCTTATATGTTTGAGATTATCAAAATGTTAAAGACTATTACTCTTTTGTTTATTTTTCTTTTGTTCTATCAAAATGCTACTGAATTGCTACTTTTAACATTCTTTTGCCATGGATGACTATTTTAGCAGAGCTCCAGAAACTTCATGTCATGTACACTAAGCAGTGCAAATGAAGATCCTTATCATCTCTCACACAATCTTCTCTAACCTGTAAAACAATTTATGACTTTATTACACCAAGAATTCAAATAGCATGCTCCCAAAATGTCATGATTTCCATGTTGTAAGTTGCTGAGTGAGAATTGTCCCAAGTCTTTCTGATGGAGTTCCAGGGGGAGTAAAGCTTTTCCCTTGGAACAGTCCTCTCTCCCTTACTGAAGCATGAAGTTGAGCCCTCAGGTAAAGTCACTTTCATCCTAACATTTCATTTGTCTCTTCAGAATGTTTGCAGATCTACCATTTGCAGATACACCCAACAGCATTAAAATCCAATGATCTTACAGGAGTTTAGGTAGAAAATACTGAATTATCTTTGTCCATCACAAAAGTAACCAGTTACCTAAGCAGCAGAACAATATTTCTCTTGCATTTAATGACATGTTTTGAAGAAGAGACATGAAAAATTTCTACCCTGTACACACCAACAAAAATCTGCATTTCAGCTGTGGGAACTTACTTCCATGAGAACTTTCCCTCTTTATCCAACTTGCTTTAAAAGCTATTAGGGTGTAAATCAGCAGCCTCATCACATAAGCTTCTTTTTTTTTTTTTTTTTTTTTTGAGAACAAGGCTGAAAGCACAAAACCACCACAGAAGCTGCACCTACAGCTACTGTATGAAACAAGTTGACATTCCAATTTAAGAGACAGACTAAATGTGCTTAAGCAGGATTTTCTTCAACCTGTAATTTAAAAAACAAAAACCAAAGAGCAAACACAAAAGTGGCACCAAGCCTCAACAGAAGCTCATGACTAATGAAGTTGCAAATAAAACTCTGATCACAGCAGTTATCAGTTTCTGCAGGGAAAAAAAACTAGCCTTAAAAACAAAAAGCAAGATTTGACTCAACCATTTATTACTGTATGAAGGTTTTTGAGTAGCCAACAGTAAATGCTTCAATAAACACATGGGAACAGCCTTCCTGCTACCCTGGGCTGTGGCTACTCTTCCTTTTGACTCAAAGTCACAGAGACCCTGAGTCTCCAAATATTCTGATGGAGCAGAGGAGGGAACAAATTACCACTGGTGTCACTGCTGCTCAGACTGAGAGCAAAGCCTCTGGTAGATGCCAGTGTCCTGCTGTCAGCTGGGACAGTTATTCTTCCTCCCAGCAGCCTGGAGAGGCTGTTTTGGATCCAGTACAGAATCATTTTGAGAACACACTGACGCTTCGGCAGCTGCTGAGCAGAGCCCAGCCCACGTCAAGGACTCTGCGGCGTCCCAGGCTCTGCCAGGGAGGAGCTGCAGCAGGAGCTGGGCTGGAGCAGGGCCAGGAGAGCTGATCCCCCGGGCAGAGGCCACCCCACAGCCCGGGATGCCAGCCCAGGGTGTGACTGGGGCAGTGGGCAGAGGGGCTGAAGGCTGCTGAGGGACAGGCTGGGCATCAGTGGGTGGGCGGGGAGGGGCTGCACTGTGATCACTCATCTCTCTGGACTGTAATCTCCTCTCTCTTTTTCTTATCTCCATTTTCATTGTTATTATTACTACTACTATTATGATATCGTACTTTATTTCAATTATTAAATTGCTCTTATTGCAACCCAAGAGTTTTATCTTTGTCCAACCCTCAGCCCGTTGCCCCAGGGAAGTGAACAAGCCCTGTGTGGTCCTTAGTTGCCAGCTGGGGTCAAACCATCACAACCTGTCACAACTTATCACACCAAATGCTGCCCTCAGATGTGAGGAATTATAAACCTCCAAGACCAAGTGACCAAGACCACTGAGGCTTTTAAAACCCCATGGCACAGAAAATAATGATTCTGTAAAACTATTTTGTACTATAAATTTTAGGACTATACTTAGAGCAGCCTGATTTTCAGATGTGGAAATCCAAACCATTCCTCTGAACTTTTACATATTAAACTAAATATATTATCTGCAATCATGGACATGAATTAACAAAGCTCAGTATCAGTCACAGTGGAGTTTTCTTATACTTAAAGCTTTGGAGTACAGGCAGGAAGAGGATAAACCTACAATGAAACCTGAGCTAGAGTTAAGCAGTATTCAGGAAACAGATTTTTAAAAGGTTGTTTTCCTTTTCTCTTACACACACATTTTAATTTATCCTAAACCCTCATTATCTTACGCTATCAACATTACAAAAAGTTGCAAGAAAGGATGGGACAATTAAATCCCCTCTTGGTTAGTCCTGTAATTCTTAGACAAGTGAAAACCTGCTTTCTTCTACATCCATTATTTCCTCATGGCAGGATGACTGGAAGGCTCAATCTGTAGGTACAAGTCAAATTACTCATTTTTTCTTTGACAGGGTTGATTAATTTATTATTGCACAGATGGTACTTCAACTGTCTCCTATAATATACCTGAAATCCCCAGCAGAGCAACTTCTTTGTCTTCCTCCAAGCCCCTACTGGAAAATTAGATTCCTGATACAAAGTTAGTTCTGAACTGAAGGGTTAATTTGACCATGACCACAAAGATAAGGATCATTTACTAAGCACAGAATAAGCCTGCAGAGAGGAAGGAAAAAGAGGAAGAGAGTTCTTTGCAAGGGGATCCCTGGAATAATACATCCCAACAAGCTCTATTTTTGACATCACAAGTACTAAACAAGAACAACTACGAGAAGAGTGTTTCAGGACAATTTTCTTCTCTGGTGTCAGAAATGCTTTACTTGCTGTATTTCACTTCTGTGGCTGAGTTTTGTGTTACAGGCAACTAAAGAATAATCATTTTGTTTTTTACCTCCAAAAGCACACCCTGTTCTCCTTAAAAAATATACATATAAAAGACAGTGTCTTTTTTCCTAATTACATCCCTGTTCCTCCTTCTAACAGAGACTGTAGCAGAGCAGTTTTTAAACCAACCACATTCTGAATCATGTTACAAAATTATTCCCATTTTCTGGATAACCCTCAGCCTCCCCTGGATGTCATCCTACCTCCTGATTTTGATTCCACCGACTGGCACAGAATAAAAAGCAATTATAAAACCCACAGCAGCTGAACCCAGTGCCTCCATTACAACACTCACCACCTTCCTCCAGGAAGCCCCACCTGAGCAAGGCTGAGCACAGAATGTCAACACTGTCATTCAAAAATGCAGCTTTTTCCAAACATGTAAAAACAGAATACACAAGTGAGGCAACAGTACTCAACACACCTTTGTCAGAGTTTCCTTTATTAAAGGTATCCCAGTACATACTTGATTATGCTTTAGAATCAAAGGGTTTGGGTTTTTTTGTGTTCCACTACCTTCAAACAAAAAAAAAAAGAAAGAAATTTGCATTGGTATTAAAATGCCATTTATTCTTTTCTTTTATAGCTCAGGTCCAAGTAAACATCACATTTCATATACAAATTATCAGCCTTACTAGAGTTCATTCCCTCTGTCCACCTTCCTCATGTCAAGTAAACATGTAACTGGCCAACATCCCCAGGAGAATCACTCATAAAGGAAAGCTCTCTGTTTATAATCTAAAAATCCTGATTAGCAATAATTTTGATAACTTGCCTATATCTACAAGATAACCCACAAGGCCTGCCTAGGTGTAACTGCTGCTGAAACAGCTAAAATTCCAAGGAAACAATGATTGTATTGGAGCTGGACAGAGAAATCCTCATCAGGAGGCACTGAATCAAAGGCAGCAGCATACACACAGCTCAGCATGCCATGCATTTCATTGATTTCTGAGTTCTCCAGTCTTGAGCCAAGCTATTTACAGGCTGCCTTGATCTAGTCTTGAAATTTTAGAAACTATTTGTATGCATTTTATGCTAGTTAGTATTATCGAAACCAATGCCTATGGTGAAATACTGGCTTTACTAAAACTAATTTTCCCCCAATTAACTGTAATAAAATAAGATTTCTCTTAGCAAAGGAACCCTTAAAGCAGGAATCGTCATACCTGTTCATTATGGTTTTACCAATACCCTGAGAAACACCAGGAGTAGCATTTTACATTAAAGGAACCAAGAGGAAGAAAATTAGGATTCTGTATTTGTTTAAGGGACCTCTCCAAAAAATAATATTACCATTCATTAATACAGAGCGACAGGGTTAGTTTCCTGTAAACCTGATTCACCCTCTACTTGATTCTGCATAATTCTACTTGATCTAGGAAGTGTATGATGGAACAAGGTAACTGAACCTACCATTACAGTTTACATTGCACATCTACCTGGTGAGATTTAGACAACAATTCTTAATTACTAATATATTAAACCCAACTATTTCCATCCTCTGAATTGCCAACATTTCCCAGGAGCTGTGGTGACTGGAGTTTAATCACTGGAGATCAATCACTGAAGTAGTTGAAGGAGAAAATCGATGCCAGGACTGCAACAGCAGCTGCCACGACCAGCCCTAAATCCAGAGGGAACAGGCAGTGAGGGAAGGGCAGC
Source organism: Lonchura striata (assembly GCF_050655825.1). Classification (NCBI taxonomy): domain Eukaryota; kingdom Metazoa; phylum Chordata; class Aves; order Passeriformes; family Estrildidae; genus Lonchura; species Lonchura striata. Next base: position 24,833,398 of record NC_140710.1, on the reverse strand, counting down.
ACAGGCAGCCCTAAATCCAGAGGGAACACAGGCAGGGAGGGAAGGGCAGCAGAACCAGCCCTAAATCCAGAGGGAACAGGCAGGGAGGGAAGGGCAGCACAGGCAGCCCTAAATCCAGAGGGAACACAGGCAGTGAGGGAAGGGCAGCACAGGCAGCCCTAAATCCAGAGGGAACACAGGCAGTGAGGGAAGGGCAGCACAGGCAGCCCTAAATCCAGAGGGAACAGGCAGGGAGGGAAGGGCAGCACAGGCAGGGAGGGAAGGGTGAGTCAGAGGGAATGAGCACAAAGGGAAACAAAAAGAGCTACCCCAAAAACCACTGTTATTAGCATGCCCATTACTGATGCAGTTGATACAGAAAACCCTAAACATCTCAGTGATGATGTAAGGGAAAACATTTTTACATTCAAAGTAAACACATATTTACTGCTCCTATTTAATCTTCCACTTACTATATTCTGTTTCTGATAATTAATAGAAACCAAAAGTAACTGCTTTGTTGATTAAAGTGTAGCTATTTCAATACAAGCAGCCCCACAGCAAAGAGAGCTGTACTAAGTGCAGACAGATCTCTGAGAGCTGGACGAGGCAGCACCATGCAGAAGTTACAATGGAAAGGAGAATTCTGTGGCTGGTGTTCTCTGAATTCATGAGCTGACAATTAGGATGCTGTGGAGCTAACAGTCCTGAAAGGGGCCACTGCAGGTTCTGGTGTGCCATAGCAGAAATCTGGGAAGGAACGTACCCATATTTTGTTGGAGCTTCAACAGCAACGTTGCTTTTGTCAGCTGTGCCTGTTGTGTGTCAGTCGGGCTGTCAGTCACTGGGCAAATATCAACTGCATGGAAATCAAGGGAAGAAGGGGAAAATTAACAATTGTGTTTTACAGTGAATTCATGCAAAAGGCCAAGAACTTCACATCAACTTTATAAAGTGTATTTATGGTAGGAAAAAACCCAGTTTATTGCAGTAGAAATGGTACAACAGCAATAGTACAGCAATATGCTGTATGTCTCAAAGGGTAAAACTAAAGAGACAAAATACATTTCGGGAGGAGCTCCTCTTCCAAAACTCATTCTCCACACCCTGCTTCCAGAGTAACATTCCCAACCCTCTTTGCATAGCCTGGGGAGAATTTGACTATGTGAGAGGGAACCACCAAAATGTACCATGAAGCACCTTCCAAGATCAAAGGTTCCCTTCAGAGCCATCTGTTCCAAGCTCAGGATACATGCAAATCCCACTGCCATGAGAGAATGAGCCCGGCAGCACTTCCCTACCCAACAGCCAGAGATGCATTTTTTCCAGCCACAGAATTTTCTTTTTGAAAATCCCCTAAAAGCACCCTTTCACAGCAGGCATTGAGGACTCATTCCTCCATGGAAGAATTACTAAATTCTTAGTCTGCCCAGCCAGGATGTGAGAGAGCTTGAGTCTATTTCCAGGCAGATGGGACTCAAACCTGTATCTATTTCCTTTGCAAAGATCTCCCTAATCCCTTGGCTATATCCAGCTTGTTAGAGGGGCAGGAGAGAAAGAAGGGGATTAATCTCCAGTCCTTCAGCCTATCTTGTTTGAGCCACATAAAGCCAGCATGGAACACACCATACAGCCCCCCGTGACAAGGCTGCTTGATGGTCATGGGCCAAAGGCCTTCAATTTGCAGCATCCCCATCTTCAGGAGTTTGCCAAGACTTGCCAAAAATTTGGATTACAATTCAGAATCTACAACCACAGGCACCTTCTCCACAAGGAAAGGATAAGACAAAGTGTTTGTCATGGCAGTGGGAGCTGGATGTGTCTGGGAAGAATGAGACAAGCAGGCTCAGATAAGAGAACGAGCCTAACAGACTGTTCTGGAGACAAGGGAACCCCCAGCAGTACCAGATATCAGGGTTTAGAAGGCCATGGAACACTGATCTGAATAAAAACAGATCTCCATTTCCACAGAGGGGTTGACCATCAGCAATAAATCACAAATTACATGCTTGAGTAATAAGGCACATCCTTTGTGTGATTCATATGCAAATGTTTCATGAAGTACTTTCTCTGTCATTAACTATGGTGGAAATGGATAATCTAGATGATCAGAAAGGTTGTTTCTGTGGATTGGTTGAGTCATGTGAATAATTGTCTTCAAAATATCCTTAAGTCAAACTTGCACAAGACCTGTTACACAAAGAACACCCAAACTAGCTTTTAAAACCTGTCTTTAGGTTTTTTATCCCTAAACCCATTGTATTGGTACAGGATGTACAGTAGAGAAAACACTGCTTGATATGAAACTCAGCAGGACAGTGAGATAAACAGATATACAGACATTGCTGGGAGACCTCTCTGCAAGCAGCACATCCATGTAAAATCGAGATAACAATATTTCAGTGCCAAGTGTGCTTTTTGAAGAGAAATTATCAAATATCCCTGAATCCCACTGGTCCTCAATGAGGCCATGGCTAGATAGTTCTTTTCTTTGTGCCAAGAAAAACACTCCCTCAGCTGCCTACAATATGAGCAGTAGTCTTCAGATAGAGTGGAGGAGTTACTAATTGTTGCAATATAGGTTCTCAGTATCTTTAACCAGCGCAGTAAGAAAACTTCTGTCCAGAGTTTTGAATTCTGTAAAATATCCCACTTTGGGACAATCTGACTGCATTTTTTGGGCCACCTCTGAAGTCTAGCTCCAGCAGGTTCCTTTCTGCTGTATATTTGATGAGCAGGTAGGATGGTCTGTGCCCTCTAATTTGAGGTTTCCTTGTGCCTCCCTGTGCTGAGGGGACCTTTGGAAGATGCACATCAAGGCAGCTGCACATTCCTCACCTGTTCAAAGGGAAAAAAATAAAAAGACAAAGGGAAAAAGGAAAAAAAAAAACCCACCCTTGAGCTATTTAGTTACCACAGGCCTTTATGCCATCACATTCTGGCAGGTTTGCATGTAGAGCAGCAAAATCACATTAAGAGTTCTCATAGCAGATGTTTTCTAGTACCAGTTAGATGAATCCTTAATTCTTCAGTTTCCTAACCATGATGGGGAAGTGATTACCACTGCTGAAGCCTTATTTCTATCTATCCACTCAGGGTATTTAACAGCCCACCCCCTGCACCAAGGAGGAGCAGGGATTTAGTAAAGCCAATCAGAAATGCAGAGTTTTCAGTTGCCTGTATTAGAGCACTGAATACCTTGAAATTACAGTGTTAGAGCTATTTAAGGCTTTCATTTATAAATAGCTTGGGGTTTACTTTCTATTTTCCACATAGCAATTTTAAAGCATGACCCAGTGGTGTCTCCATTGGAGAGCTGTACAAGGAGTCAAGAGACTAAAACTGCAGGAGATAGCAGGAAACCCCCAAGATCAGTAAACACATAAAACTGACCTCAAAAATTCATGTTTTGACTAAAAGGTGCTTAAAAAAGAAATCTTTTGCCTATACTGATTAGATCCTGGTGTTCTAAAGTGCATATTTTCAAGAGCAACAAATCCCCAAATATTTCAAAAGCCTGCTCGTGTTCTTGAATTTTAGAGAATTCTTTTTATCAGCAAAATTTCCCCAGAACCTCAGAATGAGCAGCATTTCCAGTTAATTCGAGGTAGGTGCCTCAGACCACAGGAACTGTGACACAAACAGAAAGGCTGATGACACAATTCCCTACAAAACAATTACTGAATATTGACTATTATTAACAAAGTTAGAGCTAAGCTTAGAGAAACAACACATACTTCCCAAGTCAAAATGATGCTCTGAAAAAGCATTTGCACAAGAGAAAACACAAACTCCATTATAACACAAAAACATGTTCACAGCAATACTTAGACATTTCATACCAAAGCAACAATAAAAATCAAATCCCATAATTAATGGTTTTTTTTTTTTTAGAATGCAGGCCACTTTGTATGCATTTAACAGGACTCTTTCTAAAACAACCCTCCTGGTATGATAAAAATGTATAAATAACTTGTGATTTTAATAAACCACAAGTGACTGATGCCTCAAGTTTAATTATCAGAATGAACAGTACTGTGCTGAAATTACTGATATCACTGCAAATAACAGAGTCCATTCCATGGACAAACTTTATGGTGGTCACCAGAACAAGGCCAGGCTTTCCTAAAATCCCCTTGCATGTTTTTTCCTCTCCTCTTCCATGCACTTATTTTAAGTTGTGGGTTTAGGGTTTCTTTTTAAAAGAAAATATATACCTACTTCGATTTGCTTTTCTTTCACAGAAAAGAAATATAAATCCCCCCCAGTTAACTCTACAAGCAGCAGACTACAAGAACACCCACGCTCTTTTTCTGGCCATCACTTCACCTATTGTTGGTATTAATCTTTGGGATGCCCTGCTCTGAGTGGAAAGGTGTTTCCTTCCTAGCAGCAGCTCACACAGCCTTACATAAGCAATAAAGCTGAACTGAATCATCACCTCTCTCCTCCCACACCTCTCTCCACTGCTACAACAATACTCATTTGCTTCTCTAAGCTACACTGATTCCTTAAAGCTCAGTAGTAATTAGTTTTAAGAGTATTAAAGTTACTCTAATAATGCCAGGGAGATTTTTATTGGCTTTCCTGTTTTCCTTGAGGTTCCTGTACACCTCTTACTCCTCAAAAGGATGAGTCAGTTCACAGCTAACAGGTCTCGTTAAAGCCTGGGGGGAGCTGATTCATTTAGAAAGACAAGAATTTATGGTTAAATCTGAAATTAGGAAACGCAAAACCCCCTCCAAGTTAACCTGCAAGTCAAGTTCACCCTGCAGGGCAAGTCATGGATGCATTGCTCTGTTTTTGTCCCTAAATACCAACATCAAAAATTGTTCATAGTTCTTACATGAGACTTAGTGTTGGATTTTTTTATTTACTTAAATTATAAAACTGGAACCTGCAGCTCATATGCATGTTGATTGGGGAAAAAAAAGAGGAGCAAAATCTCTTCCATAAGACCACAGGAGATGTTATTAGGTGCATTTCAATGTCGTATTTGAATTCTACAAAGAAAACAACATTGCGAGGGGAAAAAAACCCAACAGGGCATAATATAGACCAGAAATATTCAGAAAGAGGAATCCAGTAACTAGATTATGCCAAAATATCTGTATTAAAGGGAATATAGCAGTCTCATAATCAGACCACAAACTTGTAAGACATTCAGTACAAAATGAAAAGTGATCTCAATTTTGTTTTCATTCTGGGTGAACCACAAATCTTCAGGTTTGGGCACTGCATTTGGTACGTAAATTAAAACATTCCAAATAAAGAAAGATATTTGGCACTTTTTAGAGCATCAGGTTTAGCATGAAAACTTCCTGAAAGACGCATTAGACTATATGATTGTTTTTCTAGAAGAACTTTTGAAGTGTTTTTAATTCTGTAGTGAAAAAACAGTAGATTCGACTAAATCACTCAACTTATTCTGATTTGTCACAAAACTACTTAGCACTAAAAAAAATGAACTACTGAAAGTGTAAACGTATATACTCATGTAAAAAAACAAAGCTTTACGGGGTGTTTTTTAAGACTTTATTTGTCAATAAAGGATCCCCTCTAATTCATGAGCACAGTGGTGAATACAAACCTTGGTTATCCATCTCTTACAGCAGCTCATGGGTTGCAGCCATAGCTGCACTGAAAAACCAAAATATTTGAGAGAAAAAAGAGAAGTCCATTCCAAGAAACACAAACTGTAAGAAACTGGACCATTTTCCACAATATATTTAAGCTGCAATGTATTGTTATAAATCCTTAGAGTTGCATATGAAGTAAGCTGACTTTATCCATATCTGGATAAAACTGGCCTATGCCATTAGTCAGCATTTTCCTAGCCCCTGACCCAGCCTGCCCTGGTTCTCAGATATTTACCTGTGCTAATGTCCTCAGCTATGTGCATATCTTCAGCTTGCACAGGCTGATCCAGCATCTCCACAAAACGTTCCTGGATTTCTCCAGGAGCCTCATCACCAAACTTATAATCACTGAGCATCACATTGGATCCAGCAACTGGGACAAACAGTCTCTGAGGCAAGACATGATATTCCCTCCCAAAATCTAAAAGGAAAGAGAGAGAAATACCATCCCAATAAAAGCCTTGACAGTGATGATAAGATTCCTCCATAATCTCTGAGCATAAGATAAAGTCATTGCAAAAGAGCTCAAGGTCTCTGTGTAGAAACCCTGCTTTCAGCCTGGCTTAGTGGGCTGGTATTATATGGATTTATGTCTTTACATTATTAGCCTCTCCAGAAGTACCCAGGGCAGCTCCAAAACAGACCATAAAACGCAAAGCAGAGCTTTTCTCCTGTTTGGAATGACTTGCAGGGGTGCTCTGGGAGAGCCTGCAGGTAAGAGCTCCCCGAGGAGAGGAGCAGGATTTCACCAGCACACAGGATCGCAGAGGTGTCACACTCAGCCACAAAGCTCGGGTGCCACCTAGAGAGGCGACTCAGAACTACGTGCAATAGAAAAGGCTCTCTGTGCCGAGACATTGCCATTGTTTTGTCAATTAACTCCTTTTTGCTTTAAGGCAACGACACCACTGCACTGACTTAAAGCTTTGAGTTTAGAGTCCCAGCATGGGCTCAGAGATCCGGTCTCTATCAAGTTTTAACACACATCGCTATTAATAGGAGCATCATACATGGATTAAAACAAATAGAAATAAAAACTTACAGTGTGCAAGGTACAGTTGGAACTTTAGAGACAAGAATTTCAACTACAGAAGTTTTAAAAATCACAAAATTTCTGTTGAGTGAGGAAGCTGGGATTGCATTTTGTGGCTACAGAAACTGAACACAAACATGGTGTGAAAGCCACAATGCCAAAGGACACAAATTGACAAAAAATTTTCCAGATTTAAGAAAAAGTCAAGGCTGACAAGCAGCAATTATACCTTTTATTTTTAATTCTGCTCTAACCATACTGGAGCTTCACTATAACAGAATTTTCTACAACCACCAAAATTCAAATATAAGCTGGTGGCTTTGGTTGTTTTTTGGTGGTTTTTTTTTTTTTTTTAATTTCTTACATTTCTTCTGAGGTCCTTCATTTAAAATCAGATCTTCAAATAGTATTTCACACCGATCACTCAATGTGTTTATTATGTCTCTTTTCAAAGCCTGCAAGGACAGAGTGAAATCATCAGGAATATCAAAACTATTTGCAAAATCAAAACTATTTGCAAAGCTTTTAACCAGGAAGAAATAAACAAAGCCCTGTATGTTAAACCCATGATGAAAGAATAGTTTTTTCCTAGAAAGTAAAAACTAGTGTAAATTTTCTAACTAATAATTTATTAATTTTAAAAAGCTAACATCAAAAGAATTGGTATCAAGAAGCAAAACCACAAAACAAAAATGAAAAGCTGAGGAAAGTTTTAGGATTGTTAGGTAAGAACTGACATCTTCTAGATGTTTACCAGTAAAGCTAAACAAAAAAAAAAAAATCACAAGGCAATGATTGAATCAGTGCAGGAAAAACATAAATTACTGAGCAAGTAAATCTGAATTTTACATCTACAAATATAAAAATATAGTCTGCAGCCTTTTTTAAAGAGAATTTTTCAAAGCCTAATCCCTTTTAACAATTTGTGCAAAGATTCCCCAGAGCCCAGCCTTACCCACAGCACACATATCCTCTAGAAGGGAAAAACTAACTAACCCCACATGGATGATTTCTAAAATAATCCCCCTGTCTGACATTTTCACCCTAGTTTAGACCATTCTGGCAAAAAAAAAAAAAAAACAGTATGCCATGTCCCAGGTGTTTCAGGAGAATGTTTTTGATGGACTAGGACCCTGCTCAGTACCTGAATGGCTTCTTTAACCTTGGGCTTGTTGCTGTGGATGTAGGCCCTGCATTTCACAGCTCCCCGGAGGTTTATGGAGCCACTGCACACCTGCACTGTCGCCGTGGACCTGGGGCTGCTGCCCTGGCACTGGGGAACAAACACATCCACTTTTATCTCAGGCCCTTGCAGCAGAGTCACTAAAACCAGAACCAGCAAACCAACAGCAGGTGCTCACACACAAGCTGTTTCCCTCATCGTGTAGAACTAATCTTATTTTAGTTATTCATTTGGTTAGGTAAGACTGAAAATCTCTTTTTTATTATGGAAAATGTGTTTATCTCTCCAGGTGTTTCAAACTTTAAAACTTTCCAGGCTTGTGGCAAATAACAACATTGCAACTGTTAAGTCTTTTTCAGGCTTTTTTTAAGCAATGACGTTTTCATGTTTGCTATAATCAGCGTAACCCAGGGTGTGCTGGGAGTCATCCCATCAGTCAGTACCAAATTATACACGTGGTCACACTGCGAGCTGCATCAAACTGTTGCCTAGAAATGCTCTCCCTAATTACCACAACAATGAGTGTGAGCATGAAGCACTCCAGGACAACACCTGGAAACACTGGGATGCACAACTTCCACACCAACTGCACAAACCACTTTTGCCAAAAAGAATTTTCCTCTCCCTGCAGGAATTAACCTCAATACAATAGACAATAACAACAAAAGAAGCTGAGATACTCATGCATTAAAATAGCATTGGAAACATTTCTAGTTTTGCTGAACATAACTTTGAGAATCCAGGAACCACCTGACAAAACAGAAGACTACGAAACAAGGTCTGGACACATTTGGACTTCAGGACCTAGACTGGGGCACCAAATTCACAGTTCTTCCCAACTCAGGTAGGGAGGAAACTCCTGACATAGATCCAGGAGCTCCAGATGATGATTCAGCTCACGGGATCTACGCCTTAATCCAGAGCTGGCAGCTGAGCTTCTGACAAAAGCATCCAAGTGAATGTCCAAGCTAGCCAAGACAAGCTGTGGATTGAAGTGTGGGGTGAATTTCAGATGCAAAGTCACTTGAAATCAATGTACACAGGCACCTACAGGTATCCTACTACCAAAGGAGTTAGTCACAGGACTTTTTTTCCATAACCTGTTTTCCAGTCTTTCAGCTATATTATGCAATTCATGGACAACATGGTTATCTCACCACAAAAATTTCTAAAGGCACAAAGTATGCAGATCTGTTAACAAGCAGTTTCATATTCAATATCCATGTGGGGAAAAAAAAGTCTTAGGAATAAGTGAGCAAGTTTTCTAGACAATAATTCAGAACCATGTTCTCTTATTTTTTGCTCTATTTTATAGTTTAAAGGCAAGTTTATACTTTGCAAACCACTAAAAACTTACCAGCTGTGTGAGAACCTTGACATCAGAAAACTGACTGCTGGGCTGAGTATTTCCTCTGAGCTTTTTCTGAAGGGAAAAAAAATTCTTTGTGTCATGAAACTGGAAAAAGTCCCCGAAGCAGTCTCCTCACTAAGGCATATAGTGTTCCCTAGCTAATAGCCTCTGAAACCAACCTAGAAACCAACTTAGAAACCAACCAAAAGAATAAAACTACAAAACTGAAAGAGAGATGAATGCATCACCCAACAAGGAGACCGAAGTAGGTCTTTGAAATGTCATCACCCACATTCACACCTCACTCGTGCCCTGTAATAGAAACATTTCAGTCATTTCACACATAATTACTGCATTCACACTGCCCCGGGAGGGATAGGCAGGAATGGAGCTGAGAGCAGGAGCAGTTCTGTGTATTGGTTACCTGGAACAGCCAATCAGATCAACAAACACTGCACAGGAGATGTCTCATGCAACGCTTTGTCACACAGAGGTTCCAACCATACATCTATTAGAGCTCAATTCCTCCTTGTTTGGTACTCACCTGTCCTTCCAGAAGTTCTGTATCCTCATCTTTAATTTGGCCATTGATCAGAAAAACACTGTCTTCTATCTGTTTTGACCATCGGTTTAACCCATTCTTTAAAATAAGTGAAAACAAACAAACAAACAAAAAACACAAGAAAGTGGAAAGAATTTCACTAAAGGGTTGGACAGTCCCATGCTAAAACTTACAGAAGTATGTGTTTTAATAGTTACTCTGAGAGAGTTCTAAAGTCTGTGAAAAACCCATGTTTTTTCCCAAGGTAAACCTTAAATGGACCACATTCAGAACAAAATAAGAAACAAGCATTGCAAAATACTGAAGTGCCACCCCAGGAATCTGGAGTTGTAGAGAGGGTTGTACTCATTGAAAGTCAACTCATGGCAAAAGCACCCCCTAGTCATGCACAAATTGGGTGTAACCTTTCACCAGGTGAGGCACCAGAGAGGTTACCTGGGATACTCATGACAATTATTACATAATTTTGAACAAAGGAAACTTCTCACTGAGCACAGCAGAAGAGTTACATTTAGAAGAGGAATAATTGTTCAACATTCTCCACTGATTAGTCCTACTCCTGTCCTACACTGTTCAACTCCTCTCTTATTTAATTTTCAGCAGAGAAATGAGTGTGGTTACTGCTGTGTAGGAACTGGAGCAGGCAGTGAGTTACCTTGGTATTCTTCTCCAGGTCATGGTTGGGGGAAGTAGCAAGAAGTGGAATGTGGATGTTCACATTTACTGTGCAGCCCAAAGCTACCCAGGAGGCAGTCAGAGCACTCTGGTACTTCCAGTCTGCTGGTTTAGCTGAACTCTGACAGCAGAAAAGAAAAGCCATAAAACATCTACCCAAAGCACTGTATTGAGGCTTTTTTGGGGTTTAGCATTACTTGCCATGCATTAAAAGCTGGGTGTGGCACAGCAGGATGAGCTTACCTTTGGGTCCTGCACATCGTAGGTCCGGCAAACTACTCTGTGCTACTTAAAGAAAAAAGACACAGTGAAAAGCAAGGGAACAACTAAAAGCAATCCACAATTAACTTAGTCCTCTACTAAACTTCCTTGTCAAGCTAATTCATGCTCTGGAGCAAGTTCTCACCTTTCATCAGTGTAAAAAAGTGGGAAACATTTGCCTGTAATCTCCAACTACCACACTGATGCTGTGCCATCTCTTACAAACAAATTAAGATCAATATGTATTGACAGGACAAGCACCAAGGCACCAATTTGTAATTTATCCTCATCTCTCTCTCTCTCCTCCCCGCTCAGAGAAAAATCCTTGCTTTCTCTCCTTGTATTATGTCATTACCAACAGCTCCAGCATTCTGCTGCAGCTCTAGTATTGACCCCACAGGACTGCTGCTGCCCCAGTTCCATGCAACCTCCACTGGTAACAGCAATTCAAGAAGCCAAACAGTGATTTAGATTTTTTTTTTCAGTTTATGCAAGTCAAGACTGACTGGGAAAGATGTCATTTGATGCTGTCACACAGACAGACCTCATAAGAAATGATAAAATTTTGCAAGGACAAGAGGGTCAATAGTCTTAACCACGGCAAATCAGAAAACTTCATTATTTCAACTTATACATGTCTAGCTGAACTAAAACAGCCTCCTCCTCCCTAATTCTTATTTATTCAACACTAACTGGATAAAAGAGGTTGGGATAGCAGCCTCAGTCAATAAACGTTGCTCATAAAGGATACTTTTTTGTAGCAGAACAGATTTGAAGTGCTGCTCTGTCTGAGACCTCCTCCTCAGCAGGTTTCCAGAGCCTTCTTTTACTCAAGGACTTTTCCACTGAGAAGATTAGCTAAAGACCAAAAATACATTGCAAAAATATGCACTATAATTCCTGGAAAATAGCCTTGTACTAAAATTTTAAGTCCAAGCGATATGTATAAGCAGGAAAAACACGGCTTACATGTCAACAAAATGTCACATTAAAAGAAAATTCAACAGGGATTCATAGGCACTTTTCCCCAGACTGAAAGAGGCTTGTGAAATCTTAATTTAGCTCCATTATAAACCAAAGCAAGCAGCACACATTCACATGTCCAACCTGTATGCTTTTGTCCTTACAGACATATTACAGTTTTGTGCCTATCAGCTGGCTCAGGAAATTATGCAAAATAGCTACTAATCATAAAAAGCAAATCCCCGTAATTTTTAATTCAGCAATCACTGATCACCTGGACACAGCTCATCTTTTTTAGCCAGCTACCAGTTTCATTAAGCATAACTTAGATGCAATTACACTGAACTACCAAAATTGACTCTCAGGCTCTCAGGTTGACAAACCTGCTCATGCCTAAATCACTGACCACGATTATGTTAGAAAAAAGATAAAATGAACATATATTTTCAGAACAGAAACCAAATATGGCAGTAGATGCCCCAATACTGTAACAAAAATGCATTTTAAGTCTATCACATAGTTCTGAGTATGTTTTAAATTTAATCACACACTCCTAAGTGCACACATTCTAGACATTCTAAGTGCTGTTTTGCCCTCTCTCTGATTCTCTTAAAGGAATCAGAATTATAGATCTTTCACTGCTGTAAACACCTCCAAACTGAGAGATTCATTCAGACGAGGAAAGCTAACATGTTAACATCCCTAGCACCTTTATGTGGCTTTATATTAAGCAACAAGGATTTAGCTTTATATAAACCTTGAGGATGTTTTCCTTAAGCCCGAATGTCCATGTTCAGTAAATACAGACAAACCCAGTAAATAGAAATTCATATTTGTAACAAACAGGAGGTTAACAAATAGTGTCCCACAGGACAGGGATTTCTGGGGTTTCAGCCTCAAACCCACACATCAAAGCACAACTCTTGTGACATAAAGCAACAAAACTACTGTGTTTTAGTCAAGTCAATGACAGGGAATTCTTCACACACAGCTAAGGATGTTGCTGTCCTTCCAGATGTCCCTTCCAGGAGCTCTGATTACCTTGCGCAAAGCATTTTGACCATCTTTAGCCAGCTCTGGAGTTGCAATCATGAACACACCAAGAACCAGCAACCCTCCAGGGAGCATTCTGGACACCTTGAAAATTAAAATGAACATTTATTAATAGGATTGGCAATCTAGAAACCATGTAACTTGAGAGACAAGTGGTGAGACAAGTCTGCACCAACAGCAGAAGTGAATTAAGGGAGACTGGTTTTCACTTACAGGACCCTCTCCATGAAGGAACACATCCTGCAAGTGTTTTCCCTTCAGTAATATTAAGTGTTCTTTCATCAAAAAACCTGAAAACATTAAGGGTATCTCTGGTTTAAAACACCTGTGCCCAGCATAATTAGGAATGCTCTGCCACTTTGAAAAAGGGCTTGAGAAGATACAACTGCTGAGATCCCTTGTGTTCATCTTATTTCTCTCCTGTTCCTCCCACCCCTTTGTCACCTCGCAGGGCGAGTTCTCACCTGACTGGCGTGTGTGGTGATCCACTCCTCATCCAGAGATGCCAGCTTGGGAGGGCCCACGCTCTCCTCCTGCTGCTGCTCCTTGGGAGGGGTTCGCACAGCCCGAATGACATAGTCCCGCTGGGGGGAACACTTGCCAAAATATCAACAGAAGCAAACACAGCGTGAGGCTGGTGAACAGGGGTTCCCCCAATTCACAGCAATGAATGGAAGGACAATTCCACACTTACCTGCCCTATCAACAAGCCAGTGACATATGGCTTCACCTTCGTGCTGAGCTCTGTCAGGTACTGCCCGATACCTTCCTCAACAAGGTAAGTCCTACCCATGGCTCCAGGTTTAAGTGAGGTGCTGTAGTTCCAACCTACAAAACACACAATGCATAAAGTGAAAGAAGGTACATACACTGCAATGGGTACAGGAGAAAATGTCTCACACAAAGATCCTTTTGAACTGTTTGATTGAAAACTCCCTGCAAGGTCATCGAGTCCGACCATTTCCCCAAGGCCACCACTGACCCATGTCCCCAAATTCTTCATCCACATGGCTTTAAAATCTCTCCAGGCATGGGGATTCTCCCCCTGCCCTGGGCAGCTCTGCCAGGGCTGGACAGCCCTTTCAGTAAAGGACTTTTTTCCCAGTATCAAATCTGAACCTACCCTGATGCAACTGGAGACCATTTCCTCTCACCCTGTCCCTGTTCCTGGGAGTAGAGCCCGACCCCCCTGGCTGTCCCCTCCTGTCAGGAGTTGTGCAGAGCCACAAGGTCCCCCCTGAGCCTCCTTTTCTCCAGTCTGAGCCCCTTTCCCAGATCCCTCAGCCCCTCCTGGTGCTCCAGCCCCTTCCCAGCTCCATTCCCTTCCCTGGATATGCTCCAGCCCCTCCACATCTTTCTTGTCATGAGGGGCCTAAAACTGAACCCAGGACTTGACTTTTGAAATGCTTTGAAGAAAATGCATTGTGCTGCATGATACTTCTAAAGGATGCACTGTTCCATTCACACAGTGACTTGCTGAACTCCATACATGCCCTTGAACATGCTACACTACTTCCATTCCAATGCCCAAGCACTCAAAGCACAGCATCTGGGGACATTCCAATGAGCAGCCTTTGCAGATCCCCCCCAGAACCCAGGAGCTGCCACAGACTGCCCCACTTCCCTGTAGGGCTGGACTGAAAACCCCTTCATGCCCGGAGAGTTCTCCCATGGAATTAAGCATTAAAAACCTGAAGCCCAAGAGCACAGGGTGAGAAAAAAAAAAAGAGCATCCTGAACCTCCACAGGGGAGGTGCTCACACACCTCAACTCCTGCCCCCATGCACTTCCAGACCCCCGGGCTCAGCACCTCCAGAAACCCAGCTGAGTACCTGCACATCCACTGGATCAAAACCTCCACATTCCTCAGGATCAGCACCTCCACATCCCCAGATCAGCACCTGCCCATTCCCGGGGATCAGCACCTGCCCATTCCCGGAATCGGCACCTGCACATTCCCGGGATCGGCCCCTGCCCGTTCCCGGGGATCAGCCCCTGCCCGTTCCCGGGGATCAGCACCTGCACATTCCCGGGGATCACACATTCCCGGGGATCAGCACCTGCACATTCCCGGGGATCAGCACCTGCCCATTCCCAGATCAGCCCCTGCCCATTCCCGGGATCAGCCCCTGCCCATTCCCAGGATCAGCACCTGCCTATTCCCGGGGATCAGCCCCTGCCCATTCCCAGGATCAGCACTTGCCCATTCCCAGGACCAGCACTTGCCCGTTCCCGGGGATCAGCCCCTGCCCATTCCCGGGATCAGCACCTGCCCATTCCCAGCTCAGCCTCTGCCCATTCCCGGGGATCAGCACCTGCACATCCCCCAGGATCAGCCCCTGCCCATCCCCAGCTCAGCCCCTGCCCATCCCCAGCTCAGCCCCTGCCCATCCCCAGCTCAGCCCCTGCCCGTTCCCAACTCAGCCCCTGCCCATCCCCAGCTCAGCCCCTGCCCATCCCCAGCTCAGCCCCTGCCCGTTCCCGGGGATCAGCACCTGCCCATTCCCAGCTCAGCCCCTGCCCATTCCCGGGGATCAGCCCCTGCCCATTCCCGGGGATCAGCCCCTGCCCATCCCCAGCTCAGCCCCTGCCCATCCCCAGCTCAGCCCCTGCCCGTTCCCAGCTCAGCCCCTGCCCATCCCCAGCTCAGCACCTGCCCATTCCCGATTCCCGCAGCCGCCGCCTCAGCCGAGCGGCGCCGTGGCCGGTGACGCCATCGCGGCGCGCGGCGCCGGGAGATGCCGCACGGCGCCGCCGAGCGGAGCGCGGGAAAGGCGCGCGGGGCGCAGCGCGCGGCCCCGCCATGCTGGGAGTGGCGGAAGCGGCCGCGCCTCGCCGGCCCCCGCGGGGCACACGGGGCGCTCTGCAGGCACGGACAGCTCCGCGTCCGGCATGGCGGCGAGCCCGTGCGGTCTCCTGTCGCGGCTGTCCCGGCCGCGGCGGTGAGGGGCGCTGCCGCCACACCCGAGATGGCGGGCGGGCGGCGGAAGCGGAAGCGCGGCGGGCGGCGGGCGGCGCCGTGCCGGAGCCATGGCGGCCGTGCTGCAGCAGCTCCTGGAGCGGGCCGAGCTCGCCAAGCTGCCCCGCGCCGTGCAGGGCAAGCTGGAGCGCTTCCTGGGCGACCAGCAGGGCGAGATCGACGGGCTGCGGGCCCGTCATGAGCGCTTCAAGGTGGACAGCGGTGAGCGCGGGCCCGCGGAGCGGCTCGGGGCGCAGCGCGGAGCGCGCTGCTCTCCTCCAGGGCTCCCGGGGCTGCCCTGAGGGCTGTGAGGCGGGGAGGGGGCTGGGAACGGGCTGCTGCGGGACCTGATCGGTGTTTGTCTCGCTTTGGCTCCTGGAGTATCTTTTTTTTTTTTTTTTTTCCCTCTTGTTGATGGTTTTTTTTTCTTTTCTCCTTGCTAAGAGGATCAGCAGGGTTAAAAGTGTTCAAGGATGAAACTGCGTTTGAAGTGGGCTTAAAGAACAGCTCCATTGATATTCACAGGTCTGATGAGTAGCTGTTGAGGGAGCTGGGAAGGAGCACAGCCTGGAGAAGACGAGGCTCAGGGGGACCTTGTGGCTCTGCACAGCTCCTGACAGGAGGGGACAGCCGGGGGGTCGGGCTCTGCTCCCAGAAACAGGGACAGGATTAGGGGAAATGGCCTCAAGATGTGCCAAGGCAGGTTCAGATTCGATATTGGGAAAAAATCCTTTATTGAAAGGGCTGTCCAGAGCTGCCCAGGGCAGGGGGGAATCCCCATTCCTGGAGGGATTTTAAAGTCGTGTGGATGTAGCATCTGGGGACACGGGTCAGTGGTGGCCTTGGCAGTGCTGGGCTGTGGTTGGACTCTGATCTTAGATGGCTCTTCCAACCCAAATAGTTCTGTTTTGGTCCTCGTTGTGGAGGAGAAATACAGCTTTGTTCACACAGCTCTCAAACAGCCCTAGGTTTGTACTTCACTGTTCAATTTCATTCCCTGAAATGACCCTGATGGAATCAATATTTTTATGTTGATTTGGAGATGAGTTGATCACAGAACAGACATACTAGCAGAGAGCAGGAGACAAGAGTGTGAGGTTGTGAACATGAGTTAATTTGTAGAGGATGTGACATACTTCTGATGTAAACTTTATTTCTGCCTTTCAGTTTTTCAGTCTCTCTCATGGTAGAAGTCTTGGTAAATATATTACTAAAGTGTGGTGTAAATTAAGGTAACCCACAGATTTTAGCAAGTTACTCTCTTCCAGATCCATTCTTCTCGTGCGTGGCAGGAAGAGCAGCATTATTTGAAATTGTAATGTATGGGAGGAAGAAGATAAACAGGCATCCCTCAGTACTTGCTTAGAAGCCCATCCTGCCCAAGAGTGGGGTTAATTCTGCTTTTACTGAGTATTTTACACTGAAGCTCCATGACACAGTTACTGTTTTAGATCACAAAAATTCACATCTAATTCTTTTTTTTTTCACTGCTAAGGGAATAGAGCCCAGGAATTAATTTTAAGGAGTCTTTGTTAAAAGTTTTCCCTGATCAAATCCCTTGATATAAAATCCACAAATCCCTGGGGATATGTGGATTTTATTGTATATGTATAGAAATACTGCAGAAATAAAAGAAGTTTTAAGCTGATGAGCTCACACTGCATAATTGGGCTGATACATCTCTGGTTACATCAAAAATGTTAAGGAGATATTCAGATTAACTAGCCTCATATCTGATGGGCAATTTCACAGAATTACGGAATGATTTGGGTTGGAAGGGACTTTAAAGCTCATCTCATTCCAACCCCTGCCATCAGCAGGGACTCTTTCCACTAGACCAGGCTGAAACATATCACAGTTTCTGGAAACATACCGCTTGTCATGCTAGCAAAGTGTTTTAAACAGCAATCACTCAATGTGGAAATGAAGGTTTTTGCCTTCAAAAATTTTGTGTGTTTTTTTTTTTTCCTCTTCCTTTAAATTCTCTTACCATCTTAGTATTTTTATATATTCTCTTTAGAATGCTCCTTGGTAAAGGTGAGAAAGAAAAAAAATGTTTATTATATGAGACTGAGATGACTTTGTTATTTTGCAGAACAACAGTACTTTGAAGTGGAAAAGCGACTGGCTCAGAGCCAGGAAAGACTTGTAAATGAGACCCAGGAATGTCAAACGCTGCGGGAAGAGCTTAAAAAGCTTCGTAAGTGTAACTGTGTAACATCCTTAAGTGTTGGGCAGGATATTCACCCTCCAGCCCAGTGTTGTGGGAGCTGCTTCGGGTTTTACACAGGAGCTGAAAATCTCCCATCAGCTGAATTTGTAGAGGTGTGATTTGGTGGTGTATTCAAGACAGCCTTTTTTAATGGAACCTTTTGTTCTTATGGGAAAAAAGCCCCTTGCTGGGTAGGAACAGTACAGTGGGCCATGTATTGATCCTCACAAAAGGTGCTTCTGCTCTGAGCATTGCCTCAGTCTGCCTCTGTACCCCATGTCTATCCAGGGGGAGGTCTGGCACTCTTCTCCCTCTTTTGGAAAAAATGTTTGTCAGAGAAATTGTGGTTCTGTTGCGCTTGGAGGGTGAGTTCTGTCAGGTTCTGGTAGAGATCCCTCACTGCTGTTCCTTCCCCCCAGATGAGCAGCTGAAGGTGCTCAACGAGAAGAACAAGGAGCTGGAGGCTGCCCAGGATCGGAACGCGGCCGTGCAGGTACTGCTGGACATCCTGTGCCTCCCTGGCCCTTTGCAGCACAGAATGCACTCAGTTCCCAATGGAGAGAGTCAGGGTCAGCACCAGTGTGAGCTCATGGGCATGTTTACGTATCCATGTATGAAGGAAAATTTTAGGAGCTTTTAAAGTAAAAGGTGGTGTTTTAGCAAACTGAATGACACGTGAGCAGGTGCTTTTGTTTCAGCTGAAACCTGTTGTGAAGTGACTTTAAACCAAACCCCCAAAATTTGGACAAAGGTATAAACAAGACTTCTGTTTTCCCCCTTCTTTTCCCACATTCTAGCACAATTTTTCTTGTGCTATGCTTAATAGTCACTGGGTTGCAGGATGAGTCACTTGAGCTGACTGATCCAGCAGAACAGTAATTTTGAAGCAGGGAGCTAAAACAAGTTTAGATTGATTTTTCCACAATGAGAAGAGGGATCTCAGTGTTTCCCTAGAGGCGCTTACTGGGCCTGACTGAGGTGCTTTGTAGGGATACCTTGAGGGCAGAGAGAGTGTAGCCTGTAAATGAGCCAAGATTGTTGACTTTGTTTTGATTTTATATTGGTGCATGTAAATTGCATTGTTTGGTTGTTTATTGGTGCATTGTTTATAATGGTGCATGTAAATTGCATTGTCATTCCTTGTTTACTCTGTTACCCCTTTTATTTAACCAAACAAAGCTGTTTCAGTAAATTCTTGACTATTATAGCTGTCTTTCCAAGAATATTAAATTGAAATGCAGTTTTGAACAGCTGCATTGTGATTTCTCTGCTCACTCTAAGCCTCTTATGCCAGTGTTCATTCAGTTGCCTGGGGTAGCTCACTGAGGTTTAGCTTGCTGCTGTGTGGTTCTGAGTGTAAGCAGTGGCTATAAACTGTTCCAGGCAGCTGATCACATTTCTCTATTGCCCTTCTGCAATCTTTTTCAGAGCCAGTTAAGTCGAGAGAAGGAAGAACTGGAAGCTGAGAAGAGAGACTTGGTCCGAACAACTGAAAGGCGATCCCAGGAAGTTGAACATTTAAATGGTACAGCCAGGAATGCAGTCAATAAATACCAGGAAATAACAGTCATTGCAGAAAGACACAGTTTGGTGCTTGTTTTTCTCAATTTAAAGTTGTGCCTTATACAATATCATAGTGCCCAACATACAATTACATACAAAGTATCTTGCCTGTTTTCATTCTTTACAATTTAGTAATTAAAGCTGTTACACAACAGCTAACACTGATTTTCTAACACTGATTTATCCATCCAGAGGATGTTAAACGCTTAAATGAAAAGCTCACAGAGGCAAACACAGAAAAGGCAAAACTTCAGCTGAAGTTAGATGAGCTTCAAACATCAGATGTTTCCATGAAGGTGAGTAGGGCTTTATAAGCACAGTGTGTGTTCTGCATTGTGTGGGATATCACCATTTTGTTATGATTCCTTGGAAAGTAGGTCAAGTGAGTGCCTGTTATTTATAGCAAATTTTTTTTATTATAAAATTGGTGGCTGTGACTAGAGGTGAGAACTGTATTCCTGGAAAATAAGGGGTATCAGGCTGGGCAAACATGTCCAGGCCTTCTTGGTGGCAGTGGAAGGAAGGACTGCTGAGAAGGACTTTAGCTTCATGAAGGGAGGTAGAAAGGAGAAAAATAATTAGCTGTGAACCTAATTGCTCTGTGGGCAGAATAAACTCCATAAAGAGAAGAGGAAAGGACAAAAACCTCAATATCATAATTAATTTCTTGTAAAAGGCTATTAATCTTGTTCACGTTCCCAACTAATGTAAACTTGGAGGAAACGAACTCAAATGGCAGGAATTTCTCATTGCTTGTTAGTTGTAAGTTACTACCAGTGTAATAATGAGCACTGCCTGTATTTACCAATTTATAGTACATTTTTGCTACTCCTTGTTTAATCAGAGTAGTTTAATGGGCTGCTTTATTTTCTGTGGAACCACTGCAATCCCACTGTGCAATTCTGTTTTCAGTACCGGGAGAAAAGGCTGGAGCAAGAGAAGGAGCTGCTGCAGAACCAGAACACATGGCTGAATGCTGAGCTGAAAGCCAAAACAGATGAACTGCTCCATACTGCCAGGGAGAAAGGCAATGAAATCCTGGAGCTCAAATGCAGTCTGGAGAACAAAAAGGAGGAGGTAATGCAATTACTGATTTGTCATTTCTTAGAAATTATACCATCTGGTTAACTGTGTTAACAAAGCCAATACTTTAATGACTGTATTTGAGTGACCATTTATGCTCTTTCAGCAACTTTTGGGTTTGTTTTTATTTTTAAGTTAAAAACAATGAGACAAGTATTTTCCAAAATAAACTGGACTGGGAAATAAAAATCTTATATAGTGTCCTTATTTCTTCTCTGAATAGGTTTCCAGAATGGAGGAACAGGTGAACAGCTTGAAACAGTCAAATGAAAACTTTCAGAAGCATGTTGAAGAACTTTTGAATAAACTGAAGGAGGTGAGACAGCTTGAAATATGTTAAATGGCATTGCAGTTGATCCTATAAATTAAACAATAAAATGAGTGAAATAGAAATAGTGGAATGTTCCCCTACCCTGTCTCCTCTTTCATTTGCCAGGCAAAGGAGCAGCAGACTAGCATGGAGGAGAGATTCCACAATGAACTGAATGCCCACATTAAATTATCCAACTTGTATAAGGTGAGTTTGTTAATTCTGTTATAACTGTAGTAGGGTCCAAATCTTATATAATGCAGGCCAATTTGGAGGTTTTTTTCCCCACAAAATTTGGATGTGGAAAGGCTAACTTCCCATGGCAGGACTTTTGTGAAATGTGCAAAACATTGTTTTCTCTGCTGCTGTCCTAGTCAGCATTTAGACTCTTACATTGTTTGGATTACCTTGGAGAATAAGCAAAATAGGATTGAAATAGTAATTTTATGCCAGCTATTTTGTGGGTTCATGTTGTAAAACTGTGGTTATGTCTTAGGATCTATTGGAAGGTAAAAGTATATGTGGAAAGTATGACTGTGGAAGAGATTTTTCTGAGTTAAAAGTTGATTTCTGAACACTGCAAGTGTTGGTGATTTGGTTAGGACCCTGCTGAATGTCCTGTACTGTGTCAGACACACCATCTAAACAAATAATTTTTGTTCTCTTTGTTCAAAGAGTGAAAAATACCCTGTAACCTTCTGACTAAATCAGCTGAAATGTACAACTGCTTGCTCTGGTTTGCACATTTTAGTGCACAGGCTACTGAGCTCTGCTCTGTGAGCTTTCTTGCACGGATACCCAAATAAACATTGCACAGCTTTGCACTTGGAAGATCTCAAGCTGGCAGCAAAGAAACATAAACTGTTTTATAATATGAGTCCCTAAAAATACCATATTTTTCAGACTGTTTGAAATAGTGTATTGAAAATTCCCAGTTTTCTTTAGTCAGAAGAAGGAAAGAGCCAGAGCAGCTGTAAACAGCTAAAGGCCATGCATTGTATTAGGAATTGCCACATCAAATCAGTGTCTGATGCTTCTTACTCTCAGGCAGTTTGCATCAAAGTGAGACAATCCACATGGAAAGGATTGACCAGCTTAGGTGAATCTTTCAGCATTTTCTGCAGAAAACTCTGTTCATAGTTTGTGGTCAGTTTAAGCTTTCTTGTAAATGTAGGGGTGTGCTGTTGCTGTGTACTAAATGTGAGCTAAAATGCTTTCTTCAGAGTGCTGCTGATGACTCAGAGGCAAAGAGCAATGAGCTGACAGGGGCAGTGGAAGAGCTGCACAAGCTCCTGAAGGAAGCAGGTGAAGGTAAGCTGGCAAAGGGAGGAGAGCACCTGGGCTCCTTTGAGTACCTTGATACTCTGAAAAATGGGAGTTTTGTGTTCCTGAAAGGAATTTCACTGGGCTTTTGGGGTGATGGAAATATCAGTCCCTTTGTAACAAAAACTGTACCTGACTAGTTGAATTTATTGATGTTTGGGGAGCTATTTTCAAATACACCTGGAATTCTACTATGTGAAAGAGTCTAATTTTGCAAGATATGTCTTCACTTTAGCTTTTTGGTGTAGGTCCCTTTCACTGCTAAGGATTGATATTTTTGCCCTTCTCTAAGCAAAGATGGTAAGCAGAGGTTCATGCTTTTCTCACACTGCTGAATTTTATCAGCATAAACTTCTGCAGATCATATAAAGTAAAATTTAAAGTGTATAGCTAAATTCTGATACTTGTAAAATCAAAATCAATCACAACCCATAACCTTCTTGTCTGATTGAATTTTAGCTAATAAAGCAGCCCAGGAGCATTTGGCTGAGGTGGAGGAGTCAAAAGCCACCATGGAAAAGGAGCTGAGAGAGAAGATCAATAAGCTGGAGAAGGAACTGGAGAATGCCAATGATTTACTGTCAGCTACAAAGCGTAAAGGTGGGATAAGCTGGCACCTGAAATACAGAAACTCTTAGCCTTTTGTGATGTTTCAAGGATATTGTGCTGAATGTCTCTTAAGAACCAGCTGCATTAATCTAATGTCATATGTATATGTATGTATATAAATATGCTCCCCTCAGCAGAAAAGGCATTTCTGTCATAGTTTTTTGAAGTTCTTTTGTTAATGTTATCTTTTCAAAGAAAATGGAGAGGAAACTTTTCTTCAGGGCTGAATCAGTGTGCTTTTAGTGATTTTCTGGAGAGGGAAATGGAGATAGTAAGCTAGTCTTTTTTTCCTCTTTAAAAAAAAGGCAACAGTGAATAAACCTCTAGTCCTTAAATTTCTGTTTAACATTAAACTTTGCTCATTATTCAGTGTTTTAGCTCTGTCCTTTTTGTTGTTTACTACATATCCATAGTTTCTAAAGCATAGAGAGCAGGAAGGAGCAGAGGCATGGAGTACATTTGCTCTATCCCTGTGTTAATTTAATGAAAATATACCAGTGTTCTGCTACTCCAAACCTCTGACAGTGTGCTAAAAAACTGAGGTTAAGCCTTGCTCCAGCTATTTCAACTGCTCATGTTCTAAATTTATTTAAATTTTAGGAGTCCTAGTATCATCAGCTTTTCAGTAATTCAAATAAAGCTAGTCAGATGTGATATTTAAGAGTATTTCTGGTGGGGATTATTGCAGCTTTTGGATGGTAATTGTGGGGTTGTGTCTCCAGGAGCCATCCTGTCCGAGGAGGAGCTGGCAGCCATGTCTCCCACTGCTGCAGCAGTGGCCAAAGTGGTCAAACCTGGCATGAAGTTAACTGAGGTGAGTGAGCACAACCTCTCCAGCAGCAAAGCCCTTGGATACCATCAGTGACATTGTGAGAACAAAGGTTCAGGCTTGGGGCACTCTTTGGGTTGGGGTCATGCCTGATGTCTCTTGTGAAGTTACTGGGATTTTTTTCAACATGCCTTACAGTTTTCCTTTAGTAAATCAATTTCAGAAAAGGTGGGTTTTGTTATTATAAACTTATTTTCTATATACATTTTTGGCAGGAGCAGCCTTTTTTGCTTATTTACATAATCTTTTAATCTGTACTGCTGTGATTTTGGCCTATACTTGCAAAAGATTAACAATAGGTTATACAGGTTCTAGGGAGTTTTACACTTCTCTTTATGCAATTTGTGTTGTTGCTGTTTGTTACTGATTCCTTTTTGCGTGTATTACTAGTTTTGATATTTCTCTTGTCTTAAATTTGATTAAAATTCATACCTTTTACATAGAATTCTTCTACTGCAGACAGTTGCACTATAAAGTTTGCAATTTTAAAATTAATGTGTAACTTCTTTGCTAATTGTTATGAGTCCTAGAACCATATTTTAAAAGTCCAGCTTGTTTTTCTGAATTAGCTAGATCAGTTGTATAAAATTGCAGTGCCTTAAGTATGAATTGTATTAGTGGTTCTTTCTAAAGAGATCTGTACAGGCATATCAGAACCAAACAAAACCTTTTTGTTGCAGCTGTACAATGCCTATGTAGAAACTCAGGATCAATTGCATATGGAGAAGCTGGAGAATAGGAGAATCAATAAATATTTGGATGAAATAGTGCAGGAAGTAGAAGCCAAAGCCCCAATCTTAAAACGTCAGCGTGAAGAATTTGAGCGTTCCCAAAAAGCTGTTGCAAGTCTGTCTGCAAAGCTTGAACAAGCTATGAAGGTCAGTATAAAGTAAAAAAGCATGTCTAATTTTGGAAAGCAAATTAATTTTAAAATCTTTAAACCTAATTGCTGTTGTAAGTGTATGAAATTGATCTCTCAGTCAACTTTTATTATGGGAAAAGATGTATTGGTCTTCCTGGCTTGCAATTTCTGGAATTGTACTAAGTATTTTACAGAACCAATGTATTTTGTAGTTTTTTATAGTGGTGATTTACAGTCTCTGATTTTCTGAGAGAGTAGGTTCACTTTAAACAGAGCTTAGTGTTTATTTGGCATTGAATTGGACTTCAGTGCTCACTTCCCACTGGTTTTAAAGTGTGCACCAGTGCATTACAAAAGAATATGGCTTTTGATTCCAGAGCACCTGGAGTTTAACTTTGTGAGTGTAACTTTAAGGAGAAGTCTCCAGGCATGTCTGCAGATGCTGTTATCTCTCTGGAAGGGAATGTGTCCTGTTGAGGTGTGATGTTTACTCCTGTTGGTGTGCTTGCAGGAGATCCATCGCCTGCAGGACAGCGCCGACCAAGCCAACAAACACGCCTCCTTCTTTGAGAGGGAGAGCCAGAGACTGGAGGTGCGAGTGAAGGATCTCTCCCAGCAGGTAGAGGAAATGTTGCTGTGGTTAAATGTGCTGCTGCATTTCAGATGTTTACTTGGAAGTTGCATTCAGCCACAGCCATGGAGACTTTGGCTGTCCTAAGTATGTTGGTGACATTAAAGCTTCTCCTCAGGACAGCATGGTACTTCTGCTTTCAAAACAGGAATAAGTTGAGCTGGATAGAAGTGGTGCTGCTTTAGGATAATATTGTTAAGCATCTGACATGAAAATCTCACCTGTATCATTTCTTTGTTAGATTGTACTGTCTTGTGATCCGTTCACAAAACTGAACAGTTTATGTACTTTTGATTTGTTGCCTTTTGTCAAGCTATTTTTGCTGTCATATAACTATTTTACAAGGATTTATTGATTATAATTGTTTGCACATTGTAGGGAAAACCCCTTAATTTCCAAGTCCTTTATTCCCAATATATTGTTTTTCAGAGCAAACTTTAGGGTCTGTGCAGGCCTTACATGAGGACTGTTCTCTTTCAGATCTGTGTGCTGTTAATGGAACTGGAAGAAGCCAGAGGCAACCACGTGATCCGTGATGAAGCTGTGAGCTCTGCTGACATCAGCAGCTCTTCTGAAGTGATCACTCAACACCTGGTGTCCTATAGAAATATCCAAGAGCTTCAACAGCAGAATCAACGTCTCCTGGTGGCTCTTCGGGAGCTGGGGGAGGCAAGAGAAAAAGAGGAGCAAGAAACGACATCATCTAAGTAGGTCACCTTTTTCTTTTCATTAACTTTGCACTAAGTAGTAACCGGGATTCATTCAGGCATTTTTAAATTTTTTTTACTTCTGATTGTTATTAATTGTATGCAGCAGCTATGTACTCATAAAAGCAAGTTCTTGTTAAGCTACAGGGCCTTCAGGTTTCTATTAAAATGGTTTTATAGCTTTATATCTATCTTATAATAGGTCTTGTTATCAAAACCTGAAGTAAAAATAATTGTTAGTCTTCTAGTGACTGATTTCGCACAACAGAGCTGTTTTCAAAAAGATACATTATTATTCCTATTAGCTGAAAAAAAAACTGCATGTACACATAACTAAATCACTACTGTAAAGGCCACAGGTGTGAATTCTGTGAAAGGTTCTTAGCCTGACTCTCTGCTCATGCTACTGACATTTTTAAAGTTATTCACATGAATAGAATTCTGCTGTTCAGGAAAGAGGCCTGCTTTCTTTTTCATCTGCAAATGGCAGCCCAAAGGCCTGTCTCCTGGAACTTTGCAGGATTCTGTCATAGGTTCACAGAATCATTAAGTTTGGGAAAGATGTCCATGTTCAAGTCCAAGCTCTATGCCCCAGATATCACCAGCCTAGAGCACCAAGTTCTTGGACACCTCCAGGGATGGGGACTCTATCATCTCCCTGGGTAGCCTCTTCCAGTGATTAACAACCTCTTATATGAAAAAAATTATTCTTGATGTCCAACTGGAACTTCCCCTGGCACAGCTTGAGGCCATTTCCTCTTGTCCTGTCCCTGTTCCTTGGGTGCAGAGCCTGATCCCCTCCAGCTGCTCCCTCCTGTCAGGAGTTGTGCAGAGCCACAAGGTCCCCGCTGAGCCTTCTTTTCTCCAGGCTGAGTCCCTTTCCCAGCTCCCTTAGCCACTCCTGGTGCTCCAGCCCCTTTCCCATCTCCATTCCTTTCTCTGGACATGCTCCAGCTCCTCACCATCCTTGTAGAAGGAAGGGGCCCAGAACATGTGGACGTGCCTCTGTGATGTTGAAGGCTGCTGTTGTTGTTTCAGGATCTCTGAGCTGCAGAGCCAGCTGGATGAGGCGGTCAGTGAGCTGCAGCAGCTGCGGGAGTCACGGCAGCACCAGCTGCAGCTCGTGGAGTCCATCATCCGCCAGCGGGACATGTTCCGCATCCTGCTCACCCAGACCACGGGGGCCATCATTCCTCTGCAAGGTACCCAGGCTGCAGGGGCTGTGTGATCTGCTGTGGCAAGCAGAAGTGTTGCTTTAAAACCCCCTTTACCTTCCTGTAGCTTCAGGTGTGTTACCAGAGGAGCTCTGTCTTACATCTACTCCAAAGCGCCCAAATTTACCGCAGTCCATGGCAACTCCTGCTCCAGTGTCCATGAGTGAGTCCGTGGAGACTGTGGAAGCCAAGGCTGCTCTTAAGCAGGTAGAGTTTTCAGCAGACACTGCACAAAGCTGTCCCTATTTCTTTTTACTTACTTTTGGTAAGCACTTTTATGTGTGTTCTTTTCTGCAGTTGCAGGAAGTCTTTGAGAACTATAAAAAAGAAAAGGCAGAGAATGACAAGCTTCTGAATGAACAGAATGAAAAGCTTCAGGAGCAGGTCACAGACTTGAGGTCACAAAATGCTAAGATATCCACACAGCTGGAATTTGCCTCCAAACGGTAATTCAGCTACATGATATCATTGCTTTATACGTTCTTTATTTGCCTAATATTGTTTGCACACTTAAACATTGGTACTGTCTATTCTGTGTAAGAACATAAAGGAAATAGTGCAGGTGGGATCAAGAGCAGAAGCTGTAGTTGAGTGAGGCACATATGTGCAAACTGAAGCATAAAACCACAAACCATACAGCTGTGTGTATGCCCCTGTTGAGTTGGACAGTGCCCCGTGGCAGACTTTGCTGTGTTCCCTGGAAGGTACGAGATGCTGCAGGATAACGTGGAAGGCTATCGCCGGGAAATCACCTCCCTGCACGAGAGAACCCAGAAGCTCACAGCAACCACTCAGAAGCAGGAGCAGATCATTAACACCATGACTCAGGACCTGAGGGGAGCTAATGAAAAACTGGCAGTGGCAGAGGTCAGTAACAGTGTGTGGCACTGCAGGACATTTCAAGGTAATGCAATAATTTTCCTTATGATATCCTGAAATGTCTCAAGAGTGGAGATATAAGAGCATTCCAAGTTGTTTCAGTTTGCAGGGAAAGCGGAATGTCCAGTAGTTCTGTTCTTACTATTCACATGGATTTTAAAATAATACTAAATTCAATGGATGAATTTGGGATTGACAATAAAGTTTTTATAATTTGTTATCTTAAAGGTGAGAGCAGAAAACTTGAAAAAAGAGAAGGATATCCTGAAGATGTCAGATGTGCGCCTCACTCAGCAACGTGACTCTCTGCTGGTGGAACAAAGAGGACAGAACTTGCTGCTCACCAACTTGAGAACAATTCAGGTATATGGTGCTATTCTTATGCCCAGATTGGGTCTGTCTGTCAGGCTTTTCAATAAATACCCATGAAAATCAAATAAAAGACACATGGGATTTGGTCTTCACATGGATTTTTATGTGATTGCAAATCAACACAATATAAAATACTTCAGCAACTTGTTTCAGCAAGTTTGGGATACCTGTCCTACATTATGATACTCTGTTATTTATCTGGGCAAAGTCCTGAAATTTCCGAGTTGATGAGAAGGATTTGCACAGTCAAATGGAAACGAAGCACATGAAACAAAGTGAAAGGAAAAAATTTGTAGTGGTAATTTTAATGATAGCAAAATTTAACACTGCCTGCCATGGTAGTTGACTTTGTTGTTAAATTATATTTACTTTTTTACATTTATATAATTTATTATAATGTCTCTTGACACTTAGAATGTATTTAAGTATGCACATTTTATCATGTGACTGAATTCTATTTCTCTAGTTCATCTTTTGGAGGATTTTGTTATAGTTCATGGCATTAGATTGCATGGATAATAGATTTTCTTCTAATAATATTTGTTGTATTAACATTATTAATAAAACCTTTCAAAGCTATGTCAAACTACTTTTCATCATTTTCTGTATCTACCTATTATTTGATTATTCTTGGGGTGGGAGGAGTGCTGTGATAACTTTGTATGAAGTGCTGCAGTAATTCAGAAGAAAATCATTGAGGTGTGTTCTAAACAAAATGCATTGTGCTCTTTTTTCAGGGAATACTCGAGAGATCTGAGACAGAAACAAAGCAGAGACTCAATAATCAGATAGAAAAGCTTGAACATGAGATATCTCAGCTGAAGAAAAAACTGGAAAGTGAAGTGGAACAGAGACATTCCCTTACCAAGAATCAAGAGGTGAGTGTCAATGTGCTGAGCTTGTTTGGAAGAAAATAAAGGCCCAGGTGCTTCTGCCGGAGTGCAGCATGTTCTTCTCCATACTTGACATGTAGAACCCACTTGGCCTCTGTGCCATTTGGGAATAATTGCAAACTGAAGAACCCTGTGCTTGCAGGTTCACATCCTGGACCTAAAGAGGCAGCTGGAGACGGAGACCAACCGTCACATCAACACAAAGGAGCTCCTGAAGAACGCCCAGAAGGAAAATGCCATGCTGAAGCAGCAGCTGAACAACACTGAAGCTCAGCTCACATCTCAGTCCTCACAAAGGCCTCCAGGGAAAGGTAAAATCTTCCTCTACAGTTAATTTCTCTTTATGCTAAGCATTGCCACCTGCAGAATGGTAAAATTCACAGTCCAAAATAGCTAGAACTGGGACAACAGTACACTAAATGATTTTGTTAATGCAATCACATATTCAGACAGATGACAGCCAGCATGATTTGTTAATGGAAAATTCACATCCAAACAATCTTTGTCAAAGGGGAAAAATAATGCAAAACTTCTTAAAAGATTCCTTTTATTACTAGAAGGAGCTTAAGTGTGTTAGGCTACATAGTTTAAAATAGTCAACAATATTTATTATAAGCCTTTATTTTGGTGAGGGCTTACAGTTTTATTTCAGGAAGCTTTGTGAAATAAAGTAATTGTTTTTATCATGTTATCTGAAAATTACTTCAGTTTTCAAGAGAACAGTGATTTTAGGACTATGTTAAACTTACTTAATGAATGTGGTCTAACACTGTAGGTCAGCCTAGTACTAATGAAGATGTGGACGATCTTGTAAGTCGTCTGAGACAAGCTGAGGAGCAAGTCAATGACTTGAGAGAGAGGCTCAAGACTAGTTCCAGTAATGTGGAGCAGTACAGGGCCATGGTTCTTAGCCTGGAGGAATCCCTCAATAAGGAAAAACAAGTAAGTAGTTAATTACTTATTTTTATTTACTTTTTTTAGAGCAAAAATTCACTGCTGTTTGTGATTTTCAGTGTTGTTGTTCTAAATTAGATGCTGAGAATATCTATTCTGGCTTTAAATTGTTAACAAAATTCCAGTTTTGTATCAGAATAATGTATTTAACTGGATAAAAAATGGATTTCTTGATGGATTTTAATGAAGGTGACAGAGGAAGTTCGTACAACAGTTGAAGCTCGTCTAAAGGAGTCTTCAGAATATCAGGCACAGCTGGAAAAGAAGTTGATGGAGTCAGAAAAGGAAAAACAGGAACTGCAGGAGGAGAAGCGTAAAGCTGTGGAGAACATGGAACAGCAGGTATGCACTGACCCTCCCTGAGAGTCCCCAGGAATGGACTTTGCCAAAGCTTCTTCAGCTTCACTTAGCTATAGCAGTGTCTGAACCAGGTCTTTTAGAGTGTACCCAGGATGCCTGAATTTGTGAGAGTTTTCCAGACATGAGCAGTACTTTGACAGTGTCACTTCACTGGAGTGATTGTGTGTTTAAAGCTGTCACTCTCTGCCTGATCTTTGAGCAGGTTTTACACAGCCTTTTTGAGAGGTTTCAGAAGGCAACAAAGTTACTGTAACTAGAATTACTGCAGGCCCAACTCTGAAAGTAAAGGATTATATTTTTACTGGGAAAGACATCTGTATACTAATAAATATATAAAGTATACTCAAAATACTGAAATATATGTACTCAAAATATAGAAAGTATTTCTCTCTTTTAATACTAATTTTAATCTGTAAGTAATAAAATAATCACCATTATGAATGACTGTGTTCAGTACTCTGCAAATACTTTGCCACTTAGTCCTGGGTTTGTTCTTTATTTCTGTTGTTCCCCTGTCACTGCAGCTTTCAGAACTGAAGAAGAGTCTGTCAGCTGTGCAGTCAGAAGTTCAGGAAGCTCTTCAGAGAGCCAGCACAGCTCTGAATAATGAACAACAGGCCAGGAGGGACTGCCAGGAACAAGTATGTTTGTGGTGTTTGCCTATTTTAACCAGGGTCAGCAAAATTCCTGTTAGCTTTCAGTTGAATTCAAAACTAAACTTGTTACTCAGGGACTGCTGGAGGCAGGAAAAGTGCTGTGAGAGCACATTCTCTGTTTTGGGAGTAGCTGCTTATTGAATGCAATAGATTTCTGTTTCTAAGGTCTGTTTCATTCTGTAAAAAGATTAGTTTGGGAATGTAATTAACTGGTTTTAATGAATTGCTGCGTCCATGCCCTGAGGAGGGGTTGAAAATGCTCCCAACCAAACAATGGGGAAAGTATTTTTCTAACCCAGAAGATAATTATTGTCCTTAATTGACTTAATGGAGCAGTGTGATATTTAGCAGCAGCTGATAAGATTGTCTTGTTACCAACTGTTTTTAAAGGGAATTTACATCTCTACAGATGAGAGTTCCAGCAGCACTAATTGGAGTCAAGAATGTTGAAAAACTTTTGGCTGTTTAATCCAACCACCAAATGTTTTAGATGGGCATTTCCATGTTTCCTGTGCTTGAGAATAGCAGAGATTTTGGGCAGTGGTTTTCTTCTTGCTTTATGTGATCACTTGATTCTTGTCTGTTTTATACATCAAAATAAGCGTAGCAGAGTTCATTTATTCTGGTTTTGGGCAGGCAATGATGGCTTCTGAAGCTCAGAACAAATATGAGCGGGAGTTGATGCTTCATGCTGCTGATGTGGAGGCACTGCAGGCCATCAAAGAGCAAGTTGCCAAGAACACAGCGGTGAGGCAGCAGCTGGAGGAGGCTGCTCAGAAAGCAGAGTCTGAGCTCCTGGAATCCAAAGCCTCCTGGGAAGAGAGAGAGAGAATGATCAAGGTGTGATGGGTTCTGTTGTTTCAGTGAGTTTTTTCAGTTAACAGAAATTCAGTCACAGAAATCACACTCAGTGAATGATTTTGCTTTTAGGATGAAGCTTCAAAACTTGCATCCCGCTGTGAGGATCTGGAAAAACAAAATCGATTATTACATGAGCAGCTGGAGAGCATGAGCAATAAGATGGTGACTTCCATGAAAGAAGCCATCCCAACTGCAGCAAATGTTTCTCTTAGTGAGGAAGGCAAATCCCAGGAACAAATCTTGGAAATTCTTAGGTAACCTTTGCTCTGGGTTCCTTCTTCTGGGGGTTAAAAATTAGATTTGAACCTAAATAGTTCTGTATTATTTTATACTTGAGGGATAATGTTAAAAATTCAAGTGCTTTTTTGCTGATGGGAGGTGGTTGTAGCAGTTGAGAACATTTCCCTGGTGTGATGTGGTGTTGAACTCCTCCCTGCAGGTTTATCCGACGGGAGAAGGAGATTGCGGAGACGAGGTTCGAGGTGGCGCAGGTGGAGAGCCTGCGGTACCGCCAGAGAGTGGAGCACCTGGAGAGGGAACTCCAGGAGCTGCAGGACAGCCTCAATGCTGAGAGGGAGAAGGTGCAGGTATGGCTGGGGGTTAATGCTTATGCTTTCAATGAGTACAGGGCTGTCATGGGGCTGCCTGTGCCCAAAAATGAATTTTTGACAGAATTTGGAGGTTTCTTTAACTGGGATTGCT
Source organism: Lonchura striata (assembly GCF_050655825.1). NCBI lineage: Eukaryota > Metazoa > Chordata > Aves > Passeriformes > Estrildidae > Lonchura > Lonchura striata. The sequence continues at coordinate 24,800,720 of NC_140710.1, read as the reverse complement.
TATAACCAAATGGAGTGTGTTGTTCTGAGTCTTGTGAGAGAGTGTGGCAATTCCAAAATCTCATAATTAGGGTAAAATAAAGATAATTTATCTTTTTTATTTTCTCCCATCTCCTGCTTCTCAGTGTTGTGAATATACATGTGAAATAATGAATGCCATGATAGCTTTCCAAGGTGGTTTTATACCAGATCCCAGTGGAGTATATGTGCATGTGCAAGCAAAACAAATTGAGTTGACTCTTTCCACAGGTAACAGCAAAAACCATTGCACAGCATGAAGAATTAATGAAGAAAACTGAGACCATGAACATACTCATAGAAACCAACAAGATGTTAAGGGAAGAGAAGGAGAGGCTAGAGCAAGAGCTACAGCAAATACAAGCAAAGGTTAGTACTAAGCTTCACATAAACCTTTCAGATAATTAGTGTATGGGTTAAATGTCAGGACATTACTGTAATTACTAATTACAGTAAATGTGATTTGCATTATAATTACACCTTGAAGTTGTATGCTAATGAGGAAGCTTCCGTTTCCAATTTTAAGACTTTGGTCCATCTGCAGTATTGGAAAGCTTGGAAGTTCAGTTCCATTTAGATGAGCCTGAAAGTCAGTGTTTATCCTTGAACTGGAGGTGTACCAGGAACAAAGATAGTATCAACAATTACATTAAAATGGCAAAAGAATACATATAAAACAGATCACAACTTTATTAAGAGTTTAAAAGGGAGATACTGCTTATTTGAATGGTAACCAGTGCATTGGTACAGGAGAGATTATTAATGTTAAAATCCAAAGTACAGAGTGAGCATCTAAGATTGGAAAGTCACACCAATATATTTTTTTCTCTGTAGGATCAACCTCTACTGTTGTTCTTGTCCTTTTTTCTTCCTCCAGCTGGGCACTGGAAGGCAGAGAGTTAGGAAAGAAGCTCTATCATGATTTTTTCCTGAGTGATTCCTTCAGTCTCCTGAGATACAGAGTGTAACTCCTTACTGTGCTTTCTCAGGTACGCAAGCTCGAGGCAGACATCCTGCCCCTGCAAGAGTCAAATGCTGAGCTCAGTGAGAAGAGTGGGATGCTGCAGGCAGAGAAAAAGCTCTTGGAAGAGGATGTTAAACGCTGGAAAGCCCGGACTCAGGTGGGGAAATGCCTCCTTTCAAAGAACATAATGTGGGGAAAAAAAAGCCCACCAGTGAAACAGCTACAAGAACAAAAAACTAAGAAATATGTTTGAATTACAGAGTATTGTTCATGCAGTTTCAAAGTTGGGTATTCCATAACAAAATGCAAAAGCAGTGGCTCTAATTCAGAGAGATTTTCTGGCTATAACTATGTAATTATTTCACAAAAATGCCCGTTTTCTTCCCCTTCCAGCACTTACTGAGCCAGCAGAAGGACACTGATCTCGAAGAGTATCGAAAGCTGCTCTCTGAGAAGGAGGCAAATGCCAAGCGTGTCCAACAGATGAGTGAAGAAACAGGCAGGCTTAAAGCAGAAGTTGCCAGGTGTGGTATTGGTCAATTAGTAGAAAGTTTGGTGCAAAGCAAAATATTCTAATTATAGCTGTATCTGGAAGTGTAATTTCGTAAGTGTTTCCATGTAGCTGTGAAACTTTTGGTATTCTTTCTGTGGCTTGATAACAAGAAGGTAAGACGAAGTGAGAGTTGTTTTGCAAGCTGTCTATTAGCTGAAATGATTCCAAAGTAATGTATTGTAGAATAATTTCTAGTCTGTATTGCAAAATCCTCGAAAATGCAATCCACTGCAGATAATGCCTGTGATGTTAGCTAAATAAGGGGTATTGAAATGTATATATGTTTTCAGGCATCTCATTTGCATCTCCCTCTGATCTCTTGTCATTTAGAACTAATGCATCCTTGACTACAAGTCAGAATCTTGTTCAGAGCCTGAAGGATGAAGTAACTAAAATAAGAACAGAAAAGGACACTTTGCAGAAAGAACTGGATGCTAAAGTGGCTGACATACAGGAAAAAGTGAAAACTATAACACAGGTCAAGAAAATTGGTCGCAGGTACAAGACTCAGTATGAGGAGCTGAAAGCGCAGCATGATAAGGTAGGGAGAACTGAACTGGAGAATTCCTTAGAGTTCCTGGGGTTTGCCCAGAACTTCTAAACCAATCACAATGGCACACAAAAGCATCTTGTGAAGGTAATGACATTGTGATCAGATAGTCCTCTTCAGCCTTGTACCTCTTCATGCCTTTCAGATGGTTGCTGAATCATCAACTCTGCCTTTGGCAGACCCACAAGAAGACCAAGTTTCTGCCCAGGAAGTACAAGAGCTGAAAGACACTCTCAGTCAAGCTGAAGTGAAGACAAAGAATTTGGAGACTCAGGTTGAAAGTTTACAAAAGGTAAGAACAGTGAGTAATTTCAGAGTACCTGTTCTCCACTGCAGTTCGAAGTGTGTAACAGTGAAGAATGGGAACAGTTTTAATGTGTCACAGAAATATGGGAAGTGATCAGTTGTGCCTCTACTTTCTTGGGAAAGAGGGATCTTGAGCCTGGTGTAAATCCTCTGTCTAGTGTGTCTCACATTATTTCCTGGAATAAGTGGGAAAGAGAATGCTGTTCTCCAGCTCTTGCATTCAGAGAGAACTGAACTTCTGTTGTTGATAAGAAGCCTTTTAACCTTAATCCAGTGGCCAGCTAACACCAGCTTCTTGGAACTTGGGCCCTATATTGGCTGAAGTAGTTGCTTGTGGTCAACAAGTGCAATCTTTCTCCCTTCCTAGACAATAACAGAAAAGGAAACTGAAGTTAGAAATTTCCAGGAGCAGATAATGCAGCTGCAGGCAGAACTGGCCCGTTTCCATCAAGATCTACAAGAGAAGACTACACAGGAAGAACAGCTCAGGCAACAGATCACGGAGAAGGAGGAGAAAACAAGGAAGACTTTGCTTGCAGCCAAGCAGAAAATTGCACAATTAGCTGGTATTGTAATTCTTTTTTTCTGTCCTTAGAGATTTTTGATTATTTCTATGGAAAAACCTTTAGACAGGATGCTTGAAAAATATGGCCTGCTTCATATTTTACTGAAAAGTGTTTTCTGGACTAAATGCTACAGGGATTGTTCTAAAGTTTAAAATTTAATCCTTCAGGGCATAAATACATAAGTAGCTGCACACTGGACATAGAAAAAAAATTTTGCCTTCTTATAGCCAGCCAACACAATAACATTTTTGATCTTTTTGTTGATTAGGGCAGATTAGCCCTACTAACAACTCAGGTAATTCTCCCCTTCCCTAAATGTAGAGTTGCAAAACACATTGTCTCCTCTGTTTTTAAATGTTACTGAGAGGAATGATGGTGTAAGAGCTTGCTGAAAGCATCTTGTTCTTTTGGGACTACTTCTTTAAGTTTTTATTTGTCTATATTTATTACATATTTTTCTTTCTTCAGTTTCTTATTTAATTGCAGTTAAAAAGAAAAATAGAAAAATGGCTATATTGCCTCACTGATCTCCTTTTATAGCTTAACATTTTTAGGATTTCAGAATACTTCAGTGACCTTCACTGACCCAGGTGTTCAGTGTGCAGATTCACCAAGGCTGGACCCTCTCCTGTTCCACCAGGTACAAAAGAGCAGCTCACAAAGGAAAACGAGGAGTGGAAGCAGAAGAGCAGCTCCCTGGAGGAGCAGAAGACGGAGCTGGAGGTGCGGATGAGCGCCCTGAAGTCGCAGTACGAGGGGCGGATCTGCCGCCTGGAGAGGGAGCTCCGGGAGCAGCAGGAGCGGCACCACGAGCAGCGGGATGAGCCCCCAGAGTCCACAAACAAGGTACAACACGTACACAATCCTGCCAGACAGCCCTGGGACAGCAGCCAGGCCATCACTGCCCAGCCTGGACTCAGGTGCCCACCATTCCCTGCTCTTGGAAATACACAGGTTGGCTTCAGTAAGGGTTCAAAACTTAAATTTCCTGCCCTAATCAGAATTCCCAGTGCCGGCAGTTCTGCCATTCACTGTGAATCAGCCAAGGAGCTGTTCATGCTATGCCTTCTAGTTTTGTATTTTACTCATGCATTTAGTATAATGGGTTCATGTCTCAAAGCTTCAGAAAATACCTGAGCAGTTACCAAATTGTTTTCCAGCTTTGGTATGGCTGGTATGATTTGGTTTGGAGAATTTGCCATAATTACAGAGTCTGCCCAGGTAAATATCCAACAAGCATTTATTTCAGACTTGTTAGTGAAGTGATGAAGTGTTTTCCATGTTGCCTGCCTGTTTCACATGTACCTGACATGATATCTGATTTTTACCTAATAGGTCCCAGAACAGCAGAGGCAAATCTCGCTCAAGTCTACTCCAGCTTCAGGTGAAAGAGGAATGTGAGTTCAAGGATTTTGCAGAGTTTCTGTGGTTGATACTTCTTGGGTTTATCATTATGTAGTTGTTCTTTTTAGCAAGCCAGTGACTTTTCATAATTTTTCTTAAACCACTGCAAAGATGCTGACTGAAATAATGCATCCCTCCTGTTTTCTCAGCTACATCTAATTAATAGGGGGTTTAAGCTGCAAGCTGGCATATTAACCACCAGGAACATGGTATCTGGGAAACATGGAAGATTTTTAAAAACTGTTTTCAAACTTCAAGGTTTTTGTAGTCGTATAATTTTGATTGTTCACTTCAACCTTTTTGGTTTTGGGAAGGATCTTCCATGTGCAAGAATGAGAAATGGACTGAATAGATAACTATAACAACAGATAAAATAGTCATTTGCCTAAGCTCTGAAATGGAAAATAACTACTGTACTACTGAGCTGAGATAACAAATTTCTCTCAGCTATTATGAATGCATCCTTTAGACAACAAGTCTTTCAAAAATGTCTCTTTGGCCGCCCGTTGTCTCAGCCAAGAGGTGACATTGCTCTGTATTGAGTGAATCAGTTTTGATGCAAGATGTGTTACTTACTGTAATAAAGTCCCAGCACAGCCAACAGTACAAACATTTTGATCTGTTGCTAGATTTCCACTTGATTACCTTGGCAGAAACCTGTCAGTTCTCCAAGCTGGATAAAATGCTATTGATGGTATAGTGTGTCTCTCTTCTTTCAATTATAAAAACTTTGGAAAACAATTCCTTATGCTTTTGTCAGGCTTTTAAATTTAAAAGCTTTTTAAAAAATAGTGTTTCTGACTGTGAGAATATATTTGTTTGTCATTTTAAAAATCTGCTTTTCGTACCATGATAAAATCAATCTCCTGTTTTTCAGTGCCAGCACTTCAGATCCCCCAACAGCAAATATTAAACCAACTCCTGTTGTGTCAACTCCCAGTAAAGTGACTGCTGCTGCAATAGCTGGGAATAAGTCTACTCCAAGAGCCAGCATCCGTCCAATGGTGACTCCTGCCACAGTCACCAATCCCACCACTACCCCCACAGCCACAGTTATGCCAACAACACAGGTGGAGACTCAGGAAGGTGAGCTTTTCAGTGTAGTATAAGGATCCTCAATACTCAGAAGTGTTGCCTTTTCCTTGAAATGTTGGTGGCAGTCAGTTTGGAAGGGCCTCGGACAGTGTCATTGTCCCCTCATCTCTTGGAGTGTTGCACTTCCATGACCATTCTACTTGCAGCAAAGTTCATGGTTCCTCAGCTGGGGACGTACATAACATGAATTCATCTGCAGAGACCTGAATGTGCTTGTTCAGGGCATCTGAGAGGGAGACTGTGAGCTGTGCTGGATGAACAAAGACCCTGACTGTGCTGCTGTTTGCCTTGCAGCCATGCAGTCGGAAGGACCCGTGGAGCACGTCCCAGTGTTCGGGAGTGCCAGTGGCTCCGTGCGCTCCACCAGCCCCAACGTGCAGACATCCCTGCCCCAGCCCATCCTGACTGTGCAGCAGCAGACACAGGCCACTGCCTTTGTGCAGCCCACCCAGCAAAGCCACGCTCAGATCGAGCCTGCAGCTCAGGATCCAGCCCCTGCCATCGTGGAGGTGGTGCAGAGCTCCCAGATAGAGAGGCCCTCCACCTCCACAGCTGTGTTTGGCACAGGTTGGTGTCATTTTTGTAATCCTGCTTTGCTCAATAGTTCCTTGTAAGTAGCTCCTATTGGACCCTTGGCCAACCAGGCCTCACATTAGTTCAGGCCATTTCTCCCTCCCTTTGTTTACTGTACAGTTTAAAGACTTCTGAAGTTAGGCTTCCTTCTTGAGCTGTCAGAAGTGGTGCCTCTGAAATGCTGTTGGCACTGCATTCCTTAAAGTACATTCTTTTGTGTTTATCTTTTTCAGAGAAGATTTGGAGTTTAATACATTAAACCTTGCTGGCTCTGTTTCCATGGCACTCTGAGCAAAGTTAATTTTAGGAGCCATGACTAAGCTACTTAAGCTTGAATTTAAAATATAGGAAGTGCTCTAAAGCTACTCTCTGTAATACAGTCTTGCACATCTGTTTATCCTACACAATGTAAATAGAACATTTGTTCCCCAAAAAAACATTTCTGCAGACTGTTGGGGTTCTCTTTTTCCCAGCTAGTACTCTCTTAAAATATCTTGGGTGTACTTGTCAAAAGCAAAACTGTTACAAGAAATATTTGAGTTGTACTCTGAGGTTTATACTTAGGGTCAGTTAAGTTGTGAATAAAGGCCTGAGAGCCTAAGACTTGTAACTAAAGGGGCTGATGTTTTCCTGGGCTAGGAAACTTCTCAGTGCAATTCTGATTGATTGTTGTCATTCAGTGCAGAAATGGAGGTGATCTTCAGAGGAAAATACCAAAGCTTTTGATTTCTGGTTTGTACATGTGTTGTTGGAAATAACTGAGAGGTCTTTGAAGTTTCAGCTACCCCCAGTTCCTCACTGTCTAAACGCTCTCGAGAGGAAGAGGAGGACAACACTGTGGAGAATTCAGACCAGATCTCTGAGGAAACAGTGGATGCACCTACTTCAAAGAAACTGAGAATCATGCAGAGAGTTGGGCCTGAGGTTTGCACAAACACAAACTGCTATTACTTAATCTTTGTAGGATTTGAATGGGAAGAAAAAAGTATGTTACTTCAGAGCAAGTCAGTGAATTCTGAATTGACTTTCTAATCTGTTAGGGAGGAAACAGTTATATTTGGGTATCTAAAAAGGCAAAGGTTAAACCAGTTAGAATGAATGATGTAAATCTTAACCTGCAGGATGGGAGAGAGAGGGCTGTATCCTAGGATTGAGGAGGAATTAGTTCAGACTTCTTTCAGTGTGATTCAGAAGGTCTTTATCTACAGTAATTCTGGACAAAATACAGGGTATTTAAGGAGATGGGAAACAAAGATGACTTGCTGGAAAAGCTTACAGAAGATGTGTGCGAATGTTGGTGTGAGGGATTCGGGATGTGCTGTAAAAAAGGGATAAAATTGATGAGACAACCTTACAGTGTTAAGGAAGCCAAAGATATTTTATTAACTCTGTGCCAGAGGGATGTTCATAAGGGAAGGAGGGCAGGAATGTGTAAGAACATTACCACTTAAGGATCTTTAAGGCTGGGGGTAGAATGGGAAACTTTGATGATTTCGTTTTGGTCCTGAAAAGATTGAGGTATACTAAGGTCCAGTGGGGTGGGGAAGTTGTATTTCTCCAGGGCAGGGAAGTGAGATTTTTGATAAAAGCATTGCTAAGGAAGCAGGAGAAAATGTTGCCCATAATCTTTGTGGGAAAAGATATTTTTTATTGAAGAAGTAAAAAAAAAAAAAATCTCAAGCTTGTTTAGTACTAATATGTTTTAAATGAGAAAAATGATGTTTGTTCTTCCAGGAGGAAGTGACAGCAGAGGAGAGCACTGATGGAGAGGTGGAGGCACAAACATATAATCAAGACTCACAAGACTCCATTGGAGAAGTAAGCATATTTGAAGAGCAAAAGTCTTCAGTAGAAATAGCCATCTGCCCCACAAACTCTCAGTATATTTAGAAGTGAAATCTCAAAGGGAATTCTGCAGGTTTCCCATGGAAACCACTTAAAATGTTTTAAAGTTTAGGCTTGAACTGTTCAGTCACTGACACTCACTGGTCACATTCTCTTTAGTCCTCTCCCCTGGTCAGTTTTTAAGGAACAGCAATAACTGTCCTCTAAACACCAGAGTCTGGTTCTCTTGCTGTTGATTATGGTGCATTGAATTTTGTTTGTTCTGGTGATTGCCTTTGGTCTTTGGCAGGGTGTGACACAAGGGGAGTACACAGCCATGGAGGACAGCGAGGAGACTTCCCAGTCTATCCCAATAGATCTGGGATCCCTTCAGTCAGACCAACAAAACACTTCTTCATCTCAGGATGGCCAGTCCAAGAGAGATGATGTGATTGTAATTGATAGTGATGATGAAGATGACGATGATGAAGAAAATGAAGGGGAACAGGAAGTATGTATATCGTGAAATTCCTTTATGATTTTGTCTTTCATCAGATGTAAAACTCACCAGGCAGGATTAATTTAATCAAATTACACTGAATGAGTAAGTGGTCTGTATTGCCTGAATGCTTGTAGTGTTTTAAAGCTACCTGCTAATTCACCTTGAATTTTACTTTTACCTTCCTTTCTCTGAACCCTCAGGCTTTTCCATCTTCTTTCCTATCCATGTCCTGTTGAAGAGGGAGAGAGGAAGTGTCTTGGGGGGTGGTTGTTGATCTGTGCACCACATCCAACCTATTCCACTCCCCTTTCTACATTTCTCTAAGGCTCTTTTATTATATCATCACAGGATTATGATGATGAGGAAGAGGAGGACGAGGATGATGATGAAGACACAGGGATGGGAGACGAAGGTGATGACAGCAATGAAGGAACTGGTAGTGCTGATGGCAATGATGGATATGAAGCAGATGATGCTGAGGTGAGATTTGTACCTTTCTTTAGTGGCCTGGTAAATTTCTTGCATCAAATCGGTGCTGTAATGCACAGATGTGAATGCTTGGAAGAGAATATCTTGGTATGAATTCATCCCCAAAAGTTGAAAAATGATACTGTGTCATGGTAATTTCTTACAACTGATGTTTTCACAAGAAAAATCAGCTAGGAATGTTTAAGATGGCTGAATGAAAATACAGGAGCCAGCAGCATATACTGTAGTTGCAAAATTGGTGAGGCTTTTGAAGAGTTGGATATTTCACTGCCTGTTGTTATTAAATAATGCTGGCTATGTTGTTCAGGTTTGTATATGCACAGGCTCTCAAAACTTCTGAAGTCTCATACAGTTGACTATATTTACCTAATGCTGTAGATACTTACAGAAATCTTTTAAGATTGCCATATATTTGACTTCTTTTACTTTCTTAATACTTTTGTACTGCTTTTATATTATCTTTACAACCTGTATTTTGTTTAGTCATACTCTGTTTATGTGGGATTTTAGGGTGCTGATGGTACAGATCCTGGAACAGAGACCGAAGAGAGCATGGGAGGAACTGAAAGCAATCAGAGGGCAGCAGATTCCCAAAACAGTGGTATAGTTATTCCATGTTTTTTCACAGTCTGTGTATGTAGGGGGAGGGAAATATAGAAGCTGTTTTCCATGTGTTAAAATCTGCACTTAAAAGTAAAAATATCAGTGAAATACTATAGGCCATTTCAACGTGCAGGGTGGATTCTTTTAAAATGATCTTTTCTGGATTTATTCTAAATTCCTCTGAAAATCCTGCAAGATCTGGTTGCTGTGGAAACTTAATGGCTCACTGGATTAATCTGTCTCTAAATCAGCAGCTGAATAATTAATACTTTGTTTCAGTGCTGGAGCTGTAGCTGGCACAAGTCCTCTTCAGGAGATTTTACATAACTGGGCTGTCGCGAAGGTTGCAAGAGAAAAATGAGTTAATTCGTGGCAGAATTGGAAGATTTGCCTTCATGTTTTCACCTTGGTTCCTAGGGTTTTCCCCCTGTGTGTTTGTGTTGTAGGAGAAGGGAGCACGAGTGCTGCAGAGTCCACGTTTCCCCACGAGAGCCTGAGGGAGCAGCAGCCGTCGTCGGCGTCCGAGCGCCAGGGCCCGCGGCCCCCGCAGTCCCCGCGGAGACCCCCGCACCCCCTGCCCCCGCGGCTCACCATCCACGCCCCTCCCCAGGAGCTGGGGCCCCCCGTGCAGGTACCAAGCAGCTCCAGCACCTGAGGACTTGGAAATAAATTGCTCTATGATTTCTTATAAATACAGTCCGCTGGGAAGAATGTTGCCAGCTGTTCAGCGTGATAGAAATGGCAGCTGAGCAAAGCAGTTTAGTGAATGTCGTCCTACAGATGATGGCTGGACAGGGAACATACAAATCCATCCCCACTGCTTTTTATCTTGGAATTCTTACTAGATTATACCAGCGCTATGTCAGTTAGTGGCTGATGATATTTCCACTCAAAAAGCTTTTCTTAGCCAGGTTGTAGCTGAGATTGGAAGGCTTTTTATGAATTGCACCAGTGTAGATGGGGCAAAGGAATGCTGCCATTTATTTTCCAAGTTAAACCTTTCACAGTCAGTGCCTGATCCATGATTATGCTTGTTGAAGACCTGTAGATTTCGTAAATTAAAACATGACAACAGGAATTCTTAAAAAATATCCTGACTGAAATCATCCTTTACCATTAACTTGTGCTAAGGCTTGGGATCACAATATTTTGTGTGCAGGTTTTCTGTATTCAGTAGAGACTTGAGTAAAATATTGCTGTCACTTGCCCAGAATATACACATTGTCCCCCAGAGAGTGCTGGGGCACTGAACAGGCTCCCCAGGGAATGGGCATAACCCCAAGGCTGGCAGAGCTCCAAGAGTGTTTAGACAGTGCTCTCAGGCTCTTCCTGGGTATCTTGGGCCTGTCCTTTGTGCAGGATTTGGGCTTGATGATCCTTGTGGGTCTCTTCCCACTCAGGATATTCTGTGATTCCATGATGATTGTCATACTTACTAATTTAGCTGCTGTCCTTGGCTCTGACTGAACACTTGTACATTGTTAGAATTCCAGGACCACATTCACACAACTTCCCCTGTTTCTTTCCCATAAAGAGAATCCAGATGACTCGAAGGCAGTCGGTGGGGCGAGGACTTCAGCTGACCCCTGGGATAGGTGGAATGGTGAGTGTATCAGAATCTACTACTAAAGAATTGCTTTGATGGAACATTTCTAATTCTTGGGGTTACTTTGGTTTTTAAAGAAGCCTGCCTGCTGACTTCAAGAGGGGGATGGTCTCTGTAGTCTTGCAGAATATATCCTACTTTTGTAAATTTCTGTATTAATGGAAGGCAAAGACTAGAAATCTCACAAAAAACAAAAGACTTCAAAGAGGCTCAATTGGTTTTGTCTAAGGTGATTTTATTCATTTGTTTTTAGAGTCAGTCAAAGTGGCTGTTGCTGGAAAAGTGTTGTGGCAGAGTTGCTGGACAAAATAATACTAAGTTCAGCCTCATCCTAAAGGAACAAGGCTAATTTATGCTGTCTCCATGAGCTAATTTTGAACCCTTTATTCAGCTGTATTTGGCAGAACAAATGCAGGGTCAGTGAGAGAAAGAGAGAGGCTGACTAAAGTACCTTTTGTGAGATCAAAGGCATCAGCTTTAGACATTTGAAATTAAACAATAATTTTGTTAGAGCTAAGTTTGTTTTGCTGTACTATGGAAAAATCAACCTTTAAGTCAGCTGGTAAAAACTGGAAATACATTGTAGGCTCTCATATCAGTCTCTTTTTTTCCAGCAGCAGCACTTCTTTGATGATGAGGACAGAACAGTTCCAAGCACACCAACTCTTGTAGTTCCACATCGAACAGATGGATTTGCAGAAGCTATTCAGTAAGTAGATGTGAGAAGAAAAAGGAAAAAAAAGGCTTTTCTCTGTTCTTTATTGTATTTATTTCTATTTTTCAGTGAAATGAAAATAAATTTAAATTAAATGAACTTGTGATTGAAGTAACATGCTAGGTAGTAGTATAGATAACTGCATGTGCAGATGAGCAGTTATTGTTTGAATTGTATGTCATATAACTGATCAGCAGATCAGGAATTGAATAGTCTCCCATGTATTGTAACCTAGTGATTTAAGAAGAGATGAAACAAAAAATTTATATCCAATTTCCTTCCTTGTTCTTCCTCCCTCCCTATTAATATTGCCAATGAAAGTAGGAAAAGTTATCTCCATTTTTGCTTTTGGGATGTTCTGGATATGTCCAGCAATCCACTTAAAATTGTGAGAGTTCATAGAATGGGTAAGCAAAGAATATTCTCTTCAGGACTGTTGTACTGATTTTGAATGCCTTCCTAATAATTTGAGAAGCTCATTGATGTTTATTTAGCAGTAGCTCAGATGATTTTCATGGTCAGTATTAGCTCATTTTGTCTCATGCTTGATTTGTTATCTTGGTTAGAAAGTTATCCCCCACCAGAAAGTTCTTCCCCCAATCTTTGAGGAAGTTGCAGAATTATTTAAGTTTGTATTTTGCCAGTTCCCCACAGGTAGCTGGAGTTCCTCGGTTCAGATTTGGGCCCCCTGAAGATATGCCACAAACCAGCTCCAGTCATTCTGATCTTGGGCAGCTGGCATCACAAGGAGGTAAAGCAGTTCTGGGCTCTCTTGTCCATGGGTCTTTGAGTGAAAAAGAGAGAATTCAGTAACAAAACGCAATTCTTCACATAATGCTTCAGGAAATTGTTGAAGTGTGGAAACATGTAACTCTTAAATAATTGTCAGCATAGAGAGAATAACAGAAAGTGAGAAGGTGTTACCTTCAAGCTGCCACATTTATAGTTGTGTTAGGATTTTGAAATTGAATAAAATATTGAAGGAATGGTTTTTAATGTCAGTTTTACTATTGGTTGTAGCTTCCCTGTAGTGAAACAATAGGGGAAAACGTCAAATGCAAAGTTTGGGCTATATTCTTACCTGCTTAGAGAGGGCCAGGCTGTTGTTGTTGCTCTCAATCTGTCCCTTTCCTGGCATCCCTGTTGGCATGGAACACAGGCTGTTCTCTGAAGAAAGCTCACAGCAAAATAATGGCATAAGGCAGGGATAAAAGTTAAAAAAACAAGTAGTAATATTTTCATCAAGGTTTTACCTTCCAATAAACTATGATCAGCTTTGGCAGTAAGTCAAAATAAAATAACAAAAATCTGCTTAAATACAAGTGACTGGATTTTATCAAGTGGCCAGAGGGAAGACATTGGTTAATCCTTTTTTTAGGCACCCATTTGGATGGATTGTTACTGGAACTTTGTGTTGCAGGTTTAGGAATGTATGAAACCCCACTATTCCTTGCCCACGAGGAAGAGTCAGGGGGTCGTAGTGTCCCCACAACACCGTTACAAGTGGCAGCACCAGGTAAGTGGCAGAGGCTTGCAGAACAAAGCAGGGAATGATTCCCTGTGGTCGGTGCAGCGCTGCCGCTCCTCAGGAGCACGAAGCAGCCTGTCCCCAGGGCACAGGCACAGGGCTGCCTGTGCTGTCCCAGGGCTCTGTGGGCAGGGCCTGAGCGTGTCTGTGCTCCCCAGTGACCGTGTTCACGGAGAGCGCCTCGGCCGACGCCTCGGAGCACGCGTCCCAGTCCGTGCCCATGGTCACCACCTCCACCGGCAGCCTGTCCACCACCACCGAGCCCGGCGCCGGCGACGACGCCGACGAGGTCTTCGCAGAGGCAGAGTCTGAAGGGTAAAGCACCACTGCTTTGATTCACTGGCACTGCTGACACGTCCACCACTGTCACCCAGGGGCAGCTCAGACAGCGTTCTGTAGTGTTGTGAGGCAGGACAGTCTGACTCTTCATCCAGAACCAATGGTTTTCTGCTGATCTTCTCCTAGGGGCTTAACAAAGTTAATATAAAAGTCACCAAAAAATAAAAAAATTTAAGAATGCAGAGGACTCTGCAATAGTCAAATATTGATGTTAAAGGCACAGGTTGAAGGATCAGTTTGTAGAATAAAGATTAAGGCATTCCTGTGTAATACAGAAAATCATTCCTCATGCAAAGCAGACATGTCACTGTTGAGTCAGGGATGGATGAAAAAACTGTGGTGTTCAGAAGGCTTAAAGAACGTTTATTAAGAAGTAGCGAGTCTCTTTTATAGTGTGACTCGCTAAGGTGAAATATGAGTGGTCTCAAAGTAAAAACCTTTCACACTATTGGTGCACTATGAATAGTACACTGTGGTAGAACATAACTATAAGCAGAATGAACAGAAAGAGAGATAATAAGTGTTTGAATTCTTTCTCCTAACTTTTCCAGGCCGAAGCCTGAGAGAATTCTCTCTGTTCTCTCTTCGACTGAGCTGGAAGCCTCCACACGCATATATGATTAAGTCACCTAGTTAAGACAGTGCATGTACAAAAGATGAAGCATGGGGCTGGAACAAGCAGTTCTTAGTGAATTTTGTAGAGAAATAATTTTGGCTTTTCCTTTACAAGTGCAACTTTTAGTATTTATAATAATTGCTATATTTTGTATTATGATGAAGATCTAAAAGGGGACAGTTTATCATTTTATTCTATATTTTACTTTTGATTTTCATTGAATCTTTGTGTTCCAAGACAGTTTTTTTTTCCTCTGGATCTTTTTGAAGCTATGCAAATATACTTACATGGTTCTCTTCCTCCACCTTCCCTTCTAGCATTACTTCAGAAGCAGGTCTAGAAATCGATAGCCAGCAAGAAGAAGAATCTGTTCAAGCATCTGATGAGTCAGATCTTCCTTCAACTAGTCAGGATCCTCCTTCAAGTTCATCTGCAGGTACAGAATAATCACAGTAATAGTTCATACCTTTTCACTAAGAGTGGGAATTCCTTTGTCCAGTATTGTGGCTGGTAGCCAGGATCCACAAAATAAGATAAACCTCTTAGAATCACAGACTCATAGAATGGTTTGGGGTGGAAGGGATCGTAAAACCCATCCAGTGCCACCCCTGCCATGGGCAGGGACACCTTCCACTTGCCCAGGTTCCAACCTGGCCTTGGGCACTTCAGAGGCAGCCACAGCTTCTGTGGACACCCTGTGCCAGGGCCTTACCACTGTCATATGGAACAATTCTTTCCCAGTATCCCATCTGACCCTGCCCTCTGGCAGTGTGAAGCCATTTCCCTCTTGTACTGGCCCTTGTCCCAAGTCCCTCTCCAGCTCTCCTGAGCCCCTTTAGTCACTGGAAGGGGCTCTAAGGTCTCCCTAGATTATCTTAGAGCAAGATAATATTTTGATGCTTATAGATTCTTTGGTACTTTGGTAAAGCTTGTTTCCTTGGACCGCAGTAACTGGAGTGTAGGCCAAGGAAAAATAACATTTGAAGGAACAATTATTACTGATACTTTGGTGATTTATCCATTAGCATATTTGATGTCAGCTTTAAAATATTTTTAATTAAATTGTGAAACAACGTTAGTCTCTATTCAGTTATCAATTAACCCCTTGTATAGAGAACAAGAGAAGTGCAACTTATTTGTTTTGAAGCTTTTATTTGTATTGGAGGAGAGGTCAATGAAATAAGGAGGCACTTTCATCATTCCAAAGTAAAGAAAGCATAACCCATATCAAAACCTGTAAGGAGGAGAACCTGGCAGGCACAGCCACCCTTTCTGCACTGCCTCTCCCCACAGACACGAGCAGCACTCAGCCCAAGTCCCTGCGCCGTGTCCGGCTGCAGCCCCCGACGCTGAGGACGGGCGTGCGTGGCCGGCAGTTCAACAGACAGAGGGGTAAGTGCTGCTGGCTGCTCCCAGCCAGGCTGGCCTTGCTGGCACACAGGGAGAGAGTGGCGCAGCAGCCCTGCCCTCCAGTTTGGTGTGTGACCCTAAGAGCTCCAACTTGGGTTTAGTGTGTTAGGCTGAGCAGGTTTCGGACAGGCGAAATTCCTTCTGTAGTGGCACCTGGTTCTTATCAGTAGAGAGAATGTAAAGGACATTAGATCTTCAAAGTTTTAAAGGAAGGTTCCAGAAGTCTGATAGGACAGCAGTTTAAAAACCTCTGGTTTTGCCATTAGAGGAATTTCCATTTGGTACATTAAGGATTCCAGTTATATCAATGTGTACTCATTGAAAAAAGCTTTATTGGAAGTATTACAGGTTTTTCAGTGTAATAGAGTTAAACATGGCAAGAAATTAGTTTTGCAACTTCTGTATTAAGAAAAAGCTTTTGATGGGTTTTGATTCTATCTTGCATTATTTTAACATTGTAGAAGACTCAACATTAGCAGGTGTTTTAAGGGGAAAACAAAAAGGTGGGACTAGGATAGACTTTCTTCCATCTGTCACCATTTTTTAAAATAACCATAAGGAGTGACTAACTGATTTCAGATGTGGTAAGAATCCTCTGCTCCTTGGTTTGGCTCAGGATCACAAGTCACCTCCAGCCTTTGCATGACACAGGTGACATGTACATGTGTCACCAGGCTTAGCGGGAGAGAGGGGGAACTTGAACTGTATCAGAAAGGAACCACTCCACTGCCTTGACAATTCCTTAGGGAAGAATGAAATATCACCTGTGCAATGGTTGATTAAAAGAGTAAGAAGACTTCATACTAATGCACTTGTTTTCTTTCCCTGCACAGGTGTAACTCATGCCATGGGAGGCAGAGGAGGCCTGAACAGAGGAAACATCAGTTAAATGGAATGTAAAGGACTTCCAGCTGTGTATACAAAATGCCAGTTTGCCTGTGGTTGCTTAGTGTCATGAAGCCAGAGCCTGAAGCAGCATTTCAATACTTAGAGTTGTGTGCACATATTTCAATGTCTTTTATTAATAAAATTAGAAAAAACGTTGGCATCCAAATGGCATCTTATTTTAAACTCCTCTGCTGTGCATCACTTGCTGGGACAGTTGTACCAGTCTTTGGATACAGTCTTTCCTGTGAGAGCAGTAACAGGCCGTGCTATTCTTTTGCCAATATCCAAACTGTAGTACCGATCTGAAAGGAAGAGAGGTCAGGATTAAATTCCAGAAATTACATTTAATACATGTAAAGAATTCACAAATTCAAGCCTGCATTTTACTGTCACTTAGGCCTAAATAACACTGTGTCACTGCTCCATGTGCATATAGGGAGCTGAGAAGCTCCTACAATACATTTCTGTCCTCAGCTTTATTTCTTAGGTGTCCTTGGTTGCAGAAAGTTTTATGGCATTGCTAATAATTAAATCTGTCCCAAGAGCAGGAGCAGGGAAGAATGTTCTTGTATTGCTAGAACACAAAAATAGTCGTAAGAATTTAGAATTCAAACAAACATCCACAACAGTCCTGCACTCACTACAGAAGTGGGAAGTTCATGGACCCTGAGTGTGAATGGGTCTGCAAAGCTGATTTCTCCAAGGGTGAGGAGTTGGATCCCACTAACAGGGACTTTAATAGCCTGTATTTGGGTATGGCTTGTTCTTTGAGCTTTTTTGTTCTTTGAAAAATGCATAAAATTCTGAGGGATGCTTATCTGGGATCCTGGCTGGGGGAATGAGTCTGCCTAATCTAGGATCATAATTTTTTTGAGCAAAGTCAAGTGGTTCATCTCCCTCATTTTTGTGTTTTGTCAGAAGCATAGTAGAAGCAATTGAAAAACTTGCTCTGTTGTGATCCAAAGACTTCAGTCTAAGGTTTGTCCCTTTAAAAGGCTGAACTCCCTGGCAATGCATTCCCCAACTGGCTGCTTTGAACCTCTGTATTTCATTGCTGCACGTTGTCCTGTAACTTCTGATTTTTAATAGAAACATCTCTTGATTATAGGCAACATTTTAATTCTCAGGACTTTTTAGTAGTGCTGAAAGCAGTACCACAAGTGATAACCAGAGCTTCTTTCTTCCCCACACCTGTATGTTTTGAGGTCTATAGTGATGTGCTTTAGTTTTACTTACTGTAAGAGAAGGCGTAGTAGTCGTAGCCATCGGGCTTGTTCTGGTTGGGCACGGAGAGAGTTGAGTGGACAACTTTGGGGAGCCCTCTCCAGTACGTTGTCATTTGGATTTCCTTGCGCAGAACACCTGCAAGCAGAGGAGCCCTGTGAGGAGCTGTGGCACTGCTGCAGCTGCCACAGGGCTGTGTCACCTACAGCCATTAAAACCTTCCAAACACAGTGTTGTGTCAGAGGTGAAAACGTCTAAGAGAACCTTGGTGCCCACATTACCAGAGGGGTGGGAGTTGATCCTGACGGTGCGGATGACGGTCGGCATTTGCACGGCACGCTGGAAGCGTCGCCGGATGACAACTCTGGGGACAAAGGCTGGGTATCTGATGGTGACCCGGGCTCTTCTTTGACACTTCTTGGCTGGTTCTTGTCTGTACACATACTGCTGCATGTTCCCATCTAAAACACATTTTGTTTGGTAGTTAAAAAAAACCTCAATCCCCCCATAAAAACACCCAACTACCATCTTGATCAGGTATGAAAGTGTCATTATATTCCTATCATACACAGGGAATCAACAAATAACATTCTTCTGGTGGTAGTACAGCATTCATGTAAGATAAGGAAATTACTTTAAAATAGGAAATCAGAAATAGATATGGAAATTTCCACACATTGTTATGAACCAGCAAGATTAAAGCCTTCCCTTCTCTAATTAACTTGAGACTAAAATAGCTTTACCACCAGATAGAACTTACTTAAATGTTTAGCCACTACAGTGCTGGATTCCTGAATTTTCACCCTTAAACAGCTGGTTTAAAATGCACTGAAAGACCTCCAGGTTCTAATACAATTTTTTTTAAAGCTTCAGGCTATTTCTGAGCACCTGGAACACTGGCATCATTTGTGTTTCTGTGTTTGAAATAAATAGGTCTTGGGTCAAGAGAAGTGGTGTTTTATTCCTGCTCAAGGCAATTCAAGCACCTTTTAATGTTCCCTGAACTTCAGGAATACAAGACATACCTCTTTTGATAAAATAAACAGATTCTGGTCTGTTGTTGTATCTTGCCACAGGGAGGGTTGCTACTATTCTCCCACTTAACCCTGCAAATCCAGTTGCAAGAGGTTTGGGATAGCCATTATCCATAACACCATTAGTGAAGCGCCAGTACAGGGGACCCTGAGCATTTAAGGGGAAAAAAAATAAAAAGAGTTTAGAGGAAGTTAATTCCTGGTTATTCAACTGCAAAACAAACATGAAGAATAATCCATAAATAAGCATTGTAAATCTGGCTGGAATCACTCCTACAACCATTACAAATAGGATAAAATTACTACAACTTCATTAAGTACCTCCTGCAGCCTTTTAACCTTTGAGTAGAGCTAGAGTATCTTAGAAGCTAATTTTTAAGAGGAGTTACTGAAAAGGGGGTTTCCTTTCTAAATCTTAAATTTTCATAGATATAACAAGCAGCTTGAATTCCAGGACTGAGTGATTTATTGGGAAGTAACTGCATAAACAGCTTTAATGAGGTGTGTGCATTCCATTAGCATTTTATTTCAGGTTGGGGAACATACTAGGAATAAGTTTAGGCAATCTTTTTCCCCAGCATCCAGTCTGAACCTCCTCTGGTGCAACCTAAGGCCCTTTCTTCTCATCCTGTTATTGTTCTTGGGAGCAGAGCCCGACCCCCCGGGTGTCCCCTCCTATCAGGAGCTGTGCAGAGCCACAAGGTCCCCCCTGAGCCTCCCCAGCTGCTCCTCATCAGCCTCGCCCCATCCTGCCGGCCGGAACCACTCCCACCTTGATGAAGAAGATTTTCCCATCGCAGTTGCACCTGGAGAAGACGGAGTCGATGGGCGAGGGGATGCCCCAGCCGTCGGTGATCCGGCGGGGGTTGGTGGTCGGCGGGGTCCGGCCGTTCAGCAGCCAGTAATAGTGACCTGGGGGAAACAGGCGTGAGGGGCGCGGGGACAGCGGGGGACAGCGCCGGGACAGCGCGTCCTGCCCTGGGGACAGTGAGGAGATAACGCCGTCCCGCTCCGGGACGCGGCTGGGCCGGCTCCGTGAGGATCTGCGGCGCGGACCCTGGGCTCGGGAGAGTTTCGTGGAGGGTGAGGGGCACCGGGGCGAGTGAGGGAGGGAAAAGAGGAGCAAGAGCGACGGGGCAGGTGATGGAGGAGGAGGTGACGGTGAAGGAGGATTGGGTCCGGGAAAGGTGAGGGAGGAGGAAGAGGCTGGGTCAGGTGAGGGAGGAAGATTGAGTCCGGGAAAGGTGAGGGAGGATTGGGTCTGGGAAAGGTGAGGGAGGAGGAGGAGTAGGCTGGGGCAGGTGAGGGAGGAGGATTGGGTCTGGGAAAGGTGAGGGAGGAGGATTGGGTCTGGGAAAGGTGAGGGAGGAGGAGGAGAAGGCTGGGGCAGGTGAGGAAGGAGGAGGAGAAGGCTGGGGCAGGTGAGGGAGGAGGATTGGGTCTGGGAAAGGTGAGGGAGGAGGATTGGGTCTGGGAAAGGTGAGGGAGGAGGAGGAGGCTGGGGCAGGTGAGGGAGGAACTCCGGCGCTGTGCTGGGGCAGGAGGAGGGCTGGGAGCGGAGCCAGAGCCGGGCAGGTGGAGAGAGGAACGGGGCCATGCCGGGACAGGTAGAGAGAGGAACGAGGCCGTGCCGGGACAGGTGGAGGATGTTCGGAGCAGTCTCACCTCGGAAGACGGCCAGGGTGCCATTGGGCAGGGCCACCATGCCGTCCGCTGGCTTGCCGCTGCACAGGTCCTTCTCGTCGTTCTTCCCTGCAAAACACAGCCAGGTGGGTTTGTTTAAGGTTCCACAAGAACGGCCTTAGCTTCACTCTCGGCCCTGCCGCTGGGCCAGGGATTAATTCCTCCTCGGGAAGTTCGGCTCTGGTGCTGTGGCCCCAGCAGGGCCGAGTGACCAGGTGTGGGTGTCTTTGCTTATTGCCACCTAAGTACCTGTTATTCAGTAAAATACCTACAAATGCCTTATCTGCTACATGCTCTAGGGTTTTATTGTTCTTTTAAGCTGCTTTAGTGGCTTCCCTTCCCTTGCACTATTTCTTAAAAAATAAACATTCCTTTAAATATAAAGGATTAATCTCTTTTAGACTGAAATTCAAGTATTTTGCATCTAATCCCCTTGTTTTTCCCCCCAAAATATCTTTCATTATCTGATTGAAAAATTGCTCAAGAACCTGCAGGCTATGACTGATTAAAAGAAAGAGAGGACATGAAAAAGGCTGTGGCAAAAAGCAAGGCAAGAGACTTCTTGTCTCTTTTATATGGCATTTTTAGTAGGTGGCTACAAAACACTAGGTTAGGTACCATGAGGGAGGGTGGATATGTAGCCTGACTTCTAGCAATTTTTTCATGAGATTTAGAAATTGGTCATCTTTTCCCTTGATTTTTTGTCTGTTTGCATCTTCCACAATAGCAAACAGGAAGAGGAGAAACTTATAACAAACAATTTTCAGAAGGACCAATTGCTGCAACCAATTTAGATCATGTTCTAAACCACCTGGAGGATTTAATTAACTCCACAGCTGACAACTGAGGTTCCAGTAATTAGGACACTGGCAGCTGTGCTTGTGGCTGACCATGGGACGCTGCCATGTTCCCTTGAGTTGCTGATACTTTCGTACCTGCTGGAATGCACTTACCTTGTGTTTCTCCAGGGAACATTGGCAGGTCCCCAACTTGTATTAAAGGCTTGTTTATCTCAGGCTCTTCTTTTTCTGGCAGAGTTTCAGGTTCAGTGGGGTGAGGCTCTTCTGTGGTCTCAGTGATCTCCTGGAAATGTATTGTTGGCTTGGATGTCCCATTGGACACAAGATACATTTCTTCTATTGTGTCCTTTTTATCCCTTGTTGTGGTTTCTTTGGTAACTGTAGTTACCTCTTCTTTGGCAATACCAGGGGCCTTTTCAGTGACATCATCCGTTGCTTTTTCAGATGTGGTGGCCATTTCTTTAATGGTTGTTACCTCTTTTTTACCAGCCGTTGTCATCTCCATAATAATGCAAGTAGAACCTGGGCTCTCTTTGTCTGCTGCTGGGCCAGCCTGCTCAGTGTCTGTAGTTGTCTCTTTTTCATTTGGTGTTACAGCATCACCAGGCTGAGGAGTTGAATCTTCTTTGATTGTTGTTACCAGCACAGTTGGATTGGGCAAGGGACCTGTGGCTGCTGGTGTTGCAGTCTTGGTGTCTGTAGAAGTTGTTTCAGCTGCTGCAGTGACAGGTTCTTTGGCCATAGGAGCTGTGTTTGGAATGTCATCCATACCTTTAGGAGAATCACCTGGTTTAGCTGTTGTCACCATACCTACAGTAACCGTGTCTTTACCAGTTGCAGCTGTGAAAAGGTCTTTAAGCAGAGTAGTTCTGTCTTTCTTTGGTGTTGTTGTCTCCTTGTTCTCCATTGTGGTATCTGAAAGCATCGTGCCTGGCCCAAATGTGGGGGAGTCCTTCCCAACTGTTGTGGGTGCAACATTGCTTGGAGAGGCTGTGGCTTTGCTGGTAGTGGTACTGGCCTCAGGGGCCGCAGGGATGGTTGGAGAGTCAGCATCTGCTTTAGGGGTGGTGGGAGAGTCTGCCTTGGTTGTACTTTCTTCTGGGGTTGTTGCTTCAGGTTTAGAGGTAGTGGGAGAGTCTGCCTTGGTTGTAGGTTCTTCTGGGCTTGTCTCTTCAGATTTGGGGGGGGTGGTAGGAGAGTCTGCCTTGGTTGTTGGCTCCTCTGGGGTGGTCTCCTCTATTTTAGGAGTTGTTGGCTCCTCTGGGGTTGTCTCTTCAGGTTTGGGTGTTGTTGGCTCCTCTGGGGTTGTCTCTTCAGGTTTGGGAGTTGTTGCCTCCTCCAAGCTTGTCTCTTCAGTTTTCAGGGTGGTGGGAGAGTCAGCCAAGGTTGTCGGCTCTTCTGGGTTTGACTCCTCTGTTTGAGGAGTTGTCACCTCCTCTGGTGTGGGCATTGTCACCTCCTCTGGGGTTGTCTCTTCTGCTTTAGGGGTTGTCAGATCCTCTGGGATGGTCTCCTTTGGTGTTGGTGTTGTTGGCCCATCTGGGGTTGTCTCCTCTGGTGTTGGGGTTGTTGGCTCCTCAGGGGTTGTCTCTTCTGGTGTGGGAGTGGTGGTCTCCTCAGGTGTTGGGGTTGTCTCCTCTGGTGTTGGGGTTGCTGGCTTCTCTGGGGTTGTCTCCTCTGGTGCTGGTGTTGTAGGCTCCTCTGGGGTTGTCTCCTCTGGTGTTGGGGTTGTCTCTTCAGGAGTGGGAGTTGTTGGCTCCTCTGGGGTTGTCTCTTCTGGTGTTGGGGTTGTTGGCTCCTCTGGGGTTGTCTCTTCAGGAGTGGGAGTTGTTGGCTCCTCTGGGGTTTTCTCCTCTGGTGCTGGGGTTGTTGGCTCCTCTGGGGTTGTCTCCTCTGGTGTTGGTGTTGTTGGCTCCTCTGGGGTTGTCTCTTCAGGAGTGGGAGTTGTTGGCTCCTCTGGGGTTTTCTCCTCTGGTGCTGGGGTTGTTAGCTGCTCTGGGGTTGTCTCCTCTGGTGTTGGGGTTGTCTCCTCTGGTGTTGGTGTTGTTGGCTCCTCTGGGGTTGTCTCTTCAGGAGTGGGAGTTGTTGGCTCCTCTGGGGTTGGCTCCTCTGGTGCTGGGGTTGTCTCCTCTTCTGGTGCTGGTGTTGTTGGCTCCTCTGGGGTTGTCTCTTCAGGTGTGGGAGTTGTTGGCTCCTCTGGGGTTGTCTCCTCTTCTGGTGCTGGGGTTGTCTCCTCTTCTGGTGCTGGTGTTGTTGGCTCCTCTGGGGTTGTCTCTTCTGGTGTTGGGGTTGTTGGCTCCTCTGGGGTTGTCTCTTCAGGTGTTGGGGTTGTTGGCTCCTCTGGGGTTGTCTCCTCTGGTGCTGGGGTTGTTGGCTCCTCTGGGGTTGTCTCCTCTTCTGGTGCTGGGGTTGTCTCCTCTTCTGGTGTTGGGGTTGTTGGCTCCTCTGGGGTTGTCTCCTCTGGTGTTGGGGTTGTTGGTTCCTCTGGGGTTGTCTCTTCAGGTGTTCGGGTTGTTGGCTCCTCTGGGGTTGTCTCCTCTGGTGCTGGGGTTGTTGGCTCCTCTGGGTTTGTCTCCTCTTCTGGTGCTGTGGTTGTCTCCTCTTCTGGTGCTGGGGTTGTCTCCTCTTCTGGTGCTGGGGTTGTCTCCTCTTCTGGTGCTGGGGTTGTCTCCTCTTCTGGTGCTGGTGTTGTTGGCTCCTCTGGGGTTGTCTCTTCAGGTGTGGGAGTTGTTGGCTCCTCTGGGGTTGTCTCCTCTTCTGGTGCTGGGGTTGTCTCCTCTTCTGGTGCTGGTGTTGTTGGCTCCTCTGGGGTTGTCTCTTCTGGTGTTGGGGTTGTTGGCTCCTCTGGGGTTGTCTCTTCAGGTGTTGGGGTTGTTGGCTCCTCTGGGGTTGTCTCCTCTTCTGGTGCTGGGGTTGTCTCCTCTTCTGGTGTTGGGGTTGTTGGCTCCTCTGGGGTTGTCTCCTCTGGTGTTGGGGTTGTTGGCTCCTCTGGGGTTGTCTCCTCTTCTGGTGCTGGGGTTGTCTCCTCTGGTGCTGGGGTTGTTGGCTCCTCTGGGGTTGTCTCCTCTGGTGTTGGTGTTGTTGGCTCCTCTGGGGTTGTCTCCTCTGGTGCTGGTGTTGTTGGCTCCTCTGGGGTTGTCTCCTCTTCTGGTGCTGGGGTTGTCTCCTCTTCTGGTGCTGGGGTTGTCTCCTCTTCTGGTGCTGGTGTTGTTGGCTCCTCTGGTGTTGTCTCCTCTGGTGTTGGGGTTGTCTCCTCTGGAGCTGGTGTTGTTGGCTCCTCTGGGGTTGTCTCCTCTGGTGCTTGTGTTGTCTCCTCTGGTGTTGGGGTTGTCTCCTCTGGTGCTGGTGTTGTTGGCTCCTCTGGGGTTGTCTCCTCTTCTGGTGCTGGGGTTGTTGGCTCCTCTGGGGTTGTCTCCTCTTCTGGTGCTGGGGTTGTCTCCTCTGGTGCTGGGGTTGTTGGCTCCTCTGGGGTTGTCTCCTCTGGTGCTGGTGTTGTTGGCTCCTCTGGGGTTGTCTCTTCTGGTGTTGGGGTTGTCTCCTCTGGTGTTGGGGTTGTTGGCTCCTCTGGGGTTGTCTCCTCTTCTGGTGCTGGGGTTGTTGGCTCCTCTGGGGTTGTCTCCTCTTCTGGTGCTGGGGTTGTCTCCTCTGGTGCTGGGGTTGTTGGCTCCTCTGGGGTTGTCTCCTCTGGTGCTGGTGTTGTTGGCTCCTCTGGGGTTGTCTCTTCTGGTGTTGGGGTTGTCTCCTCTGGTGTTGGGGTTGTTGGCTCCTCTGGGGTTGTCTCCTCTTCTGGTGTTGGGGTTGTCTCTTCAGGCGTGGGGCTGGTGGGCGGCTCGGTGTCGGTTGCTGGTTCCTCAGAGGCGTCAGGGGTTGGGTCTAGTGTTGGGAGTAAGTCAGTAGGGTCCACTTCAGTCAGTGGCTCCTCTGTGGCATCAGGGGTCACATCTTCTGGTGTATCCAGAGTAGGAGGGTCGGCTTCGGTTGCTGGTTCCTCTGTGGCCTCAGGGGTTGTCTGTGCGGGTTCTGTCGTTGGAGCAGGAGTGGTCACTTGGATTTCAGGATCTACAGAACAAATACAAATTCGGTTTAGCCATTGGAATTGCCATGCAGATAGGTATTGCCTATATATATATATTACACCTATTAGTTATAGGTGCTTCCTTTGGAATACCAAGTCCTTTTGTAACAGCCAAACTAACCTGGACCAGGTAAAATGGGAGTTCCTTTTCTCTGCATGGGACTTTGCAGCAGCTCAGCTCACTTTTTGGTGATCCCTTTTGACCACTCTGTCACTGCTCCTGGTTCAGGGTTCAGTTTGGTGCAGCTGCCTAAGGTTTCCTGCTGCTTTCATGGAAAGGAAGCCACTTTATAAAATAGTCTTTCTGATAGATCATTTCCCTTCTCAGTCTGTTATTTTGATTGATTCCACTGCCCAACATTGTAACTTAGTCTGCACCAGCAACCTGGAATTGGCAGAGTGGGGTAGGGAAGCAGGAGGAAAATAATTCTTGAACACAGAGCCCTGACTGCATCTCCTGCTGTATCTTTGTTCCTTGGGTTGTTTCCCTCATTGTGATGTATGAATTTAAAATTTACTCTTTGCTTGTATTTATAGCTATATTCATAGGAGTCAAATTGTTATTCAGCAAAAACAGGAAATGCTCCTGCATTTCAATCTCACCCTAAGTATTGTCTCTCTAAGATTGTGCAGATTAGTTCTGCTTTCACAAATGTGTGTTTAGTATGAGCAGAGCTTTTTGGTTTTTTTTTTTTGGTTTGGGTTTTTTGGGTTCTTTTTTGTGATAGGAAATTAGAACAGCAGAAAATAAGTACTCCAAATCTAAAACAAATTTCAATTGTGTTTCAAGTTCAAACTGGTCTCCTGAGTTATCACTTCAAATGCTGGAACACAGTACCAAAGAACACAGGAAAGCAGCATATTTTCCAGTCAGAATAAATAAATAATTGTGTTGTCTGAAGCAGCATAAGGCCTGGCTTGATTGAAGCTAGAGGAACCTGCTAGGACATTTTCCTGTGGTGCCAGTTCATCTGTCCCACCCTTCCTCTTCCAGCCACTGATGCTGTCCAAGACTGACAATGGTCTGTACCCTGTTTTTGAAGGAAGTGTGTGAAAATCCAATAGAGACACAGGCGACATCACCACTCTGCACCATCTGTGCTGAGTGAACTCTCCAAAGTCCTGAGGGCTCGGTGAGGTAATCAGTTTATACACCAAGTGCATCCAAGCTTGGTAACTGTCTGGTAATGTCTAGGATCAACTTTCTATTTCCAGAGCAGGAAAATGGTCTTTATTTTTCATTCAGGTAACACCCATCCTGATGTATCCATATATTTGCCTACCTTCCACAGCTTCCTCTGGTGACTCTTCCTCATCAGTGGAGGACCTTTTAGATGTTGATTTGTTTTCTGGAGGAGTCTCCGGGGTTGGCTTTTCTGTGTGTGCTGAAAGACAAAAGTGCTCCCATTAACAGATTATTTTATCTTTGTAGTTGCTTGGCTTCAACTGTATAAGAGTGATTACAAAATTTCAGTGACCATCTTCCATTTAAAACCAAGTCGTTTACAGGATTCTTTGCACAATTATCTGTGTGAAAAAGAGCAAAAATACCCTTTTGATCCTGAAGTGTTTCATCACAGATGGGAGCAATATTTTTCCCAGAAGTTTGAGGTGAGGCATTATTAGCTAATAGCAATTTTGAGGTGGGAAAAGAGATGAATTCTGAGTAGAGCTCTATGTTCTGAAAATTTGTCTTTTTTGTTTTCCACTACAGATGACTTTTCACTACTTGACTTTCACTGAATATAACCAACTCCAATGGAAATAGGAGAACTGTCGCATTAGTCAAGAGTTTATTTTGATAGTCCAATTGAAGTTCTTCAGATGTGATAATTCTTCCCAAATTATTGTTTTGGAGAGACATTTTAAAATAAATGGTTTCCTTGAAGGAGACAGGAGCTACAAAGCAGACATGGGCCGAGGAAACAACATGGATATTAAGCTAACTTATAGTAGGCTGAGTTTTAGGAGAAATAGGAGGTTGTGTTTAGATTTTTCAGCTCTGAAGAGTGTATGGACTTTCAGTTGCATCCAATAAGAGTCAGATAACATTTTATAATTCATTGTTGGCCAAATTGTACAATTGGAAATGAGCTACTGGCATAGCCTTTTATAACCTTGTAGAAGGAACTTGTTAGTTGTGAAGGAAATGTGATGGAGCTCAGGGAACTGGCCAAGCTATTTTGATCCAGCCAAGGGAGCTGGTAACTGCCAGAGGTGTGTGTAATCAGCGTTTTACAAAAGGAATGAGATTTTTGTCTCCAAGGGATGACCATGGTGTCAAAAGATTTACTTTCACAGCAAGCTAGTGCTCAAAGCCAGGAAGGTTGGGTGTTGCAATATATCCTGAAACATTTATTGAGGAAGAGAGAGAAATTGTTGTTAAAGCTGAATTGTTCCTTTAAAAGCCAATTGTTTGGAAGGGGAACATTTTGTTTTGTGTGTACATGTATTCAGGGATTAAAGAGCTTCTGGAGAACAGGAAAGATAACAGTGAGTTCTGGGTATGCATTGTACACTTGTCTTCGCTGTACAGAAAAAAATGTTCAGAGGATGCTGAAACAACAAATTTATTCCAAGAAGTTTAACAGTTTTCTTAGTTACTCACACATAGTATAAATAGTAAAATACTGAATACAGTGGTTTGGGGGATTTCTGCTGGATTTTTTGACAAAAGTTGATAGCAAAGCTTAGTACAATATAGAAGAAATTCTTTAAGATTGGGAATTGTGGATTAATTCTTCATTATATTTTAACTGAAGAAGTGAAATTGTTTAACAGTGAATGTTTATCAGTGTTTGGGTGTGATAAACTCAGCAAAAAGAGGGAAATATTAAGCAGCCTCATAAGCAGCAAATTCACCTCAATATGCTTCCAAGACACTTCTCTAGACAGTCAAAAATGCTGAATACAGTCTCTACTTCAGTCTAAATTACTGTCTAATTGTGTGGCAAAGCCAAGTCACTATCCCAGCACTTGGGGACCACTTGGGTGAAGAGAACCAAATGAAAATTGTGACTTATATTGCATGTCACACTCCAGGCTTTGGGAATTGGCTACCTTGGTGGTGGGCTGCTCTGTGGATGCAGCAACCCCATGCCAAGCCACATTTGTCAAGTGTGTTGACAGAAATTAATTTAGGTCTGTAGGTACCAGAAAGTTTAAGGACATGATGAAATTAAACATATTCTGTTGTTGTTTTTTAGAGCTCATTTGCTGGTGTCCTTAAAGCTACATGATGGCGGGACAGCACATCCAGATCTGTGCCTTTGTGCTCAGCTGAAGCCCCACCAGGCTCTGCAGAAAAGGACAGAACAAAATAAGTGACTGCAAGTCAGTTTGATTCTACCCTGGACTGAACTTGCAGCCTAAAGGTAAAATGTGTGTTTTCTTAAATTTTTTGCTACACTGTGAACATGTAACATCCAGTTCCTCTCTCATGCCCCACGGGATGGGTTTCTGTGTTGGGCTGCTCTCCCCACATTGGATTTGAGATGGGGAGAATCTCAGATGTGCATTTCTAATATGCTGCCAGTGACTGTGCAGCCAAGCAAGTGGTCTGGAGGTCCAGGTCATGCTATCCCAAGGCATGGAGTAGCCATTCCCCACTTTTGGATGGATGGGGATTTTAAAGGAGCTGAATCTTCCACAAAGTTGGACCTTCTGCCTTGTTTTTATAAGATGAACTCAGCTTTTTACTGCAATTCATCTGCCTAGTGGAAGAGGCCCTGGGGGTGCTGGTGACAGTGGCTAAATGTGAGCCAGGTGGACCAGGGCTGGTGTGGGCACAGCCCCAGGGCAGTGGCTGTGCCCTGTGCTGGCCCTGCTGAGGGACCTCGAGTGCTGCTCCAGCTCTGGGCTCTCACAGCCAGAGAGACCTGGAGGGGCTGGCGCATGTCCAGGGCAGGGAACGGGGCTGGAGAAGGGGCTGGAGCACCAGGAGGGGCTGAGGGAGTTGGGAAGGGGCTCAGCCTGGAGAAAAGGAGGCTCAGGGGGGACCTTGTAGCTCTGCACAGGATGGGACAGCCAGGGGGTTGGGCTCTGCTCCCAGGAACATGGGAGAGGACTGCAGGAAATGACCCCTAGGAGCACCAGGGGAGGTTTAGGTTAGCAGGCTGTCCAGGGCAGAGATGGCATCCCCATCCCTGGAGGGATTTAAAAGCTGGGTGAATGTGGCACTTGGGACATGTTTTAGTGGTGGCCTTTGCAGTGCTGGGGGAAAGGTTGGATATGATGATCTCAAAGATCTTTTCCAAACAAAACAGTTCTGATTCCTCAGCTTCTCTCATTGAACTCTATTACTGATTTGCAGACCTTATCTTTACATGTGGTATTCTGAGTAAGGGCTCTTGCTGTTAGAGCATGGCTAGTTCCAAAAGAGCCTAATGTAAAATACAACTTTAACCTCAGAATTCACATCTTGATTATGACTTCCCAGAATCTACCTGTATGTTTCCGTAAAGTGTTCATGCGTGAGAAATTGGCCAATTTGTTTGTGAAATTAGGTTTTGTTATTTTTGTTCTGTTTTGTTTTGTTTTGTTCTGTTTTCTGTTTTTGAGGTGTTACCAAAGCCCACGCAGTTTTGTTTAGGGTAAAGCACCTCTGTTTAAATACATCTTTGAGAAACAGTGATGGAGAAATGTCTTACCCTCTTTACAGTGCTTGGCGTAGTCTGGGCAGCATTTTCCGTACCGCTCGCATTCGGCATCGCAGTCGCACTCCCTTCCCCTCTCGAAGGCTTCGAAGCAGCGTCCCGCGCAGGAGGCGGCTGTGGAGGCAGAGCAGCACAGTCAGGCTTTGGGCCAGCTCATGTGCAACGCTGGGACCTCTCTACAGTGAAGTCGTTGGCTCGAGCTGGTGCCAAGAGCAGCTCCATAAAATCAGGTGCTTATCCTGGTCCGATCCAGGATTTGTCTGTAATGTGGGTTTGGATCAGGCAGTGCCACCAGAAGGGCACTGTGCCATGGCAGTGACCACTGGATTGACAGTGCAATAAAACGTGACCGCCGCGTTCACTTTAGCCAGGTCCCACCGTAGGAGGGTTCCGCTTCCCCAACCACAGAGTGGTGATCTCAACAGTGATATTTAAATTCTGAGCTGGGCTTGCAGGAAGGTGTTCACCACGGTACCCCTTTGCAACAAGAATGATGTGTCTACCAAAGTGTTTCTGAAAAATAATTGGCCTTTTGGTCACAACCAATCAGGAGTGTACCTGGTATGTCCAGGCAAAAACTGCAACCTAATTGTGTAAACAAGTTAACCAAGTTACCTCAAGAGACCACTTTGGAACTGTTTAATACAGTTCTTAAATTATTAGTACTAAAGGACTGTATACCATGTTTTGACATGATTAATAACCACAAGATTTTAATATTTCATATTTGGTTAACTTCTGAAACTTCACTGACTAAACTGCTATTTCATATCAAATAATGACCATGTTGTGTTGGAAAGAGTCTGCAGAGCAATTAAGCTTAAAAAAAAAGCATTTTCTCTACGTATGTCTCTATTGAAGTCATTGTCTCTGTGGCACACAAGGCATAGAATCATGTTTTACAGTTAAATCACTATCTAGAAAAATTAAGATTACTGTATAGGCAGTTTCTGAACATCTTTGGATTAGTGTAGTTTTGGATTAAGTGTCAATGTCAGTGGATCCATCCCACATGAACAGGTGAGAATTATTTTTATTATCTTAGGGAAATTTTTATGCATAAATAATGTCTGGAATTTCTGTCTTTTAGTCAGTGTAGATTTCACACTAACTGGTTCTGAGAAGTATTTGTTAATCCTATAATCCTACTGGAACCACGGTGTAGTGTAACAAACTACTGTTACCCAAATCACTGACATTTCTACATTGGTGATTCCTAAGAAAATGCTTTTAATGCTCAGTCAAGCAATTTGAAAAACCTTATTTTATTTACATTATACAGTTTTGCCTATAAATAAAGCATAAAATAATACTACTCTAACCACCTTTTCCAGCAGACTCTGGACATGGTTCTGATCCAAAGTCAATTTCTGTCCATGGAAGGACACCCTGGGTTTGGATTAAACCCACAGCATCCACACTTCTTAAATTTGAGTTGGAATATGTCATAATTTCTTTCTGCAAAACCCTGAATTGGCTTTTACCACTTTTTTTTCTTTGTATAAGAGACAGACACATACAGTACAAATGCACTAAGGAGTAGAAAACAAACAGTAAACTGTTTTTGCTCATCTTGCCTAGTTCTGCTTTTGTAAAAAGCAAAATTCTTTGCTTGGAAATAACCTGTGGATACACAATTTTCTTTGGATTACAAGAGGTTATCCTGAATATTTGAGGGGAACAACAATACATGTATGAGAGGGAACAAGGACACAGCAAACCAACAGACATTTAAGCATTCAGAGAGGAGACACTGGTGTGGTAGGGAGCTGGGAGGGGAATTTTGAGGAGAAGAACTGGCTGTGCTTGGGAACTTACCCACTGTGCAGACTTTCCTGAAGTCAGGGCAGCACTCCATGTAGTGGTGACAGTTAAAATCACACTGGCAGTCATGCTCTCTAGAATACCCTGCCCCACATCTCCCTGTACAGCTCGATACATCTAAAATCATACAACACTGGTGTAAGCGTTGCCCAGCCACAACAGTCCTTAAGGAAATGCTGAATGGAAAAGGACTAAAGTTTCTCTCTTTTTCCCCACAGAGTGTGGTTTCTCCACTCAATACTGCAAAAGCTGAGGGGCTGGCGTGACCCCTCCTGAAGGTGTGGAAAGCAGAGGTTTGCTCTGAGCTAGCCTGAGGACCAGCAGCAGCATTGTGTTCAGGTTAGAAAGATCTTCCACTGAGCTAACTTACTCATTTTTTCTGAAAACTAAGGAATCCTTGAGGATTGTTTCTGTAGTATGATCACAGGCTTCCAAACTAGCCCCTTAGAGAGTATATCAGCTTTGCTGATTTATTCTCCAATTTGATTCACCCTCTGTATGATAATAAGTGTGTATCTGCACACCCATACCTGACAGACCCCCTAGGTATTTGATTTTTACTGTTGGTAATGCTGTTCCTAATAACCCATCTAATCAGGTTAGCTTGCAAACTGGAGAGCACTGTCATAATAAATACAGGTCCCTGAAGCCATTTTTATTGGAAGTTTCAAAATCTGCCTACTCCCTACACTATATTTTTTCCCTGATGTCAGGGAAGAATTTGGTATCAGCTCTAAGGTTAAGAATGGTTGGGATCTAGCCTTGTGACTGCTATGAAGTACATTTGGTTAATTAGAAGATTATGTACTAGCAGACTAACAGAAAAGCTCAACCCATAGTGGCTTTACTGCCAGACTGCCGGGAAATGCTGGATAACAGGAAATGGTGCAAATAACAGGTGGCAAAACAAGACATGTGGAGGTGTCTTGCTTTAACCTGTGAGCATTCCAGCTCAGCAGTGCCTTGCTACCTTCTGCTGCCAAACCAGATATTCACCCTGCAACCCTCTCCTTCCTCTGTGAAATCTCTGCTAACACAACCAGCTAACAGCTTCTTCTGGAAATGAAACATGCAGGACCACAAGTGAAGCGTCCCTAAATACAAACAAAGAAGCTGAACAATCAGCAAGCCCAAACAGATAATCAGCTGAAACACTGAGGAACAACAAGGAAATAACATGTAACACAGCACAACACCAAAGACAATTTCTAACAGCACACATTCCACGTGTGTGTGTCTGAAGGAATAGCATGGGATAACAAATATTATATTATTGCATATACTGTGATTTTCAGCCAGTACTTCTAATGCTTGTTACCACTTTGCCAAAAATAGAAAAGTGGAACCAAGGGATAACTGGAGACATTAATAGACTTGAGTTACTGGGCTATTAATATAGCAGTTGAAAAGACAAAATGGACATCTTCCTTAATGGATATATGCCCAATATATTGAACCTTTCTTCCTTTATGGAAAGAAAGAAAGTCCAATAGTTATATGGTTAATATGTAGTAGTTCAATAGTTGCACCTCTTTATTCATTAATTTCTTTTAAGTTTATGACTTGTAAGTTAGAGTTACTTGTAAGGAAAATGCCTGAATGGTCGTGGTTGCTGTTGGCAAAAGTCTTGATTTTTGCTGAAACTGGTGGGAAGGTATCAGCTATCAAAGGGTCAGTGTAAGGTCACATCTGGCATGGGGAGTGCCCTGAGGAGCTGCTCAGATACCTGACATTGTGCTTTTTGCTATCATGTAGTAATAAATCATTTTCTACCAGCAATACCCAGTGGTATTATCCCCGTGAAAATCTGAGAGCTGTCAGAGAGCTGCAACAGCACAGGATTTGCCAGGTAGCATGTTCTGCTTCACCATAACAGTGTTACTTTAGCAAGGAATCAGTAATAGATCTTGGAGTATCATTAGACAAATAATTCCCCAAATTTGCCTCAGTGGGGTAAAAATGGTGAATTTAATGGGAAAGCACTTAGCACGGTAGAGACGTTCCTTTCCCTGAGCTTATTGGAATACTTCTAGCCAACCTTTGTGAACATTGTCATGTTAGATTCTTTGTAAATCAAACTGCAAATCACTAGGGCTAAATACATCACTATGAGGGCAAGAGGCTCTGTAGGCTGTTTAAAGAAAAAGTTATAGGTTCCTACACATTTTGCATTATATTTATATTTTTATGTTGTTCCTCAAAAAAAGAGGACCATGCTACACTAAAATTTATTTATGAAAATATTCAGTGATGATAAAACTGAATCATATTTTCTATCTGAATAAAGTTCTAGAACTCAGTATTTTTATGAAGGTGCATTTGAAATATTCTAAATGTGTGTCAGGCACACACTCCTAGACACCCTCCCTTCAGCTTTGTGTGTTACAGTACCTTGAGAAGACACTTCTGGAATCAAGGACAGTGAAAGGACCACCAGGGATAAGCAAAGTATGTTCCATGTAATCATAACTTTCAGGTATGACATCATTCCTAAAAAGAAATAATCTCACATCACTATCTGCAATTCACTTACTTCATAATTTTAAAAATGCAGTGCATATCTTTGTTTATAAGACTAGTTTGATAAAAACATAAAATTAATAATAAAATTGTTCAAGGAAAAATTGCTAATTTAGAATTACTCCATAAATTCCTTCTTGGTTATTAGTCAATTAGCTATTAAGTTCTGTCGTAAGACTATAGAAATTCATTATTAACAAGTAATAGAAATAAATTTTTGCAGAATTCTATTACATGAAGTCTACAGTCACAGTCGTCTTCTAATATGGGTATGCTTCAGCACAACAATGTTTAAAGTTATAATACTGATAAATGAAAATCTATAATAAAACCAAATACTGACAGAACATTAGTTATTCAGCAACATAATTTTATAAACATTTTCCTAACACTGAAATATGTCAAATGGAAACATAGGCTAAAAGTAAATCTTCTTTCAAAAGGAAAACTTTGGATTTTCTGTCCCAGTTCCTTGTTCTGCTACTGAAGAAGAGCTCTGGGTAGAGACAGGTGTAGCACTTACCTAGCAGAGAGTGTGTCTGCTCCCAGGGCTGTTCCAGAGCCCTTATATATTGCTTTGGAACTGTGCTGGGGTCAGGTAATTAGGCAGCTTGTTAAACACACCACCAATGACAGCTCATGACAGCAAACTTTCCACAGGGCTTGGAAGAGGGCCCGGATGACTAGACTAACGCAACATCTGGAAAATACTCCCATTAAGAAAAACGATTACAGAAAAACTAAATAGGGACTTACTAGTCAAAACACATTTTGATTACTGAGAGAAATGAACAAATTGTCCTCAATGCAGCTGGAAGGCATTAGAGAGTATTGCAGAGCAATAAAAAATCATCACAGGCAAATGCTGAGTGTATTTTCTTTCCTGTCAAATGGAGCTTAGGTGACAGTAGCCTGAAATTATGCAGTTTTATCTGCTACTGATGGTGTATCTTCTCCAAAAAGTTGTGAGAGCTAATTCATACAGACATAAGTAATTCACCACTTGCTCTGAGTATTTTGTACTCTCCCCTGAACAAGCGGAAATGCTGCCAAGGCATTGGCTAGAAATCAAAGAATTGAGTCAAATCTCAAAGTTATTGAACATATGATATGCAAGACATCAAAAATGAATGAAAGAGGCCTTAATTGTTTTAATGGTCTTTGTGTTCACTGGTTCCAGACTCAGGATAGTGGAAATGGTCATTTGTAGCTCTCAGAGACAGAGGGGGTTTTAACTGAAACTTTTACAGTCCTGATTGTTGGTGCTTAGGAGGGATTTTTTATTCAGAAATTATTCTAAAGGCCAGGGAACTTTAATACTTCTTCTTTATTATATTACTTGAGTCCCCAAGTAGTTCTGTTTACCCCAAAAATAAATATGGTATAGTACACATTGATCCCAGTTGAGGAAAGGACTTCAAATGAGAATGAGTCTCTTAAGGAGAATAATGCAGAACAGGAGTGGGTTTAAACATGTGTTTGAATGCTTCCCTCACTTGGTTCATTGACTGTACAGCTTTAGTAATTTTATGCTGTAAGTTCTAATTTCTATGTTACACAATAGAGAGATTTCCATTCAGTCTTTCTGCATTGTGTGCAGATGGAGTAAATATTTACTTCAATTAAATGGAGTAACTATTACTTTACTTTGTGGAAAAGGGGAGACTGAGTTTTTATGGAGTTTATTCAAGGTCATACAAAAAGAAATGTATATGGCATGTCTTATAATAAGAGTTTCAGGCTATCTTTAGTGGACTATTAGCTTGATGAAGAAACCCTGGCTTAGGTTAGAATGGTGTCTGTCTATGATTATTTGAAGCCTAGGGAAGAAGTATTTGTTAGTGTAGCCAAATAGGATCAACACGATGAGAAGCTTCTGAGAAAAGTATTGAAACACTTATAACTTAATTAATTTATAGTTTGATCAAACAAAACATTTAAGACTGAATTAATGAGTGTATTCTTACTTTGAGATCCATGACATGGAACAGATTTGTTGTCTTTTCCATCAATTCACAGCTGGTGCAGCTGTGAGTCCCATTTAATACTGGCTGGGTACCTGAGGTGAATATATATATATGTGTGTGTGTATGACTCAATTAAAAAAAAAAAAAAATTCAAAATTATCATTTTTTTGTTAACATGCCAGGGCTTGAGTCATACAGTTAGGTACATGCACATTTGAAATACAGATAGTTGCGACTGGCTGCTACATTGTGTTATGGATATTCCCTTTGGTAGGATTGTATTTTTCATTTCTCTTTTGAATTGAACTTTTGGGTTGTTAGAGTTCACATGGAGATGCACATTTTGAGTGAAAAGAATTTCATAAGTGGATCAACAGGCTGTGAAGAGCACTTAAGACACCTTTAAATTGTAGTGTCACTGTGGCATTGAGATGGGTGGTCAGGCAACATTCAGATGGGGCCTGATCCTGACCAGCTTTTGCTGGTTTTCCCTTTGTTTTTAGGCATAGATTTTGAAATCCTGCTTTAAATTACTGTTATGGATTTTCATAGATGGCAAGAAATGCATTCAGGTTATGCATGCTGGGCAGAGCGTGCTCCTGCTTCTGTGCCCATGTTGGAGTGCCAGGGAGAAGGGCCCAGAGAGGAGTGGGGAGCTGCATCCCAAACACAGATATAATAGAGGGAAAGTACAAAATGTTCAATTTCCTTCTTTTGATTTCAGCTGCCTCTAGGGAAACAAGACTCATTACATTCCTGATGAGTAAATAAGGATACATGGCTTCACCAACATTTTAATTTGTCTTAAAGCAGCACATGGGACCTAATATTGTGGTTAGTCACTCCAATCAAAAAGAAAGTACCTTAGTTTTTATCTGATTTTTATTGCTTCACTTAATATCAACTGCCCAGTCATTTAATTTGGCAAGGCTTTCAGGCAAACGTAAGCCCTTCATCAAACCCTTGGCATGCATATCCAAAATCTTATCTGTACTTCCAACTTCCCTAGTAGATTGCATTTTAGAAAAAAAATAGATGTTAAAAAAAAAAAAAAAAGCCTTTCCTTCCAAACCCTATTTTGCCTGTGTACTGCAGTGGTCCCAATTGCAGCACAATTGCTGTTATATTTTATTTCTGTGTGAACAGATTCCTTATGCTGATGCCCGTGACCTGGCGGTGCCTTTTCAGGCCTT
Source organism: Lonchura striata (assembly GCF_050655825.1). NCBI lineage: Eukaryota > Metazoa > Chordata > Aves > Passeriformes > Estrildidae > Lonchura > Lonchura striata. The sequence goes on along the minus strand of NC_140710.1, from coordinate 24,763,197 downwards.
GGCTCTTCCACAAGCTCATCAGTCAGTCACATTCATGATAGTTGTTTGGGGATGTGATCATATCCACTGGGATCACATGGAAAATGTAAGTCAGTGAAATCCCAGACAACAGTTGTTGGGATGATCTGAGCCTGGCCTGACAGAAGCCATTCTGTTTTTTTTTAGTTTAATCACTGATGCCCTCTGCAAACCCATCAGGACCCTCAAAATATTCTGTGACTTTCAGATGGACATTGAGCTACCTTGGGTGCTCTGAGTCTCTGCAAAGGCTCAGGAAGAGCTGCTGGGCAATCCCAGCAGAAGTGATACAGACAAACTGAGCTGAGCAAGAGGAAAAGGAAAAGGTATTTGGAGTAGAGTTGGCCTGTTAAATACTAACTGATTAGTGAATCCTTATTTCACATAAAAGGGATCATAGAAGGAATGTAATTGCATGTTAAATGAGAATGCTGGAGGTCTCACTAAAGTTACTGAGAAAAATTACCAAGAATCATAGAAAACTTTTGATCTTGCAGGAAGGACTGACAGGCTTTCAGGGTTGGAGTCTTGGAGGCAAGGAAGGGGATGGTGTAGAGGAGGTAGAAGCCTTCATGTGGGAAGCCCATGGGATTACAGTTGTGGGACAACTTATTATTGATAAAAGGTGGTTCCTTGTATTGCCTTCTAGAGTCTGTCACTTTCTTCAGTGCAAAACTGGCTACCTTACACTGACATTTTTTCTGATTGTGGAAAAAAAAAAGATTTAATTTGAAAGAGCACCTCTGGCTTTTAAGAAAAGAAATATTAATACCCTAGGTTTTCTGTGGTTTACGAGTAGTAGTAGTACTGCAATGAATTCTGCTGCACTAAGGCTCAAAATGCTCACGTACATCATCCAGCTGATGTAAGTACAGATTTATTGTATTTCCAATTCTGAAAAAGGTAGGAAAAATTTTAAAAAGTAAGAAGTGGAGAGGAAAATATGACTTAGATATTATATTTGTTCCACAGAAATCTCAGGCAAGCCCATAATAATAGGTGGAAGATTGGTAGAATCTGGAGGTCTGTGTTATTTTTATAGTAATACCAATGTCAGTAGCAGAAATCTTTCTATTTCAGAAAAGCCTTTAAACTCAGTATAGCTGCAGATATTATGGAATATCTTGAAGAGCAGGAGAAAGAGAAGCATATTTGCTGGCTGGTTACATCCATGGATGGAATGGACTTCTGTGGAGCTTTGGCATAAGAACATCACTTTATAGATGTCATGATATTTCTTAGTGGGTCCTCACAAGTTTCTCTAAAATAATTTTAAAGGTTTTTATCCCAAAGCTAGAGCGTGGATTTATCTGAGCTAGACTGAGATCTCATTTTATGTGGAATATGTGCTGTGAATCATACAACAGGACAGACTCAGTGGCAGAAAACTACTGGGTAAAATCTTTTGGGAAATGTCTGGAAGAACAGGACGTCATTAAGTAAGAAATGTTCAATTTCTCTTTCTTCTCCCCTGCAGGAATTATTTCTCTCTGAACCTGTGCATAGTGAAATGGTTCTAGATTTAAATACAGTTGGCTGATAAAAGTGAGTTCTGTTTAATAAAAAATTACTCACAAAATGAAATATATTTCATATTGTTTAGGGTTTTTTTATTCATATAGTGTATGGACTAATTCTACTGAATCATAGCTGCAAGAAAACAAGAGATTTAACTATAGGAAGAAAAAAGGTCAAGCAACACTTCAACGTGAAGAATGGCCCAGGATAAGAAGAATTAAGAAAATTAACATGAGAAAGGTAAATCTAGGAGAGTAAGAAGTTATATATGTCTGTCTCTAATGTAGGAAATTATGTTTAGCAGTTAAACCAGAATTCTCAGTTCAACAGTAGGAGCTGAATTAGCACTGGCTCCTGGAAATCTTGGGAATGAAAAATGCAGAAATTCTTTCAGTTTAGTTATGTCATTACCCCTTCAGGACAGATGGTAGAGACTCCCAGAAACAGTCACCATTTTTCATATGGCTGACAAATAACACCCTCAGTTTGGCAAAAGAGCAGTGAAAAGGTGTCAGACAGGGTTTCTCAGACTTGGTATGAAGTAATTTTCTTATAACATGAAGAATCATCTTTCTTAGACATCATGCACAGGCTACCATAAATAATTCTTTTAGCACATATTCAAGGCTTCACTTCTTATTTACTCATGCAAAAATAATCTGTTTGAATGTGTATATGCAAGAGGGGAAATCTTCCCGGATCAGCATAGTTGTACAGAAGAGCGACAAGCAGATTTTAGTGTATACAGCTCTGAAAAGAGCTGTATACATTACAATTTCTTTTTCGGAACTTTTCTGCTGTTGCTTGACTTCAGAGTGAGAACTGAACAGCAACTTCTGATGTTCTTTCAACAGGAATCTCTCAAAGGTCACATAGCAAGCTCCTGTACAAAAAAATTCTCCTGGCAGTATTGAATACTGTATATTAACGGTAGTGGAGAAAACTTTGGTTAAAGCTGCCAGAGGCTTGTGGAACCTGCTTTCTTTCTTACTGTAAACATTGTTTTACAGGAATCTGAATTATTCCTGTGAAATGTTCAGTACTTCTGTCTATTTAGGTTCTGTTGTTTAAAAGACACCTACAGTGAACAAGGGTTGCCTGGGTGTTTGGCAGAGTGAATTGTCCCAGCATGATAAATCCCCTTTTCTTTGGCAGAGGTAAAGGTATTTAAAACACGAGAAAATGTTGCTTTCCCCTTCAGTTTCAATGACCTTTGAAATTGTTGTATTCTTTTTTATATGCTTTCAACATGAACTCTGCCTCTAAAAAAATCAGTTTTCTTCTCAGACTGCCTGCAAGAGTTGCACAAGCACAGCATGATTGCAGCAGATCCAAGCAGGGCACTGAGGCTCAGCAACTCTGAGTTTGTACTTCAAATATAACAGGAATTTTCTGTCTACAAATGAAACTATGGCAAATATGTAAATTATTCAGCAAGGCTATATTATATCAGAGGTTGTGCAGTGTTGATCTTAAGCAGGAAATACCTGCAGCAAAGGCAAAATTCTTGCCCTTAACTGATGAGGGAAAATAAAATTCAAAAAAACCCCAAGCTGCAGTTATTATCCAAATATCTTTCTGATACATCAAGAAATTTCTAGGCATTGGCTTCTGTTTGCCAGTGGGGTTAGAGCTGAGTATTAGGTTTTAGAAATCTAAAACTGAAAGCCCCTGTAATTACCTGTTCCTCAAGGGCACGAGCATGAGTGGTAGGAGCTTCCTTCTGTCAGGGAGTTCTTTACCTGTCCTAAACAGTTCTCCTTCACAGCATGGGCTGCCAGCACTCACAGCTGTGGGGCTGGGGATAAGAGCTAGTCCCCATATCCTTCCTGAGGGGTGACTCTGCTGGAGGCTGGGGTCAAGGTCAAGCTTTGGAAAGATGAGCCTCTGTGGATTTTAAAAGCTCAAGGAGTTAAGGGGGCTGACAGCTTTTCTGTTTAAATGATTCATCCCCCTTCTAGACTTCAAATTAATTTTATGGTTTGAATTAAAGTTAGATTATAAGTCAGTGATTCAGCTTTGTGGTGTTCAGTTTTAGGGAGGTGCCTGGCATGGCCCTACTGCTCTCATTTACTGTAGGGATTGATCAATATACTGGTATTACTAAGCATTTATTTGGGCTCACAGCCAGGGCTTCTGGTGTCGGAGCTCTGGCACTAGGAGGTTAAAATGAGGGCCGAGAGCTGACAAAGGTCAGCCTTCTGCATTATCATAGGAATTGATCTCCACAGTAAAACTCAATTTGGGGTTTTCATTATACTAAAATTTATGGCTAACATTCAGTATATGCTTAGTAATAGCATTTCAGTGTATTTCATTAGAGTTCAATTTATATATTTCAGTTTTGGTCTAAATTTTCAGAGATCTGTGTGTTTCACTTGCTTCACATGTTACTGTAGGGATTGCCCTAATTGTTGAGGTCAGCCTAAGGAGGTGGGCTGGAGTCAATATTTAGGCTTCTACAGCCCAAAAAAAATGTCAGCAGACATGACCCACAGCCATGTGTTTTACTTTTATAGAGGGACTAATTTCTGCTTATAAGGAAGATTTGATTTAACAATTCAGCATATCAATATACACATTATCTGGGGTTTGCAGAGATAGGATTAGAGTTAGGAGAAACCTAATCTGGTATTTAAGATCAGAGTTGGCGATTTTCAAATTAGGATTATGAAATTTGGAACCCTCTGTGGTATAGGTGTTTGGCTGTTGACATGTCTATGTTTCAATTGGGGATTGCCTTTGTGTTTAGAGTCTGAAGTCCCAGAACTGCTTTTCTGGTGTACTTTACAGAGCTGTGATTTGTACTGATGTCAATTTTTGGCTGCAAATATGTGATATTTAAATATGTAGTAATATTTTTTACTGCATAGATGGGTATGTTATAGTCTGATTTACCATTTAGGAATTACAGTGTCAGAAATCCATTTTATTGATTGCTGTTATTGGCATTACTTATCCTACCAGGGCTTAGACTAAACCCAACACAAACTGTAGCCTTAATAACAGCCAGGGAGCAAATCCTTGTAATGTTCTCAGAAAGAGAAAACAGAAGCATCTCTCCATCCCAGCTCACTCACCCCATATAGAAAATATTAACATGATGCATGTCTAGAAGAATGTGGGCTATCAACTTCTGTGCTCTGGGACATGTTTAATACCAGTCAACAACAGGAAAAGACACTTTTCCCTTCCCCAGGGCACAGCATAGGAGTGCAGGTGCATCTGACAGGTTTTTGTACCTTGATTGGTATCACTGGCAATGACACCAAAGTCTGGCAACAGTTTTCTGTGTTTTCTGTAACTGGCACCTGAGAATGAGTGGTGTCACCAAACATGGTCTGCTCTGTTTCTGTCGCAGTGTTCTCCGTGCTGATGACTCTTTAACTCAACTTTTTGAGGGACTTTGAGCTGTAATGAGGACTGAAAGGAAAATAAAATCTCTCCAGTAGGGAACTGAGCAGTTTGCATCACTCTCTGATGGGCTGACAGGTTTATAGATAATATCTGCCTGCAATAAAAGCCTAGTTTGAAGAATGACTATTTCCCTTGGCTGGACGGTGAAGATTCCCTTTCTAGCATAGACAGTGGGAAGGAACTTCTTTTTCTCTCTTTTTTTTTTTTTTCTCTTATTCCAAAAGTTTAGAACAGGATGTCAGATTCTGACAGGAGGAGGAAGGTGCATTTGTAAAGCACATGCTAGGAGAAGGTTTTTAAGAGAAGTACCAGGTTGTTCTTGAAAGCTTCTCTTCTTCCAAAGGAAAATTAAAGTGCTTTGCAGACCAAACAAGAAAAACTCCTTTCCCTCAGCACCTAACAGTCTTGTTTCAGTACATCATCAAAGATGTATCTGGAGGATGTGACTTTTTATAGGCAGACTTCTTTTATTCACTTCAGAATGAGTCATATGTTTTTGTGACCAAAGCAGTTGGTTTGAAGATGAAAATTACAAATAATGCACCACCCTTAAGACAATTCTTCTCCTGAAAGATTGAGCTCAGTGTTATTGGCAACATCCTTTGTTCAAAGTTAGTTTTCAGAAAATAAGAGAAAATCCTAGGGATGCTGGTAAAGAATATGGGTTGACATAAAATATTCTTACAAGAGAACATAACTTATCCTCTGTTTATGGGTGCTGTACCTGAGAAACAAATATCATAAAGGTTCAATCAGACTGGAAAGAAAAGAATTTGCATAACTATGATAATATAAAATAACTGCTGCTTAAAATTATGGCCTTCCAGAAATCCTGTCAGTAACTAAATGACATTGCTAATTGCTTCCTTTTCTGCTGAGGAGTGAAAACCTTGAGCGTGGGGTGGAGGTGCATGTGGCAAAATAGTGACAATTAACATTAGAGCCCCTGCTCTGCCCATGCTTTAGTAAATGGTTCAGCCCAATTCTTGCTGCTGTTCAATGCAGGACTGAGAAATGAGCAGGATGGAGACACAATTTATGGGAAAGCTCAGTGTAACAGCATGCCAAAGCCAATCCCACAGGAGCCTAATGACTACACTGTGATGTCAAATAGCAGTGAAAATGAGCTCTCAGATGAATGTGGGGGCCTCGTGAGAAGAACAGCCCAAAGAAAGATCCTACCATGGCTCTTCCCTGGTACTTTGGTTGTCCTGAGTACACTGAAAGGAAAAGGGGCTGGAAAGGGAAGCATCTTGCTCATCCTTTCATGCCAAGCTCAGTGGGAATTCAGATCTCTTGATGTTTTAATTAATATTATTTTCCTTAATTTTTCAGGAATATAGCATACATTTTAAGCAAGAATATGCTTCAAACTCGCCAGTTCTCCTGCTGTTCAGGAGAACAGCAAGTCCTTCTAAGTGTTTAGGGTAATTCTCAGACTAAAATAATTTGAAGTAACTGTGATACGAACACCACATTTTTCAAAATTATCTTTAGAATCCATAAAGTGAACAACTACTAGAGGAAGAATTGCTAGAAAGGGTTTAAAGATGGAGAAATAAAGCAGTGGGACTGCAGGCTGTCTGTCAAATTCTAGGAAATTAATTTCAGAATGCCTAAAAAGATACAACTTTTATTTGCAGATAAAGAGTTCTGCGAAGACACTGTATCTTAATAAACCTGTTCTTGTGTGAAATTATGAGATGAGTTTAAACTAGAAAGATCTAAATTATAAATAGAGATAAGGTGCTTCTCCTTGTGTTTTAGGCAAGGAAGTTTGTAGTTGGGTTAATGTGCTACAGAGTCTCATTTGTTTCTCTGAATATTTTTTAGCTCCATTAGGCCTAGAGAAAGATAAATTTTTAATTTGGCTTGAGTGAAATTAGTTTTATAAGCTAAGTGTTCCAGATATCAGACATATGTATTTGAGGCTTTCTTTCAATGCATTACAGTGATTTTTATATACAAATACTAGAGCTGTGGGCATAGGCTAGGTTTAAGGGGTTTATTTCTGAAATAGAACATAGATAATGTAGGATCTTTTTACAAGCTTATATCAAGCTCTGATGAAACTTGAATATTAATTGTGCCTGTTTTGCCCAGAGTGAAGACCAAACAGGAAAACTCAGTTATTTGCAGTACTTTATAAATGTGATGGCAAATATTTCCTTTAGGACCTTGCAACAAGTAGTTATTTAAATGATCCTAAAAATAATCATTTAACTAGGAAAATTTCATAAATTAATTATTTATGTCAGTAAAATATATACATAAAATAATAGATGTTTTTGGAATATATTCCAGCCTACTACCTCTAAGTGAAAAGCCAGAAAACATCCAAACTCTTCTATCCATCTGTGTAGAATAAATTCTAAACCTTAGGATGCTCTTAAATTCCCAATTTATAGTTTAACAATGGTTTCGGAATACATACAAATCACGAATATTGTCTTGAGGCTTTGCTGAGATGGTTGTGGTGTTTATTTGCATTATTCCTGATGTGGAAAACATGAAGGACAGATTGGCAGTATTATTGGACTATTCTGGTTTGTAGGCAGTGTCCATATGGGATGAGCTTTTTTGTTTCACCTCAAGTTTACTGAAATACAGGTGGCTAGAGGGTGCACTGTGCCAGGGGTGGCCTTGTGTTGTAACCAGCTGCATTATTAGATCCAGCGGGAAATGGGGCCAGTTCATGTGAATTTTAAATATGGCTTTAATGAGAACTTAACAGGAGGCAAGTTGAACCTGGCCAGTGAAGATCAAGGAGATGCTGGAAGGCGTAAGCAGAGGCCGAGAGGCTCTGGGCACTCAATGAGTCCCTCAGTGTTGGTGGAGATGATGTGCTGGTTTGTTTGGCCAGCGGGGCGGTGATGGGAATGGGCTGGGCTGCAGACACAGGACATGAGAGCAGGAGGAGGATTTGGCGTCAGTGAGCAGCTACCAGGCCGTGGGCAGCCAGCTCTGCCTGGAATACTCACTCACGGAGGGGCCAGGAATAGCTCTCCCTGACAGCAGATAGGCTTAAGTGTTTTTGTCTTTGGGAATCCTGAGGGATGGGGGAGATGGCTGTGGAATTTGAAAGGATTGCAGAAGTTTGGCACCATTTTCGGGTTGATGTTATATTCATAACATTCTGTTCCAGGGCTCTGGCTGGGGCTGATGACTCTGCCTTACCTCATGGCAACGCCCTGGTGTTCTGCTCCTCAGGGCTCGGGTTACTCAGTGAACTTCACTGTGTGGCCAGATAAAACTGCCCCATTATTGTGACACGCTGTTCAAACTCTTCTGGTGACATTTAGACTAGCACAGTTCAGAAATTCAGGGGCCTGGACTCAGTGAAAGGAGACCATGGGGCTTGGTTAATATTTTTAGATTGATATGGGATACTGTGAGCAGCTTTGGCTGCCTGAACACAAGGTACTGAAAGTAAGACAAATGAGAAGAGGCTGCAATAATAAATAAAGTAATGGAAAGATGCAAGAGGAAAGCACAGAGGAGTTTAGTTTGTTAATTCTAGTAGAGAAGAGCTTTGATTTCTGTGCATAAATACCTCCAGGCAATAAGGATCTGGGGGACCAAGAGAAGATGATTATTTGAACATTTAGTTTAATACAGCTTTTTGCAACAGCAGCCAAAGTCCAATAATTTTAAGCACTTTGTAAATAAGATTGCAAGAAATTAGAACAATGTTCTTAAGCATTATATCACTGAGACTTGGCAACAGCCTGCTGACCAAATGAATTTTAAGATGGAATTGGATGCATTTTCAAATGAGGTGGGAGAAGGAGCTTGGTGGCAGGAGTTTTGTCCCAATGTCCCTCCCTGGCTGCATTGCTGTAAGAGTGCAGTGAAGCTGAGGCTGTAGCAGAAACCTGAGGTGATTTTGGGAGGCTTTTGCTGTAAGACAGTAAAGCAGGGACACTTATTTTGGAGACATTACTTCAATGTAAACGGATCTGATGGTTTTCCATTTACTAAGTCGTCTATCAAAGCTGTCTGTCAGAGTCTTCTTTGGGCAGCCAGTAAAACCTTGCCATTTCATCATTATTGGAGAGGCAACAACATTCATTTCCCAGCTTCCTGGTGCTGCAGAGCAATTGCCAATGGCCCCAAAATTTTACTTCAGTCCCTTCTCTGCTAGGGTAATTTCTGCTTTCTCAATGGCTTGGGGTGAGAGGGGAGAATGTCTCAGTCGCCCTTCTGAAATTTGTCCTTCCATGTCTGTGAGCTCTGTCGTTCAATTATGGGTTTCTCTTGCTAACTGTGAAATTTAAGCACATTTTGTTGAGAATTAAGTCAGAAAAATCACTTCAATAGTTGTAAAAGATAAGGTGTGTAACATCTTCTGCTTCCTGTGTATGGAATTGTGAAAAATATTAATTCCTGCTGCTCAACAATTTTCCAACCAGTCATTTGTTTTGGGTGTTTTCACTTTCAGAAGCCATGCTTAAGTAGATAATTGTAGTTGCTGTTAGAGCATTTTGATCACAGTACTAGTTTGCCTTTTAACCCCGTTTTGAAACCAAAAGCTAAAATTTAAACTTATATCTCAATGACAATGATGATCTCTCTGAAACACTATTTTAGGTTAATCCAAGATAATTTAAAAGCAGCTTGCCTAGTTTGTAGCAAAATCACATCATTAAATAGTGAAGAATGAGAAAGTGTAGATATTTGCCATTAATTCCTCCTTACAACTTTATAACTTATGTCCTAATGAAATGAAATACTGGTATTGGCCTAATGATAAATAACATCATGATGATGTTCTTCTGCAGTCCATTCCAACTTTGCATTTTTAATGAAAGCAGTTTAATTCAAAAACATCACCTTTAATTGTTTCAGTTAATCTATGAACACTCCCTTGAACAATTATGTTGTCCATTAAACATGATAATCTATAGGTTTTGCTCCATTTTTCTATTTCCTTTTCTTTCTCCTGTGAGCATCATGCATATTCCCCTTCTGGGACCTTTACTGTCCTGCCAGGACAGTAGTTGGCTTGTGATTCATATGTGAACTTCAGAAAACATGGACACTTGGTGATGATTTCAGGGATATGATGTTACTCCTATCCTTTTAGGCTTTTTGCATTTTTAAAATCCCTTTATCTGGCATAATATTAAAGAGCATTACAAGTAACATTTATTTGGAGTGATTACTCTTGCACAAGACTGTCTGGCAGATTGCAGGCTTTTACAGATGTTCTGATTTACAAGTACTGTTGCTCATCTTATTAAAGGAAATGTATTTAATACAGGACCAGAACAGTTTAAAAATAAACAATGACTGCATAATAGGTAGATGCAAACAAAGATTATCTTTACTTACAAAATCTGTCTATGGAAAACTGGAGTAGGAAACTGAATGAATAACTAACGTGTCAGTTCTGCTACCGATACAGAAATTACAAGTCTCAAAATATTTCATTTTTTTCTTGTTGTTTTTAAAATACAACAGATTTATTCTAAAATCTCAGTCTTCTGAGAACATCTGTCAGTAGAAGAGTGCTATCTAACCTGTGACCATTCAGGCAATAGCAATGGTTAGTTTTCACGTCAGTCTCTCTCAAAGGGGATCTGCAGCTGACTTGGAGCATGGGGACACTGAATATAACACTCCAGGTGAAATTGTATAGTAACTAATCAAAAGTAAGAATGCATGGCATGTAGGCAGTGCTTTGTTCAGGCAGGTGTAGGGAGCTTTTTCCATCTCTGTGTGAGAACATTAACTCTAATTTTATTAATTAATTAGTTAGATTAAGCTAATTAATATAACTTTATTTTTTTGCCAACAGTCTTATAAACACTACAAGTACATATTCCTTTTGTGCTGGAGAAAATATAGAAAAAAATAGATTTCAGAAGTTCGGTACTAAGCTCAAACCTGTAACTGCAGGCTTGCTTGCTGAGTAGCAGAGCTTTTTGATGCTCTGTGTTCTGACTTCTTAAGAAAAATCAAAACAAATGAATGAAATCCCCATTATATTTACAAAAACTACCTGTCCACTGTTTCAGCAAAGATGGACTTAAATTCTGGTTTCTGTTTGGAAGTTGTCCCAGTGTGCTGTAGGCTTGAGGGTGCATTGATGAGTGCTCATGTACTCTAAATAGCTGCTCAGGATGTTGTCAGGAATTGGTGACAGCCCTCTCTTGAACTAAATCCATATGGTGTAAAGTAAACCTGACCTGGTGTTTGTGGATGCTCTTTCTGATTTAAACGTACCACAGGTCTGTCTGTCTGCTGAGTCCCTTGTGTTCATGGATATCTATGACTTAGGGAATTTTTGTCTCTGTGACCAGCATTTGAGACCTGCAAGTGCTGGTGGCAGCATCTGATATTCATGACAAGTCTCACTGGGCCACCTGCAGTCCAAGACTTCTAAAGCCAGTGTGTCCTTCCTTTGGCACCACTACTTGTCACTGTCCCCTCCTGCGGAGCAACAAGGGCTCCTCCAGTCAATCCTGCCAGCTAAAACTGTGGTTTTTTTGGTAGCAGTGTTCATATGTTCAAGAATACTCCTCCATCACAGGTTTTGGTGTGGTACTGGTGCATTCCTTGTAAGGTAATATATAGCATTGTAAGCCAGAGGAGCCCCCTGTTCTTCCCCCAGGAGCACACTGTGGAACAGGTCCTAAAATCCAAGCACACACACACCTTTGTCTGTAATAGAATGGAGTTTATCTGGACAGAGTTTGTAAAACTCTCAATAACCTACCCTCTCATAAGGGAAATAATTGTGAAAGTGCTGTTTACTAACATGATATTATACTGGAAGGTGTTTAATAGCTTCCAAAACTAATTTTTTAGATAACTTGTACAGAAAATGGTGTTGGACTCATTTCCTGTAGTTACGCATTTCACTATCTTTCTTGTATTTATCTCTAATGACAGCCCAACAGAGGAGTACTCTGGAGAGAGTTGAAAGAGCAAAATGCAGTCGTTCTGTGCAAGGATCAAACTCCTGCCAAGTGAAAAAAGGCCAATTTGAGAGGAAGATCAAATAGATCTGAAAGTATAACAAGGCTGATTCCTGGCAGTAAAGACAGGCTGAACTTGAAGGGAAAGAAGTGGCTGCTTGTGTTTGTAGAGTAAGATCAACGTCCTTGTAGCACTGCTCAGAGTTAGTGTGAGTGGGGTGAAAGGATTCGCTGCAGTCAGAGGAGAGAGTATTACTGCAACTGGGAGGTGGCTGAGAAGTTGATGCTTAGGTACATAAAGCTCTGACTTCGACTTCAGTGTTATTGGGATCAAATACCTAATTTGAAGATGTTGTCTGGATGTGTATCTGAGTATCAGAAGCATTTGTTGAAAGACACAAATGATGACAGAAAAGTGGGAGAGTTTGGGGTTTGCAAAGTGGAACAAGCATCCATTGTGGTTTTTTCAGTTCAGCTTTAGGTGATCAAAGGACTTTGTCAAAATACTAAAAAAAACCTGTGGAAATGGGCAATTGACTCATGCGGCTCTAAATCATGAAAATGTCTCAGACTTTAGCATGGCTGATTTAAAATCCAATTTCAGGCTGGAGATTTGGTGATTGTTATTTTCTATTAATTCCTGTCTAGCACACAAGGTGGGAGCCAAACCAGTGCAGTGTGATTTATTTAGATAACCAGCAGGGCTTTGTAAATAAACAGGGGGTAATCTGGCAGTGCTGAACTTCACTGCTGAACCTGACTGCCCAAAAAACAGCTTTTCATCTCCAAAAAGCTGATTCTCAGCTACGTTCAGTGTGTTTCCATTAGCTGCTCTGCTGGTGTGTTTTTACATACTGTGGTAATTCATTTTGCAATGGGCCCTTCTGTCCTGTTTATCATTTTCAAATCCATATCAAAACCATTTGGGTTATACCAGCTCTAAGTAAAACCTAGCTTTTGCTATTACTTGTAGTATCTCCTGACACCTTTGCTATGATTAAGAGAGATTTTGATTAGCCAAGGGGCCCAATTTGAAGGCAGTCGGAGTTTTTTAGCAAGGTTGTGACTGGCTTTCATTAGAAGTGGCTTTTTGGTAATTGCTGATGGCTCTTTTCTTGTCTGTAGTAAAGCTACTGCAGGTGGTAAAAACACCATGATATTGCCTTGCTGTGCATTTGGGCTGGTGAACACAAATCACTTCTGTCTTAGAGCCTCATCTATTAAAGGACAACATTGTTTATGCATCCAAAAAATTTTCAAAACATGAGCTGAGAAATGTTAGCCGTAATATTTTGGCACAGGCTTTGCAGGGTTACACCTAACTTGAGGTTCTCTATCAGTCTCTGCATCACTGAGAGCCTTGCAGAGCAACCAGTAAGAAAACCACCAATATTTCCTTTTCAACGAGGCCACTGCAGCTGAGAAAAGCAGGCTGGCCTGAAGGACTGGTAAATAGTGAATACTGGTGAGCTAATTCTGCTTGCAGACAGATGAGGAAGGATGAGACAGATTAGGAAGGATGAATACATTTGATGTAATCAGAGTTATTTACAAGGTTTATATTTAAAGTCCAGTTCTTTTAAGCAGAAGAGAATTGAAGAAATGATGGTTTTGTTGCAGATTTTTTTCAGCCCATCTCTCTCCCATAAGCTCTCAAGCATGGGAGTTGCTAGGACATCTCAGCAGAAACCATCTGGTTCTGGTACAAGGAAGCTTTGTCCTCCCCTGCTTATCACTGTAGCTTCTGTAGTCCCTTCAGTGTGTGTTTTCATGTAGTTTTCTCATGTTATTTTTTGTTTCTTCCATTTCAGTCAGTCATGCAGTGGCACCAGAGAACTCTGCATTTTCCTCTCTGGGCATGGGAAAGTACTGTTCCTTTGCCTGCTTTATGTGAAGAGCTACGCACTCCAGTTGTTCCTGTGGTATTTGGGAACTCATTCTTCTCCCAGGTTTGCAAACCTCATTTTTTATATCTACATGAGCAGATTCCAGAGGCATTGCAGCTAAAATTCTGTGAAGAAACCTTGATGCTGTTTGGAACTGGGGTTTTTTTATGTGTCACAGTGTTTATCGGGGACAGTGGTAATGGGGAATACTCATGGGATTCTTTACTTCAGGGATGCTGGTGGATTTTGCCTCTGAAGCTGGAGACCCCAAATTAGATATATTCCTTTTTTGAAGCTTTTGCATACAACTTTGTTTGTCAGTGGTTCTGCTACAGTTTTGCAAAGCAGGAGTTTGGCCATGCTTGAATTCTGGGCTGTGCAGTGCAGATCTCTTGGTGCCTCTCCGGTGATCCCCGTGAGTGGAGTCCTTGAGACTCTTGTGATCGAGCAGGAGGCAGGACTTGATCTGTGTGACTGCTGTGCAGTAAGCTGTTCAAAGGTGTGGAGGGGAGCTTGTCTCAGTCCTTGGCAATGAGGAGTTATTAATAATGAAGCCAGCTGCATCTCACTGCATTGCAATTCTACTGGAGCTATCCAGAACCACAGGAGATGTGCAGGGCTTACATGCAGTGTAAAATAACAGATCCTCTTCTCCTTGCATAGCAAGTGCTTCAGAGCACTTCTTAACCTTTGCTGTGTATTTTGAACAGCCTCTTGGCTTGGTGATGTTTGTGATGCCCCCATTATTTAGTTATTCATAAATTATAATTTGAATCTATGTTAGTGCTGAAGTGCACCTTTTTTATCCTTATGCCTTTATCTGTAAGCAAATCTCCTTTGCTTCCTTTGTTTTCCTTTCTAACACTAAACTTATCAAAGCAGAATAATCTGGCACCAGTTGTGCATTGAAGATTTAAACACTGAACCCAATGATCTGAGAAGTGATTGGAGTTAAGTGTGTCCAGACATGCAAATGTGTTTATAAAAATCTGCAGCCAGCTAGGGATCCCATTTAACCTTATTCAGAGGGCCTGACTGGATGCACTGCTTGCATGTTGAGACAGAGCAGTGCTGCTGAAGGTGTGATGTCTGAGGACCCATTTAGCTCTGGCCATCAGCTGGCACTATCTGGTGTTTCCTCACTGTCCCAGCTCACACCCAGAGGCTTGTGCCTCTCCGTTTCCCCAGGCTTACAAGGGGCAAATGAAGTAATTCACTAAGAGTTCTTGTAGTCCCTGTAGAGTAACAGCTCTGCATGAATGGGGATCTTCTGCATGTGCCAGAGCTGAAAATGTTTCTGATTTCCTCTCGGGAAAGAGAGCAGCACTTAAGCCATTCAGACTCTCCAGCATTAATGGACATTGGTGAAGAAGGTGTTTTAGGTTTCCAGACTTCATTGTGGTACTGAGTGATGGCAATGAGTTCCATTTGGTCTTGGGCTGAATCAAAGCTCTCCACTGGATCAGAGGTCAGCAGCGCACAAGGCCAGAGGATCCTTATCTGCCTGCAGGATTCTCCACAGAAACAAAGTACAGCACTGCCCTCCATGCATTTCTGCATCCCATATCCTGACAGAGGTAAGTGGAAATGTGCCAGCTGTCTCCTCTGCACCCTGGCCAGGAGATCCCACAGCCAGTGCTATGTGTGCTGCTCCCACTTCTGTGCGACAGCGGGACAGGCTGTGTGTGCTGCTCCCACTTCTGTGCGACAGCGGGGCAGGCGCTGGGATTCCAGCCTTGTAAAATAATCCATGGATTTCAACTGTTGCACTGTGCCAAGTTTTCATTGGCAGCAGCCTTGGATTTGAGCTGCCAGAACCAGAAATGCCTCTGAAGGCAAAGGACACCAGAACTCCCCCTTGGAGCCGGAGCAGTGTCCTGCCTGTAAGCGCCCCGCCGATGTGGGCAGTGACGGCTGTGTTACTCAGCATCCGGCCTGGTTTCGCACCCACTGTCTGCATCTGACTTGGAAGTGGACATTTCCCAGTCAGGCACAGCTGCTCTGGTCTTTGCTGAGCATCCATCTCACCTGATGACATGTTTTTCCTTTAGCCAGCAGTGCTGTGCATCCAGCAGAGGCTCATTATTGTACCCATGCAGTAGCTTTTCACTTCAGCCAGCGTGCAAAGGAAAACAAAGCCCCAGTGCATTTCTTTCTCCAGGGGCTGGCAAGCTGGATCCTTACAGAAGGTATGATGGGCATTCCTTACCTGCCTCCTGTTCCTGAACACCTGCCTTTTATGGTGGGTGTGAGATACTTGATGCTGTGCTGGGGTTGGCATTAGGGCATCAGCCATCTTTAACAGATGCTGGTTGTGAATTTTCCATCTTTTCTGGCCCCAGTCGGCCCTGGTTTCATCCCTGAACTCCTTTTCCTGCCTTACTCCTCTCCTAGGCCTTAGATTTGGAAGGAACCAAATGGATTTTTGCAAAGGGCTGTATTTCACATGTAGTTTCATTTAGGCTTTACCAAGAAAGGATTGCTTTTGGGAAGAAGAGTGAGTCTGGCTGTGTTCTGGTAAAGGCTGGGGTTTAGCAGATGTTTTCCTGGAATACAGGCATGGGCTGACTGCTCTGGCACTGCTGCAGCAAGCAGGTGGCTGGAATCTAAGGTGTGCCCACCAGGAAGTGAGCCTCAGGAGACTTGTGCCCAGCTGCTGCGATGCCACCAGGTATCACCCTGAAACCACCCCTGTGTACAAATTCCTCACTATGGGAGGTACACCCCGTGGAAGATGGCAAAAGAGGATTTATTTGATCCTGATAGTGTAATTAATGAAATGTAGCTATGTTTGCACAGAGGTGAGGGCCAGGAACCTGTGGCACAGGACAGTGTTTCAGGCATAAACAGGGTAGGAGAAAATACTGCTCCAGAAAATCCAGTAAGCAAGGGGAACAGTAGGCTTGTGCAGAAGGAAGGTAAGCACAGACCTGAGGTAGCAGTGGAGCATTAACTATCTGTTCATTATTTGCTCTCCCTAAGACCTCCCTTTATTTTTAAAGTATTATTTTTTCTGGTAGTATTGCTGTTATGATGCTGTTATTAAAGAGTAAGTTGTTTGTGATAGGACGGCATTTGCAAATAGTTTTGTGACAAATAATACGGTGACCATATCAGCTTTTCATGGGATGGTAGTGAACCTTTAACTGTACAAATATTACTGCAGACTAATAGAGGGTCTTGGACAAAGTGACTGTACAGCCCTGAAACAATGAAAATTGCATCTAAGGTTTGGGCAGCCTTATCCAAATAAACACGGTAGACTATTTGTTGTATTTAAAATTTGGATTTATGAAAGCAGGATTTTTAACCTTTAGCAAACACCCAAGTTCATGTGGGCACATAAACATGTACTAACCTGTCCCCTTGCTTCTCAAGTTAGACCAGTAAACCTAATGATAAGCAGCAGCTTTTCCAGCCTGTCAACAACAGGCTTATGGGGGTAGAGCAGCAGCTGGTACAGTTGCTCTGAGATCTAATTTAACACACTTGCAACCTGTTTAATAGCGCAGAAATGAAATTCGTAACACAGCTCCACGATGTCCAAAGAAGAAGTGGCCATGGCACAGGTTCTCCCTCACTCAGCGCTTCCCTTCCGAGTCCCCGAGTGAAAACCACCACGCTCACAGTGACCCACATCTCACTGGTCCCTCAGTCCTGGCATCATCTCAGGGTAAGGAACACCTTCCACATGGACAAGCAGCTCCTCCTTGAGCTGGCTCCTGGAAAGACTGGATGAGAAGGCAAGCTTGGAGGCATGGCTGTGATTAAGTGGCTTCCATCTGGTAAGTGACTTCTTCTTTTAGGGTCACATTGGTTAGAAAAGCTGTCAACTCTGTTGGGGTTTTTTCCCTTCACACAAAATATGTCAGAGTAGACATTTTTGTGTTCTGGGAGTGGAATTAGACTCCCTTAAAAGACATCACTTTCAGTCTGATTCTCATCCTTAAAAGACATTGAGGTAATTACCTGTACCTATTATAACTTACTCTCATTTCTCCTTCCCTCATGTCTTTTTCATGGGATTTGTCTTCTTTGAGCCACTTTTATTTTTCAAATCAGGTTTCCAAGAAGCAAGCCTGTTCAGTTTGAAGTCTGTAACTCAGATAAATTTGTATAAAGTACAAAGCAATTTTAAGTTGTCCTTGTTTTGCAGGACTACTTCACTTGGTGCACTGTAAAGGGGGGAAAAAACATGGGGACAACAAGTGGGGGTGTCTAAAGTTAGTTAATAATATACAAGAATAGAGACAAAATTCTACTGGGAGATAATTTGTCCCTGTGGCTAAAAATCTACTTTAAAGCTGGTGATAATCTCTTACTACCCCAGAGTGCCAGGAAGAGGGAGAAGAGCTGGAGCTACTCCCCGGTTTGCTGGGCACAGTACCTTCTGCATTACCCAGCACTTAGGGCAAAAGCTTTAGAAATGGAAAAGATTTTTTTTAAAAAGATAAAACTCCCAGCAGTCTCAAAGGTGATGGGAACCTTTATTTTGATTATTTTCATTGTACTGACATTGTCCTTTTATGCAAACTTAACTGTAAAACACTCTTGAGATACTGCATAGAAAATACACATAGGAAAAACCACATATATACACGTCCATAAAAATAGAATACATCTTGGCAAAATTACTTGTGTACAGTGTATTGACATTATTGAACCAAACTTACATCACCTTTGGAGAAAAGTGTTCCATGTGCGTAAAACCCCAGACCATTTACTGAGCTGGGAGTATGGCAGTGGATATGGGTTTGGGTTAAATAAATGGCTACACCAGAATGGCAGAGTAAAAACAAGTTATAAAATACCTGCTCTATAAAGTAGAATAAGCCATTTTGTTTTTTTCTTCCAAAAAATAGCAACATTTCTACACTTGCATGGAAACCAAAGGTATTCTCCTGTAGATTTGTTAGCTACAAGCAAACTTTAATGTCCTTTGTTTCAGCATTTGCAAACCTTGGGCACAGCGGCATTTGGTGGGTTTGAGCACACAACATAGTACAGCACAGCCCTAATTCTATTGGGTAATTGATAAGGAAAAAATCTAATAGATATAAAATTTAAAACACTTAGCAACCTTTAAAATATGTAGACCACTTGAAATTATGGAATTTCTTCAGTTACTTTCAGTGGAGGCTGCTCCTTGCTTACTGCTTTGACTACAAGGATTTCTCTGCTGGTTTGCAGAACATACTGTGGAAAGTGACTATTCCAGTGTAATAAATAAAGCAAGTGGTTACAGGTCCTCAGAGCCATGGATCTTCCTCTTGAATTGGAACAATGGAACTGGAGAGGCAGCCTCCGGGAAGCAGGGGAGGAGAGAAGAGCAGAGCACCCTTTGAAGAGAAGTGGCTGCCCGTATGGGGCAGGCAGCAGAGTCGGGCTGAAGCAGTAGCAGCTCCTGGCCCTGGGAGCTGCAGGCTGGCAGCAGGGGCCGGCGCTCAGTAGGGGAAGGCGGACACGGCGATGTAGATGATGAAGGTGGTGCGGTACTCGACGCTGCCGTCGGCGCTGTAGGACAGGGCCCGCACGCCCATGCGGTACGTCCGCGGCTCCCGCAGCGCCCGCGTGGTGAACACCACTCCCTTCCAGTTCTCATCCCTCAGGGCAAACGGCACCGCAGTGTCCTCGTCCGCCAGCAGGAAGGTGGTCCTGGGGTGCATGACCTGGTCGTGCGTGTAGGCCACCAGCCGGATCAGATCCTGCCCTGCAGCGATGCCGAAGGGCAGCGACAGCAGCTTGTACTCCAGGGCGTAGGTGCTCGGGTCACACTCCAGGTCGTTGGCCGGGCAGCTTTTGAGACAGAACCTAGGAAGAAGCAGAAGACTTTAGCCCAGGGAGAAGGCAGAGTATCTTAAATACTGGGTTAGGTCTTACAGGAGAAATTCTTGCCCTGTTTACCCTGCTGCAGATTAAAACTTCTCTAGAAGTGCTCATGCATTCTTCATCCACTGTTCCTTTACAGCTGCAGACCAGTTTAACATCCCTTTTTGCCTCAACAGGATCATTTCAAAAAGATGTTTGCTACACTGATATCATTGACATCTGTGAGGTAAGTTTTAGTGACTGTGCTCTTAAACATTATAATGGGAAGATCTAGTTTAAAATGTTCTGGGCAACATTTGAGGTATGTGTCTCTTAGGTCATAAAATAAAGAATTTGGAATGAAGGGCAGAATAAAATTTGCTTTGATATAATCAAAAGTCAAACCATGAAATCTTTGCTAGTGCAGTTTGCCAGTGCTAATGGAGGTCGAAGGACATGACCTCCATGCCAGTGTAGATGTCACTGCAGTTGAGTTTGATCCCAAAAGATGATTTCTGACTATGAAACAAGCTATTTTTCTTTGAGGATAATGAAAGATTAAAATAAAGCAATATTTTTTTTTCACAGAACAGGGAAATAACAAAGTTTAACAGGAACTTAGAATAATTTTCATGACTAAAAGAATGTATCTGATGCTTTGAAGCTGATAGCAAGTCAGGCTATTAGAGAGATTCAGATTAGATGTTAGGAAGGAATCCTTCCCTGGCAGTTGAGGCAGTGGCACAGGTTGCCCAGAGAAATTGTGGCTGCCCCCATCCCTTGGAAGTGTCCAAGGACATGTTGGACAGGGCTTGGAGCACCCTGGGATAGTGGAAGGTGTCCCTGCCCACAGCAGAGGGTGGAACTGGCTGTTCTGTTAAGGTCCCTTCCAACCCAAACCACCCCAGGACACTCTGACTCTGTGATCTCCAATGTCACTGCCTTACTTTCAGCTACTGTGAGTTCTGCTAGTGTCAGGCAAACTTAAATTTTCTTCTTTAACAAGCACAGGTTAAGGAGCTGAGCTTGGGGCAGGTGAGAAGGGGCTGAGAATAGAACATACCCAGAATGTGGCTCTCGCTGGTAGTTGGGTGGACAAGGAGTGTCTATGCACTGGTAGCTTCCTCTCATGTTGAAACACATCTGATTTGATCCACAATTTATGTTCTCTTCAAGACACTCATCAATATCTGGAAGGAAAAACATGCTAGGGATCAACTGCTGTATAAGAATTAAAGGGTGAAAATCAAAGTGGGTAAAGGCTGAGCAGAGCTCAGAATGTGACCTTCCCTTTGACCCTAGAGCTTGGATTTCAATGTGTAATGAGAAAGTCACAGGGGAACTGCAGAGAATTAGAAGTTGCAATTGCCTAGTTTGCTGATATTTTATGAAACAATAAAGTATGGAATATAAAAACTTCTGAAACTTGAGATTTTGAATGCTCTCAGACAGCCAATGCAGAGCAGTGGCTTAGCCATGTGCTGGGCCTGGTTTGTGGGAGGTTTCTTGGCAGACCTCCCCCAGAGCACTGCAGGGATGCTCTCCGTACCTTGGCAGGTTTTGCCGTTGGGCATGAGGCGGTATCCTGCGGGACAGGCACACTGGAAGCTGCCCAGGCTGTTCCTGCACTCGTGCTGACACGTGTCTCTGCTCTCACACTCATCGATGTCTGCGGAGAGAAGCACCAACACCTCAGCACTCCCTGAGCCTGCCATGAACACAGGTACTTTCCCCCATTCATGTACTGCAAGTGTACAGCTAGAGCTGGTGGGAGTTGTCTGGATCTTTTTTCTGATGGAGTTGAACATCTAAGACTAGAGCATCCTCTCTCCTTACCTGTGCCATTCCTTGTAACTCTGCAGGCACTAAAGTCAGCTTTGAGGGGCTTCTCCCCTCGGTGAAAAGCAGCTGTGACAGATCCCAGCTGAGGAGACCAGTCCTGAGACAGAGCTCCGGGAGAAAGGGGGATGTGCCACCTGTGTTCACTGCCAGGGTCATACAAACAGTCCTGCCCCCAAAGCAATTTGAGCTGCCTGATAATCAACCAGGTATCAAGCAACATGCTTAGGGAACACCCACACTCCTTATCTCACCAGAGGAAGCCTCCTTACTGAGGGAGTCTTCCTTACAGTCACTCCCTCCTCAGGCAAATCTGTTTCCCTTTCAAACTGACTTTTAAAATCTGGCATCCCTCATGCCAGAGGGATGAATTAGGCTCAGTAGCTGGGAAGACTGTCACTAAATGCTCTTTTCTTTCTTTTTGTTTTTTAATCTCCCTCTCTAATACAGAATACCAGTACCAAACCACATTATGTAAAGTTTCCAGAACACATTAGCATGATTCAGATACAGATAATTTGTAATTATAATGGCTTTTGAAAGATCTGCTTCATGAAAGAGTTCAGACTTGCAAGGTTAAATCACTGAAAGGAAGGTTTTTACTTCCCCTCTGTCTGACTGACAGGGGTTGCATTAGATCAAAATACAAACAGAAAAGAGAAACACCTGTGACTATAAACATCTGTGCTGTTAGCAAATCCTGATGGTCACCTATTGAAAGGATTTGCTTTAACAAAAGCATAATTTGGGGCTATTTTTCATATTAAACAATAATTTTAAAATTTATGTATTTATTCAATGAAATGAAAGTTTCATTGAATATTAATATTGTTAATATTCATGGCACATTAACTAATTCCAGCTGGAAGCTGGGATGAAGATCCAAATTTAAAACAAACACTTCCTTCTCTCAAGAGCTGTATTCCTGGGTCTCTCAATTAAACTCCTATACCATAACAATCCACATGGATTGACTACTGAAACCTATCTGTAGCTTAAATACAAAGTTTGATGTCTTCTCCATGCTCACTGAATTACATTGCAACCCCTTTTCTAACATAAAATTATTATTGTTATTATTTATTCGATTATTGTTATTAATAATAAAAATATAATAATAATAATAATAATAATAATAATAATAATAATAATAATAATAATAATAATAATAATAATATAAAAGCTTCTCTGCCTGTTGCCCATGTGACAGTGGCTGATGGTCCTGTGGCAGTGCTGGTACTGGCCCCAGTGTGATCAATTCTAAAATGTTTATTCCAAACCTTTCTGACACAGATTACTGCTGCCAATGGGAGTCTACGGAAACACTGGAACTAGGCTGGGACTACAGATGGTTTTTGGAGTGTGAGAAGATTCACCAAGGTGAGCCACCATGACCAGGAGGAAGAGTAACAGAGGGAAATCCTTTGCAAACAGGTAATAAGCAGCACAATTAAAACAAAAGGTTATAAGGCAGGCTTGAGAACATTTTTGCTACAATGTGAGCCAAAACAGCAGAGACCAGAACATGCAGAACCCTCTGAATATTGACCAGGGTAACAGAAAACACAACCCCAACACCACAAACCCTCAGCCCCTGGTATATATCACACAGTAACCTAAGAATAAGGCCCAAAACAGAGTTGCATAGATAGGACTGACATTTACCTACACATCTGGCATTTCTTGCCTCATAGCCTTCAGGACAAGTTTCTCTAAGGTTCCTTCTAGTCCTGGAGAAAGGCATTCTGCTGTTCCTATACTCTGAGAAGGAGCTGTAGAGATTTGAGGAGTGCCTGTAATAGTGCTGCAGTTGCTGGTTGTCTCTCCCAGGGGAGAACTGAGCATAGTTATAGCTACTGTAATAGGCACCCGAATTTGGCACCCTCTCCAATCCGGCGCAAGATTTCCCATCACCCAGTAACTGCTGCCCAGGTAGACAGAAACACTTGAAGCTGCCGGGGGTGTTGGTGCAGTGAAGTGCACAGGGTTTAGGCACTTGTTCACATTCATTAATGTCTGCTCATGTGACATGATCCAGAGCCCCAAACCATGTGGAAAGGAGAGAAAACAAACAAACAACAACATATAACTATACATATATGTACACACAGATACTTATCTCAGTCTCAGGAACAAGCTGAAGACATAAAGGCAAGATTTGGAGGCAGTAGAACATGGAGAACACTAGGCCAAGCAGGCAGGATCCACTGTCCTGGACTGTAAGAGACCTTCATTCTCCCCCAGGCTGATGTGACTGTGCTCACCAGGACAGGAGCCCTGCTGAAGTCTTGTTTCAGCCTCAGCTGCTAAATACTCTCTTAGTAATTGGGTTTTTTTCCTTAAGTGCTCCCAGGTGAGTGGAAGAAGCTGCTGGTCCCTTCTTTAAAAGACAATGCTTAACACAGAGCATCCCAGAGAAGTACAGTGCTAGAAATTCCTTACACCTCACACTAAAGGAAGCACAATTATTGTGCCTCGAGTTGGGGGAATCCTGGAATCATGGAATGCTTTGGGTTGGAGGGAGCTTACAGCTCAGCCAGTCCCCCCCTGCCATGGGCAGGGACACATTCCACCAGCCCAGGTTGCCTCAAGCTCTGCTCAGCCTGGCCTTGGACACTTGCAGGGATGGGGCATCGGGCTCAAGAACGTGCTTCAAGGCTGCAGGGGCAAGAGGTCAGGTACGTTCTAACTTTTGATGCTGTCATTGGTCATGACAGGTTGGAAACTCAAGAGTACATATTAATTCATTTTTGGACAATTAAAAAATAGAATTATTTTTGCTTTCCTAAGAAATGTATCTTTTTAGTTGTTTAAATTAAAGTCCAAAGTTATTTAGATGAGCAGCAAATATCATCCTTAAATCAAAATTGAGTGCCCAGCATATGTGCTGAGTATGGTAAAGGCTTTGAGGGTGCAACATGCCGAGTGCCCTTCCCTCCAAAAAACTCTAAGTGCTCTTAGGACTGCAGGACCTTCTCCCACAGTCTCTCTGACACTACCAGAAAGAAATTTTCTACAGTTTTTATCAAGTTACTTCAGGCTCAGCTGGAACACATACTGTATTTCTTTTCAAGCTTAGTATTTCATCAGAAAAATACAGAAGTTTGTTCATTCCAAACAACTCTGCAATAACCAGAAATAAAAAATCTGATATTAACATACATCACAACATATCAATAATTGACATATATTATAAATATTCTCCTACTAGAAATTAAAGATTATTTTAATGGTGACTCAATAATAGTTTAATTATTCCATAGTAGTGTGCATTCTTTCAATTACTACTGTAAAAATGCCATTAAGCCAGTGTTGTGAGAGTTTCATTTGAATTCCCTGTGAAGACAAGCTTTTGATTACAGATTGTAACTCCCCAAGCCACAAATTCAAGAAAATAGTATTTAAAAATCAATATTGTCAGAAATATAATAGACCATTAGGCTGCATTTTTGTAAAGTGGTTAATATTTGGTATATTTAAGGTTTTTAAACATTTTAGGGGGATATTAATAATTAAATTAATTAAGAGTTGGAAATCCAGAAGTAGTAATTGCAGAGTGTTACAATATTTTCCAGCTGTTATTTGGCAAACACACAACTGAAACTTCACATATTTGTGGAATTATCCTTAGGGTATATTTTTCAGGTATTAACACAAGAATTTCACTTTAAGTATGACAACAACTGATCTGAATTTTAAGTGCATTAATCTCAGTATGTGCTTAAAATGAAAAATTTATTATTCATATACATGTAAAAGAAAACAAACTCAATTATTTCCTTAGCATTCATGTGCTGACTTTTGCATTCTACATCTACCTAAAATAAATTAACACTGATGTCTAGTTCAGCCAGTGTCCTTGGAACAAGTTGTGGATCAGCAATAGAAGCTTTTCATAGAAATTATGAAAGACAACAGGTGAAAATCTGAGCAATTTCTTTTGCAAGAGCAGTCTGTGCAATACAATCAGAACTGACTGCAGGGAATCACCAGCATTGGTTCCAGAACTGCCCCTGTGAGAAGATGCTACTGAGGCATGGGAACCATAATATTTACAAGAACAAGGTAAAATTACTTTGAAATTGAAATAGCTACTTTTTCAGGATTTCTCTAATTTGCAAAATAGTACCTGATTTTATGTTCTAGATAGCCTTGCACGTGTAATCTGCATTATAGCAGCTTTTGGCAAAGCCCTTCCAGGAGAGAAAACAACACAGCTTCCAGAAATGCTGTGATTCAGGTAAATGGGCAGACACAGCTCTGTGGGGGTCACACAGGAGCATCTTATCCCCATCCAACAAACAAAAAAGGGAATTGTGGCACAAAGGGCTTTATCCAGGGTAAAAATAGCACAGGCAGGAGCAAAATTCATTTCTGTTTCAGTCTGAGCCTTTTTCAACTCCTCCCTGTGCTTGCTGTCAACAATGAGAACGAAAACTGGATTTTGTTAACAAAATGAATACTTTAGATGAATCTAAATTTTAAATATATTTTTAGGAACATAAAAGTTCAAAGGATAAAAATACTTTAGGAGGGAGCTTTCAGTGGCACTTGATCATAAGGCAGGTTTAAGGATGCTGGTGTTTTATGAAAACCTACAGTCCTAGACTTTGCCTGGCTTTTTCTGGTCAGAAGTTTAAATGGCTTAAATACAAGTTAAAAGTCTGGGATTGGTTTTATTTCAGTACAGAGGCAGATGGCAGAAGTAATATTATATCTTGGTCTACAGCCAAACACTCCTTATGCAATTAAATCTTTTAAAAAATCCCAAACATTCCTGGCTTTTGACAGTCCAAAATCTTAGGTTGTTAAACAAAATAAAATAAGAAAAAACTGTTTATCTTGAAGAAGTCATCAGGGAGGAATGTTTTTCTGATATACGTAACAGCAACTGAAACCAACCTCACTTGGTGTCGTGTACATTCAGAAATCCTCATTATCATGGTAGGTCAGCTCTTACATTTTAAGTATTTGACATAAATGTAGCAAAGGTGATAATAAATGTTCCTTCTGCCTTCCTAAAGTCTCTTAAATGCCAGGCAAGTGCTTGTCCACTTGCCCTGGCCCCACACATTAAATCTCCTGCTCCCTACATCAGAGCTCCAGAGCCTCCTGTGACACAGGAGAAATCCCTGCGTGGCTTTATGCCAAGATGGCACAGGGACTGAGTGCATGGCTGGCATTCCTGTGAGTGCCAGGGATCCTAATCCTTCCCTGCTGGGAGCCACCCATGCCAGGAGGAGAGCAGTGAGGGAGGAATGCAGATCAGGTCCCTGTGCTCTGCTGCTGGGGAACAGCCCTGGCAGTCCTGATGGGAGGATAGGCTTACTTGGGATGCTCAGGAGCCAAACTCGTTCTGGGTCTGTCGGGCCTCTTGCAGCTCCTTGGGGTGTGCTCCCTAGGGGAACCCCCTGACTCCCTGTGCGACTGCCTTCAGGGGTGAGCCAGGGCAGGCCAGGGCACAGCCAGCACATCAACAAACCCCACCTGATTTTTATAACTGAAGCCTCCTGTGCAGTGGTTATTTGCCACATCCATCCACCAGTGCTCTGAGACCCTCTTATACTTTGTTTTAAAAGTACAGCCCAATCATTTGTCATTTGGAACCGTTTAGCTCTGTTTGTTTAGAATGGAACACTTTGTTTTAGATGGCCAATTTGGAAACGCAGAGCAAACGTGTCCCTACAGCACGGTCTCCCACAGGGACAGCACTGCTGGTGTGCTGCAGCAGAAAGGCAGGCGAAAGCAGAGCACAGGTGTGAGAGGACTGAGCGGCAGCTTACCCACGCAGGGCCTGGCAGCGCCCTGGGCGCGGAATCCTCGCGGGCACACGCAGCGGTAGCTGCCGCGGGTGTTCTCACACAGCTGGTTGTAGCGGCACTGGTGCGACCCCGACCGGCACTCGTCAACATCTGCAGCACACGGCAAGGAACAGTCACAGCTCCGCTCATCCTCACTGCGGGAGGGAGCTGGGGCTAAACCATCCCTGACCATCTCTGAGGATGGGGCTTGGAGCAACCTGGGGTAATGGATGGTGTCCTTGCCCACGACGAGGGGTAGGAATAAGTGATTTTTAAGGTCCCTTCCAGCCCAAATCATCCCATGATTCCACTGGAACAAAAGCTTTGGTACTACCTACAACATCAGCTGTGCTTAAAACCCTCCCTGATAAGCAACAGGGACCTGTGATCTTTGTTGAGAGCTCCTGAGCCAAACTCTTAAGAAATCATGCACACACAGAACAAAACATTTCAGTCAATGAATAACTGAGAGAAATCAAGGTTCTGACACAGAAAAGACACCAAGAGAAATCTTACTGTTCTTACTTAAGAACAGTGGAAAAACTAGAAGTAGCAAGGATACATCTGCTTTTCTATAACAAATTACATGCTCCATAAGCAAAAACAAGTTGTTGCTTTAGTATGTGCAAATATTAATAACTGGAGATGGACAATCTTCGGGATTATTTTAAAAAATAAACATCATCATTGTTCCTGTGTTTCCCATAGCTACACAGTGTTCTACTCACCAATGCAAGTCCCGTTCTCTGCTTTGGTCATTCCACTGGGACACAAGTCAATGCACTTGTAGCCACCACGGGTGTTCTTGCAGAGCTGATCAGGCCTGCACACGTTCTGCCTGCACTCATTGACATCTTACTCAAACAAAAGCCAAAAAAAAAAAAAGAAAAAAGCAGGATTGGACTCAATTATGTAATGAAATTACCCTGTATCCACACATTGAATCATTTCATGCACATGGATCAGTCAGTCCAATTCTTGCTGCCTCTGGCTTTCAGTACTGCTTGACAGATTCCAAAATGTACATCAAGTGTATCATCCATAATAGCATTTTCTTTCATAAGACAATAGAGCAACAAATCAATGTTGAATTCTGCCTGATGGAAGGAGGGAATGGACATTCAGAACTTCATCCCTACCCATGCATTTTCTGCCCTTCAGCTGGAATCCTGGGTCACAGCCACAGTGGAAACTTCCTATGGTATTGAAGCAACGCTGATGGCAGGAGCTGGACTCTTGACACTCGTTAATGTCTGTGGAACAACACAAATCCTTGACACCAGGGCTGGCAGTTTCCTTGTGGGCAGTACCTGAGCAGGGTTTGGGTGAGTTCTGCTCAGGAGTATTTGCTGCTCTCCCATCTTTATACATGAAAATGCACATGGGACACAAACCCAAGAATGCTAATTTCTTCCCTGACAGGATTTTAAATTTATTTCTGAAGACTGAAGAAGCAAAAGATTAAAAACAAACCCAAACCTACAGAAAAACCAAAAGCCCACAGCCTTAAGAATGAACATTTATAGACAGGAGACGCCCTCTACAGCGAGTTTCAGCTGCACGGAGCAGCATTTTCAGTTGCAGGAGAGCTGAGGAGCCCGAGGCGCAGCCCGCGCGTACCTTGGCAGCCGAGGCCGTCGGGAGTCCTGCGGAAGCCGCTCCCGCAGCGCAGCGCGCAGCGGAAGGAGCCGGGCAGGTTCTCGCAGTCCTGCCCCGCGTGGCAGCTGTGCCCCCCCAGAGCACACTCGTCGATGTCTGCAATGGGAAACGAGCTGCAAACCCTGCTCGGCCAGCACAGGGGACACACCAACCAGTGCCTTCAGCACCAGCAGCTACAAACACGTGGCCAGGAGTACATTCAGCTATGAAATAATTAGAGTACCACCAATAAATTGTGTTCTTATCATGAGAAAATGGCCCGAATAAAACTCTCCTTAGCAATTTACGTGCCTCTTAAGGCATTTAAGGCCTTCAATTATCTAAGGGGCATTTGTATCCAACCTGCCCCAGCAGCACCTTTCTTACCTTGACATGTTCTGCCATCAGCAGAGATGGTGAAACCTTTGGGACAGGAGCAGTAGTAGGATCCCACAGCATTGTGACAGGTGTGGGAACAAGGATTTCCCACAGCACATTCGTCTTCATCTGGAACAAGAGAATGTTTGAAAAACTAGTGAGACTTCCCAAGAAACTACTCTGATGACTAGTAAAGCCCACAGGGCAAAACCAGATCCAGCCAATTCCCCTTAATTTTCAATCTTTCCAGAGGTAATGAAATAAGTCCACAAAATCAACTCAGATGATTTCTCCCTAAAACAACCCCGACTCTTAGTGAGACAGCCAGGGTGCTCGTGTGCTTCTCTCCACCTCCATCCCCCAAGCAGGAACACATGGGCTCCTGTCTGAGGTGCCAACACTCGGCCTTTCCTCCACACAGGTCACCCAAATCCTTCATTGCTCTGCAGGCTTAGCAGAGCCTGAGGCTCAGTTTCCTCCAAGTGTACCTGAGGTACTGATTTAAAAGTTGTCTGGGCACTACTCATATTTTAGGGGATGACTGAAGTAACATCTTCAGCTGCCCTTGGATCCACACCCTTTTAGCAAGGATAACTCACACTTTTTGAAGTGCATACTTTGAACTCTAAATAAAGGGGATGTAGGTTCTGGTGGCTTAATAATGTGTCCAGCTCTGGAGCCCTCAGCACAAGGTGGACATGGACCTTTTAGAGGAGGTCCAGAGGATGCCATGGAGATGTGCCAAGGGCTGGAGCCCCTCTGCTGTGGAGCCAGGCTGGGAGATGTGGGGGTGTTCACCTGGAGAAGGGAAGGCTTCAGGGGTGGAAACAGGGGATCTTTAAGGCCCCTTCCCACCCAAAGCACACCAGGACTCCATGGTTACACCCACCCGTGTCAGTCATTACCTGAGCAATAAGGCCCAGACGAGTCCAAAGCAAACCCTGCAGGGCACTGGTTGCTCCGATCCCCTGTGTGACAAAGGAAGCACGTGTCACTTGTGGATAAAAATATGGCCTCTTCATTACTTTTAACAGTAAGAATTGCAGCCCAGCAATTTTACAGTATTTGTTATATTTCAACACCAAAACAGGAACTTTTAAATCCAGCCTTACTAGTTTCTCTACTTTGGCACTAAGTCAGTATTGCATGGCTATTGTAAATGCAGGTGAACCCGGCGGGAAGAAACAATGATGTCTGACTCCAGTTCAGAAGGCTGAATGATTTCTTTATTATAACTGTGATATAATACATTAATATACTATTTAAAGGAAGATACTAAAACTACACACCCACTCATTCTAACTATCATATCTAACTCACAACTCATGACCTTCCTCTTGAGAGTCCAGCCACAGGTGGATTGGATTGACCAACAGGCTCAAACAATCCTCACCAGAATCCAATCAAGCAATCACCCCAGGTAAACAATTCTCCAAACACATTCCACATGGGAAAACAGTGAGCAGAAATAGAAATTATTTTCTCTTTCTCCTCTCTGTACACCTCTATAAAAAATCCTGAGAGAGAGAAATGTTCGGTTTGTCACACATGGCTTGTGCTGGTTTGAGTAACATTGAACAGGTGTGTGGGGGTCCCCTCAGAGTGAGCTGCAAGTCTCATCCCAGCCTAATGCATCCTGAGAAGTTTATTATCAAAAGAATAAAGACCATTTGGTTTTACTTCACATAAAAGGAGGTCAATAGACCCAAAGCAAAAAAATCACCATGTCACAAATCTCAGGAGATCACTGCAGAAGAACGTAACCGTGTACGACAAACTGCAATGAAAAACTCAGGGTGAGACTCCTCAAAGGACACAGGGCTTTGGCTGCTTGAAAACTGAAATTTAAAAAATGAAATCTAAAAAAATCCCAAACACCAGTATCTTAATTGTTAGAGGAAATAAAATCAAGTTCAGTAAAGGCTTAGCCAGATCTAATCACAGGCATATCTTAACCCAGAGACTCTCTTTTATCAGATCTGTTTTTAAATTAGAAAAAAAAAAAAAAAGCATTTGGTTTTCAAATTGTACAATGAGTCCCTAATCTGGCAAGTGGGGAAAAAACTTACTGTACTTGATTTAGAATCTTGTTACTGAAAAGAAAGACTCAGACAGTCAACCCCTCTGTTTCATGTACTTCCAAACTAGAGTAACTTCCCTACCACATAAAAAAAAAAAAGAAAGCTCAAATAGCATTAAAAGAAGTAACTGGCCAGCTTGCTCATTAATTAGAGCTTCTCAAAGGAAAATCTGCTCCCATTAATCTATGCCTGTCCCCTTTGGTCATTCAGGTTCATAAAATCCAGCAGTTAGCAATGCTAACTAATAGTTCGTTTATGGATACATCCAACAAGACTTTCAGGTCCTGCGATCTATGCTAAAGCTACCCAAGTTTCACAGAATTTCTTTTGAGACTATGGGTGACTCAATGAACTCTAGGAAGAGAAGACAGTCCTTCCCCACTGTCTGATTTCTGGGAAGGCCTAGAACAACACCTTTTGCAATGGAAGCCTGGATTTGGAAAGCCACGGCCTCCTCCAGCGGGTCGTACTCCGTAGCGATGGAGGCAGCGCGCAGCGTCTGCACCAAGAAGGGCATCCTGCCCTTGCTGGAGTCGTAGGTGATGGTGTGGTTCCACGTGTAGGGCACGCTGACCCCGTCTGCCGCGAAGAGGCGCGTGGAGTGCGCGTGCAGCTGCCCAGGGCCCGTCTGAATGTAGTCCTCTGTGTAATCCTGCAACAGAACCCTGGCCATCAGCTGCTCCCACGCCAGCACCACACCTGTACTTCAGAGCTGGGAGATGTGTTTAGAGAAAGGAGCTTATCTTATCCGCTGAACAAGAGTATTGCACACACACACAGGTCCTTTTCACTCTTAAGTGTTGAATCTTGACACTGCCTAGTCTATTATTTTAAAAAAGATACAGACTGATGTCCTGAGGATCCTGATGATGGAAGACACAACAGAAGATTTCTAAAAAAATATCTCACTCCTCAGTAACAATCTTTTGAGGTCTAAATATTTAGCTTTTATTTGAAGTTAGATGCTGACAAATATGCTAAATAAACAAGTGGTGGAGAAACATTCTGCCACTGAAGGGAGTTATAAATATATTGGACATACTACATATTGCAGTCTTCCAAAATATCAACAACTTCAGGTATATTTACTGCATGGTGGGATGAATACAGTAAAATACTGGTTACCAGTTACTAAATACTATATCAGAGAGGTTAAAGATGCACCTTTCTAGCTCTGCCCAAAGCAACCCTGACATGCCAGCCATCAATAACTGCCCTGAAGACCTGCCTGAACACTACCTGCCAACATCTCAAACCCTTGAGAGACAGACAGCACTCTCCTCATGGTAACTTTCTGCTTTCAAAGGCAACATCAGCACCATCAGTTCCACCAGGCACAAAAGAAGTCACATACAATAAAGCAGGTTACAGGAATAAGTGTTTCCTCCTTTCCTCTGGATGAGAGAAGTACAGATGCATGAAGCAGCTTTACCTTGACACTGACATCAGCCACGGACTGGAGCTGCAGCACGTGGCCACTCACAACAACATCCAGCAGCAGGGTCCCGTCCGTGTCCAGGCCCCGGGCAACATGCGTCATGCGTAGGATCTCACCTGGCAGTTTAACAGCACACTGATTTATCACACATTCCCAACACAGACTCCCAACAGCCACATGGAATCGAAACTGCAGTCCCTCTTCCAGTTATTTATAGTTACATTTTCTAAGGTGTACCGTGCCCATGAGAAAAAACACGACACATTTCAAACTAGAGCTAAATTTCAAACTAGAAGGTGGAATAAAGCCTCAGAAGGTTACAGTTAGTCTGTAAATAATACACTGAAAATATTTGTGCAAGCACAAAACCCAAATTTCAGCAATGGTCCTCTGCTGTCTTTTCAGAAATGCAGCATCCATCTGGCTTACTAGACACAAAAAGAGCTGATCTATCCCAGGCAACTCACCAGTTGCAAACTCCACTTGAGTTTCTCTCTTGAAGACAGCATCAGTGAGCGTAAACCCATTCATTGCTTCCCCAATTTCTTTGGCAGTTGTCCAATAAACCGGGCTGAGTATGGAAACGAGCTTCCTCATGGCTGGGCCTGAAGGAAACACCACAGAAAATTGGGGAGCTTTGATCTCGTTATAGTCCCATGTGCACACGAGCTGAATAAGAAGCCCTCAAACTAGCGTAACCCTTCAGATTTAAACCAGAAGACCATAGGTATTGGTGTATTCAGAAAAAAAATTGATCAAAGTTAAAGAGGCCTACCAAGGGTCCGAGGGACGTTTGTGATCTTTGCCTGTATCACTCTGGTGTCAGAATCCGGGCTGTCCGTTACTGTGGCATTCAGGAAAGCAATACCGAATTCCACATCATTGATATTGCCAATGATGCTGCCCTTGGCACGTGCAGGCCCACCTGTGCAGGGGATGGGGAGAGGCAAAACACAACCCTGTGTAATAAGCGCTGCTGGGTATTTTAGGGGAGGGAGAACTGGGCTTTAGTTCTGGGCACATTTAAACCCAAAAAATTAAATTACCCAGTCAACTGGCCAAGATAAGAGCACCAGTGAAATCAGGAGTGCCACAGGCTTTCATCACACTGTCACTGCATGCAGGATGTAAACACTCACCAGGACACGCTTGGGTGTTGCACCTGGATATCTGGGAGGAGTCCCCAGGGCAAGGACGGCCACGATTTAATGGGGCTGGACTGCTGCAAAGGCGCACCCGGCTCTGCTCTCCTCCTCCACAGGATGCAGAGCACTGGCTCCATGATTGCCACTGCCCCCAGCTTCCATCCACTGCAGAATAAAGAAAGCAATTTTTCAATTTAAATGCTTCAGGCTGCATCGGTTGTGCTGAAGTCAATTCCTTTGTGAAGGAACCAAGGTTCTAAAGGGACAGATCAAAGGACAACAAAAACATTAAAGCGGGCAGGTGTCAACACCTGCCATCAGAAACACAGAATCCCAGACTGGTTTGGGTGGGAAGGGACCTTAAATCTCATCCCGTCCCACCCCCTGCCACAGGTAGGGACACCTTCCACTGTCCCAGGCTGCTCCAAGCCCCATTCAACCTGGCCTTGGACACTTCCGTGGGTGGCCTATGTTCCTCGTGTGGCATATACCCTGGTGCCTTCCAGGGAAAGCTTCATTCCCACTGCTGTTGTGAGTACTGACCTGGGCACAGGTCTGTGCTGCACCTCTGGATCTGCACGTCAGCCCCAGCACAGGCCCTGCCGCCGCTGGCCGGGCGTGGGTTGTCACAGCTCCGGTACCGCCTTGTCTGGCCCCCGTTGCACGTCCGACTGCAAGTTCCCCAACTGCTCCATGGGCCCCAGTTGCCATGAACTGCAAGAATAAGTCAGGTTTGATCTTCCTCAGGGATTTAAAACCAGACAGTCAAGCTAGAAAAGTACGGTTTTTGGAGAGTAACTTTTTTTTTTCTCTCCAAAAGAAAACAACCAAACCCAGCAAGTGGGCGAACAGCCCAACACAAAGCACTTACCTGGGCAAGGATCACTGTTGCAAAAATCCATTTGAATGTCACTTCCCTCACACTTGTGTCCCCCAAACTGCGGGGCTGGGTCGGAGCAGTGGCGCGTCCTCTGCCTGCTGCCTCCCCCACAGGACACGCTGCAGGTGCTCCAGCTGCTCCACGGGGACCACTTCCCATCCACTGCGGAGAGAGGCACAGCAGTGAGAGCCTCTGACTCCAGCAGAAACACAGCACAGCAGTGCTGCATCGAGGAAAACTGATCATGGATGTCACTGACTCTCTGCAGCATCTCAGCTACTCAGGGATTTCTCCCCAGGGACCTGGGGTGGGTGAGAGCTGGACCAGCCCTGGCAACGCAAGTGGGACCAGAACTCCCCGTGCCCTGGGCTGATCCCCCAGTGTGGGCAGCAGGGGAGAGGGGATTCTGCCTGTCTGCCCTTCTCAGGTGAGACCCCACCTGCAGAACTGCTCCAGCCCTGGGGCCAGAAGCACAGGAAGAACATGGAACTGCTGGAGAGGGTCCGGAGGAGGCCCAGGAGCTGCAGACCCTGTCCTCTGGAGCTAGCTTAGGGTAGGAAAAGACCTTAAAGCTCTCCCTCTGGGAGAGCTTAGCGTGTTCACCAGGAGAAGAGCTGTGGTCCACTGGCAGAGTCTATAGCAAATGCTAAGTAGTGCCAGAGTCAGTGACAATAAAAAGCTTGAAGGGGAGTTTTTTCAGGTACTAGACTTTTATAGCCAGAAAGCGTTAACCACGAGAGAAGCAGAAGCGGGGGAGGGAAGGAGAAGTTCGGTCTCACCTGGGCAGCGCCGGCGGTAGCAGAGCTGGAGCTGCGTGTCGGGGCCGGGGCAGCGGGGGCCGCCGTGCGCCGGGGCCGGGCTGGCGCAGAGCCGCGGCCGCGTCTGCGTGCCCTTCCCGCATGTGGTGCTGCACGGCCCCCACGGCCCCCACGGGCTCCACTCGCCGGCCACTGCAACGGCAGCACAGCTTAAACACTGCCCCGGAACAGACACACACACCTGGGATAGCCCCGATCCCACACACTGCCCCGGAACAGACACACACACCTGGGATAGCCCCGATCCCACACACTGCCCCAGAACAGACACACACACCTGGGATAGCCCCGATCCCACACACTGCCCCGGAACAGACACCTGGGATAGCCCTGATCCCACACACTGCCCCGGAACAGACACACACACCTGGGATAGCCCTGATCCCACACACTGCCCCAGAACAGACACACACACCTGGGATAGCCCCGATCCCACACACTGCCCCAGAACAGACACCTGGGATAGCCCTGATCCCACACACTGCCCCAGAACAGACACCTGGGATAGCCCTGATCCCACACACTGCCCCGGAACAGACACCTGGGATAGCCCTGATCCCACACACTGCCCCAGAACAGACACACACACCTGGGATAGCCCTGATCCCACACACTGCCCCAGAACAGACACACACACCTGGGATAGCCCCGATCCCACACACTGCCCCGGAACAGACACCTGGGATAGCCCTGATCCCACACACTGCCCCAGAACAGACACCTGGGATAGCCCTGATCCCACACACTGCCCCAGAACAGACACACACACCTGGGATAGCCCTGATCCCACACACTGCTCCAGAACAGACACACACACCTGGGATAGCCCCGATCCCACACACTGACCCAGAACAGACACCTGGGATAGCCCTGATCCCACACACTGCCCCAGAACAGACACACACACCTGGGATAGCCCTGATCCCACACACTGACCCAGAACAGACACACACACCTGGGATAGCCCTGATCCCACACACTGCCCCGGAACAGACACACACACCTGGGATAGCCCTGATCCCACACACTGACCCAGAACAGACACCTGGGATAGCCCTGATCCCACACACTGCCCCAGAACAGACACACACACCTGGGATAGCCCTGATCCCACACACTGACCCAGAACAGACACCTGGGATAGCCCTGATCCCACACACTGCCCCAGAACAGACACACACACCTGGGATAGCCCTGATCCCACACACTGCTCCAGAACAGACACACACACCTGGGACAGCCCTGATCCCACACTGCCCCAGAACAGACACACACACCTGGGATAGCCCTGATCCCACACACTGCTCCAGAACAGACACCTGGGATAGCCCTGATGCCCCAAATAATGTCTTGAATAGTGGCCCAAACAATCAGCACTTTGACAAGCAAAGATCAACTCTGTTTTTTAACTACATCACCTCACCACCATCATCAAACATCAGAACTGAACACGTAATCAAATATGGATTTTTCCAATTCCCCAGGCAGGATGGAGGCCTGAGCACGGCCAAGGCAGCCTGGCTAAAAGCTGCCAGAGAGCAGCAGCCAGAGCTGTTTTTCCTGCCAAAACCTAGAGAAATGAGTCTCAGGCCTCTGAATGAGTATTTGGCATCACAGTGGCAGCATAGCCAGGGAAAAATGGAAAAAACAAACATTGCAAATTGTACAGAAGGGAACATGTCAGTGGTGAAGGCTCTGAATAAACTACAACCTGTCAAATGTAGGAAATACTCGTGGGAACAGAAGGAAACCTGACAGGTATTTGGGAGCAAAATGTGGCTAAAAATTGCAACAACAGAGGAAAATATACAGATAAAGTCTTAAATTATTA
Source organism: Lonchura striata (assembly GCF_050655825.1). NCBI lineage: Eukaryota > Metazoa > Chordata > Aves > Passeriformes > Estrildidae > Lonchura > Lonchura striata. The sequence continues at coordinate 24,725,778 of NC_140710.1, read as the reverse complement.
ACAATAATTTTTACATAGCTTTAAATAGTTGGTGGTTTGGCTTTGGTTCTTTTATTTTAACTGGCTTTGCAGGATAGATTTAGAGTAGAGAGAATTTACATTGTGAGGATGTGGGTAATAAGTACTGAAAAACATTAAAATACAAATTAACATTTTTACTGGTGTAAAAAAAAATAAGAAATTGCTGAGATTTCTTACACTTTTGTGATTTCTGTTTCCAAGAATTCGTGCCATTCAATTAAAAAAAAAAGTAATTAACAACTACAAATAGGCTGAGATAATTTGGGTTTGGAGAAACAAAGAAACCTGTATGTGAAGCCCCTCATGCAAATAAGGTTAAAATACTCTTCTCTTACCTGGGCAAGGCCTAAGATTGCACATGACTGACTCCACAGCGCTGCCCTCACAGGGCTTCCCTCCGAGCTGAGCTGGGGGGTTACTGCAGGTCCTGCTCCTTGTCCTGTTTCCTTGGCCACAGCTTCTTGAACACTCTTCCCACAGCCCCCACTCCGACCAGCTCCCATCCACTAAGGACCAGAAAAGCCCAGTTTTCATTCAACAATATTTTTGTGGTATTTATTGAAATTTCCTCTTTCTTTCCAAAATTAATTACAACTACTTGGAAAAATGAATCTGCCAAGAAGATCCACAGTGACAGAATTTCATTGTTTGGGCACTTAATGCAAGACACATTAAAAGTACCAGTTCACTGTGGCTTTTCAGTACTTAAAGAGGGAGGGAGACTTAGAGGGGCAGACAGCGATAGGACATGGGAGAAAGGTTTTAAATTAGAAGAGGAGATATTTAGAAGGAATTGCTCTCTATGAGGATGGGGAGACCCTGGAAGCTGTGGCTGCCCCCCTGGATCAACGGCAGTGTCCCAGGCCAGGCTGGACAGGGCTTGGAGCACCCTGGGCTGGCGGAATGTGTCCCTGCCATGGCACTGGACGGGCTTTGAGGTCCCTCCAACCCAGCCCCTCGAGGGATTGTGTGTCTGCAGCAGTACCTGGGCAGGGCTGGCGGTGGCAGCTGCGCAGGTCGGTGTGGGGGCCCTGGCAGCCGCGGCCCCCGTTGGCCGGCACGGGGCTGTCGCACTGCCGGACGCGCTCCTGCACGCCCTGGCCGCAGGTGACGCTGCACGCCCGCCATTCCAGCCAGCTGGAGAACCCGCCGTGCACTGCAACAGGAGCAGGGATGCTGCTGGGCACTGCTGGCGCCTGCAGCTCCCTTAGGCGGCACAGAGAAGTGAAAACTGCACCTCCCGACCCTGGAAATCCACCTCTCTTCATGTCATTACTGTGCACAAATCTCTTACCAGAGTTCAACGACAATTACTGCATTTCTTTAGAGGCACATGTTCTGAGGACAGGATCTGATTTGAGACCTTTTCATTATAATTTTTGTCTGTTACCCTTCACAGCCTCTATCTCTTCCAGCTGGATGAGTATAATAGAATAAAATTTAATGAAAGAGAACCCCACTGACACTTCAGACTAAGCTTACCCTAGACCTAACGCTTATAAAGAAGGTATGACCAAACATCTCATCCACAAAATATGGGCAAGATGAATGTTGACCACATTTGATCCAGATTAATGCTGTCATCTACCAGCTTCAAAGTCACTCTGATGCTTCGTGCACCTACCCTGCACAGTCAGGGGCACTGTGACGAGGACGGACCCCAGGAGATTCCTGGCCACACACTCGTAGTCGGCGGTGTCCTCCCTGTGCAGCGGGGCGATGCGCAGGGAGCCGTTGGGCAGCAGGGTCACTCTGTCGTCGCCCAGCACGGGCTGGCCCTGGCGGGACCAGCTGATGGCGGGAGGGGGCTCTCCCCCAGCCTGGCAGTCCAGCACTGCCGTGGCACCGGCTTCCAGCACGGTCCCCACCGGCTCAACCGTGATGACTGGGGGGCCTGGAAGAGAAAGGGCTCTTTGGGCGACAGCACACGGGCACAGGTCTGACTGATTTAGTATTAAAGTGAGCACAGAGAAATCCCAAGTCAGTTTACTTTGACTAAAATCATTACTGCTGATCCCCTGCTGGCAAAATAGAAACACAGAATCCTTAAGGCTGGAAAACAGATCACCAAGTCCAACCACCAACCCAGCACCACCACCAATGTTCACCACTAAACCACGTCCCCAAGTGCCACCAAACAGATACGTTACAATGCCAACAACAAGGTAGTTTGAACATGCTGCAATCTGAGGACTAAAGCAGGGATTAAGGCCCAGCTATAAGAGTACATGCTCTTCTTTATTGTTAAAATGGGTTGTTTTTCTTAAAACCCACAGGAAGATGTTATTATTCATGTCCAGAGACAACTGAAGGATAAGGAACAGACCCACAGTGTGCTTAAGGCTATAGCAGGAAGGGCACATTTAGAAATTATCCCACTAGCAAAGAAAAACTCTTAACATATTTTTTTTGCCAAAGATAAAATATTGTCAGTAGGAATTAGGATTCCTCTAAGTTAAGAGTCTAGTTTATTCCAGTTGTATTGAGTGAACTAAGGGAAACAGGCCATTTCAGAGAGTGGTTCAGTTCACTCCACACTGGTTTCTATGATGAGGCTCAACCACCCTCTGTTACATCCCTCTCTTCTTTGACTTCAATCACAGCTTAGACCAGACTATCATATATTCATGATGAAAGGTACCCAGAGAAGATCTTGGCTACCTCATTCCTGGAAGTGTTCAAGGAGCAACCAGCTCTAGTGGAAGGTGTTCCTGCCCATGGCAGGTGACCTTTAACGTCCCTTCCAACCCAAGCCCTTCTATGATTCTATGGAAGAGGAGATGAGTCCAAACTCCAGGGCAGTGCCCAACCTGAAACACTCCCCCAGGAGCTGCCTGCACCTCCCCACAGGCAGGTTTTCACTCCCTTAAGGGGCATTAAGCCTCCCTTTGGGCCTTACTCTGCAGGGTCAGTGTCAGGCTGCGCTCCACCACGCCCACGTCATTGGTCGCCACGCACTTGTAGTCACCAGCATCTTCATTCTGAGGAACAAAACGGGGGCTCAGTCTACAGGACCCCTTCTGGCAGGGAATTTTAATCCCAACTCAAAATGCATTCATGAATACATGGGGAAAAATAGGAGTCTTGCTGTTCAGATTAGGAATTTAGATTTGGAATAAGAGATTTGCACATGGAGAATGCAATTGCTTTTCAGCTGACCTGTAGAAGCCAGGCTCTCTTAAGGTCAGGAGAAAAGGTCCCATTTAACAGGCCATGACCAGGATCTCACACATCAACAATTAGTATGTAAATTCAGTCCTTCTGACAAGCAGGGAGAACTCTGACCACCTGGGGATTCTTGCCTCAATAATTTGAATCTAATTCTAGTCCAAGTTAAAACATTTGTTAAAGGTGAAAGCAAAAAAGGATAAATGTCTAGCCTGACTCCTTCAAACCAGTATGATCAGGAACAGCTTTATCAATCAAGTTCAAAGCAGATACTCACAGTATAGGGGCAGGACTCACCACAGTGCCATAAATAGCAAGGGAACCATTGACAAGCTGTCGGATCCTGTTACTAATCTGAACTCCCACTCCTTTTCTGCTCCACTGGATGGTTGGAGGGGGATCTCCCCTGACTTCACAATTCAACATGGCATTGCCACCCAAGGGCTCAATTCTGCTGGAGTGATAATCCCCTTTGAACACTGGAGGCTCTGAAAAAACAAGAGATGGCAGAGAAATAGTAGAGACAAAATAAAATGTGCCTAATTGAGAACTGCTGGTAGGGATCACTCACCTCGGACTTTCTGAAGGGGGGATTTCAACCTGTTCAGATTTTTCCCATTTAGCCATTGGCATGGTATTATATACAGGGGGGAATGGCTTTAAGCTGACAGCAGGCAGGTTCAAAGTGGATACTAGGGAGAAATTTCTCCCTGTGAGGTGGGAGGCCCTGGCCCAGGCTGTCAAGAGAAGCTGTGGCTGCCCCTGGATCCCTTAAAGTGTCCAAGCTCAGGCTGGATGGGGCTTGGAGCAGCCTGGGCTAGTGGAGTATCTCTGCCCATGGCAGAGGGTGGCACTGGATGAGTTTAAAGGTCCCTTCCCACCTATCCCATTCCAACTCCACTATCCAAGCCCAGTGGTTACATGGAGCTGTCCAGCAACAACCACAACTGCTGAATTTTATGTACCTTTGACATACACGAAGCCAATGGCCTTGATGGAGCCCACTGTGTTCTCTGCAGAGCACACGTAGGTGCCAGAGTCCTCCTTGGACACCCTCTCGATGAGCAGCTCACTGTGCCCATTGACATCGTCGTACTGTGCTGGAGGGAGAGCAGGGAAAGGGTCACTCCAGGGACTGAAACGTACACAGCTCACAGGAGTGCTTGGATCTGTGCACAGTGCTTGGATCTGTGCATTCTCAGCAGCACAGCTTTGGGGTCTTGTGCATCCCTGAGACACTCCAGGAATGCACAGAAAGTCATTGCTGTGACATTTGCCCACATGCACCTGTTCACTTCAGCTGCCCTGTAATTTCAAGAATCAGTTGCTCAATGCTGAGTAAATACCATCAGATATTAATAATTTTAATGTGCTACATTGTTGGCTACACAAGAGGAACCATTTTCTAATTACCTTCCTTACAGCTTTGTCTCAGAGGCAGTTTAATTACGTGACTGCATAACACTGAAGATATTCCTCACACAATCACTAACAGTTTATTCCAGCTAGAATTTTCTTCTTTCCTGTCCTAAACTGCAACGCTGCATAGGGGAAAATAATGGCCATCAGGGACCCACCTGGAATGATGTTATTGTTAAAGGTCCACGTTATTCTGGGGACAGGTACCCCAGTTGCTTTGCAGGTTAACCTGAGCTGTTCTCCTTTGGTCAAGGCTACGTCTCCAGGCAATTCAGTGAAAGCTGGGAGCACATGAACTGTCAGGGTGACTGTGTGCACGTCCTCCCCAGCAGCGTTGGTGGCAATGCAGGTGTAACTGCCAGAGTCTTCAGGCTGGAAGAAGACATGGTGGGGAAACTTCAGCTGGGATATATCCTACAGCACATGCCACTCGTATCAGTAGGATAATCTTGAAAGGCTTGGAACAAGCATTCAGCAGAAATGCTCAGCTGAGGTCTTCCACTTCCCTGAATTTGAAGGATAACTAACACTTCCTTTTACCGTTCCTGAGGATTTACCACTACAAGTTCTTCAGAGAATTTACTCCCCAGTGGAAAATGAAAGTTTTGTAATGATTTTGGAACATTAAGAAGAAGAAATCAAAATAAAACAATGACTAACGCAGAGGTGGTTCTTATCACTGCCAAATGTGTCCACTAATAGCTTAGATGCAGGGAGCTTACCACAACATTGTCCAAAATGAGGTCTCCACCAGGCACAGTCTGGTATTTTCCCACTGTGTCTCTTAACAGCATGTTGTCCTTCCTCCAGTTAATTGTTGGTGCTGGGATCCCCTCAGCCACACAGGACAGAAGAGCCTGGGAGCTCTCCGTGACCGTGTACTGTGTATCCGTGCTGCGGATCCTGGGTGGAACTGTGGGGAGGTCATTAGAAACATTTCCTCTGGGTATTATCCAAGCACAACACTGGACTGAAGAAAGTCCTTGTCTGGACCTTCTGGATTGTCCATTTCCATCAATGACTGTGTGCCAGAATTCAAGCAAATGGCTGAAATTACAGCTTAATAACACTCCCCTGCATTAAGTAGCACCGTTTTCCTGAACTCCTCCCTGTACATCCCTAGTTCCTTACTCTCTGTGGGGTCACACTGGTAACACACATTTCCCTACTGTCCCACAGATCATGGAATCACAGGATGGTTTGGGCTCGAAGAGACCTTAGAGGCCACCTCATTCCAACTCCCTGATATGCACAGGGACACCTTTGACTATCCAAGGTTGTTCCAAGCCCCACCCAGTCTGGTCTTGGACACTTCCAGGGATGGGGAGACCTCAGCCAGTCTGGACCAGCCGTTGCAGTGCCCCCCATCCTCCCAGGAAGAGTTCCTTACCATGCACGGCGAGCTCTGTGCTGGAGGTGCTGGATCCCGCGGGATTCGCCGCTGTGCAGGTGTAGCGGCCGCTGTCCCCGGGCTGCACAAACAGGATCTGCAGAGCTCCCGTGCTCAGGATTCTCCTTCGCATGGACTCTGTTATCTGCTGCCCATCCTTATGCCAGCTGATCTGTGGGCCAGGGTAGCCTTCAGCCTCACACTGCAGGGTGACAGACTGATCAATGGCAACAACATATTCCTCCACGTGGGACCTGATAACAGGAGGAACTGAAAGGAGCAAAGACAATTATTGAAAGAATTAGATGCTGTAAGAAAACGCCTTTCACCTGTATGTATTCTGTAAGAAGGAACTCCTTAGTTCTTGGTGAAAATAATTTTAAAAGCATACCCTAAAGCAGACATAGAACTAAAGGGAATAAACCTCCTGGCTCTGTTCAGCATCACATCAAAAAGGAAAGCACTAGGTCCTTTTCTACTGCTCAGAATTGTGTTTGGACTAAGAGAAGGAGTCTAGAAGGTGATTTACCTTGAACTTTCAGCTTGATCTTCCCCAGAGCAGTGCCAGCTGGATTCTGAGCAACACACATATAAGTCCCAGCATCTTCCACAGCTGCTCTGGCAATCTGCAAACTGCCACTCGGCTGGACCATGTAACTGTTCCCTAAAACAAATATAATCAAAGTATGACACTTCTGGTTTGGTGAACCAGAGGAGAGGAGAAACCCAAGTTTCAGAAAACAAAATGGGTGTCTGTGTCACAGGAGCAGGCAGGGTCCCAGGCTTTGAGAGGATACCTGTGGTGATGATGTTGATGCCCTCCTTCTGCCACATGATCACGGGCTGAGGAGTGCCCGTGGCCTCACAGGGCAGCACAGCAGGATTGTTCACGATGACATCCAATGTCCCCGGCTGGGCCTGGATAACGGGTGGCTCTGTGGAATGAAACAAAAAGGGAAAAGCATAACGTTCAAGGCTAGGACAATACAAAGGAACACTAAAACTCTACAACCTGAGCAGGCTGAAGTAGCCATGCTGGCTGCCAGAACAGCCTTGCTCATCAGCCTCCAGCTTACCCTGCACGTGCAGAGTGACGTGCCTGTGGGCAGAGCCCGCGGCGTTCCGGGCCACGCAGGTGTACCTGCCCCCATGGGCCAGCTGGGCAGAGGGGATCTCCACAGCTCCTGGGGCAGAGAGAGCAAGACAACATGCAAAGCATCCTCGAGGCACAGGTGCTCCCTTACAGCATCTCTCATTTCATTCCAAGCCATCAGAGAGGGGATCTCTGGGGGATTGTTTGCATTTCTGTAATTCATTACTTATGGGTGTGTCTGATTGCACTGATTTTCTGCAGCACATTACCTGAAGAGAGAATTCGGTAGCCATCTCCTCTGGGAAGCAACTTGATGCCATTTTTGGTCCAATGAACCGAGGGGATGGGAACACCAGAGGCAGTGCAGGAAACCACGACTGGAGAAAGCTTTGTTACCAGGAGCTCTGTGGCTTCATCTGCTATGGATGGGGGCACTAAAAATCAAGAGCAGGGCAAAGGTTACTTGCCCATGTTCATTTGTTATACATTGTAGGACATACCAGACCCTTATGGATATCAGTATCAAAGAGGAATGAAATGAAAATCTCATCTCAACATCAGAACACCCCAAAAAAGTTCTGGATGGCACACACATTTAATAGCAATATCCCCTCTACCTTGAACAGTGAGATCAATTGCCCTTTGATCTTCTCCTGCATCATTTGACACAGAGCACTCATAGACAGCAGTATCATCCACAGTGGGAGAAATGATTACTAAGGAACCTGAAGACAGAAGTCTGAACAAAGAAAAAAGAAAGTAAAAGCCATTGAAATACTTCTTTCCTTCTCAGGTAATTAGCCCACTGAATTTGCTGGCTAGACAAGGTAGCGTTTAAGCACAGACAAATTCTTCTAGTGCCAAAATCATCCCTGAAAACTTGAAACCCACAATGAAAAAGAAAACACCTCTCACCTGTACATATTCTGGTTCTGATCAACACTAAGCAGATGCCCATTCTTTTTCCAGCTAATTGCTGGTCTGGGAATTCCAGTGGCTTCACAAGGCAAAGTGGTTTGCACATTTACGGTAACTGTGATATTCGTCTGCCCAGGAGCAATAGTTGGAGGAACTAAGGACAAACAAAGCCTAATTATTTAGAATAATTATATGTGTGTGTGTGTATGCATATACACACACACACATTTCTTGTGAGAAATTGATTTGTAAAGGGTTCTCAAAACCTGACAAATTTCACATAGTCTTGTGCATTTGTATGGAAACTCTGAGATAGGGTGTGCTGACTTAGACCATGGAATAGAGATGACATCCCTGAGAGAGAGAGAGAGAGATTGAACTGGAAACAAGTTTCAAAAGATGGCCTTGCAAAAAGACCAGATATTTTGGAGAACTAGAACTGTGAAAGATTCATTGTAGCAAGACCATGTGGGGTAAAATAAGAGGTGATTTGTGTTAGAAGTATTAGCAGCATTGTGTGGCAAAAGCTAATAGACTGAAAAACATTTATAAGTATTGTAACCAGGAAATAGGTTGGCTTTAGATAGAATGGCATTGAGTTTTACATCTCTTATGTCTCATCCTTCAACGAGACTGATAATGGAATAAAAACTCTTAAAACACCTCTCAGTTGCCCCATCTCTGTAAAACTGGGATTTTCCAACAATTCCTCCCCCTTTTTTTTTTAACCAGAGCAACTAAGAAGGGGCTAAACTGAGCCTGCCTCTATGAGAAGCAGCCTGCTGCCAGTGATTGAGCAGCCGCAGGCTTTACCGAGGACGTGCAGGTCGATGCGCTGGCGCTCGCTGCCCGCGGCGTTGGTGGCCATGCACACGTATCTGCCCGTGTCAGCCGCCTGTGCCCAGGGGATGTGCAGGGACCCATCCTCCAACACCAAATACCTGCAACAGAGCAAATGCTGCTGCCCACCACCCATCGACAGGGCACCCTGGCAGAGCAGAGAAGAGATGACTCGGGACACAACCAATGGCCTAAATGAAGCATGCGTTAATTGTTTTCTCACTTATTTCATTCTTTCCCAGCATATCTATTTCCCAAAGAAATGATGAAATCTGGCTGACATGGTGATTTCACATAAAAGATACTGGATTTACAGAAAACAGCCTACCCCCTTTTTTTATGGTTTCTCATTTAAAAATCTTAATTAATGCCTGCACTTTTTCTCTGCCATATAGCAGAATTCCTTAGCATTTACTCAGTTCTAGAAAATGCCGAACTACTTCCTTCTAAAACAGTCAGGAGACAGAAGCCATTCACTATAATAGAAGTTGGTACTAGAACATGTATAAAATGTTTCATGTATTAGAAAATACAGAATAGCTTTTGGTCTGCATGAAATTTCTTGGCTTCATCCCAAAACTCTTGAGTATATATAAAAATCTAAAGATATTTCACATTTACTCTTCAAAATATCTAATGTCAGAATGATTATATTTGGTTGCCAAAGGAATTTTTCTTAACAAAAAGTTGAAACCTTTGGTGCTGCTACTTTTCTCTGGAACAATTTCACATCTAATTAAGTTTCTGCAATAAATACACACTTAAGTAGCAATGAAGAGTATTTATGCTAAAATTCTGGGCAATACCTGGAATTGTTTCCAGTAAAAACAGCCCCATCCTTCCTCCAGGTGATCCTGGGGGCTGGAACTCCTTCTGCAGCACACTCCAGAAGGGCAGAGGTGTTGATGTGCACCATGGCAGTCTGGGGGCTGCTCCGGATCGTGGGAGCCACTGCAAGGGAGAATTGCTGATGACAGAAAGGAAGAAACTCTACATTGCAATGATTGAAAATGAACACATGAAAAGAGGTGCCAGCAGGGGGTTTGGGTTCACTGCAAAGACAGGAACAAGTTTCTTACCAGTCTGGGTGACGGTAATTGCCAAGGTGCAGCAGGGAAGGAAAAATAAAGTTTGGCTGAAATGCATTGCAAAGGTCAGCTCTGCAAGTTACTGCAAAGGGTACCACTGAGCTAAAACAGCAGGAGTTCAGCACATGGAATTCTGCAAGCTAAGGCTGTGGGGATATCATGGCTTCCTGATTACACACTAAGGAGAAAAAAGGACTTTAGCTGGACCACGCAAGGCCAGTCATTGGGGGCACAGGGTAAGGCAGGGCCCATGCAACTGGACTGGAAACAGAATAGAAAAAGGGGGAAAATATCTTGGCACCTGAGTGTGAGAGTAGAATAACTTCCCATCAGACTAGAGGTGAGAAAATAAAAGAGTTTAAAATGGAGCTCAGGGCTGTGGTAGCACAGGACAAGTATCAAGTGTAAGGCCCCTCAAGCCTGTTCTCTCCAAGCACAGAAAAGCTGCCACAGCTGTCAGGTAACCTGTCAAGCCAGCTCTGAAACCTTGTCCCCAGGGTGCCAGTCAAATGCTTCAAAGAATTGCTCTGGGTTTGTTCAAGAGCATTTGTCAGTCCGGGATATGGGTGTTCACTCTGGATGTATCCCGACTCCATGTCAGGATGATGGCTGGATGCAGCCTCTGCTCACAGGAAGCACGGATGGATGGTGAGTGAGCCATGGCAAGTGCCCAGCAGGTCCCCTAGTCTGGGGGCCAGCTGTGGGCTCAGCAGTGGGACATGAGGCCATGCACACAGCCCCACAGTTTGGGCATGGCCTGAGTGGCCAACACACGGCTGGAAAGCGACCACAAAAGCTCAGCTCCTGCTGCCTGAACTCCTGCAGAAACGCCGTGCAAAGCCAAGGTGCCCAAGGCTGCTCCGTGAGGTTACCGTGCACTGCCAGCAGGAATTCCCTGGTGGTCTCCCCTGCCACGTTCCTGGCCACACAGGTGTATCTGGCGCTGTCCCCCAGCTCGGCGTTGTTGATCTGCAGGTACCTCCCGCTGGACAGGATCCGCAGCCGGGGGCCTCCCTGCGGGCACACACAGACACAGGCAGGCTTTAGAGCTCCACTGCTGGCCTCTCCTGCACAGAACACCCTTCCACTGCACAGCACTGAAAGCCAGGAGAGAAGGGCACCGACAAACCAGGCACTGAACTCACTGCTGCCTTTACATCCCTTAAGAAAAGAGGGTAAAGAAAGCTTTTAAAACTTAGCATTGCTTAGTGGTTCTCCATTGAAACCACTACTGAGGCTTGTGCCTGAAGGAGGCAGCTGTTACAGAGCCAAAGGGCTTTGGAGTTTTTATGGAAAGGGGCACCTAATAGCACATGATTAATTTCATTTATCTTGTTTTCTAGGCACACTACAGGCAGAAGGAATCAAAGTTTCTCTACACTTCCAGCATCACAGTCTGGCTTGGCTGGGAGGCAGCACAGGCTTAGCCAGCTCAGTTTACCAGCCAGGAGTTCACCAGCCAGCAGTTCTGGGCACAGGCTGCCCCTCTCCCCAGCCCTGCAGTGACTCCACAGCCCCTGCTAGGAGCCAGTCCAGTGAGAGCTTTACGACACCCAGCCCGGGTTGTGTCTACATCAATCGCTGACAGCAACATCAGCTACGAATGCTCAGAGACTTGACTGGATAAAAACCAACTTAGCTTTTCCAGTATGTGCTACTCATCCTCTGGATGGAACTGAAAGCTGACATTCCCATCTACTCTTCTGGTTAGAGGGTCTGAGAAGGGTATCCCAGAGAGATGAAACTCCTCTGGTTCTGCACTAGCACCCTGGTACTCTGCTCTCACACCAGGCATCACCCCTGCAGTGCAGGACTGGAGCTCTCAGGTGACACAATTCACCACCAGGGTGGGTTATTGACAGATTTTGGGCAATCACTGGCATTTCGTGTTGAAAACAACCTGTGTGATGGTTTCTAAACACAGAAACCTACAGATCACAGAAGACAGGGGATGAAGCTATAACTTAATCCTCAGGCTCTACTCAAAGTAAGCCAGAAAACTCATGTTGGAAAAAAAATACAAACTCAGCACGTATTTTAGTGTTTGAAAAAAGCCAGGTTAGGCCAGGAGGCTCCTATTCTTAACTCTCAATGTGTATTTCAAGAGTCCCACAACTTCAAAGCTGCTGGAGGCCAGATCTTTCCATAGTTCTGCTGGCAGAGAAGGTGATGCTGCCATAGTTCCATCACTCAGCACACAGAGATGGACTACGGCAGGCTTCACCTCAAAATCTGCCCAGTGGAAGACAACAAAAGCAAGAGGAATGACAACCTCCACAAGGCTGCCTCACAAAACCAGTGATATTTAAATTGATTGAACACTGCAGGCTGAGAACCTGCCTTTCTCCAGCCCTCTCTTGTCACTGTGGCACTTACACTTTTCCAGGAAAGAAGGATGACTTGCCAAGGAGCTCCTCACCTCTCTTCCCACACCCAAGGACACCCATTTCCAGCTGCTCAGGATTAGTCAGCTGTTACATTTCTTTGGGGTTGAGAAAGCAACCAGATACTGATTTCTCCTGATCTCTGGCATATGAACTCATGGGTGGGCAGGCCCTGGCACAGGGTGCCCAGAGAAGCTGTGGCTGCCCCTGGATCCCTGGAAGTGTCCAAGGCCAGGATGGATGGGGCTTGGAGCACCCTGGGCTAGTGGAAGTTGTTCCTGCCCATGGCAGAGGGTGGCACTGGATGGGCTTTGAAGTCCCAAGAAACTTCAGCCCCCACATTCTGACACGAGTTCATGAGGCAGGAGGAGAACTAACAGTGCAAAGATAATTCCCAGGTTACCAGCTGAGCACCTCTGGCTGCCACAGTGTTCCTCTACTTTTCTTTTCTGGTGAATATTTTGAACAGTAGCTGCTTTTCATGGTTTATGTTCCCTAAGCATTGCTTTTCAAACATAAGCTTTCCAATGAAGGGCAAGGCAAAAAGCATTCATATGTTTTATTTCCAAGCCTTGTTCAACCTTGTTTTCATTAAAAAACCCCACCACTCAATTAGAGAATTAACTGTCCAGAAGTAGAATGGTCCTGTTAAATTTGTTTCCAGCTGGTTCCTGGGCTACATTAAGATCATGGTCCCTAGCAGCACTTTGTAAGACATGTTCACCCACTAGATCCTTCTTTCAGTAATACTTAATTCTTCAAAATCTACCAGAGAGAAAGAGTCTGAGGAATGACATGTCAGAGGAAAGCAAATAAGCAGAAACTTGGGTGAAGATTTAGTGATGGATCACAGCTAAAGGCAAAAATTCGTAATCTGTATTTGTTTCTTCTTAATTAATGAACAAAGGTTGAGAGAAAAATTTTAATTAAGTTCAAGTAATAACTGAACTTTAACGTTAAGCTAAAAAGGACCTGTTTTGTGAGTGGTCCCAAGGATGTGAAGGAAAAAATTCTTTCTATATAAACCATCCTCATCTTGACAATCCTCTCTCATGCAGCACAGACTCTGCCTTGCAATGGCACTATGGAATTCTGAGTGGGAAAGATGCACTTGGTAAAACCTGGTGATTAGCAACCCATTTTCTTTTAAAGAATTTGTATTCCTTTCTAAATGCTACTAGAGTAGGAGGATGCATAATATAGCCAAAGGAAACAGAGAGTGCAGTCTTGTCTCAGCTACCTTTCCTGGGAAGCCATTCAGGAGTTTACCGAAGGCTTCTAGCATTGCTCAGAGGATCCAGGAGGAGCAAGGGATCCCCCTAAAGGAAAAAAGAACAAGTAACAGCGGGATGGCCACTTCACATGCCCGCTGGCTCTGGGGGCTCACTGGGGCTGGCTGCAGAAGCACTGGGGCTACCCAGCTGCTCTGAGCTGCGGGCACGAACTCGGGCTGAGGGGCGAGCGAGCGGAGCAAGAGACCTGGAGCACTGCTGTGACAACTGCAGCGAGCAGAGGGCCAGACAAAGGCTGGAGGCTCAGTACCTGCAGCAGCTCCCCGTTCTTCAGCCAGGAGATGGTGGGAGGGGGCACAGCGTCCGACCTGCACTCCAGAATAGCCTGGCTGTTCTGCAGCACCGTCAGCTCCTGGGGCCCTCCGGTACCAGCGATGTTGGGGGGGACTGGGACAAAAAACAGAGAGCAAAATCAACACCACACATATGAACCGTCAGGAAAACTACTGATTGAAAATTTCCAGTTTATCTCAAGTTTAAAATAAATGCAAATCTGTGGGATCATTAATTAATTCTTCCTCTCAATACCTGTGTAAAATATATCAGTATATTTCACATCTCTATAGAGTGAGCACAACAAAGTTGATCCAACCAAATACTGACATCTGTGAGCTTCCTGGATATTCAAAATAAGACTTGGAATTGTAACAGAAATCAGGTGAAACTTCCTTTGTGTATTACATTCAGAATAACCATCCTTAATGAGAAACACTAATATGATCATATGGTGTAATATCAGAGAATATTTAATCTTTAGGAATATGTGTTTGTTAAATGAGATGCTGACATGCACCTTAGCAGTTTAAAGTTTGAGGAAAATTTTTTTCCCTAGATTAAACTTACCATGCACTCGTACTAAATACTCCTTGTCATCATCTCCTGCCGGGCTAGATGCTAAACATGTGTATCTTCCTGTGTCCTCTACCTGGAAACACAGGAACAATTTCAGCAAAAACTCCAGATTATGGGAAAAATTCAGCAAGACCAAGAGATACAAACATGGTAACAACATACAACCCACAGCACTTGAACACAAGCACAGGAGACACAGAATGCCTGGAAAGAAAGTAATGAAGTTGCTGAATACTTCTTTATTTCACTTTGGTGGGGTTATTCAGAGATGGCTCAGGAGTTGCAGGACTCCATCAAATCTCTCTGGATAATGTGTCCAGCACTAAAAGATGGAACTGGCTATAGGGATCCACCTAAGGAAGGCTCAGGTTTGGGTACTGAGGAAAAGCTTTTGTGCACACAGTCATTAACATCATTATGGTTTCTCCTTTCTATAAACTCATTATATAGCCCAGAAGTGTTTCTTTTACAAACAAAACAAGCAGCAATCAACCCTGAGCCCTATCTCATTTCTGTCTGGGGAACTTCACCTGGGCACCCACAGCTGGACCCAGCCTTAGTTTACTGATGCAGGTTTTTAAAGGTTGTTTCACCTGGACCTTTCTCTAACCACAGATGCAGGTGAGTGAATTTTAGGGGTTTTTAAAACACCTTAGGTTCCTTCCTAAGGCAGGAACCATTTTAGGGATTCCAGAACTGAGCCTATTTTGAAACTAACACTCTACCTGAGCACTGGTTATTCTGAGAGCTTCTCTTAGCATGTGAATATTGTCAGTTGGCAGCAATGGACGCCCATCCTTCATCCATGAGATTTTGGGCACTGGGATGCCAGAGGAGATGCAGAGGAGCTCAAGTGGGTTGTTAACAATGACAGAGAGCTCTTCTGGTTCATCTGAACCATTGATATGAGGTGGCTCTGAGGAAGGAAAAACATTCCAGTTCTTTATGGACTCAAAACACCTGTAAAAACTGACTGAAAACATGATCTTGTGGGTAGAGTCTGTAGAATTAGTCTACATTAAATTATTTCTGACTGTATCATTAACTCAATGAGGAACTCAGGTAATTTCTATCTAACTCTGCCTATTAATTTGCTGATATTGTGATTTAGAATTATTAGTTAGAAAATGTTTTAAAAAACACAGATAAAACGTATAATTTCAGTAATCATATTTATCAGCCTTTTAACTGTTGTGCTTTCAGCTGTGCATCTTCCTGTCAAGCTGAATTTCCACTAAGCAAAGTTACTAATTTACAGCATATAATTACATTAATTATAGCACATTTCAGTACTTGGGAAATACACACTGTATTGCAAATTCACACATCTTTAGGTATCTTTCATTTCCTTATTCCTCTCATTTATCATTATTGAAATGACCAGGTTGGACAGGGCTTGGAGCAACCTAGGATAGTGGAAGATAGCCATGCTCATGGCAGAGGACGAAACTGGATGGGCTTTAAGGTCCCTCCCAACCCAAACCACTCTGGCATTCTGTGAGCCTATGGGAACACTCCTTATCCCTGGAGGAGTTGTGTGTGTCATGCTGGCAGGTGAACACTCACCCAGCACCCTCAGCACGAAGTGCTTGCTGCTCTGCCCAGCGGCGTTGGAGGCCACGCAGGTGTACGTGCCCGCGTCGGCGGGCGCTGCCCTCGGCACCTGCAGCACCATCCCGCGCCTGCTGGAGCTCAGCTGGGCCCCCAGGGGCAGGGCCAGGCCGTCCTTGAGCCACGACACCTTGGGGACAGGGGAGCCATCGCTCACACAGCCCAGGGTGGCGGCATCACCCCGCAGCACCAGCACCTCCTCCGTGCCCCCCGCATTGTCCAGGCTGGGCGGCACTGCGGGGACAGAGCTCAGTCACACACGGGACAGGGACACGGGGACAGAGCTCAGTCACACATGGGACAGGGACACAGGGACAGAGCTCAGTCACACATGGGACAGGGACACAGGGACAGAGCTCAGTCACACACGGGACTGGGACACAGGGACAGAGCTCAGTCACACACGGGACAGGGACACGGGGACAGAGCTCAGTCACACACGGGACAGGGACACAGGGACAGAGCTCAGTCACACACGGGACAGGGACACGGGGACAGAGCTCAGTCACACACGGGACAGGGACACGGGGACAGAGCTCAGTCACACACGGGACAGGGACACGGGGACAAAGCTCAGTCACACACGGGACAGGGACAGAGCTCAGTCACACATGGGACAGGGACACGGAGACAGAGCTCAGTCACACACGGGACAGGGACATGGAGACAGAGCTCTGTCACACACAACACAGGGACACAGGGACAGAGCTCTGTCACAACACAGGGACACAGGGACAGAGCTCTGTCACAACACAGGGACACAGGGACAGAGCTCTGTCACACACAGTACAGGGGTATTCTGGGCACAGAACAGCTGGAACAGCTGCCTTTCTGCACTTCCCCACTTACACAGTTGTGCTAAACTTTGCTTACAAATTAAATGTTATTATTTCTAAAAAAATCTGTGACACATTCTGGGAGTTGGAATTAGATGAGCTTTAAGGTCCCTTCCAACCAAAACCACTCCGTGATTTATGGTTATGGGTGACAATTCAAGTAAAGACTTTTCTAGGGTTAAAACTTCGAAAAGCTAGTATTTCCCCAGTGATCATCTCTAAGATGTACTTGTCGCTGTCTGCAATAAGGTGTTGGTGAGAAAGAAAACTCAAGAGCAGATTTAAGAAATCAAGCAGTAAGATTCTTTACATAAAACATTTCAGAGACACTCACCCAGAATTTGCAGGTTGTAATGTTTGTTGTGCACTCCAGCCCTGTTAGATGCTACACAAGTGTACACTCCAGCATCAGATATCTGCACTCGGCTAAGTCTAAGGAAAAAGCAATTAAAGCAAGCTGTAAATGGAATATATGGAACATATTACCTTTGTTATGGCGTGGTTTGGATCAAATTTTACTCTTGCTTCCAAAAATACAGCAGAATTATGCTGATATCACAAAAAAACCCAGAAAGTCAGCTAGTTAAAAGAAAATAAAACCAACCTGAGGATCTGTCCAGCTGAGAGGAGCTTGATCTGGGAGGAGACAGACAGAGGAAGACCATTCTTCAGCCAGTGGAGCTGTGGTGGGGGGGTCCCAGCAGCAGCACATTCAATATTTAGGGAGGTGTCCAAAAGGGCAGTGAGTTCCTCTGCTTCATCTTTACTATTGGCTATTGTTGGAGGAACTACATTTTGTAGATGATGGAAAGGAATGTATTAAAACAGGCTCTTGAAACTATTCCACTCCACAGAAAATCCTGCCCCTAATGCCCCACTGGCAATTCAACAAGAGGATCCCATTTTTGGTAGAATAAATCCTCAGACAATAATACTGAGTGCTAAAAATCATCCATTTATATATTTCAAATCAGAGGCACTGTACAATGACAGTAGACTTCTCTTTGATTTACCAGCCTGCAGCAAACAAGATAGAGCTTAGGGCCTGAAGTTCCTGGGGAGAGAAGGACAGTGCAGGAAGGGCTGAACCCAGGGCCAGAAAGGAACACTCAAACTCATGGCCTTCAATAAATCTTAAATACAGTGAAATCACAGAGGAGGAAAGTTAGTTTATTAATGTCTGGATGCATCTGCTGACTTCATTCTTAACTGGAGAAAGTTCAAAATGTCTAGGTAAGTATTCTGCATGATGACACAAACTGCTGCTTTGGGGCTCTTTGGGGTTACAGGTTAGTTTGGAAACCATGGCCTTGGGGGGTTCACTACATAAAGAAGCCCAGCCAGGTGCAGCTCCAGGCACTGGCTCAGTTAGGATCCCATCACTCACTGCGACAGTGACACCAATTAGACCTTTAAGTTGGTTATTGCTTGAACTTCAGCCAATACAAACAGAGCACAAACTCCCTGCAGAGCCATTCTGTTCCAAAAAGATGTGCTGTGGTCATTCAGGACTTTTTTTATGATACCAAAGGTCCTTTCTTACTGCTCTGCTCATGCCTGTGTTCCCACTGACTCTGTGTAAGTGGGACAGACACCTACCCTGCAGTGAAACCCTGCCTCAGAACTCTCCTCTCCTCACTTTACTTAATGACCATATTTTCCACAACTTAAAATATCCAATCTCTATGCTGCTAAAGGATTACACTCACTAGCCACTGGATGTCAAACTGTGCAATTTCCTCCAACACTCCCTCATTTTAAACTCTGGGGACCTTTAACTATCAGTTGCCTTCATACCACTCTGCTTATAGCTGATGTGCTTTGACTGGAATTAGGGAAGATAATACAACAAAACAGCAGGGTCACAGGGTCACAGGAAATCAGCCTCAATATAATCTCCCCCACAAGAAATAAAAAATCACCACAAGCAGAATCCCTCTATTATGAAATCCACTAAATAATTAATTCCTGTTTATTCCAAACCACATTTACCAACAATTTCAACCCTTTTGTCATTGACAGAGCATCCTGTGTAATATCTACAGCACAGGCAATTGGAAACATGTGCATGCAGGATTCCACTGTAGACAGGCATTCCTCTCTGGGCTCTCCCTTGGGAGCACTCCCAAGGATGGGATTATGGAGCAGACTTGGATTTCACATCTGGTAGAACTCACCATATACATTCAGGTTGAAAATCCTGTCCTCCTCTCCTGCAGGGTTAGTAGCCACACAAGTGTATTTTCCTGTGTCTGAGGTGAGAGCTCTGGAGATGTTTAATGTGCTGCCATCTGGAATCACTCTACAAGGACCATCATAAAGCACAGTGAGTTTGTTTAGTGCTTCTCTGACCTAGCAAATAAACAGTCTGGTCTGGACATTTCAGTAACTATCTCTATCCTCCTGGGAGCTTGATGAGAGAAGCATTGTGTTTTGCAAAATATTTTTGTTCAAGATAGGCTAAGAAGCTTTTCCTAGAGATGTTCTGTTTAACTTGGTTTAAAGATTCAACTCCAGCCAGGCTTTTGAAGGACCCATAATGAAAAGCATTAAGTAAAGTGTTTCCATGCCTCAGATCTTTCCCCTCCAAATAACTAAATTACCTTAATAAACTTCCATGAAGCTGATGAACTTTTATGGAATTTATTAACTGAGAAAGATATAAATATCATATACTATCTCTGTTAAGGAAATTAAATTTTAGAAAAATCAAAGGACTAAAAAATTATACTTGATTTATAGAAGCTAAGGAGGGAGATGATGTTCTTAACCTGGCTAAGCTCCAGTTCAGGCTTTCCTCACATTCCCTCCTTAGGGCCCTTAAAATTATAGAAGAGAATGCAGTGTCTGCTTATTTTTCTTGCCTTAGCCTTTGTAAATCATCGCTGGCAACTACTTTTCCATCCTTCAGCCACTGCACATCCGGGGTGGGCACTCCAGTGGCATTGCAGAGCAGCTGGACACTCTCTCCCAAGAGGACACTGACCTCGCTCGGCATCTCAGAGCCAGCAATGCTGGGAGGAACTGGAAATGCACCATGGAAGGATGACATTAAGCAGCAAGAAATGTAAGCTGAACTAGAAACAGCCACTGCAGTAGCTCATGAGCACCAGAATTAGTGCAGCAGCTGGGGCAGGTTCTCATCAGCTGCCCCCTGGAACCCTGGAATTGTCCAAGGCCAGGTTGGATGGGGCTTTGATAGTGGAAGGTGTGTCTGCTCATGGCAGGGAGTGGCACTGAATGGGCTTTAAGATCCCTTCCACCCCAAAGCAGTCTGGGATTCTGTGACAAACACCATCATAGCCCTGTGAACAGCCACACTAATTCCATCCTAATCAAAGCCACTTCCAGCCTGCATTCCCACGGAACAAGGGTGAAAGTCCTGCTATCCATGAAGTCAAGACTGTCAGTCCCACTAATAAGTCCTGAGCATTTCAAGCTATTTTAGACACATTTGATCAAACAACCAGCTTGACATTCCATTCCTAAACTTGGGGGAAAACTGGCAGGCAGGGGTACACCAGTGCAATTAGTGGGGATGAGTCATTAGAAACAGAGGAAAACACAACAATCACAGACTAAGGGTGATTCGCATCGAGGCAGGAGAGAATTCCATAACAAATATGGGTTTGTCATTTGAGGTGGGGGGTAGGGAAAGTATTCCTAAGGAAATTCTGGCAGTAGGTCTTTGCTAATTCCTGCCAAGGCACAACAGGTACCACTGCTCCTGAATCCATCTCAGTGTGCTGCTCCACAACCAACCAAGGCAGCTCCAGTGCTCAGCAGGAGGAAGGATGTGACCAGCAGCAGACACACACAAGCTGCACAACTCTGTTCAAGCTCCACAGTCAGGGCTTAAGGATATTCGTTTCCATGCAAATTTTGGACTAGAAGTATTGAATTCTCCAACCACTCTCCCCTCTGGTTACAGAAGTAACAGTCCAAATTCTCCACTCTTCTATGCAGTTATGTGATCTCAGTGTCCCCAGCACAGACAGTGTCACATTTACCCAATGTTCAACCAGTTCTGCTCCCTGAATCCTCTCCCATTCCTTACCTTGGATGGAGAGCACATAGGTTTTGTGAGCTTTCCCTTCTGGATTGGAGGCAATACACATGTAGGTGCCACTGTCCAGGAGCTGAGAGCGAGCTATCTGAAGCTTGCTTCCACCAGATAAAATATGAACTTCAAGAGAATCCAAGTTTTCTGAAATACATAAACAAGTCGTCATTCCAAACCAGCAACGGGGTGCAAACATCTCTTTTGGGAGAAATTGTTCTATCAAAGTTTCAAAACAAAGATTCCAATCAGTTCTTGTAAAACTCTGTCTAGAGACAAATAAAGAAGAAACACAAACCAGACAGCAAACACTAAAGTGATGCCTCAAAGAAGGGAAGAAGAGGAGTGAAAAGCGTGAGACAGTGTTACCTATTGGTTTTCCATTCTTAAGCCACACTAATGTAGGTGGAGGAATTCCAGTAGCATCACACACAAAGGTGACAGGATTACCGATGGATTCACTGACCAGTTCTTGCTCAGGGCCTTCTATACTTGGAGGCACTGTGAATGGAATGGAAGCAGTAAGAATGTTTTCTAAACTGATTTTGAAGTGCCTAATCTGCTAAGTTTACGTTATTATTGTAGATGATGCAAAGGGTGCTTACCATAAACATTGAGGTGGAAATTTTTATCATCTCGTCCTGCAATATTTATGGCTTTGCACACATACTGTCCTGTGTCAGAAACCTGAAATAAAAACAAGTTTTAAAAGAAATCATTATGGATTGTTATTTTAATGCTACAGTTTAGAGACATTAACAACCTGTGCCTCTGCCAACTCAAAGTGCTTCTGACAGGATGAAAAGCCTCCAGGAAAGACATCTCCTATGTGCATGTACAGCAAATAAAATACACCACTAAAGACTGAAATAATGGCTTGGCAGTGGTAGAGCAGTGGCACATGCAGCCTCCCCCCAGCCTGGCCCACCTCTGCAGCCTTAATCCGCAGGGTCTGCCCATCTGCCAGGACCTCCACGGCAGCAGAGTCGGGAATGAGGCGGCCGTTCTTGTACCAGGTGACGACAGGGGCTGGGATGGCGTTGGACTCGCAGTCCAGGGTCACCGCGGTGCCCACTCGCACGTTCAGCGCTGTCACCGACGCTCCCCCCCGGGCCTTGATGCTCGGGGGCACTGCGGGAGGAGCCCACACTCAGTTCTGCCTTGTGTTGAAACAACCCCATAAAGCAGATAAACCTCTCCACACTTCCCAAGCAAGAGATAGCATTTCAGAAAATAATAAAACACAGACCAAGGACAGTTAGGAAGCTCTTCTTCTCATTTTCCCCAGCTTGGTTCCTGGCAGTACAAGTGTATTCTCCACCATCGGACAGCTTGGCTCGGGGAATCTGCAGCGTCCGAGCACCTGGAGCGAGGAGAAAAGGCTGGAGGTTTGCTCTGTGGTGATTGTGTGAATCCCAAAGGCTGGTTTAGAACTGCAGGTGCAACAGGCAGAGCACAGGCACTGTGCCCCATGAAGAGTGGCCATGGGCCCTGCCATGACAAACCAGACACAAGCTGAGCCTGAAGGGTGCAGAGTAGCTGAGATAGCTGAGATTCCTCACCAGGCACAATAAAAGTGTTGGAATTGGAACTGATAGGCTTTCCATTCTTGAGCCAGCTGAGTTCAGGAGGTGGAAAGCCCGTGACATCACAACTCAGAGAGATGAAATTATTCACCACCACGGTCAGATTCTCAGGGTTAGTCCCAACAACACTTGGAGGAACTGTGGAGAGAGAAATACATTAATAGCATCTATCACTACATCAGCAAAGGATTTCCCACAAGATCATGATTTACTATATTAAAGCTGAACTGCTGCATTCTGCCTAAGGGTCAGGTTGCAAGGGTCTTTCACATTCTATGAATGGATCCACTGCTTTTTGGATGCATTTGGAAATGAGACTGGAACAATCTAATGGGCATTCCTGTTCCTGCACTTCACAACAATGTCAATTATTTCATTTGCAGTCCTTCTGTGCTGGAAGCTTGGGAGGGCTAGTGAACCTACATGAGATCCTGACAATGCATTGCCAATTTTCTAACACTGCTCATGGACATCTGCTGTGTGAGGCAGAACAGAGCAAATTCCCATTGCCAGGATAAATTCTATAACTATCACTTCCTTCTGATTCCTTGCTGCTCCTGTTCTCTCTGCAACAGTCCATTTTCCACCTTCAGAGACCCCAAACTTATTCCTCCCAACACAGTTCAGAGTGGTTCTGTCAACCAGACAAACCTGCTGCTTAGCAGTGAGCTAAGTGCTGGAAAATCCTGGCACGCAGCATTGCTCCAAGGGGGTGCATTCCTTAGGCTTACAAGTCCCAGAATTTTTAAATCAAGAATAATTTGACATGTGACCTTTCTACAAGAATGATTTAGAATGAAAGAACTGTAAATCTCTTCCTTTTAATAACTCCCAAGCTCTAGTTGCCATGTTTTTTGCAGTGGGGATATATAAAACACTTAAGAGGAAGGCAAAAACATGTTCTTGGCTTTATTGGGTGGAAAAATCATTCCAAAGAACAGATGGAATCCTCCTCTTTAAAGACAGAAACACTGAAGTATTTTGGCCCATCTTCCCCTGAAATGCTCCAGCTGTTTGCTGCCACTTGAGTGACACAAACGAGTCATTTAGGCAACTTTATGGCTCCTCAGGGCACCGCATAAACAAGAGCAGCTCATGTAAATGGGGAATTCAGTCCATATTTTTCAGTTTGGAATAACTGAAGAATATTTCCCTGATAAGGAGGATAAAATGCTTTACAAGAGCAAGTGGACAATTCTGATCTCATGACATTTGATAGTTATTTATATTTATTTACTTTTACAGTTCCTTTTCCACAGATGTATTGGCAGTGGGCAATTTAATGTACAGGGCCAAATCTCAGCTGTCTTTAATGAAACTTGCTTAAATTGTGTCTTTGGTTGATTACAATTTCTGCAGCAAAAAACACCCAAAATGTACAATAGGTAGTCTGCATGGGCAAATGTATGTGTATGTGCATAAAGACACAGTCATGGGCTCAAATATAGCACTCAGCATGAAAATTACCTACTATTTCTCTATTTTAAATCTGGGTGCTTATTTTCTATGTTTTAAAAGGTGCCATATTAGTTTTATTCTTTTTATTAGTTTATTAGTTTTATTTATTAAATCTTCACCTTGGAGACCAGAAGTGAATTTTTCAATTCAATAAAGAGGATCATCTTTAGTATTTTATTTCAATTTATGAGCGCAGTTCTATTAGAAACACATAAAAGTGCTGGGAAATAGCTTTTTTTGACACTGACAAAACACAGATCTTTCTGCTTACAGATAATGCATTTTCCTTAGTGCTTCATCCTGTGTGGTCTTTTCCTGAACAGCTACACTCTAATTTTTCAAATTAAACTGCATTAAGAAAAACAGACCTAAGCTGGTAATACTGTTCAGTTAGAATTCAGACTTCATGAAAATATTTCTTTTAAGAGAATAGTATTTAGCCACAGTCACTAAAACCAAATATTTTTAAGACAGAAGTTTAAATTTAAACATGAATGTCAGGAAAAGTGAAATATTTTGATTTAAATGCAAAACTTACACATCAGGAAATCTGGACAGACTCCACTGTCTGTCCAGAAAATAACTTCTGAGAGAACAACTTCAGGCCAAATTCTTCCCACAACAACACTATTTTTGGCTAAATGCATTACTGAGCAGCAAAAAGTGCTACAAATCTGTGCCATGTAGTAGGTGAATTTGCTAAACATGTGACAGAGGTAAAAAATGCAATTATTCTGGGTGCAATAAGATGACTCCTTACATTCCTGGGATGCTGTACTGTCTTTAGGTGGGAGAAAGGACAGCCCTTGTTTTCTGTGAGATAAAGCAGAAAAAAATGTAGCTGCCAGTATTCCTTGTCAGGTTGAAACATGGAATGGTACAGAAGAATTAGTGGGAATGATACTTCTTTTCAGGAGGGAAAGCTGCAAGTGGGCAGAAATAGAAGGGGAAGTTTGGGTTTTCTCTGAAATGTTAGAGATGTCTTAATTTTATGAAATTATCAGGAAAGGGAAGGGAAGGTAGTGGAGACTGATTCATGAAAATGTCTTGGTTGTATTTGTCTTAGACTTCTGATGCTTAAAGCCAACATTTATTTTAACCCTATTGCAACTCCACAAGAAAACCAAAAATAGAGAACAGAAAGGAACCTCAAAGGGCACATTTCTAAAAACCAAGCTTTTACAACCTGTGTACCTTTGTGCAATGCTTTCTATCATTATTTTTTTTTAATAAATTCATTTTCTGAATACATCAAAACAGGCTATAATCCAACCTACTTATAATTCATGACTCCAGGGCTCAGCAACCCAAACTGGGTGAACACAGCCATCACACAAAGCTCCCTCAATTACAATTCCCACCTTTCTGGAACACCTATGAGGAACCAAAGCCACGTGGTATCAAGAGCCATATGTTGTAAAGGTACTTTAAACTGATACTGTCAGAATCTCCATCACACCCAGTAGGACTCACATGAATGAAGGTGAGGGGGTCTGAGCACACTGCTAAAAGTAACACACCCAAGCTGAACCAGCAGAGAAGATAGAAGTTATGGATAGCAGTACTTACCGTGAACATTGAGGTTAAAATACTTCTTGGCACTTCCAGCTATGTTTTCTGCAATGCAGACATACCTGCCAGTATCTGTTATCTGGGAATTCAAAATCTAAGGCAAAAAAAAAAAGACAAAATATGGCTTTGAAGCTAATATATAGACAACTCCCTGCCAAAGAAACAAGTGGAGAGGATTAAGCCCAGCTCTCTGCTTTTATAGTTTTATTCAATTTCATTCATCAATGGGAAGGGAAAGTGTTCAGAATATGCTATTTTCACTATTTTCTCAAAAAATTCAGTAATATTTAAAAGCATGTGATTTCAATTGATGTGTTCATAGCATAATCCCACAAATGGTTGGATCTGAGGAACTGCACAAGAGTGAGAAGCAGCAGGTGAGGGACAGGAACAACGGACAAAAACTCCTTATGTTTGCAGCACCTTGTGGGAGAAAGAAAATACTTCCTGCTCAGCCCAACCAGTTTTTGTTGCCAAAACAGAGCTTTTCCACTATGAAAAGGGTTATGCTACCTGTAACCTCCTTCCACTGGACAGAAATGTGTGTTTGTCATCCTCTGCCAGGAGCTGGCCATCCTTCTGCCAGGTGATCCTTGGGGAAGGGCTCCCACTGGGAATGCAGTCCATGGCTGCCTCCTTGCTCACCAGCACAGTCACCTCCTCAGGCAGGTCCCCATCAGCCCCACTGATGGATGGGGGAGCTGCAAGGGAGCAAAGGTGACAAGAACACTCACTCAGCACTTCTGAGGTGGTTGTGAGATTAGACTAGGTTTGCAGGAGGAAGGAGTGAAACCTCCATTGAATCCAGTTAATAAGATAAAGCCATCCCATGACCACTTCAGCTGGAACAACTCAGCCTAACTCCAAGGACTGCAGCAGAACTACAATTATTCACAGCACACAGAGAGAAGGAGAGGTGAAAACCCATCTTCCAATTGTGTTCTTTGCCATCAAAATAAGGATGATTTCCAAGGCAGGACCCCCTTGTAACAATAAATCAGTATTTCCAGTGATATAACACCGCTATAAAGGCAAAGAAGTGTTTCCCAAGGCTAAAACATTGAGTCCATCAACAAACACAAAAGGTCATCCAAATGGTTGTGCAGGCATTCATTAATCTAAATCCTCAGTTCCCTTCAGGCTTCGGGGGTTCTGCAGGTATTGCAGAAAATTAGGGCCAAAATAAAGAAGGAGAGAAAATCTTGTGCACAATTTTCAATGGGAAGCTGAAGAGAGAATTAGAGATACCAAGATAAAAGATGGATTTTTACCTATGCTTTTCTTTCTGGTGAATGCTGAGAGCTGTAACACAACCGAGTTCCTATAACAATAACCTACAGACACGGAACTAAGAACAGCAGCACTCTGTTCACACAGCTCTGTACAGCTCCAGCACCCTAAACACATTAACATCATGGTTTACAAATAAACATTACAAACACCAGGGACTCCAACCAGTGGTTGGTTATTTTGCACAGAAGCCTGTTTTGGCACTCAGAGGAGAAGAGGAGCTCACAGAGCACTCGGACGTGGTAGTGGATGGAGTCCTGCCCCGCCTCGTTGACCGCCACACACGCGTATCTGCCGGCGTCCCCCGCGCGGGCCCGCGCGATCTGCAGCGCCCGGCCTCCTGCAAACAAAAGCCAAGGCAGCGTCCAGCACTCTCCATCATCTCCACACCACATCCCACCAGAGGCCTGAGCAAGCGAACTTATGAATGGTCAGCATTTGGTCTGAATTATAAGTAGCTAAAGGTTTTTATTTCCTGGCTACTTTTTCTGTGAATAGTTGGAGTGCAGCCATGCTCATACTGAAATGTTAGAAAAGAGGAATTAATTCCACAGAAAGGAAGATCATGCTGCAGCAATATGTAGCTAGGCATTACTCTTCCATCAAAAATAGAAATATTTCTCAGTAAGATGGCACAGAACTAATAGGCAAAAGGAAATATAAGCACATAATATTCTGTTCCAAACTGAAAAGATTTATTTCTGAGGCTTAGAGGTACTTTTCACTCTATTCTTCATAAAAGCATAGCCTATAAATACCTGCAGAAGGAGAGAAGATCTTAGGAATACACTTTGGGAGTACTTGTCATTGCTCTCTCAAGAGATGAACAAAATGGACAAACAGGTGTTCCCTTTTTACCACTGCCCTTCCTTTAACACTCCATCCCAAACCATCTCTGCATAGCTCATGACTGTAGGCAGCTCCTTCCCTTCCCCACGAGCTTTAGTTGGGGATTATGGCCATTTTTCTGCTGCAGACACGCTTTCCATGCCTTGCCCCTTGGTTAAGAGGCTTTTTATACACAAATTATTTTTTATCAAAGCAAATTTAATAAGGAAATAAATCAGGAACACATCAGAGAGAAGATATTATTGCTGTATTTCATTCTGCAACACACTGAAGTGTCCAAGGCCAGGCTGGATGGGGCTTGGAGCAACCTGGGATAGTGGATGGTGTCCCTGCCCATGGCAGGGGGTGGAATGAGATGGGCCTTAAGATTCCTTCAACTCAAACCCTTCTGCAATTCCACGATACACTGTGAGAGTTCAGTGGTGACATTCACACCATCTTAGGGACTATTCCTTAAATTAAAGAAAACAATTTAAGGCCAAGTACTGGAGAGAAAAATTTCCAACTAACGAAGTCTGAAAAGAACATTAAAGAAGCATTCTGAAGAGGAGAAGTGTGTCATCACTACACAAATACCAGCACTACGGCCATTTCTTAACCATGGAATCACAGAATGGTTTGGGTTGGAGGGGACTTTAGAGATCATCCAATGCAACCCCCTGACATGGGCAGGGACACCTTCCACTAGCCCAGGGTGCTCTAACCTGGTCTTGGACACTGTCAGGGATCCAGGGGCAGCCACAGCTTCTCTGGGCACCCTGTGCCAGGGCCTCCCCACCCTCACAGCCAAGTATTGCTTCCCAATATCCAATCTAAACCCACTCTCTTTTAATTTGAGTCCATATCTCCTTGTCCTGTCCCTCCATCCCTTGTACACAGCCTCTCTCCATCTTTCCTGTCATCCCCTTCAGACACTAGAAGGTCACAATGAGGTAACCCTGAAGCTTCTTTTCTCCAGGTGAACAATCCCAACTGTCCCAGCCTTTCCTCCCAGCAGAGCTGCTCCAGCCCTCTGACCACCTCAGTGCAGGGCCGGAGAGTGCCAGCTGCATACCCACCTGGCAGGATGAGCACTCTGTCACTGGAGCTCAGGGGGTGCCCATCCTTAAACCACGTGAGCACAGGGGGAGGAACAGCATTGGTCTCACAGTACAGTGAGAGGGGGTTGTTGACAAGCACATCTTTACTTTCTCCACCTCTTTGTGCATCCACCATGTTCCCAGCTTCCCATTCCCTGTAAGACTTTTGGAAGCTAGGAGGAACTACAACAAAGAAGAGGAATAACGTTAGCATTTTGCAGCAGAAACAGCTGGTTTTAAAGTCAAAAAATAAGAATGTTCAATAGCAGCAATAAAAATTACGTGTATTAAATAAACCCCTCCCTCCACATTAAGTTACTAAGGAAAACTCTAGATCTTCTAGAATGAACAATTGAGCAATTTACTATTTTTTTGAAGAATAATAAATAATAGTGCAAGATCACCTGGTAACAAACATAGAGGGTATTCATCAACAAAAATACTTAAACAATGAGGTATCTGGTTTCACTCAAGCTCTCATTTTGTCTATATTTTCAGAAAGTACTCATGATTGTTTCCTTGTATTGACACAGAGTAGGCCAATAGGATGCTTATGTCTGGGGCCTCTAAATACTAATTGAAACAGAAAAGTAAAGTATGCCTTAGTTCAAAACAAATAAAATTTTTTCATGAAGATCAGAGTTGCTATGTCATTGCACTGATTTCAGAAACACAACATATAAAAGAATCATCAAATACTATATGTCAGCAATGAGCAAAATATCCCTGAAATCAAAACCACACAGAAACACAAAAGCACTGGGTTTGACCACGCAAGGGTAAAGGACCTAAAATTATTAATTCCAACATCCCAGAATACTAGAAAAGCAGGCTACCAGGAGAGCTTTATTACCCTTTTACCTTGTATATTTACATCAAATTCCAGCTCATCCTCCCCAGCAATGTTGGAGGCCAGACAAGTGTAGCGCCCCGTGTCTGACACCTGGGCCTCTTTGATGTGCAGGGTGTGGCCACTGCCCTGGATCAGGACATGCTCATCTGCCTGCAGTGGCTGCAATGTCAATTCAAATGAAAATTAATACTCAGCAAAGAACACACCAGAAACAGCCAGATTTGTGGTAGTGATATGAGTAAGCTCAATCACGCTCCAAGTTCCTGGAGACAATTTTCTTTTCAGAAAACTCTACATCTTCACCCTTCTGATCATGGCAGCTGGTTTCCCCAAGGATGTAATTTTCCATCACTCCTAGCCCCATGGACACTGCTGAGAGGAGCAATGCCATTCCCATCAGGCCAGGGCTCTGGTGAGATTGGATCCAACCAGGCTGATCCAATCCCTGAACTCACTGGCCAAGCTTCCAATACCTAGGAAACTCACAGTAAGGTGAACAAATGGATCTAACCCATCCTACAGATCTGCTGCCAGCCAGGGCACAGTTTGAACATAGAATGGACACAGCAGCAGCACAAAGAGACACAGAATTAGATACTTCTGTGCCCAAATGTGGCTCACATGTGACAGCAGAGGCTGCAGTGACACAGCCTGTGTGTCCAGAATATATTAGATGTGCTCATCTACATCAGCAGCCTGGTCTAGTGGGAGGTGTCTCTGCCCATGGCAGGGGTGGAACTGGATGGGCTTTGAGGTCCCTTCCAACCCAAACTATGCCATAAGCCCATGCTTCCATGATTAGGGAGTCAGCACTCAACTCCTGGCCTGCAGGGGACAATTAATTCAGTCCATGGACAGGAGTGAGAGCCTTTCACCCAGGGCAGCCTAAGGAGCAGCAGCTGGTGTTCCAGTGGCAGTCAGGTGTGCACAGTCACTGCCTTTGGGAACCTCTTAACTCTCCAAATTGAGTTTTTCTTTGGCAATAGAGGCAGGATTCCTAGGGACCCCAGAATAGCAGAGCACACCTGAAACAGCCAGTGGGTGATCAACCACGTTATTCCCACATGCTTGTTAAATCCAGAAAGAGCTGTTCCACAGTGAGTGCACTACCAAGAACAGCTCAAGCAAAAGATTATACTCTCCCTTCTTACAAAAGAGCAGCACAGTTCATTTTTTATTCATCCCCTGTGCTGTATTTCAGTGTGTCCCCATGGCCCTGCCCTTCCCAAGTTCTCCAGATGGATTCTGGAGCGCTGTGTGTGGCAGGACTTGTGCCTCACCCCCTCTGGAGCTGCCAGATGCTCTTGTGGCTTTGTGAGCTCTGCCAGGACCAAGGGGGAGGCTCTGCAACTTCTGCAAGGGCAGCACTTGAGAGAACCATCTGTAAATAACAAGGCCTTTGGGGGCTTTACACAACAGCCACGGGCTCTGTGGCCATACCATGGGATGCTCCTGCCAAAAAGGGCACTCCCTATCCCAGCACAGGCCAGTGCCAGGCCTGCAGACTCTGGTCCTGGTGTCTCAGGCACTGCCAGGCACCCACCAAAAGCCAGGATATTGATCTGCAGAGGTCTGGGTGCCAGCAAACACTCGACACTGCTAGGCAGTGCTTCTGCCAGCAGCAGGGAGTGAGGGTGACTCCTGCTGCCCTGCATGGATGCTATTTCCAGGAACAGGGAACAGCTGTCCCTGTCCCACGTCTCCTCAGAGGAAGGAATCGAGTTTGACTGGCCTGTCCATCCTTGTACCAGCTGATGGCAGCAGCAGGAATGGCATGAGCTTCACACTCCAGGGTCAGGCTGTGGTTCACTTTGATCTTCACCTCCTTGGGGGACAGCCCTGTCCCTGAGACATCCCCTTTGGCAATGGTGGGGGGAACTGCACACAAACAAAGGCAGAGAGGGGAAAAACTGTCATGGCTTGCTGGCTGCTGCAGCATTTCAGCACTAACTGGAATAAGATGATAACCTCCTGGAAAGCAAGCATTCCCCCAATAAACTGCCTCTTGCCCACAGCCAAATGCCAAATTATTACTTTTATATATATATATATATATGTATTTTCAGCTATTTTTAGTACAGTTATTATGTACAAAAACATAAAAAACGGCATTCAACACTTTTAAACATGCAGATTTTTAAACACGGAAACCTCACTAGAGCCTTACCTAACTGCAGCACTTCATTATTACCTGCCTGGCTTCAATTCTACAAAGTTCAGGGTATTGTAGTCATTAAAGAGCATTTTAATGGAAACTAATATTCCCAGAAACATATGTTTGATCACAAGTCCACACTCAGAGTAGCTGGTGAAAACTCAACATTTCCACTGAAATTCCAGTGTTGCAAAATCCTGTTTCTTTCTGAATCAGAAAGAAAATAGAATATTTCAAAATTCTCCAGCTACCCCCCAGCTCGGTCTCATAATATTTTTGAAATTATGTGAAATGCTTTCAGAGCATTTTCTACTCTTTTTTTCCACTGGGAATTTCTAAATTTTCCCCTAGCACTTACAGTATCCTAATAACTGACAGTTGCAATGGCATTTGGGAGTGGAGGGCATTACATTCCCACAGGCATGCATTAGTAATGAACTCGTTTGTCACCTTCTCGTTATTCCAAATCCAGTGGGGCTTTATTAAGGACTTACTGTAATTAAATAACAGCATGTTACTGTAAGAGAGCAAACCAATTCGAAATCAGACTGGGAAATTTAAAAAAAAAAAAAAAAAGGTAAAAATCATGCTTGATTGAGCCTATAATGAAGAGTTTTAGCATTAAAATTGAGTACCTAGGTAGAGATGCTCAAAGGATAATGTCCTGAAAAAGACTTGAATGGGGAAACTTTTGTGCATATGAAATCTTATGAAAGGATATAAAAATAGTATTTTTGTATTTTTAACCTTCAGTTTTACTTTCCTCAATAAAATGTCCCACTAGATGTTACAGGCCCTCTCCTGTTTTTCCAAAATGGTTTCTGTGCTCAGGAGATTCTCTGCTCACGTCTCCCATTGTGCTGCTCTCATCTAACTTGAAAATCAGCACCAAATGAGGCATTTCAGAGGAAAGTGGAGTTCAGTGTTTCTCAAATGTTCTCCCCTGGGTGACATAAAGGCTTTTAGCACAACTGTAGCATTGCAAAAGATACAACAATCAACTTTTCTGGTGTCTTTCCTCCAGCAATGCCATAAGTTAATGCAGATGTTTGCTCAGCAAAGCCATTAATAGGAAACCTTGTATTCAGTAGGACAGATAACACTGCAATGGGGAAAATGAAAGAATGCAAAATTAGAAGAAATTTCCAAAACTGAAAGCATTGCCATACTGTAGACTTTCACTTCATAGTGCCTCAGGGTCTCCCCAGCCTCGTTAGTGGCTATGCAGGTGTATCTTCCAGCACTGTCCTGCTGGGCATTCAGGATCTGCAGGGTCCGCCCACCTGCCAAAGACACCAACCTTTAACAGCACTCACAGCACATTCATTCTTCCCAGTTATTTAAATACTTTTTCCAGCGTATTTCCAACCCTTTGGTCCAAAAGCTGCCCTTTGAAAAGCAGAAAAACTGACTGCTCACTACCATGTGCAACAAATGAGTGCATGATTCATGGCAGTGCTGTGGAGCAGTTCCTGTTGCTTATGGATTCTTGGGAAATTTGCTAACAAATTTCCTCAAGAAATCCATGCAGGGAATTTCTTGAAGATATTTAGCAAAGACTCATTCTTTCTCTGAACACTTGCAGTTAATAAGGTAAGGTATTCATACATCTACAGTAATCCAGTGTTCCCTCTAAAACTTGTTCCCATTTTCCACCTCCATAAATACTAGGGAAAAATGGAGTTCAGTGAGAAATTATTCTAGGGAGAAATTATTGTACTAACTAAAAATGGCAAGCTATTAATGACCTAGAAAATTCCCACCTCATTCTCTTTATTAATTTATATCTCTCTCCATCTAATTTCCACACTTAATTGGAAGTCATTTATATTCATCATTAGCTCATATGAATTTTCCCATAATTTTGCTTGATGGCACAAAAGGATAAATACATAATAAAACACAAATAAACAATCAGTTAATGTGAGGTACTTAAAAATATTGGAATGGGAAGTGCTAGGGAAGTTTAAGAAATCCCAGAATGGTTTGGGCTGGAAGGAACTTAAAGCTCATTCATGGGCAGGAGCATCTTCCACTAGCTCAACTTACTCCAAGCCCCATCCAACCTGGCCTTGGATACTTCCAGGGATGGGGCAGCCACAGCTTCTCTGGGCACCCTGTGTCAGTGCATTGCACTTCATAGAAATATATCCTTTGATTTTTTTAAAGAAGTCTGTACCAGAAAAACACTCAATAAAAGAATCAGGTGTTATTTCCCAATACAAAGAGAGTTTACCTGGCAGAATGCGGATGTTTCTGCTGGACTCTAAGGGATTCCCATCTTTCAGCCAGGTGATGGTGGCTGGGGGGTAGGAATAAGCTTCACAGACCAGTGAGGTGGGGCTGTTGAGGATAACAGTGATATCCTCTGCATTCCCTTGGCTGTCTGCTCCCACAATGCTTGGAGCCACTGGGAAGAACAAAATCAGTAACCAGAGGGAGGAAAGCACCTCTGAAAAGCCCACTTTCTGGTCCCTGTTCAGTCTAGGAATCTGGCTGCAGCCTCAGCTAGCTGGGAGTCCTACAAGTCCTACAAGGAGCACCAAAACCCATACCCAGACAACGTTCAGCTGGTTTTATGTTTTGTCCTGAAGTCAGCAGTGATCCCTAACCAGTGGAATTCACTCCCACCCATGCCTTTGTCAAGCACAGCTCCCCAGGAAGCCAGCCACCACTCCTTGAGCAGAGCTGCTGCTTGATGATCCTGGAAGGAGGGATTAGCCTAGGAACAAGGCTGTGGAAAACAAACTCACCATTGTTTGCACTTTGTTGTGCAATAACCCTCATGGAAAAAAAAAAACCCAAACAAAATGAGGAGTGCAGATGGTTTCAGCTTTTCTGAAGAGATCACAATCTGAAATGCTCTTCAGATGCTCCTTCCTTGAATCACAATAAGCCAAAGTGCTGTCCTGCCCATTCCATAGAGATGATATCCTATGAAGGCTCTCTATGTTCCAGCTCTGCTGTCTAAAGCACAGCACTGGTGTTTCTATTAAATCATTATCACTTACCAATTACTAAGATGCAAAATTCTAGACAGAGAGGCAACCTGTGCACTTGTGTCAAAAAAGCCCTACAGAATTCCAACAGGACTTTCTTCCCAAGTTGCCTGTTCCTCTGCAGGCAGCTGCTCACCAAGCACGTTGAGGCTGTAGGTTTTGCTCCTCTCCCCAGCAGCGTTGGATGCCAGACAGGTGTAGCGCCCCGTGTCCAGGAGCTGCGCCTCGGAGATCTGCAGGGATCGCCTGCTGGACAAGATCCTGGGATCTCCAGCCTCGGCCAGAGCCTGCCCATCCTTCAGCCACGTGACCTGTGGCATGGGGTTCCCTTGATGGAGTCGGGAAAATGGCAAACATGAGTTGGTGTATAACCTCTAGGATATACCAAGATTTCTGAGAAACAGGAAAATACAGTTTCAGGTGTGCTTTTCGTGTACATTCAAGGAGAGAAGGTTTGGAAAAGGCATTCTGAAGTCTCTGAACCACCTGAAGCGATATACACCTCCTCTGAAATTCCACAGGCCTTTGGAGAAGCAATATCGCAGCAACATCCCTCTTGGCTCATCTCATCCAACCTTTGGATCCCACTGAGCTGAAATCCCCTTAAAAACAGGGTGTGCAGCACCAGTAGTGATCTGACCATGGCTTTGATGAGCAAAGGTAAATCATAAACTGTTCTTTTACCTGTCACCTCACACGTCAGGGTAACTCCATGCTTCTCTTTCACTTTCACATCTTCCAGTGCATTTTCCCCCACAATCCCTGGAGGCACTGCAACAGGAAAGGACACAACATCAGCATGGTTTCAGCAACACTGAAACACAACAGGCTTCTTGAGGATGCTGCTAGGAGGGATGAGCCTGGGAACACAGGACTAGGAAAACAAATTCACAACTGTTTGTGCTTGCTTACTCAGTAACTGACATAAAAAAACAGGAGCAATACAGCAGATTCCCAACAAGTGGATGCTGTGCCACAGCTTATCAGTGTTCTCTGCAAATACAGCTAATTCCATGTGAGAATGAACCACTACATATGTCTAAAGGCAACTTGCTGTGGTACAAATTACATTTCTCTAGGGAAGTAGAAGATAAAACACCTAAAATAGCTATCCCCGTCCCCCCCCCACCCTCAAACAGCCAACCCAAGGCAAGGAAACTCCTACTGTATAGCTGACATGTTTCCAAATTATCCTGGTCAGTTTGTGCTTTTGGATGTGGTGGGCAGATTATGAGTATGCTGGGGAGTAGCTGTGCTGGTTAAAAGCTGTGATCAATTATTTCTTTCAAGGTAGATGCATTTGTAGATCAGGCCAAAAGAAACAGGCACTACAAGTCGAAATAGGCATGGAGAATAACAGGTTGAAAAGGAGACCTGTAGTTATTAGAAAGCAGCTCCATCTCCAGGAGATACAGGAAATTTTGTAACAAAAATGTCACAGTAAGGAGCCAGACTTATGTTTTAATAATCCTGCAAAATGCAAACCTTCAGCCTAGAGAGAAGACCTAAGAAGAAAGGAATTAAAATATACTTAACAGTTTATTTGTGATCTCGCTCATTGTTGGAAGCAAACATTTTATCAAAGTAAGAATCATGGAAATATGCAGAATTCATTGTCAACAGAGACAAGAATGTTACATCATATTTCTGATAACTAATGAAAGGTTTAAACTTGAGTGAAGAAAAGAGATGGGGGAAACAAAACTTAAAATCACGACGTTCAGGACTTAAGTCAGACCAGAAGTTACTACTATTGATAAACAAAGACAACAACTCGTTGCTTTCACTCCAAAATAATACAGTAAGTCATCAACACATCTCAATTTCAAAAATATGGCAAATTCAAACCAAAGCCTTTTTAAATATATAAATATTGTGCTTATTACACCAAGCTCTGCCTGCAAACTGCTGTGCCTATGATAATAATCCATAAAAATCCTGGCATGTCTGTGTACAGTCCCACTGACAGTGACTGGTGAGGATTCTCATTCCAGTAACTTTCTTCTAGAAAGACAAATTACTGGGGGGAGGGAAGAGAATACTAACAATGGAATTTTCCACTTGAAATCAGCTTCACTGAGCATTTTTCTTCAAGGAAAACAAAGCCTAATGCAATAGAGATTCCCAGAACCCTCAAGAACACCCTGCTTCTAAAACCCTCCAAAGAAAACAGTCAGACAATGAATGCTTTCCAGTGTTTATCCATCTCATCCATTCTACCACACTTACACTTCCATGAGCTCATCAAATAAACATGAACTGACTTGAATGGGAGTTATCATTTACTGGCTGAATATGCCCAAGTCAGCTGAAGGCAAGGGAAGATGAGGGTGAAAGAAAGGAAAGGAAGGAAAGGAAAGGAAACTGAGAACAAATTCGACACAGTAATGCTGAGAGAAAACTTGCACTGTGCCAGGTCTGACAGTTACTGATAAAAATAACAGTTATTAAATCAAGAAGCAGTGTTTTCTGGGGAAAACACTGATTTGCAAAACTAAGCAATGTGATAGAATAATACATTAATGGTTCCAAACAGCATCTAAAGAGCCTGCTGGACAACTCCTGGTCTAAAACATCAGTAGGACCACCCCCTATTGCATTGGTTTATAACCTCTGTCATACTAAAGGCTCTGCTGACTGAACATTTCCACTGCATTGGAGCTGGGATTGCTGATCCTGGAGAAGAGAAGGCTGTGGAAAGACTCTGGAGCCCCTTCTAGGACCTCAATGGGCTCCAGGAGAGCTGGAGAAGAACTTTGGACAAGGCTCTGGAGAGATAGGACGAGGAAGAATGGCTTCCTACTGCCAGAGGGAAAGGATAGATGGAATATTGGGAAGGAATATGTGAGGGTGGGGAGGTTGTGGCACAGGTTTCCATCCCTGAAAGTACCCACAGCCAGGCTGGACAGCACTTGGAGCAGCCTGGGATAGTGGTGCTCATGGCGGGAGGGTGGGAGTGGTTAGAATGAGGCAGGCTTTAAGGTCCCTTCCAACCTTCCAGGTTTCTATGATTCTGTGTAGAAGAACCTTATCTTTACAACCTAATTTTCTGTCTGTGGTATCAAATGCACTTTTTTCCCCTAATGATGCACGTTTTGGCATAATATTTTTTAAAATACCAGCAAAGTATACCGAATACCCTCCCTCTTACTGTATAAACCCCTCTCTTGTGCTGTTCCAAATCCAAGCAGGTACTCACCCAGAACAGAGAGGTAGAAGTCCTTCCTGGCCTCTCCTGCAGCGTTGGTCACCACACAGGTGTAATGTCCCTCGTCTGCCACGCCCACAGGGCTGAGCCGCAGTGTCCGGCCCCCTGAGACAGCCAAAACAGCATCAGAGTCCTGCTCTGCCCCCCAGCACCACCCCAGGGCTGGGCAGGGCACACACACCCTGCTCTGCCCCCCAGCACCACCCCAGGGCTGATCAGGGCACACACACCCTGCTCCACTGCACGGGATTCATGGATTGGCACTTAGGACATGGCAGGAATGCTGTGCTTGTAACACACACTGCTGGGCAGGAAATTAGGACAGCACACAGTGCTTGAGACAGCAGGGTTTTCAATCACAAGAGTGCTTTCCTGTACTGAGATTCTAGATGAGTATTCAGGAAAATTAATAATGCCTCATCAGTGCTTTTTATGTGTGTACACACAAAAACAAGCTTATTTCTATAAATACCTTGTATTATAAATACCCTTAAGGTATTTTCATATATATAGATAAGGAATAAAATTCCACTTCGCCCTTCTAGCATTTACATTAATTGTGCCATCAATAGTAATAGTAACAGCCGATAATAGCACTGGTTTACATGCAATGGTTTAAAAGAACAGATTCTTCTTGACTCTTTGTACAGACATGCTCATTTAAAAGGAAGATTTGCAAGTATATTTGACCAAAGATCAGGAATATCCCTGCTTTGCCATCACAGAGTAACTTCTCTTTCCTTTCTTTTTGGCACAGGAACAGCAGAACAGACATCAGGGAGCATTTGAGATTGAAGCCAAAGGTGGCAGCCAGCCTGTAGCTTTTCCCAGTTTCTGGTTAGCAGCTCTCCCATCAGCAACCATTCCCTAATCCACACTACACTCGCCCTAGGCAGCTCCTGTCTGTGGCTATCACTGTTGAGACACAGCCCAAAACGTGATGATCCTGGTCATGCACTTGGAGGAACAAACTGCTAAGCTGGTTAATGAATGTGGCTCTACCCAAGGAATCCTGCCTGCCAGAGGGAGCACTGGGAGACTGAGGGAGACTCAGGTCTTCCAGCCTCATGTCTGCCTCATCCCTTCTCCCATCCACCCCTGCACAAGGCCAAAACAGAAGTAGAAACCTGCCTGCAGGAGACTGTGGCCTTCCCTGGCATCACACACCAGAGCACACCCAGCTCTCCAGTGCTGAGGCAGATTTTCTACATTTGGCAAAACAAAAGCTCTTCTCCTTCCTAAAGCCCATGTACAGCTTAGGGCATGGGCTGCATGGGAAGCAGGAAGGGTACAGTGGATTTTTCTTTTCTTTTTCCCAGAAGATATGCAGGAAGGATCATCAAAAGCAAGCATCGGTATTTGGACAATGCTCTCAAGCACTGGGTGGGGTTGTTGGGGTATCCTGTGCAGGGCCAGGAGTTGGACTGGATGGTCCTTGTGGGTCCCTTCCAGCTCAGGATATTCTGTGATTCCATTATCTGAATTAACTGACTAAAAGCTGGCAGCAGTGTGTCCACACACTGAAATGATCTACAATGCCAAGTATGTTTTCAGTCAACAGAACCAATATCTTGGTTTGGCAAAGTATTTAACTCCAAAAT
Source organism: Lonchura striata (assembly GCF_050655825.1). Taxonomy (NCBI): domain Eukaryota; kingdom Metazoa; phylum Chordata; class Aves; order Passeriformes; family Estrildidae; genus Lonchura; species Lonchura striata. Next base: position 24,686,156 of record NC_140710.1, on the reverse strand, counting down.
TAGAGGAGGATTTTTGTTATTGTTGTTTTTTACAGTTTTACAAGCACAAATAAAGCTCCAAGTGGCCATGCTGGCTACAGTTCACTACCACAACATGTAGCTTTTTGAAGCACAAAGTTTGGAGGAAAACAAAGCCCTGAGCCCTGGCGTGTTTCCCCTCCCACACAATAAACATCTTTTTCTCTCTCCCTTCCTGACTCTCGATTAGGGAGGTGAGATTAGTGTGGGTGTAGAAAGCAACAGGCAGGACAGAACCAACCAAGCCCCGAAGATGTTAATTTTGTTGACGGTAACTTGAGACAGAAGGGAATGCAGAGCAGCTCCCAGAGCCAGGTTCAAACTGGGAAATAATCACACACCCACTTCCTTTTTCCACACACCATATGCAAAAATGGGAAAGCATAGGACAAAACTATGTGTAACATTAAAAGCTGCACTAATTAAAATATCCTGGAGCTTATCAGCTTCAAATGCAGTCTTAGCTGAGCTCTTAAACACCTTCCAGCTCTTTACCTGTCTGATAATCAGTTTTCTTAGGTTCATGATGCAGGCTTTGCAGGGTGGCTATCACAGTGTATTAGAAACTCCATCAAAACTTATTGCCATGAGATTTCTACTTGCCAGTGGCAAATCCAAGGTCAAAGAAACAACACAGTCAGAAATGCTTTTACATGCATTTACATGCCTCATTTCTTTGGTTTCATATACAGACCCATAGAAATTAGAGATGTGCTTTGGTTTTTGTAATTTGTTCTTTCAAAGACTTTTCCTCTTTAAATGGTAAAACAACTGTGAAGAGGAAGAGGTGGAGAAAAAATAAATAGGAGAGCCAATGAAGAGTATTTCTGGGCATGACAAATTGAGATGTTGCCATCTGCCCTCCAGCTTTTGTACCTGAGAGGATCCGCACCGAGCTGTTTAAGGTGATGGGCAACCCATTCTTAAGCCACGTGATTGTTGGCAAGGGGATTCCTGAGGCTTCACAAACCAGGGAGATGGGATTCTTCTCCACAGTACTGATGTTTTCAGGCAGCTGCAGGTAACCACCAATGCTTGGGGGAACTACAGCAAAGAGTAAGGAAAAGCCATACTTCAGAACAAATACCAATTCATTTTGCCCACAAAATGTTGTGTCATCCAAATATTAGTTTACTGAGGGTAAGCAGCAGGGTGGTCTTGGTTAAACCTTAATTTCTCTCTCCAACAACAGAATGTTTCCCATCATGACACTCACCCCAATATCACGTAAAATTGTACCTTATCCTGCTTATCTTGATCGACAAAGCCACTCAGGGTAGATTGATAGTTACAGAAAGAGGGCTACAATTTTAAAATACTCAGGAGTTATAAACCAAGATTTGGGCTTTTCCTAACACTGCAAGTAGAGCTGCATCCGCTGCAGCAGATCCAGGAGGTGCACTGAGCTCCACACCACTGGCACGCAGTGGTGGATTTCCATGTACCCCCACTCACCGTGGACGCTGAGGTCGTACTTCCTGTCGGCCAGGCCGGCGGCGTTGGTGGCCACGCAGACGTAGCGGCCGGTGTCGGACACCTGGGCACGCTCCAGCCGCAGGACACGGCCCCCGGCCAGCACCGCCACGTCCCTGCCGCTGCCCAGCGCCCGCCCGTCCTTCAGCCACGTCACCGCCGGCTCAGGAATGCCCTGAGCCTCGCACTCCAGGGATATTTCACTTCCCTGCGTGACAATGACCTCTGACGGGTGGGGACCACTGCTCGATATAGTTGGTCGAGCTAGGGAGGAACAAGGGACACAGTGTAAGAGTCAACTGGAAGCTGCACTTCAGAATCTTCACCTGCTGCTGAGTCAGTTTTTCAGAGCAGCAGGGCCAGTAAAAGGCAAATCAGCTCCTTTCCCTCTCTCTCACAGCATAAAATAAAAATGTTTTTTAAAATGTTAACTTACAGGCAATTTTTAAAATGCAAACAAGCAAAAAAATTAAATTAAAAAATACTGTCCCCACACTATCAATCCCTACAGATTTTGGAAGATTTTCTTCTCTGTGGGCTTGTTTAAAAATACCTTCTTTTGTTCCCAACAAAAATATAATAAAGTCTAAGGGAATGAAGGGAAATCTAATTTTTGTCAGTTGTCATCACTACTGCAGCTTGAGGGCAAGACTGAAGGGGTTACATCAGTGGATTGTGCAGTTTCAAAAGGGATATGCAATATCTTGGTCAAGCTACAGGTCCAAATTGCCAAAATTTTAATGACATAACACTCTCCTTGAACTACCTCTAAACTGTCCTACAGCCAGCACTCTGTCTCTGGAGACCCTGCAGCTCAACATCACTGCCCGGCTCACCTTCCCATAACATTACTGCACAACTGGTAAACCATGATCAGAGTTTTCCTGGCACTTACTGTACACTTGCAGGCTGTACTCTTTGGTGGCACTCCCAGCCACGTTTGAAGCAATGCAGGTGTAAGATGCAGCATCAGACCTGTCAGCAACTGCAACCTGGAGCTGTCTGCCCCCAGACAGCACCCGCACCCTTCCCGATGGCTCCGGCACCACAGGAGAGCCTGCAAAACACCTTCTGTCACATAAAACCACACAAGCTGCCAGGAGCAAATGAAAGTCATGTGGTGTGAAGTCTACTGGTTTAATCAAAAGGACTGACTTGCACATTTGCCCATTTTAGAAGTACTCTCTCAGTTTTCCCAGAGAGCAGGAACTCAGCACCAGTAGATCCTGAGGACTTTCTCAGTGTTTAGAAATTAATTTAGGTTTCACACTGTGTGCTGTGTGTCACAGGTTCTTCTTAGGAAATCCTCAGCAGAAACATGACAGCAAACTCCCATTGCATTCTCTGAGAGCTCAGATTATCCATTTTCATCTTTCCAACTGCAGGGAGACTTACTGACAGAAGGAATGCACCTGCCATGGATTCTTTTAGAAGTTTAATCTTCATTTCCCTCTTGTGCATTCCCTCTCTACAAAGTGCATCAAAAAAATATACTGCTGAAAAATATACTCTTCCTTTCTAACTGCTTTTCTAGACTTTCTAGCAGGTTTAAGTCTCCTTCCTGATATTAAGTGCACACACATTAGCCTTGCAGTGCATTTACATGTCATGGCTTCCAAGAGATAGGGTTTAAAAAGAACTTCCAAGACACAGGGATTAAAAAGAACTTCCTGTTCTCTGAATATGTTATGCATTGGAAAAAGTGTTCTGTAATTAAAACCTGCTCTTTCCATGAGCCGAAATTAATTAAAGCAAGTACATATTATATTGAATTGTTTTGCTTAGAAAAACACAAATATAAGTAAGATTTATTAATAACACAAGAATTAACACAGAGAAAAAGTAAATTCTCTTTATTTTGCCCTGTATTCTGTCTCCACGAGTGCTTAAAAGGTGCTGAAAATAGCTGGCTTTGTCTTCCAACTCCTAAAGAGGTGTTTGGCGATGTAACTTTAACCCCTAAAGCAAAAGGTGTGCAGACTACTCTTGAACAAGATGCGAGGGGAGAAAGGGTTTTGTGTATCCCCAAAGCAATTACAACTACACACATCTTCACCACTTGGCATGATGCCATGGCCGCAGATTTAAAACCAGCTCAGAGAATCTGTGATATGCAGTGGATCACAGGGCAGAAACTCAAATTCACACCAAGGAACTCCCAGTGACCCTGGCCTTGACATTTGGGACCCACTAACAAGTCTTAAAATCCCAGAATGGTTTGGGTTGGAAGGAACCTTAAAGATCATCTCATTCCACCTCTCTGCCATGGACCTGGACACCTTCCACTTGCTCAAAAGAGAATAATCTGCTCCTGGAGTTCATGTTACCCAATGCCAGGACTACACAGATATCTGCACACCTGAGCTCCTCAGAACACACCATCTAAAATGGACACAAAATGAAAAGCAAACCCACAGATCAGAGTTATCCCATTTGCTTTATAAAACAGACAATTGGCAGTTACCCACCATTCTTTTTCCAGGTGAGACTGGGTGGTGGGATGCCACTGGACTCACAGATGAGGCTAATCAAGCTCCCTTCAGTGACTGTCAGCTGAGAGCTGTAATCTGAGCCAGAAATACTTGGTGACACTGCAAAGAAAAGCCAAATAAGTGCAGCCTTTGAAACAACACATTATCAGACATCAGTAAACCCCAAATTACCCTCATTCAAATCTCTCCCATACAGCTCTGAAGCAATGACAAGGATTGTCTCCTCAATGCTAACCATGCCCTGGGTAGGGAACAATACACATGAGAATGACTGCATCCATCCTTTTGGGCTCCAAGGGCTGCTGCATGCACAGCCTTTATTTTGGGCTGCCTTTAATGGACTTCACTGAACAAAGATGGTTTGGGGAACTTTGTCAAGTGACTCCAACTCTAAGAGCTTGCCTCATTCATGGCCTCAGCTAATATACCCACAGAGATAATCACCAGTAACTTTTAAAATTCAGCCTACATTTTTACTTTGAATTTTTCCTGCATCAGCACACTGGCTGCCACATCCAAAGGCTATGGATCCCACTCCTCTGATCACCCTCCTGCAACAGAAGGATCACTTTGCTTTACAGCTCTGTGACTCTAAACCAGCTGCAGACAAAAGGGACCAGTGTTTTACGCTGATTCTCAAAGTCTTAAAGCACTTTGGTTCAATCCCTAGGGAAGGGCTAATTGCCTCTCAGGAATCAGGGAATGATCTTCATCAGATGAAAATAGAGTAGGTAGAGACCAAGAAAAAGCAGAGGAGATTGTAGGTTGAACTTGGCAAATAAAACCTCCCAGGTGAACAATTTATGCAGCACTTTTTAAATGCATGTGACAATAGCCAGCTTCTCCTGACACCTCCAGCTCTCCAGTAGCAACCAGGTGTGTGGGGTTTGAATCAACACTGCCAAGGGCCTTATGGTACTGCCTACTTTACCCTTTATTTGTCTTGCTTCCAGCCAGGACAAGCCTGTGTTATTCTCTTAATTTAACTCATTGGCTGGCTCGTGGGTCCACACTTAGCTCCAAGGATCTCACAAATTCTCAGAAGGATACATTTCATGGATTTAAAATGTCAAAATATGGCAAGGAGGACTTTGGATGCTGTGGCATAAATGGAAACTATAATTCTAAACAATTATCCACAGATGGCTTTCACAGGCAGCCTGTGGTTTCCATCAAGCTTATCCCATCAAAGCTGCTAACTAGCAAAGAATTATCCCTCCATTCAAATCCTACTGGAATGGTTCTACTGCACAAAGGAACAAATCTAAATCCCCCCAGCAAAGGTCCTGTGCAAAAATCTGGGAGAGAGAGAGGAGAGCAGAAGCTGACCTCCACAGTAACTGACCTCCATAGTAAATGGTATTTGCTTCAGCATAGGAAAATGGCATGGTACTACAACACTAACCTCTAACTCAAATGCCGTGAATCGATCTTTTAATAATGACAGTCATTAAATCTGAACTGAAAAATGTCATTTCAGTGTTACAAACCGTCATACGTAATTCTAGTCTTATGACTCCAAAGCAAGAAATTGATTTATAATAGTAAACCAGGGACATTTCAATTTGTACATGAGAAGAAAATGATGGTGCAGAAAACCCCCTCAAAAGCCATTATTAAAATAATGTCCTAAGCCACATTCATTATAGAGCCATAGAAAAAATTTATTAAAGTTGTTTTTATGATTCAGCACTAATAAGTTTGTAATGCAGCTTTTATTTATCTGAATTTCCAATGCTTCAGCATTTCAGTAAGTGGAAAGTTGGTATGTTACTTTAAATGGCATTAAAGCTATGGATCCAAACCCAGGTATTTATAATAGAATCATGATCACAGAATCTTGTGGGTTGGAAGGGACCTTAAAGATCATCATGTTCCAATCCCCTGCCATGAGAAGAGATGCCTTTCACTAGTTATAGATCTAACTGCTCTTACTCCTGCAAGCTCAAAGGTCTGTAGAGTAATTTGTGTTAATTTAGAAATAAATTAAAGCGATTTGAAAAATGTGTGCACTGTCCTGGGCATGTTCAACTACAGCAAATACAACAATATATCCCTGTATGTGCCTCAGCAACTGAGTGTTGATGAACTACAGAGGATTTCAGTGTCTCAGATCGTAATTCAGCCCTGAGCTTCATTCCCATTTCTGGAATAAGCTTAATAAATCTTACCCCAAATATTGACATTATAGTTCTTCTCAGTTTTCCCAGCAACATTGGTCGCTTCGCAAGTGTAGCGTCCGGTGTCCTGCACTTGAGCTCCTTCAATCTGGGGACAAAAGGAAAACCTTGATTTTTTCTTTGTACATAGTTATTAATGAAATGTCTAGGGAGAGGGGGCTCAGGTTTCAATTTTATTTTTACATATGTCTCCCAGAATATTATTAATAGACCACAGGTCTCTGCCATCCCTCCCTCCACACCCTCTGTTCTCTGCTGCCCCAGAGAGCCGTGCTGTCCCACCCCCACGGAGGGTGCAGCTGCCCAGGAGGGAGCCCCAGCTTGCTGCGTGCCCAGCTTACCCTCAGCACGCTGCCATCTGCAGAGATGCCCAGGCCTGGCTTCTCCAGCAAGGGCCGCCCGTCCCTGAGCCAGGCCAGGCGCGGCGGGGGCACGGCGCTGCCCTGGCACCGCAGCTCCAGCGCCTGGCCCAGCAGCACCGACACGTTCTGCTCCTCGCCCACGATGTCGGGGGGAACTGCACCAACACAAGCACACACTTGGTTACCTTGGAAAAGCCCTCTGAGACCACCAAGTCCAGCCATTCCCCAGCACGGTCCCCAGGAACAACATCCAAAGGTCTTAAATTCCCCCAGGGATGGCAACTCCATCCCTGCCCCAGGCAGATGTACCAGTGCCTGAGCATCCTTTCTGTGAAGAATTGTTCCTAATATCCAACCTGAACCTCCCCTGGCACAACCTGAGGCTGTTTCCTCTTGTCCTATTGCTCAAACCAAGGGACCTTTGGGCACTGAAGATTTCACAGAGCAAACATAATGTGGAGTTAAGGGACTTCACTGTGCAAAGACAAAATGACACACCTTCAGTTACGCATAACTTCAGTTTCCTTTATTCCACAAAAAACACAATAATGATTTTTGTTATTTACAGAATACCTTCCACACAAAATACACACTAGTGAGGTATCAGCTACAGTAAAAAAAACCCTTTAAATGTAGCTAGAAAGGAAAACGCCCAGTACATAAAAATGGGGGGGATGCATTCCTCCAAGAAGAAAAAAGAGCTGCTGAGTGAAAAAGCTCATTATAACATCATAAGATAACAATCAACCCCAGAAGCTGAAAATGTCTTAAGCTGCTCCAGACAGTGCCAAGAAGGATTCTTGACTTTAAGGAAAAGTCTGACCTACAGATAATTTGTCCAGAGATGGCCAAATACAGCTGACAGAATAAGAATTTACATGGTCAACAAGCAAATCAATGGGTTAATGACTTAATCAATAAATCATAATCTACAAGTAGCCCATGTATAAGGTCTGTGTGGGATCTACTAATTATTGCAGTTGTTGGCACTGAGCATTATATTCACATTTGTCCTGCAGTTCAGTGGTAACCTCATTTTTACACTATTATTTCCAAATCAGACAGTAGGAAAATCTCCTTTTGAAAAGAAAGTTTTCTGTGTAGAAACACAAAAACCCAAACCATTGGACACTTTAATTGAAACCCATTAGCTGTTCTTGAACAGTATCAGGATTTATGAAAACACATTTTTCTCCTCATTAAAAATATTGTGTTTCCACAACCAGAAAAACAAAAGTAACTGAGAAGGCAACTGAGAACTAAACCTTGAACACAGCAAGTCAGAAATTTTCCATAGGGAAAGTGTTCATGGCTGCAATCAAAAAGAACACAGGCAAAATACAACCCACCAAGAAGCTGACCAGGACCAAATATAAGAACCTTTATTGTCACATTTCCTTTGTCATTTAGTTTTGGGATCCATGACCCCAGACCCTGAGGGTCTGAGTGCACGGAACTTTGGGGGAGAGAAGGGAGGCAGTGGGACTGTCTGTGAGAGAAAGCACACTAGGTTAATCACACACAGGAGACCAGAATGTGTCCCAAAGTGGCACTCAGGGGACAGCAAGACAAGGTGGCCTAAAAAGACCAGGAACAATCAAGCTTTGTGTTTCTTGCCCAGGAAATTCAGAGGAGAACTGCTGATTTTGTTATTTTGCAAATAAGGAAACTGCTGATTTTCCCTCAATTATTTGCAAACTGATTTAATCAGTTTGTAAATAATTTAGGGAAAAGCTTTGTCCCTGTGGATAAGAAATACAGCAAGTGAAAAAAATCTGTTTATCTTTTTGTCATTCTAGAACTCACAAAGGTCCAGGTTCTTTATGAGTATTGTGGAACTTAGACTTGAAAGCTGATCCATTCTGGCAGAAGGCAAATTTATTTCCGAAGACTTTTCAACCAATTACTTTTCCTCTCAGCAAAATGAATTGAAATGTGCTCAAAAGGAAACTGGGTTTATGACACAGACACTAAAGCACTTATTTCTGAAGGAACAGGTTTTAAAATTAATCTAATTATGCTCATAGTAACTGTACATAACTGAGCTTGTTTCAACTCCTGTCTCAGTGCACATTTCCAACCAACCCAGCTCTAACTCTGCTCCAAATTACTTTCCTCCTGTGGCTTCTTAATTAGATTGCCCTTATGAGGTAAGTCTGAAGAGCAATATTACTTTTTGGTGACAGCCTCACTCAAGCTGGTCCTGCAGCTGAGCTCAACCCTGGCCAGCTTCTAATACAACACTAATTTTAAACATACACAACTCCTAACTCTTTTCATTTCCTCCAGCTAAAATGGACAGATGTTCCAGAAAATACAAGAGGAATAATAAATATATCTATGTCACTTTACACAGACATACACACCTGTCCTCAAACTCCAAAGGACACCTTCATATTCCTTGCTCTAGACATAACATGTTCCAGCCTATATTAACTTTGGCTCACTTGCCACAGCAGAGTCCTGGGTTTCTAACTGCCCCTTCTAGATGCAAAAGTTACCAGGACTTTAGTCAGGGGTACCCCAACCAAGGGAGACAATTCTGAAAGCCAAACTCAAGAACAAATAACTTGCCCAGCTGCCCCTTCTTAGAACTCATGCAAACTCCTAACTTTTCTTGCAAGGTTATCCACAGGGGATTGCCATAATGCCAGAGACTGGCAGAGTCCACTGACCTACTGAAAGCAGAAGCCAAACTACATTTGGAACCTCAATTGTAAATGCCTCTCTACACATGTGGTACTGTAACATTTCTAAAACAAATGTCAGGTTATTGCTCATCCTCATTTTGCTGTTGGACAAATCCTCTGAGGTGTCCAAGGGAACTCAAAACCAGCTACAGTCACACTCCCTGGCATCCCTGCTGGCACAGCACCCACAGACTCTGAGAACACAACATGGAGTGACCTTAGGGACCCTTCCAGTGCCTGAAGAGGCACCAAGAGAACTGCAGAGGGACTCTGGGCAGGGGTCTGGAGAGACAGGACAATTATAAGTGCCTTCCAGAGGCAAGGTTAGATGGGATATTGGGAAGGGATCCTTCCCTGTGAGAATGAAGAGACCCTGGGACAGAGTGCCCAGAGAAGCTGTGGCTGCCCCTGGATCCTTGGAAGCATCCAAGACCAGGCTGGATGGGGCTTGGCACAACCTGGGACAGTGGAAGGTGTCCCTGCCCATGGCAGGGGATGGCACTGGATGGCATTTAATGTCCCTTCCAACCCAAACCATTCTATGAATATGAAAAGGCATCTAATACAAGTTATAAAACATCCAGGATGAAATTCATACAAGTTACAAGAAAGCACAAGAATGTCCTGAGTTGGAAGGGACCTGCAGGGATCACCAAAATCCTGCACAGGACAGTCCCAACAATCCCACCAGGTATCTGAGAGCATTACCTGAATCAGAAGGGAGGATGAATTTACACAAGTTTGGGTAAAAAATTCAGGATTAACTCACTGACAACCTGGAAAACTGACAAACTATAAAACCACTTCTTTCCTGCTCTTTGAAGGAGACAGAGCTGACTGGCTGGACTCAACACAGTGTCACTATTTAGCACTAAGAGAATCCCCTCCATTTAGGGAGGCAGAGCAAGTCTTGGGAATGGCATGGGAACTGCAGCGCTGGATGGGGAACTCCCAGTACCTCTTTCTGGTGCAATAAAGACAACAGAGCACTGGGCCCAAGAATATCTCTCACTTGGCAAATCTATCTGCTTTTACACAAACACGTGTTTTATCATTTGTAAATGAGTTTTTATGCATTCAACTTGTAAATGCATTGCTGTAGTTACATTCCTTCAAGGATACACAGAAGGACACACCCAGACACTTTAGTAAATGAAGGTGGATGTGCATATGTGTTTTAACTTCCATACACAATCCACTCTTCCTCACCTGGCCTTCCATTACAGACTGGGACAATTTCTACTCAGCACTGCTCAGGGTCTGGGCCCAGTGTGTTAAATTAAAGCTTCAAGAAGAGCTCTCAGAACCAGAAGGAAGACATTTGTCACTCACCATAAACACGGAGGTCGATGTCCCTCTGGCTCTCCCCCGCAGCGTTGACTGCCACGCACGTGTATGTCCCCGTGTCACTGAGCTGGGCACTGGGCAGTGCCAGCACCCGGCCCCCCGACAGGACCTGCAGCAGGAGCACAGCACCTTCAGGCACACCCCAGTGTCAAACACAGGCGGGGGAACTCCCAGGGCTCATTTCACAATGGGACACTTGTTTTGCCACTGCTTCCCACCATCTCCCTGCACTCCAGTGTTCTCTTCTAATCCAGACTTGCAAAAGCAAAACTCTCACTTCGTGCCAGCCCCTGGGAATTCCTGGCATTCTCAAGACTTTGCAGGATCTGGACACCCCTCCCTCCCTCCCACCAGCTTTAAACATGCTGTTACACCTTTTGTCTGTGCCCTGATCTGTCCCCACAGAACACAGTTCCCCCTCTTCCCTTTCAAATTATGAAATCAACTTCCACAAACCAACCACGACCTCTCATTTTACCTCTTAAATATCTCCTTATATCAGAGGTTGGTTTTCTTTTCTGAATTACTGTTGTATGTAATGAGCTCCCAGATCTCTTCAGCAGAGGAATCTGGTCCAATTTCCCCTTCTTCCCAGTAAGCAGAAAATTTGTTGATGCAGATTTACTCAGTATGACACCAGGTGAAAGGACCACTTTATTTCAATATATCTCTATCTTCCACTTCACAAAGTACTGGAGCTAAACTCACACAACCCAGACTTAAAGGCCTTATATTATTATTCCAAATCCTCCAACTTATTCTCTTCCATTAAACAGCATTGACTTAAAAGCCTCCTCCCACAACAGGGACCACCATAGAGCAGGATCTGTCCCTGGTACCTGGAGGCCATTGGTGACGCTGGACACAGGGCTCCCATCCTTCAGCCATGTCAGGATAGGGGCAGGAATGCCTCTGGCTTCACACTCCAGTCTCACTGCATTATTGACCACTACTGTCACCATGTCACTGCTGCCAGAGATGGATGGGGGGACTGAAAAAAAAAATCCACAGAAAAAGGGCTGTAACAGCTACATAAGAGTATTAATCACAATGACATTAAATAGGCTGCATGGTTTTGGATGTTATTTCTCTTTTCTCATGTTATTCCTGCTGAACCCTTGTCATGTCTTTGCTCTGTGCCAGATCCTGCTCTTCCCTAGCATGAGCAGGCAGATAACTGCAGTGAAACTACTGTGAGCAAGGTATGTGGGACTGGGCCCACAGCCCAGAGGACAGCTGTGAAACCCAGGAAACACACCATAAAGCCAGAAAATATTCCCTCAAACTTTTCTACTATTCCATTTAGACCTTGTGGAAGACTTTAGGAGTGGTGGGGATTAAAGAAAAGAGTTTACCATATAAACCACATAAAGCAAATCCATACACAGAGTGATAAATTGCCCTAGCAGAGCATATGGAAACGTTTATCAGATTAGACTGCAAAACATCTGCCTCTCTGATGACACAAAACGTTGCAATGGAACATCTAAAGCACTTACTCGAGGCACACAGTCTAGCAAATGTTGTAGGGCTCAGGTAGAAAGGGAGACAAGAATCATTAAAAAAGGAAGATCTTTCATGTATTACGAGAATCAAAACTATTCTAGTTGCTCCTATCAATAATAACTTAGTGATAAAGTCTAGAAGTTAGTATCACACAAAAACTTAATATTTAAAGTCACTCCTGCAAAGAGATGAGAATGGTGTGTGCAACTCATACATATAGCCCTGTGTGAGGGAAGGAAACATGTAAAATTTTGCACTGCAAATAAGATTCATTAATAACACTATTAACAACACAAACTAGTGAATAAGACCAGTAATTGACCAAGGCAGGTGCTAATGGAAATCTAGAGCAGCTTTTCCATAAATGCAGCACAACTTTCAGTACTTGGCATTTGAGCCTGCTCTCCATTAAGAAGTCATTGCTTCCACTGGTAAAGGCAAAATTTTTAAGTTTTTTCTTCTCAAACTCATAAACTCTAAGGACAGTGGATGATGAACCTGTGGATGGCAAATTCCAGCACCTCTCTACTGTCAGCCTGGCAGGACACCAGCTGAATGAAACAGGTTCATGGACAGGAGGTCGATGCAATTAGCTCCTTTGATGCCACTAGTTGTGGCATCAACTAAAGTAACAGCATATACTTTGTTCTAGAAGGGGAAGCTCTGTGTCTTAGAAAATTTTAGTCCCCTAGAAAACTCTGGACATGTTTGCTGAAATTCTGCCACCCCTAAAAAGACACACGTGTACTGAGGAGTTACTTTCTATTTAACTAGAATAATGACCTTAGCTCTAAGAATTTCCTGACAATTAATCACTGGGTGGGGTTAATTGCCTTTGACTGTGTCTTGTGCCATCAGTTTTTCCCATGATGGTCATAAAATTCATGGAAATGCACTGCCCAAGTCATTTACTAACATTAATAGGAACTATATAGTGTGTGTGCATCTCAGGTGCCAAATTTGGGCCACACTTTTGTACAGAAGACTCCCCCAGAAAACCAGCTACATGCACATGCATGTATTGAAGATAAGAATTTGGACTCTGGCCATATTCAAAAGCCACTGAAATCACTGGAAAAGCTCCAATTGGGCTTTTGCTGGGTTCAGCAAACACCCACACTTCCACTTCATCTTCTTAGACACAGTTCTTTTTTCTTTAAAACTCTTGGATTATGAAAGAGCATTTGATCTGTGTTCTTTGTCTACTGTGAGCTTCGAAGTCACCTACAACAAACCCCAGCAACTTCCAGGCCCTCAAAACTGATCAAGTGATCCCTTAAACAGAATACCTCTTCCACAAATTCATCTTCCTAGAAATGCCTTCCCTTGGCACATTTTCCACATTCAAAACACTTATTCTAATGAGAAAACAGAAGAGTGAAGACCATGGAGTGCCAGGACAAGGGGGAATGAGTTTGCACTGCCAGAGGACAGGGTTAAAATGGGATATTGGGAAGGAATTCCTGGCTGTGAGGGTGGAGAGGATCCTGGAAGGAATTTCCAGAGAGGCTGTGGCTGCCCCTGGATCCCTGGAAGTGTCCCAGGCAGGTTGGATGGGACTTGGAACAATCTGGGATAGTAGAAGGTGTCTCTGCCTGTGGCAGGGGGTGACACTGGATGGGCTGTAAGGTCCCTTCCAACACAAACCACCCTGGGATTCTGTGTTCATATGATGAGTGACACCAAGTCTGTTAAGCAGACTGGAAAAGAAGGAAAACAAAGGTGGAGCTTGCATGTACTATTCCTAATTCACAATACAGGGCAAGAAGAAACAGCCTCAAGTTGTGCTGGGGGTAGGGAGGTTAATTTGAATATTAAGACAAGTTTCTTTATGGACAGTGGCACAGCTGTCCAGGGCAGTGGTGGGGTCCAAATCCCTGGAGGGATTTAAAAGCCGTGTGGATGGAGCACTTGGGGACATGGGTCAGGGGTGGCCTTGGCAGCACTGGGGGAAAAGCTGGACTCAATGCTCTCAGAAGTGCTCCCCAAGTTCCAGAAGTGACAGCTCCGTGGTTGTGCACTCACCATGGACCTGGAGGCTGTAGAGCAGCTCGGCCGTGCCCGCGGCGTTGGCAGCCAGGCACCTGTAGAGGCCGGAGTCGGCCACCTGCGCGGCCTCGATGCGCAGCACCTGTCCCCTGCCAGCCAGCGCCCGCCCGTCCTTGGACCACGACACGGCTGCGGGAGGAACGGGGACAAGTCACTGACAGCCCCGACAAACGCGGCACCACAGAGCTGTGACACGGCCTTGGCTTTCACACACACACACACCGACGTTTAACAGTCAGTGGCAGTGTTAGTCGTGATCAAGAATAGTAAAACGTGACAGAAGATCAGGAAATAGGAAGATTTGCTGACTATGCCCCGAAGTTCAACAGGAAATTTGACACTATCATCCACACCTCCCATATATTTATGGAAAAGTGTTCTGAAATTGAGAAATTATCACAAAAAGCAAATTACAGGAAATTTACTTATCTTATACCATGATAAAGAGCAGCTGTTTAAAACCACACAAAAATATGAAGGTGTCCCTACCTATGGCAGGGGGATGGAAGGAGATGAGCTTTCAGGTTCCTTCCAACCCAAACCATCCAGGAATGCTATAATATCCCTAGATATTATAGATATTTATAATAGGAGATAGATAGATAGAGGATTTATCCGGGGATTCGATAACATATATCAATTTTTTTTTACCTTCTACCTTAAATTAACATTACATTAAACTGAACTATGTGGAACAAAGAATCAAAACATAAGCAATCAAATCAAAGTGGAACTGGCAGATCAAAAATCTGAAAATAAAGAGCAGAAAACTTGGTGTTACTGTAGAAGAAAATTTTATATATATATCTATAATATCCCTAGATGATATAGATTTTTATAATAGGGGATAGATAGAGAATCTATCCAGGGATTTGATAACATATATCAATTTTTTTTTACCTTTTACCTTAAATTATCATTACATTAAACTGAACTATATGGAACAAAGAATCAAAACATAAGCAACCAAATTAAAGTGGAACTGGCAGATCAAAAATCTGAAAATAAAGAGCAGAAAACTTGGTGTTACTGCAGAAGAAAATTTTATAGGAAGTTGCCAACCAAGAAAATCTGCAGATTTTGCATCTCAGCCAAAAGATGGCACCATCCATGAGGAGAATGGGACATTGAGGCTCTGCTGGCACCACTTCACTAATGAGATTAAATTCCTGCTCAGGGAAGGATTATCTGTAATACACTGGGTTTTTGGAGAAAGACTCACACTCACACTAAGTGCTCTGGTCTGACTGATAGACAAGACTTGCACACAACTTCTCTCTTTTCCAGTGGGATGCTGTGCTCCTCAATTTCCTGAGTCATGTTGTATCTTGACAATAGGATGTGACATTGCATCACACCAGGGGTGACCAAGCTGTTTATTGCATAAATTATCTGAAATCCATTGTTTTAATTATTGATAATTAAAATAACTGAAAATTTGGAGGATAAAGGAGAAAAAAATTTAAAAGGAGCGTAAGATAGACATAAAATTCTTACGCTAAGATTTTACTACCTCAGTATTTTAATTTTTTCATGTAAGTATAAATTATTCTACAAAATAATACATTGTTGTGAATTAATTCTTAAAAAGGCACAAAATGAGAAGCTGGCTGCACATCTGAAATGTAATAATACCTTTTATCTGAAAATGTTGCTATAATCAGCATGAGAATAATTTGCTATATTAGATATAAGCTCTTAGTAACTATTCCCCCTGTTTTGCCCTACAATAATAGGGCAATTAATACAGCAAACTGCTCTCATAATTATTTATCATTTTATATCTTACCAGGTAACAAAATCCACACATTAAAAAAGTCCTAGACACGAGCATACTTGACAGGCAGAGCCAATCCATGAAATATTGCAGGTCTGCCCTACACTAACAAATACTGAAGTGACAGGAGATAAAAGTGAATGTGTTTAAAGCTCATTCAGTAGAAATCAAATAGGGCTTTTGCCCGTGGACAGGGCATCACAAGTGAATAGATTATCCTTGTGATGTCTTTTCACTCATTTATCAGTGGGGATCACTGAAT